>NC_139347.1:5120000-5720000 GCF_055883805.1 Amblyomma maculatum
ATCCCTATTTCTTCTGCGATTTCTCTTCCTGCGCCATGGCCCTCCTCGAGTTCTGATCAGTGACCGTGGGCGCCAATTTACTGCTCAAGTTATCGAAGAACTCCTTCGTCTATGCACCTGCGATTACCGTCATACAACGCCGTATCACCCGCAATCGAATGGACTTGTTGAACGGACCAACCGCACTCTGATGTTGGCGATATACGTGGACTCTGATCACAAAAACTGGGATGACATCCCCCTTTCGTTGCATACGCGTATAACACTGCACAGCACGAGACGACTGGCTACAGTCCGTTTTACCTCCTGTATGCCCGAGTTCTCCGCAGCTGTCTTGATACCACCCTTCGTTGGTCCCTCCACAACGAGCCTTCTATCGCCACCACTTTATGTCGAGCCGAAGAAGCTCGCCGCAATGCCTGTCTCCGCATCCTGGACTCACAGGAACGTTCGAAGGAGCGTTATGACAACTGGCGCCAAAATGTCTCTTATGTGCCCGGTGATTTATTGTTGCTGTGGACGCCGCTGCGCAAGCGTGGTTTAGCCCAGAAGCTGCTGTTTCGCTATAGCGGCCCTTTTGAGTGACGTGATCTATGTAATTTCACGCCGCACCGAAAGTGGCCAATGCTCACGCCGGACTCAGGTGGTGCATGTGGCTCGGCTAAAAAGGTTCCAGCCCCGGCACCTTCCTTAAACTGCTTGCCCTGGCGCTTCGTCTGTGAGTGGGGAAGTGTCACGTTGCCACGTGCTTCGGAGCGTCAGAAAGGAAGAAGAAGCTGGGGAGAAGAAGAAAAAACAGAAGCCACAGTGTTCCTTGGGGGACTCGCAGTGCTGTAGACGACAAATAAACACCCCCGTTACGTACTGTGTGCGTAACAGTATATATATATATATATATATATATATATATATATATATATATATATATATATATATATATATATATATATATATATATATATATATATATATATATATATATATACATACATATGTGAAGGAAAGAAGCCAACAGTCGGCGAGGCCAAGGAAAGCATTGGAATTGTACTTCGTCTTTTTTTCTTATTACTTCGGTAATCACATACATTAGTAATGTAATCTGTTTAGGGGAAAGATAAATAAACACAAAGTAGAAGGAAAAACAACTTGCCGATGGTGGGAACCGAACCCACGACCCACGAATACTCCGTCAGGTGCTCTTCCAACTGAGCTACATCGGCTGCTCTCCCCCCTGCTACTTCCTTGGGTATTATTGTTGTCTGTATAAAATCTTAAGAGTGTTCACCAGCGCCACCTTCAACCTTAGCGGTGGACGTGGAACGTCCTGTTTTACCGCCAGCGTCACGTAAAACGTGATCAAGTGAGAGGGCGAAAGCAGTGCTAGAACCCTCTTACGCTACCTATGGCTTCAAGACTGCCAGAACCGAGACCCTCGATCGTAAGCTACACGCAGATAAATGATGGGGAAATGAGGGTGCTCGTTATAATACATGAAGGAAAGAAACCAACAGTCGGCGAGGCCAAGGAAAGCATTGGGGATTGTACTTTGTCTTTTTTTATTATTACTTCAGTAATCACATAAATTAGTAATGTAATCTGTTTAGGGGAAAGATAAATAAACACAAAGTAGAAGGAAAAACAACGTGCCGATGGTGGGAACCGAACCCACGACCTCGGAATATCGCGTCCGGTGCTCTTACAACTGAGCTACATCGGCCGCTGTCCCCCCTGCTTCTTCCTTGGGTATTAATGTTGTCTGTATACGAACCTTGAGAGTGTTATATATATATATATATATATATATATATATATATATATATATATATATATATATATATATATATATATATATATATATATATATATATATATATATATATATATATATATATATATATATATATATATCAACAATGCTTGCGTAATTTTATGTTCTTTAGACGCAGAAAACAGTGAGAAATACCCTCTCTAAGGGGCTCAGGCGTTAAAACACCGTTGCTGTGTTCAAAAGAATCTTTCAATCATTCTGACCACCAAGGAGTGAGCCCAGGGTATCTACACTGATTGATATGTACTAATTGTGAAGAGGATGCTTCCAATTTGTTGTCACTAAAAGCGTTCTCAGTTAAATGTGTAATGAGAAGAAAAGCGCCATGAATAGAAACCGAATTATTATCTTTGAATTGTTTACATTTAAAGCAAATCGTACTTGGACTTAGACTTCCTTCAAGACACAGTCGTAGCCATTGTGAATTGTTATTTTTCCCCTTGTAGGGCGCTCCTGTCCTCAATCCTTAACATGGAAATAATTCGCAGGAGCTGGGTGGTCGGTGTCCCTAGTCCAGGGCTCCGCTGGCAGCAGCGGAGCCCTGCCAGCTCATTATTATGCTCATTATTATGCTCATTATTATGCACATTAAAAGTTTTCTCTCTCTCTCTCTCTCTCTCTAACATAGAAAAAAGAAAACATGGTCTCGAGGCGGCATCAAATAATTGGAGGTGGGTCAAAATGCTAGTCATTATTCATTATTAAACGGAATTTTTATATCTACAGTTCAGAATATTTTCCTCCAGTATGCCAGAAGAATTATTCAAATACTACGGCTAGTACCGTGGGATTGGCAACGCGTACTGCTGATCACCGATATGTTATGACGTTTAACTAAATCACCTTTCTCCGCTGGCCTTGCACTCTGCCGCAACTGCGCTGTTTCGTCTTCCGAGTGCAGGCTGTTTGCACCAGTACAATTTGTTAAGTGCCATCCGCGAGGAAGGGCAGAAAACTTAGGTAAATACATTCAAACCCAGGGGCAACAGTGAATGACTATTGCTTCATGCACGGCTTGGTGAATAAGCGCCTTGTACAGAAGCCTAAAAAGCACAGAAACAAATACACTAATGTTTGTTACTTTCTAATAAACCGCTCTCAAGGCTCCACGGTTGTTCGCGTACCTACGAAGATATTTTTTTTTTGTCCCTTACAATTCAAATGACTCAACGTCCAAGAAAACGTCCGCGTGAAAACTTCCTCAGAAACATAGAGGCCAAAGAAGCTGTAAAGGCCGTTCGGTTCAAAGAGAGACCCGTCGTCTTTCACGGCTGGGTCCCGCCTCTTTTGGGAAAACATGTGTTCTCGCCACGAAGTCATAGCCCACATTACTTCTTCGGCGCCGATGTTCAAAGACCATACTTTATGGGAACAACCGATCCCATGGCGCCCTCGAAGGCTTCCGTTTTATGTTTTATTCACTGGAACTCCAACCACGAAAGAATAAAGCGAAGCCGTGTTTTTCTTTCGGCAAGCTCTTCATACATCACGCGTGAGTGCCTCCTTTTTCTTCTTTCCACTTTACTTGTTGACGCAGGTCTGCCATTTGGCTCTCAGTTGAAATGCTTTGAAAGGTTATAAACGAAGCGAAGCTTTAAAGAACCGAGGGCAACAAATCTTTTTAAACGTCCCATTTTTTCTGCACCTTTATGCTCACTATTCCTTTATGCCTGGACAAAGAAAGTCGACTTGTCGAAACGTTGGCTCGAATGCGAATTCAGGCTCTCCCTCTGGCCTTCTTCAGTGCTTCTTCAAGAGATTAGAAAGCAAGACTAAATATCTGGAAATAAACACACTATTACAGATGGCTTATATGGAGCTTCTATTCATCTTATTGAGTAGAAATTTTGCTTCCCTGTGTATATATCACGAACGACGGTGAGGTGTGTTCTCGAGAAATTCACTGGACGAATGTTTCTAACAAAGAGAATAGCAATAAAAACTGCGCCAGTTTTATTGAACAAATGGGCCCTCTGTATATGTATATATACTACGGAGCGACGGACCAAGACATGTTGTCCTTAAGACAGCTGTTATTATGGCGGACTAGTAATAACCATTTGATTTCGAAGGACTTCGGTATCAATGTAGGAGCGCACCAATCTGTAATGAAATGCTTTGATAGGTTGCGAGAACGAAATAGAAGCGCTTCTAGTTTAAGTTATCATATTGTGGATAGAAATTGAGATTACGAAAAAGGAAGAAAACTATCTTGACGTGCGCCTTTGCAATTGCTTCAAATCGCATGAGACGATTAGGGAGCATCGGCAAATTAGGAGAGGAGATTATGCGGCGTTCAAGAGGCAGGGTACTTATATGAGGAACGTTGAATGGCAATAAAAAACTCTATGCCATCAAAGCTTGTAGATATTAAAGCGATCAGCTAATTAGTATCGCTAAAATTTATCATTTTACTTCTGGCAAACCCTTTTAATAATTCCGACTAGCTAAAATAAGCAACTCTAATATTTCACCGCAATCTGTTGCGGATTCGGACCTCTCCCTTCCAATGTTGAATTAATTAGGGGACCCATAGGGCGGCTCTATCGAAGGTTTCTTACTGACACCGCATTCACTTTGATATTCATTTCACTCACCAGATATTCGCATCACGCGTTTGGTATTCGGATAAAAAAGAGGGTTAAATGACGCATTATTATTCGCCATTACCGCTTGAGATGACTGTTGGATGTGACAAAAATAAGGATTTTGGTCCTTGCTGAAAACACAGATAACTAATTACTGTTAGAAGCCTTAGTTCCTTTCATTTCGTTTGGCATCTAATCATTTTCTTCTTTTCTTTTTGTCCGCCATTATAATAAGTTGCATATTTTAGAAGGATGTCACATATTTTGAATTTTGCTGGTTGCCTATGTCATGTAGGAAATTTCCCTCAGATTTCTGGTCGGCGCATCCCTCACACCTCGGCACTGGCGAAGATAGCTGCAGCTGAAATCGCAACGCAAGTTTCCTAGTCAATCAAAGTCTCTTTACAATTCGCCTTTTACGCAACTAGCTGGGAAAGCAGGATAAACAATCTGCAAATGAAGTACGAAGACTCATTGCTGCAAACTGCAATGGGCGGGATGTTGATTTGTATTTGTTGATTGGAAGGCGAAATTGAACGGTACTTTGTGATTACGAAGGGTATCACAGAATGCTGTTAGAAACTGCGAGGCTCGCATGGCAAACCGAAGCTCGAACAAAAATCACGTGCGGCGCCGAAAGAAAGTGTTGCCTTCTCGAAGACTGGTTCTCGAGCTTCTGTCTCGCGCGAATGACGACATCCATAATTTCTAAAAAAAAAAAATAAAACTGAAAAAAACAGCGCGTTATTTAGATAAACAAATGGTTCAGCAAGGCACAACATCAGAAGCAGCTATGAAGCAAAGCATGCGGTCGAAGCTTCTGAACAAGCAACTCGACAATTTAACAGAAATCAGCAATTCAAAGCGGCTGGACAAAATCCACTGTGGCTCGAAGAGAGCAACGCGCCAAAGCAAATGTGGTCTGAGCAGCACAGAAACCGGGCTAAGCACGTAGGAGAAAGTTCCGCAAAACAATTAACATATCTTAGGAGATATTGCTTTGTTCTTCTGTCTTTATTCTCGTAATGTGTCGCCCCACCATCCGTGTAGACCAGGATGGCTGACAGCGAGACCACGCCCAAGCAGAGCCTAGCTCCTTGGTTTCGAAACGCCGCCGTTATTAAAGGGGGGAGCGATTTAATTACAAAACGCGCGACCAGTGGGTATTCCATCAATCCTCACCGGAAGCAAAAAATGTTCAAGCCCGCTTCATTAGCACCGAACAGAGGGGAGATCAAAACGGATGATCCTTATTCTCTTCCACACTGTACTCAAACCATGCCGGCGCGCATGAAAATTCTTTGGGTTGACTTAAGTACCCTTTCGTGCGATAACGCGAAAACATTTGTAGGTATGCTTGGTTGCTTCGTGGCTTACTGCTGCTTCGGCTGATGCTCACGTTTATGCATGCGGCTCTGATTAGACTGCGTCATGCATTTTTAACCCCCAACTACGTTTTTAAGACAACTGTGCATTCACTAGACGAGCCTGTGATGCTCGCTTCCTTCAAGAAGACAGGAGCCCTTCATGATGCACTTCAGGACATTATCTACTCGAGTGGAAACTATAGACATGCAGAAGGGAGGCTTCAGGCCTTCTTTTACAATTTTTGCAGAACACTGATCTTGTCTCTAGATGATGACAGCTGGAATGGATTATGTTATACAGCGACTGAATGTGTGTATAGATGGTGACTTCTGGAGTGGACTATGTTATGTGCGCAAAGCTGATGACTGCTGGAGTGGAATATGTACTGTTATACGTAGCTACACGCTTAGTGGGGCAGATTTCACGGATATTACAACTTTTTTAACACATAAGTGACGCTAGGGTGGAGCCGTTGCCGACACAATAAGCAAGGATAATCCCACCTGTGGCATACAATACCTCAACTCGACTGAATTTTACTCAGTTTTGAACATCAAGTATCAGGCCGTATGATGTACGGTTCCTTCTTGTGTATAATCAAGGTGGTGTGCCATACGACATGCTTGTTCCTTTTCCACCACACTGTATAGATAACAAAAATGGCCTTGAGACACGCTGACGTGGATGCTCGTTCAGTGAGGGGGTATTTCTTTGAAAGTATTACCTACCTGTAAGCAAACTATAACGCCCAAAGTGCGCAACCTGAACGGTTCCCAGTTTTGACCAAGATGCTAATTCTCAAACGTTTCTAAAACACAGTGCAGCCTTTCTGTTACCAGGCTGTAATCACCATTGAGAAAAGGAAATAAAACAGAAAGAAAGACTGACGACAAAAGTTCTGTTTGAGACGTTATTTCCTTTACCGATGTATTGGCAGGCTTAGCTCCCCTTTTTAGAAAATACTGTATTAAAGCGGGTACAACGGTCGTATATACAATCAGCCACAAAGACTTTGTTTCTTATATTTACGCGTCAACCTTACCTGCTAAACGGGGCCTCGCGCAAAATGTACTTTTATGCTGTGGTCAGTGGACTATCACCTGTGTCAGCAGCCAGAAACTATGGATTATTGATTTTTGCATTGCCGCCATGCGGTGTTTTATTTTGTGACATTCTTTAACAGGCTCTCAAAAAGGACATGGATATTACGCCCTAGACTTCAAGATTTTTTGCGTACAATGGAAGCTTCTGAGGTTCTATGTGATCAATTTGTGCTCATGTAACTGTTTAGCCTGTGCAAGGGCCGCAATACAGATCGCCACGTAGAGCCATAAGGTTAATCGAAGCCTCCGTTCAGAGGAACGTGTGCTATGATACGGGGGGTATATGCTGCGTAGGATCGAACTCCTGCCTGTTTACCTTCACTCCGTGTATCTATATGCCTCATTGAATTTTGATGTGTTGTCAAAGTGAGAGCTCGATAAGGGCACGAACACGAAAGTATATGAAAGGTTGCGGGATGCGACCTCGTTAAATCAGGCTTGAAGTACTTCCAAGCAAAAAAGAAAGAAGATTTTTTGTGGCGCAGTGGCACTCTCAAACACGCCTGTATAGGCCGGCTTGCGCACTCAAACTTTTCTCACTCTGACCAAATCATCAACAACAGCCATGCATTTCGGCTGCGCCGTTTGTGCGCGATACACCTCTGCAACGTATGTTCCACTCTCAATAAAATTTTTACGTAGAAGTAGAGCGATTAAGCGAGTTGATATATATCCATATAAAACAACGCGAAAAAGACGGGGACTAAGGAAGAACGACAGGACGAGCGCTCATCCTGTGCCGTCCTTGCTTAGTCCCTGTCTTTTTTGCACTTTCTGATATAGAAAATTTTTTCACTGGAAGGTCAAACAACGATGCCAGAATGTTCCACTGCCATCCTTTTCCTCCTCAAACTGTGGAGGTCCAGGAGCATAAACATTTCATACGGTGTGTCATCTTCGCTCTTTGCAGTTAGGAACCCGATTCCTGAAGGTGTAATTGGTAGTCCTATTTAAGTGTTCAATATAAAATGTCCCAGAAAATGATCGCCTCCACGCATTGAATAAATCCATGTTTAGTGCTTTCTGTTTTTTTTTTTTTTTTTCACAAAAGGCTATTAACCGCCCAAGACACAAAAATTTCTTTTTCCTGGAGCCATGCTTTGTCTAGAAGCGCGTTAGTGTGTAGCTTGAAGGAAAAGGTTTTTATGCAAGCTGTTCAGGCATCCTTTTGACTCTTTTTAAAACGTCATCTCCTCGGTATCCATACTGCACAGGTCTGTACAGAGGGACAGGCATCATAACATCAACAAAGTCTTTGTGTAATTTTCTTTTGTTAACAGTGTCTGTATTGTTTGAATTGTTGCCTGAGCGGTCGCGTTCCTCGATGTTCTCTGCACAAAGGCTTCAATCAGCCTCTGGTCTCGGTACTGCTCTGGCTAACAACAACAGTAATGACTACCGTACTGTTTTGCCCCGCCTCCCAACTGGTAAGCTGGTTGCTGATTCTGTTTCTTTGCATGCCGATTTGCCGGGTGCCCGTACCTTGCACAAGACTTCAGGGACTCCCTTTGAAATATTGCGCACCTCACTGAAATTAGTTCATGTGGCCAATTTCAAATGGTCCATGCAAGGATGGTCACCTGCAAATTGGAACCATCGAAAGAGAAAATGGTGGCTTGCGGTGACCTCGTTGGTAAGGGCCCTTGCTGTGTCGTCGTGGGCTCAGAACCAAAAGAGGTGAAATTGAATCTTCTGCTACTTCCCGAGCGCTTGCAAGACGCCTTAATACGTGAGGCACTACAGGCGTACGGGAAGGTGATTTGAGTTTCCACGGAAAACTGAAAAGCTACGGGAATAGATTGTTGCTGGGCTATTGTGCTTCTTGCTGAGGGAGTCGGCGTTGGAGACGTGCCACATCTGCTGGCTCGTTGTGGTTTACAGAGCCTTGTTTTAATACCGGGCACTGGCAGACCACCGCTATGCCTTCAATGCAACTGTGTTGGCCACATTCGTAGGCACTGCCGCATGCCGCGCTGTGAGGACTGCCGACGACTTGGTCACACCGCAGAAGACTACTTCGTTACCTATGTGGATATGCTGCGGCATCGTGTGCGGCCCGCCACGACGCTCTACAACAGCATATAATGGACGCCACAGAAGTGCTTGACGTGGCTGGTGTCATTTTAGCCGCTACTTTGGACACGGCTTTCACAGCTAACACATCGATTATTCCACAGGGTGGCTCCAAGGAGAGTGAAGAGAAAGGGATAGAACGTGAGACGCTGCCTCGATGTGAAACGCCGAATCTGGTACACGGTGGGGAGTCTGCCGCCTGCTCTAATTGTATCAAAAATGTCGCCCCGGTTACTGCAGCCGCTGAGGTCAATGCCAAGGAAGAGCTTGCAGGTCAGGTCATTCTACCTGCAACTGAGGCCATTCCTCCTGTTATAGAGCATCTTCATAAGCGCCGGGCACGTTGCGCATCTCATTCAAGTGAAGATGGTGATCCGGTAAGCGAGAAGCATCGCCGCCGCCGGCGCACGTCTAAACACAAGGGGAAGTACCAACGTTCGCGTTCCCGTAGTCGTAACCGAGGTCCGGAGGCAACGTTGCCGTCTCCAGACAGAAAGATGTAAGTCTAGTTAGCACGTGTGTGGTCCTCATGGCAACCACTGAGGAGTTGGTGTTTGAAACGCTGAATCTGCGAGGCCTTAGGTCTCATCAGAAGCAGGTGTTACTTCGACGACTTTCAGCTGCAGGCTGCTTGATTTTGTCGCCGTCCAGTAAACGAAGATTGAGAGTGAGCAAGATACAAAGAGGGCACTAAGGCCCTTTTTTTCAGATTACAATGCTATCGTGACACATGGTGTTGGTTTGTCGGTGGGCTGCTCCCTGTTTTACGAAAGGCTCTCCCTTATTCTGCGTTAGCTTACTATACCGACTCTAAAGGGCGGCTAAAAAGCTGTGATTTTTTGCTCTACTAAAAGCCATGGAGCCTTATCAATATCTATGCCTCCAATAGTGCAGCTTAGCGTGTCGATATGTTTGAAGGCATGGCTGCCCTCTTAGATTGTGATAAGAATGTTGTGCTAATGGGAAACTTTAATTGTGTATGTCACCTGAATGATCGTGCCGTGCCCAGTGCACACAGCGACAGAGGTGGTGGTGTGTTGTCGCATGTTATGACGCAAACCTGATTGATACAGACGCCTCATGTCATGCCACTACACTATTCACACATATCTAAGGGAGGTCCCACTCGTGCCTAGATAGAATATATGTTTCTTCCTCGCTGGTGTTTCGTGATCTTTTGTATGAAAATGCACCGATTTCTTTTTCAGATCATTGTATGGTGGTTTTGTCGGCTCGGGAGAACTTAGGGTCCGAAATTTAGGCCGCAGTGGGAGCTTTGGAAGCTAAATTATTCGCTTGTATATGACTAGCAGTTTGCCTTTCAAATACGCTTACAATTGCAAGTGTTTGACTGGCGCCATCCCAATCTTTGCTGTTTTGGAACTGTTTAAACAGGTGGTGCTAGCAATAGCTATTGAAATTGGGTCTGTTAGGTCTTTTTACAGAACGTTTCAAGAGAGGACACTGCATAAGAGTTTGTATAATCTCTATGAATCAGAATGTGAGGCAACTGGATTATATTTAGACGAAATGGCTAGTGTAAAGTGTTACCTACAAAAACAGGACTGTTCAGTGACGCTTCTGCTACTCCAGATTCAGACACAAAGGCTACCATCACAGCTCTTATAACGCCTTTATCAGATTATGAATGTGCTATTATTAATGTCCCTGTCACGCTGGAAGAACTCGAATAGGCAAATGACCAGTCATTTCTCTCTAAAACACCTGGCCTCTATGGCAGCTCAATGCGAATTTTACAAAGCGTTTAAATTATTGCTGAGCCCGCCTAGCTGCAGGCTTTCCCTTAACGTTTAGATGTAGGGGTCCTTCCTTAGTCGTTTACTAGGAATCTCACAGTCTTAATTCCAAAGAGAACGAGTAAAGAAATATTGCGCTCTGTGGATGTCTACAGGCCAATCACGTTGGCAAATGCGGAACTGTGAAATTTTTGCGTAGGTTCTATCAATTCGTCTGCAACACGAGAGGACGGTTCACATTGGCCCTCATCAGACGTGTTGTTTGAGGGGCCGCTCAATACAAAATAGCATACGTATTGCACATACAATTCTCGAATCTTTCTCTGGATCAATTATGAGCAGCTTGCTCTACTCCAGTTCGATCTTGCGAAAGCATTTGATTGCGTCCTACATTGGTTTCTGTTTTTTCTTTCTTCTCGAGCGTGTCAATATTGAGTCAAATATACTTAAACGACTGCAACTTTGTTACAACTGCTCCCCACGCTTGCTTGTTACTTGTCAAATCTCAGAGCCTGGACCAATTCGATCATCTGTGAAGCAAGGCCTTCCTATGTCAACGCTGCTCTTTGCCGTCTACCTAACCACTTTGTTTGAGTGTACTGCGAAATAACGATATCCGTGGTTATGCTGTCTTTAGTAGTGAAGTCAGAGTAGTCGCGTACGCCGATAGTTTAGTGCGTTTTTCTGCACTAGTAAACTGAGCATTGACAAAACTGTCACCACTATTGAGCAGTTTGCCATTGTCTCTGGCGCTCAAATGAACAGGTCTAAATGTTCGAGACTGTGGTCCCGTCAATGGGGAAACATGCCAATTCATTATGTTGGAATTGAATTGGCTCGACTTCACCCTAAATACCTTGGAGTTCCGCTTCATGCATTCAAGTCTAGTGAGCGTTACTAGAGAGAGCGGCTCTGGGCACTACAAAGCTATACTCAGACTTTTGTTCCGCACCGTCTATCAATTTTTGGTCAAGCACAGGCCTGTAACATGTTCCTGGCAACAAAAACACATTATTTGGTACTCTATTGTGCGAGGAATTACGTCCAGAGCTTTCATCGAACTTTTGCTACGTTCATATGGTCCTCCAGTTTTGAGCCAATTCGGCGCGAAAATCTATTCACACCTTTTTTTGCTGGCGGACTATGCTTGACACATCTCTGTTAGACAGTTAGCGGCTCGTTTCTTCTTTTTCCGTGATAGCTTGCATCCAATTATCAGAGCATCCCTGCAAACTAACTTTGTGAACCTTCTCCCCATCTTAGTGGTCTCTTCCAATTTTACCGATCGGCCCTTATGATTTGGTTTTATGAAAGAAGTTTACAATTTAGTGCGTTTTCTGGCAGTTAGCTTTTCTTGTGTGTGCTTTTTCTCTGTTACACGGAAAAATTTATACAATGAATCGATATCTATGTTGTTCCCGCCTCCATTATATTGTTATCCCTATTCTAATTGTATGGGACATAATGTTTTGAAGAGCGTAGGTAAAATGTCGATCTCGCCTTGTACTAAAATGTTTGCCTTTATACTTCACGCCGAAGTTCTACTTGTTTAAATGTGGCTTCAAAAAGAAAGATTTTTGTTTCCTCTGTTAATCGTCATCTATATGAAACACCTGAAGCCATCGAGCACGGTTTATTGCCTGCAAGGATGCGATAATATTTTGGGGCGTTCACCAAAGAACATTGCAGAAAGACTTTACATTTAATTCCCACAGCGTGCGTTGCCTAATGGCCACCCCACATGACCATGAACTCTTTGATATGATTTTCCTCTTTTGACTACACAGCCTGTGGAAAACGCGTATGTTGGATTGGAATGAGCCTTTCGTTTCCTCTGTACTCATTTCGGCCAGATGGCGCACCAGCTAGGAGACACTTACCAAGGAAGCGGCTACGATTCCGCCTGTCTGCCATTATTGATGTGGGGTCTTTCCTTGCCACCGTTTCAGTGAAGTTGTGCTGACGCATTTTAGTTGTATAGTGTTGGGTTGTATGTTTCAATTGGACTTCTTGGCTACAGGCTGATTACTTAGTAAATAATGTACAAAGACGTTTCCTGCATTTAAAGGCATTTAATGAATACCGAGCTGAAAAAAAGTGTTATGGCTGTCACGCCATTAGCCGGAGTTGCATGCTAACAGAGGCCACAGTTTTATTTTTATTTGTATTCTATACCAATTTGATACGCACTTTCCGGCGACAGTTCATGGCCAAGGCACTCACTTCACAAGAATGGTTTTCGCCTTAAACAAAAAAAAGAAAATACGCCGTGGTGGCGCCTAATGACGTCCCGCCCTGCCTGCGTAACTTGGGTGCGTCCAATTAGGGAGCGCTCGCAGCGCGCCCCTATAAGGTCACTGTGGAAGTTTGCGCGTGGGAATGTGTCGCACCAATCGGTTGCGAGTGGTCGAGAGCAGCATTTCTGCAAATATATTTCTAAACGATTGGATCCATGTAAAGCCTTAAAATTTGCCTCTAGTATCCACAAAGTCCACCTCTGTGGATTTCTTGCACTAGAATATTACCGCAAGTAGCAATAAAGGGGCCCTTAAAGTCTGAGAGCCGCGTCAACTGCATGTCACTAGCTGCCATAGGCATCGCACATCAGCAGTTGCGCTGCTTCCGAGAGCTCTAAGACGGAGGAAATACAGGACGCGTAATTTGAGACGCCTAAGGAGACGTAGGAGCCACACTCTGCTTTCACGAGCGCGGGCGTGGAACAGTTGGTTAAGGTGCTCGGTTTAGGATCCGAGATATGGAGCTTTAATTCCTGGTGGAGACATAATTTGCGGAGAATTCTTCCTAACAGCTAAGCCATCACGCGAACGTTTATTGCTAAAAGCTGTTAAACGCGTGAATTATTACGAAATCAATAGTACGCATAACTCGGCTAAAGGTTCCAGATAAGGCATCACCTCAGTATCTTTACGGCACCCCATTTCCAAAGCAGCGACCTCCTAAAAACATCCGCAGCCCATATTTTATGTATCTATTGTAGTGCACTGTAACTTTCTGAGCGACCAGGTCATTCTCCTATCAGCTAAATGACGGCAGTGACCAACAGAATATACAGGTTACCGACGGGCAGTTTTGTACTGATAGGTGGTAGATTGTCTAGAAAATAAAGGGACCCATACAAAAGGCAACAATCGCTGAGCAAAAGGTGGCAAGGAAGAAAATCACCTTCGTGGCCTCGCTTACTGCCTGCACCACATGTTTAAAGTATAGGGATCAAGGTGGTCGTTCGGCGTTGCTGAGCCAAGTATTGATACCTTCATTCTTCAATTTGGGACCCGAGGCATGAAAAGAAGCCCTGCCGGGGCGGTGCAGTGGTAAGACGCCCGACTACTGTCCGGAGTTTCCGGGTTCGAACCCGACCACGGCGGCTGCGTTTCGATGGAGGCGAAACGAAGTGGCGTCCGTGTGCTGTGCAATGTCAGCGCACGTTAAAGATCCCCAGGTGGTCTAAACTCCACTACGGCTCCTCTTTCTCTCTTTCCACTTTCACTCCCATCTTCCTCCCTTCCCTTACGGCGCAGTTGCGGTGTCCACAAAAAACAAGTGAAACATTTACCGCGCCTGTCCCTTCCTATAAATAAATCAGTAAAATCAGGTGTCCACAGAGCAAGTGTGACAGATACTGCGTCTTTCCCTTCCTGTGAAGCAATTAGTATTATTATTAAGGCACGAAAGGAAAGTTTATGCCTTTTTTAAATGAGTGCATATTACTGTTTATTGAAGAATAAGTTTTCCTTTTTCTTTAAGCGAGCAAAGCCACACATTACACAGAAGAAGCGTCTGTGCGTCGAAACATTGTGGATATTTGTTTAAAATAGAAGGTTCTTCAGACGAATGTCCTGCTTTAAAAAAACGCGCCAGATTTTCCTCCTAAAATATTTAGGCCTAAGTATTATCTTAATTAAATGCCATTAGAAATATGTGGGAAATCTAAAACAAAACGGAACCTCAGTTTTGCTAGACCTACACGCTGAACACAGATTATTTCTGCTCTTACTGCTGCCCGTAGGAGCTTATGAAATGCCACTGTTGCCCGCGCTAAGAATCAAGTGTGTCAAACAAAATTTGTAAAGAAGCCTGAAGTCGTTTTTATTATTTACAGGCGTTGTCATCAAAACCTCAAATGAAGCACGCAAAACGGAAGGGTACCAGATTTGTCCCGTTCCCAGATGACGGTTTACTTTATATGTCCCCTTCAGTAACAATCGCTGCCTTTACTGCCTTTAACTGGATCAAGCTGCAGGATTTGTGGCCAGCTATTCACGAGAGTCTGACAGCTATACACGACACTGTGTACGAGAGGACTGCGGCCATGATTGAGAGCTGCACACGAGACATTTAGGTGGCACGATGTCTTGTGCGTGTACAGAACGCCTGTATGCCTCTTGAAATGTGCTTATAAATTGAGTGCTTTACCTGGTAGTTTGTCTTCTGGAAAACTCATTGTTAAATTTGACTAAAAGCTTTAACTACATTATATAAGGGGTTTCATTTGACTTCATCCGCTGGGGGCTTTGGCAACTACTGGCTGCCCGCCATGGCAGTGGTCCTTGTAGCAGAAGTATACTCACAGGCACGACTGTGATAGACGGTGCGACTGTTTTGCTCTCGGCTTAAATATGCGGTTCAGTGAACATGGGCGAGATCTGCATGGAGCAGAGAAAGGCGGTATCTTGAAAAGGTTCGCCTGTGGGGCGACTTAAACCCGTACGAGAACGACGACTCCGAGCGGTCCAAGCCTTTACGATATGTTCGCAGAAACCATTTCGCTCTCCGTCTTGCGGTGAGCTCCTCAGGTTTTTTGCATTAATTGGTGATATCCTTGGGACGAAAAAAAAAGCCCACCTGAGCTGCGTTCTTGTCCGCAAATTCTATTTTTTTAGTGATTACTACATTCAAACATAGCACAGTTCGCCAGTACTCACAATCGCCTGCCGCCTGCCTTCTTGCTCAGCGCAGGAAGCTCCACGAACTAAAATGGTCGCAGGTTCAATTAATACCGTATAGTCATCTTGCGGGTCACTTTCAACGGTACCTGTCTCCCATACCACGAACTTGAAGACTGCCAGCGGGTGTTCCGGGCTATGATGAGTAGATATCGGGGCGTGCGAACTACGGACGCGAAAATGTGCGCTTGCCCTCGCGACGCTAGCGCGTGGCCTTGCAGCAAGGCGTCAGTAGAGCCCCCTGGTATCTTTTAATGAATGCTGCTCCAATTAAATTAAATTAAATTGGTTCACAGGAAGGGAAAGGCGCAGTAACTGTCACACTTGCTCTGTGGACACCCGAACCGCGCCGTAAGGGAAGGGAGGGAGGTGGGGATGAAAGTGGACAGAGAGAAAGAGGAGCCGTAGTGGAGGGCTACGGAGTAATTTCGACCACCTGGGGATCGCAGGCTTGTTTTCATAGCACTTTGTTTTCAAACTACTACAAATATTGAGGAGCATACCTATGTGTTAGTTGGTTGTTTTTTCGTTCTACTCAACTTACCGCCGCCTGCGAACTAATACCTTTGTTACACCATTTCTCCTAAACCTCTGGTACCCCTCCCTTTATTCCCCTGACTGCCCACATTGCGGTGAGCGGGCAACGCTCTACCATATGGTTTGAGCGTGCCAAGTTACCCCGTTTCTAAGTCCACTTCCCCACCCCTGCATGGAAGATTGGAAGGCCGCCGTGCAGGAGCCCTGCCCGAAGCGCCAGTAATGGCTGGCTCACCGCGCTGTTACTGCAGCCACGGTCAACGGGATCCTGGACTGAGGGTCCCTCCCACCCGCTGACTAAATAAATAAAAACGTTTTGTCCTCCTCCTCCTTCTCTTCCTGCAGCGTAAATGAGAAACTATATCCAATTCGCCCCGCCGGGGTGGTGCAGAGGTAAGACGCCCGACTACTGTGCCGGAGTACCCGGGTTCGAACCCGACCTCGGTGGCTGCGTTTCGATGGAGGCGAAACGAAGAGGCGTCCGTGTGCTGTGCGATGTCAGCGCACGTTAAAGATCCCCAGGTGGTCGAAATTACTCCGTAGTCATCCACTACGGCTCCTATTTCTTTCTTTCCGCTTTCACTCCCATCTTCCTCCCTTCCCTTACGGCGCGGTTGCGGTGTCGACAGAAAAACAAGTGAGACAGTTACCGCGCCTTTCCCTTCCTATAAATAAATCAGTAAATCAGTATATCCAATTTATGCTTTTTTTTGAGGCAAGACAAATACTGTTTATAGCAGGGACGCTATATGCTGCAAGCCTGATCTACTCGCTTACCATTCACCAATAAAAATTGCACTTCGGCCAATAATTGCCCACATCCTCCATGACCGGCATGTATAGAATGTGTAAAGATTCTTAAAAGCTTCAACTTTACAGATAAGAAACGTATTGCTGTCACGTTGGCTGTTTCTTTCCTGTTTTTTCTCTTTCTTTCTTTTTTTTGGGGGGAGGGGGAGGGAGGAGGCTCGGAAAAAGATAAACAATGCAAAGGGTGCCAAAATGACAAGCGCGCAACCAGCGATACAAGCTTCGATGTGCTCGAAATGGAAAGTTTTAAAAACGAGGGATATTGTTTCGCAGAACACGGGGTGGAGCACCTTGGAAAACGCACAGTAGAGATGAAAACAAAAATGTGTCATATACATGCAGACGTCGAGGTACGACGCATAAAATTCACAAAGATTTTGCATGTCCGAGGAAAAGACAAGGGAACATTTCAGATTTCGGGATCGATGCAGAAGAGTAGCGGGAAGGTAAGCCGAAAACGCCGAGAAGAATGACGGCGCCACGACAACGCCCAACGACCCAAAATTGGGAATGGAAATTGGGAGCGATTCTGCATGCGGAACGGAACGCAGAGCGCTTTACGTATTTACAGAGGGCGCCACTTCCTATTCCTCGAGGGCACACGTTACCCTGGCTGGCGCTCGCAGTTCAACTGGAACAAGAACACGCATATGATAACGAACAAAATGGGGTTGCACTCCTCTATTCTTTCCACTTTTGTACGGACGAAACAGTTAAAAAAAACCCACAGCCGCTCAAAAATGGGGAAAGACAATTACGAAAAACAAAACAATGTTCTGCACTTGCAATGAAAACATACACTTATTTCTGCTGTACGGAGTGGACCCGAGAAAAATTGCGGCATTCTAGCTCGCGCAGGGAGAAGAACAATTCGTATAGGAAGCAAGATTTGTTTGGCATTTATTTGTTGCGTTCGAATGAATTATTACCGCTGTGTCTTTTTCTTCATCTGTCTGTTTTAGCTAAAAATTTCGGGGGCAGAGACAAGACGCTGCTTCAATATTCCGTATTGGTTTTATATTACTGAAGAACGGATATACTATTTCAGATGCTTAAAGTAGACGACAGCCAATCCTATGAAAGCGCAGTTGCAGAGAATACCAGGAAACAATGGAAACTTGCATGCGATAGAGCCTACCTAAGCAGTTGCAGTTTGGCAGAAGGGAAGAATTGTATATTTATTTACTAAAAAGTACTGCGCCTTTTTGTATGTGAAACAAAAATAGCAGCGATATCTATCTCTGTATACAGAAAATTTGGAAAAGAAAAATGCCTTCGTTGTAAAGAAAATTGTATGCAACGTGAGCTGCATGTTTAATGTTTAAGATAGCTGCCTTTGCAAAATCAGAGGAGCATTTAATCAACAAAATCGCTTACACAATCGCTGGCTTGAGATCTCAAGCTTTGTGCATGTGCGGCGCTTTTTATTTTCGCATCCAAGCTAGTCTGCAAATCTGGCTTCAAGAAATCACTAAATAAAACCTAAAGCGAAGTTACAGGAAATGACTCTAACCGGACCGACAGGTTCGCTGAAGAGCTTAAACCGGACAGACCATTTCCAGTATATAGGTCAATCGGAAACACAATTTCCAATATGCATCTCAAATCAGGTGTTGCATTCCAGTATGGATATCCAACCTACGAGAATAGTGTAGTATGAAGCGCATTTGCCGTACAGACCCCGCCCTGTAAACTGATGAACCCGTCCTAATGAAACAGATACCAGACGAGCATTTTCGCTTCTCAACTCAAACCGAAGCGATCGATGAAGCCCTGATTGAATGGCTCTGTCAGAACATACCAGGGCGCTAGGTAAGCATAAAAATATGAACAATATAGATATTCTCTCTATATGTGGGATACGTGTTGACTCCTCAAAAACTTCGATGCTATGAAGCCGTCGAAGTTTACCCTAGCAAGTGCATACGCGCATCGCATCCCTTTCCGCGTTCTTGCCTGCGAGCGTGTGCATTCATTACAAGCAACAATCGCTGCAGGTCACCCGGCCTTGTGGTTCACCTTCATATGCTCTACTGAAGGAGAGCCTACAACGCGAATGCGCCAGGAAGAAAGTAGCGTTTCGATAGAGGCAACGAAAACATTGGACTGGGTTCAATCTACCTGAGACTAGTCTAAAGAGCGCAAGCTCGTTTAGGCATAGTCAGACAAGTCTAGTGTGGTTTAGATCCTCAATGGATGTCTGCGAACTTTAGGGAAGCCGAAGCTCTGGTTCCAGCGCAGGACTCTTCTATGGCGAACCTCAAGGGCACCACAGCAGGGGGTCTAGACCACACGACGGTGTCGATGGTGTAGGTACCAAGAGTCGAACAGATTGGCAGCATTGGCAGATGACTGGAAGGCTGTTTGGCACTGCCAGGCAATGTTGTATGTTTGTGGATACATATACCGGTAAGGATAACGCTTTCCAGGTGTATAAAGTGCAAGAAGCTGGTGAGCGAAGTAGAAAAAGAAAACAGAAGCAGCGGAAGGAGAAAAAGCGCCCCCAGCTTAGCGCGTTACATGTGCAAGGAAGAGCGGGCGGCATAGACTCGTCGCGCCGCACATGAGGTCACATTATGATGCCCAATGACCACTGCGAAACATGCCGTAGTGTGCTTCCGCTCCAATGCTAAAATATACTGCAGCATAACAGAAAAACATAGCTGATTTCCGATATATGCACGGATAGCCGCATATGAGGCAACGCTTCCTTAATCGGCGTCGCTGCTCCGCTAGCAGAATGTGAAGCTAAATGATGCAATATGACACGCATTACTTCGCCAGTGGTTCCTGCATGTAGCAAAAATTACGTTTGTTCAAAGACGATGACAAAATATCCCGCACTTGTAAATTGAGGGTTGAACAGCGGCCATACATGTTTAGATACGTCCGTTAATATGTTTGACGTTTATTAAGGAAGTGAGCTGGAATTTTATAGGCTGTTTGCGTTGAAAGCCTAGAAGTCTTCGAAATATGATAGAAAAATTGTGAAAACTTCTGAAAAACTTTGTTATGAAACTTTTTCTATTTCTTTTTCTCTGCTAAAGGAACACTTTTCGAAACGTTTTAATAGAGCCACCACTGAAACGCATTCGTTGTGTTCTATAGTATACGTCGGGCTTTCATCTGATCAAAACAATAGTGGCTGTAGCCATTGCTTTCTGAAAACGTTGTACATAATGGACACTCAAATTTTAACCATTCTCCGTACAGAAAAATAGCCAAGAAAGAAAAACAATTGCGACAGCAGATTTTATATAGCTGAGAATTTTCTGTTAGCATTTAGCAACAATTCACAAAAACTCGCTGTATTAATAAAATAGATGCAAAAAATTAATGTTCCTTTTTACAGAAAAAGCGATGTTTTGAGATACCACAACTCAAATATTTACCTTCAGTCAAGATGTCCTAAAATGACCCTGGTTACCATTCTTTGCTTCGGATTGTCTGGTAAGCTCTTGTATTTTACTTGCCTTCACCTTCATTCTTTTCCTGCCTAAAACCTGGCTTTTTTATTTTAAACCTGTTGAAACGTTGTTGTTCTTTTTCGCGTATTCGTTTCCGAAGATTTTAAGCTTCCTGCATGGATTAGGAGAAAATCGGGACATTGCTAAATGCACAATACAGTTATTACACAATACCTGCGACACGGCTGACTGGTAATCAATTACGCGTGCTAAAGCGGAACGACCGAACGCCGACTCGGAGCACCAGACGTAAACTGGAATGGAAAAATTTTATTACCGACGCTTAGTAGGAAACGTTTTGCGCCAGAAACGCGTTACATGATACCAGCTGTGCGCTGTTGCGACGTCATAGAAAACACTGAACAAGTTCCATAGATTATTTCTGAAATGTTGTTGAAGCAAAGACATTTAAATCAAGAAAAAGAACCACTGCCCGCCGCACAAAACAAGCGGTGAGTAGGCGGGGCTGTGTGGGTCAATTTTTGCGCCATTTTACTTCTGGTACGTATCTGAGGATTACAAACGGTGGAAACATTATCTACGAAGGCTGGCACATTTTGTCATTGAAATTGAAAAATGCAATTTTGGGCCGATTTTATCTCCAATCCCCCTACGATACTGTAGACCTGTCTGCGAAACACCTCTGCCCTTAAAGAAGAGTGTCTTTGGTGGCCTCTCCTGGTAGCTAGAAAAAGGACTCAGGGTGTCTAAAGCGCGATCGGTGAACTACGACCGCAATTTTGACACCCCTATAGAACGTCTGGAAAAGATAAGTTGCGCTTGATAAGTAAAAAAATAATTTTCTGCACGCAAGCAAATAAGCACGCACACACGCACCTAAACTAGCACGCTCACACACACACACACACACACACACACACACAGACACACACACACACACACACACACACACACACACACACACACACACACACACACACACACACGCCCGCGCGTGCGCGCGCAACAGGCAGACAGACGCAAATAGGCACAGACGCGCGCACACACGCACACGTATGCACGCACACACAGACGCTTACGCACCCACACGCCATGGCGCCATTTTTACTTAATAGCAAAACATCGCGGGCTTGGGCCGAGTTTAAAATTGCCAAATTGATCTGAGAATAAAGCGCCTTTTTAGGGACATTTAAGCCAAAACAGGACATCTTTAAAGCGAAGCTTTTTGCAGTGATTTAATTGCCCTTTTTGTAAGTTGCATTCCTTTAACAAAGCAAAAGGTAAGAAGAAATGAGTAACGTTGTTTCATATTTGCATTTTAAATTGCAGAAAGACAATGTTTCTCGACTGGTCTCCGGGTGCCCCTGCGCACTCCTTGTTGCGGGCTGTAGCAGGTTGCGCATATTCCTACTCCGTGTTCTGGCACTGGCGAGGGGAGAGAGAGAGGATGAATAAGGGTGAAGCGTACTGAAGAAGGAGCTACATTCAAGCTTCCTTTTACTCCTCCCCTCTCCCTCTTCCTTGGAGCTTTCGGGATTGCGGCTCGCTGTGGCATGTTACAGGCGCGTTTGCATCAAGAAATTGAGCATTTCACGAGGGACTGGCGAGCGTGTATTTTACCCGCAACACGACTGAGATCTTCGTAGTTCCGTAAAGCCATTTCTTTCACGCGCACATCGCTTTCAGAAAAGCGCGCGGGCTGCCGCTCGTAAATCCCAATGAGCGTGGTCAGACTTCCCTTGTGGCGAGGGTTTTGGGCGACGTGCCGCGAAACTTCAGAATGAGTGAGCGCGCTGGAGCAGTAAGCAAATGACGAATGTTTTACAATAAGAGAAGGAAATGATTTTCGAAGTGAAATATCAGGAGATTTCCAGAGTGCATTTGTGGTCGTAACTGCCCTGCTGTTTCCTGCTAGCTGCACAGGAGACAAGAACACATTTTGTGAATAATATTCATAAAAAATTCGAGGGCACACAAAATAGGGTAACTGCTGAAGAATGAGCAGTCACAGATTCTTGCCTTGTACGTTGGTAGTCCTGCAGCCAATTTTTGTCCCTAGTCGGAATTAAACCAACCTAATTCAAATTTCTTCGAATGAAAGGAAAGGCGCACTATCTGTCAAACTTTCTCTGTGGACACCTGAAACGCGCCGTAAGAAACGAGTGAAAGGGTGGAGTGATAGCGGAAAGAGAAGGGGGGGGGGGGCAGTCATAGGTGATGGCGACGGAGAATTTCGACTGGCCACCAGGAAATAATTACCGAGCACTGGCAACACCACCTAGACTAAGAGAATTAGTCTAGGTGGCGTTGGCACTGGCATCGCGCAGAACATGGACGCCTTTCCGTTTCGCCTGCATCCAAACGCAGCCGCCGGTGGACAGGCTCGAACTCGTGTTTTTAGGCACCCACACAGTAGTCAGAAACTTAAACTGCTCCTCCCCTGATGGGGCTAGAACAGGTAGGTCACCGCCGCTTGCGGCGGGGGCCAGCCTGTCAACGAATTTTTATTTGTTGTAGGCCGTCATTGCACCCGCCACCGCTTCGGTGGTGGACGACGGCTGTTGTTGCGGCGGGCGTCTTTCTTTCGCTCTTCCTTTTCTTTCTTCTCTAATTTCTCTTCTGTCTGCACGAGGCAGCGGAGGTGGCTCAGCTACAGAGCCAGTAGCAGGCCCGTGCATTTTCTTTTCCTTCTTCCTACAGCCACAACAACAACTTAACTGCGCTACTGCGGTGGCGCCAGTCTGGAACTGGTAAACTTCTTTTTGCAATCAGGTCCTTTCATTGTGAAAGACTGCCCATGAAAAAAACAGATTCGGTTACCATTACACTAAAGTCCTATATACAGAGAAGCACATATGTTTGAACGCCAAATAAATGCTAAAACCTGAATGCTTTGCTCCCAAATGCTTTGCTAGATGATGACCGGAGAGGTCATCAAAGCATTACCTCTGCGCATAGAGGCCAACTACAAACATTTAAACCATATATGAGAAAGTAGGCGGAGTGCTCTAGAGTGGCTTCTAAGTCCATATCCGTATTTCATGAATCCGCAGTTGTCACCGTGAACTCAGATTTTAAGTTGATCCTAAGCTATTCAGCATTGCGGTAATTCCAAATACACGAGGAACAGCTCCAGCTACCTCTGCGTGAATCAATTATTTCTCAAGTTCAATGACCTTGTACTGCGCAAGCGTGAGGGGGCAGGAGGCAAGAGGGTGACAGCGCGCTTTTAAATTTGCGCATTTAGAAATGTGCATTGCATTAAACACTGCTTAAAAATGTTTCGTCCCCAGCGTTAGAACAGGGAATAATTTTATAAAGTATGTGACGCTTATTCAAACTATCGCTTCTGATTGGAGGCGTTGAGCTGATATTACACGTTTACGATATAATTATTTATTGCAACTGAAGCAAACTAGACATTGCCTTTTTATAAATTTTAGGCAATCTTGAAAAACAGGTGAAACATTTACACCCAGCTAAAATGTATTGAAATTAGTTTTTTATGGGTTCGGAATGACAGCTGTCACAATAAGAAAATTTTAGGTGACAGTGCTGCCTCATTGCCGCCTTGAGACGTATTTGGAGGGTACCATTCGCGTTTGGAGCGTCCTCCTCGATAGGCGTTCCGTGCGTACTAGTCGAGAGGTAGGAATCACGTCGGTGCTGGTCACTTGATAACTTTCTTTCAGAGGCCACTAACTAGAACGTCATAAAGTGTACGTTCAGTAAACATCACATCCAGCTTTTTTTTAAGAGGACGTCAACCGATTGCACTGTACTTTGTTCTTCACACCAATATTAAAAGGGCAGACTATTAGTTTGCAAAACCTAATAATCCCCACCAGGTGATGCAGTGATTAGGGCGCTAGTAGTTAGAAGTGAAGCAGGTAGTTAGATTGATTGATTGATTGAAAACTTTATTTGTCTTTTGGAAGTTTGTTAGCGGTGGAGGTCGAGGCTTCTTCTGGAAGTCGTCACCTCCCTCGCCGTGGTTGGGCCCCTAGTCCAGGGCTCCACTGAGTCGGGCCACCTCGCTTGCGTGTGCTATGAGTGCCCTCTGGGCCTCTAGCTCGCAGCTGGTGAGCCGGCTCTCCCATTGCTCCGCACTTGGTGTTTTCTGTTCGTGAAATGCATGATTTCTCTCGCATTCCCACGTGATGTGATATAGTGTTGGTTTATCCGCACCATGGGCAGCTGGCGCTATATTGTGTTGGAAAAATCTTGTTTAGTATGTGTAGGTTTGGGAAGGAGCCCGTTTGTAGTCTCCTTCATCCCGTGGCTTCTTCCTTGGTTAGTTGTTTGTGTGGCGGGGGGTAGTGGAACCTCAGCCCCTTATATAGGTTTAGTAGGTCTGAATATCTCTCTCCGCATCTGATCTGGGGGTCCTCCGGGGTGTGCGACGCTCCCGCTCGGCTGGTCGTCCCTCGAGCTAGGTTGTCTCCCCCTCGTTGCCCCTGATTCCCAGGTAGTTAGAAGTGAAGCAGAAGAAAGTGTAACAACGGAGGCTGAGCCCCCCAAAATGGCAAAGAGTAGGTCGAGAAAGAAAAGTACAAAAAAGAAATTTAACACTAGGATCAGCTACATAAACATGCAAGGAGGTAGAAAAAGAGCGAAATGGCTAGAGATAGAACAGCAGTTGTAGGATGACAAAATAGGTGTGTACGCTCTTTGCGAGACTCGTCTCAGGGATCTAGAAGATCCGCCGTTTATAGAAGGCTACGTCTGGGAAGGGTGCAACAGAACGAGAACGGAAATAAAGGGTGGAGGGGTAGGTATGTTGATACACCAGGGAACAAATTGGCAAAGAATTAAATCATCTTGTAAAGAACATATCTGGGTTTTAGGAACAATTGCCGGCATAAGGACATGGCTAGGGGTAGTTTATTTAGGAACAAGACATCAATGCAGGCAAGAAAACAAGGACCTTGTTGAATTTCTCAGTGACGATATAAGCCAGTTTGGAAACGGGGCCAATATTATTCTACTGGGGGACATGAACAGCCACATCGACGATCTGAAGGGATACATGGATTGTAACGGGAAGCTAATGCTAGATTTCTGTGAGCGACAGGATCTAGTTATAGTAAATAGAGAAACAAAATGCGGAGGACAAATCACGAGGGAATTCCGCAACAGGCAGACGACCATTGACTACTGTCTAATGTCGCAGGAATTTTTAGCAAGGTCAGAAAAATGGAAATAGACGAAGAAGGGGAGTGTAGTCTGGGAAGTGATCATAAACGTATTAATCTGCAGATGGGGCCCTTGATTAAAAGAGAAATGGAACTTAGACAAAACGTAAACGCAAAATTAAACGACAATCAAATAGCGCAGATAGCAGCAGACAAAAAGGAAGCAATAGAGAAAAGCCCCATGGAAGTCTGGGAATATGAACAGGTAGAACTACTCATAAGGAGGAAAATTAAGGAGGTTAAAGTAGCAAACCGCTGGAATGGAAAGAAGAAGCCACGGAGCTGGTGGAATAAGGAAATCAGGGAAGCTATTGAACAACGACGGGCTGCTTCAAGGGAACACCGAATGGCAAAGAAAGCACAGGTATCTCAGGAGGAAATCGATCAAAAATGGGAATCATATCCACAAAAGAAACTTCAAGTGCAGGCCCTCGTCCAAAGTAAAATAAGGCAGTCCACCGATCGCTGGATGGCTGACATACACGATGCCTCTAGAGGCGGAGCAAGAAAATTCTGGAACCATACAAGCTGGCTAGGGAAGAAGAATCAAAGAAAGCAGGATCAGATTGAAGATAACGAGGGAAATTGTTTAAAGGGAGACAACGCAGTGAACTACATTGCATCAGTTATAGCCGAGTCATTTAAGAGCGACGATAGGGTAATCACCGCAAATCAGTAAGCAACACAAGGTAGCAGAATACAAAGCAGCTTAGAACTGACCAATCTAAATTGGAAAAAGGCAGAAAAAATATTCCTAAAAACACATCTACAGGAATAGATTGAATTCCGATCAAGCTGATTAATGAACTCGGTCCAAAAAGTAACTAAACGTTATTATAAGCTCTGGAAACAGTCATAACGAATAAGCAAATTCCGGACAGCTGGCGGCAGAGTAAAATGAATTTGATTTATAAAGGGAAAGGAGACAGGATGCACATAAAATCCTGCAGGCCGATTACCATAACATCTGTTATGTACAGGTTAGCCATGCAGGCGGTTAAATTAAAGGTGCAAGCATGTGTAGAAAGTAACAAGATACTCGGAGAACTTCCAAACGGCTTTAGAAATGGTAGGCGCTTAGATGATAGCCTGTTCGTGCTTACCCAATGCATCGAAATATCTGGAGTGAAAAATAGACCTTTGTATTTGGCCTTCCTGGACATAAAGGGGGCGTACGACAACGTAAGCAGGGAACTCCTGTGGAAAATATTAAAAGTAGAAGGTATCGGTTATGAGATAATAGAGTTTCTACAGGAAATTTGCCGGGATAACAAAGTAGAAATTACGTGGGAAGGGATAAAAAGTACGGAAGATGTCAAAGTATGCAAAGGATTAAGACAAGGCTGTCCTCTATCACCGGTGCTGTTCATGCTTTATACGATAAACCTGGAACGGAGGATACAAGACAGTAACCTAGGTTTTAACCTGTCATATAGATTAGGTGAAAAGGCGCTAGAGCAGCGCCTCCCCTGTTTGACGTATGCAGACGATATTGTGCTGCTAGCTGAGAGTGTGGAAGAATTGCAAACTCTAGTTAAGTATTGCGGAGACGAAGGGGACGCTCTAGGCTTCAGTTTCAGCGCAGTTAAGTGGGGTCTGATGATTTTCAACGGCTCAACTGATCAGGGTCTTAAAATACAAGGCCATGAAATACCTAGAGTAGCAGAATATAAATATCTGGGGGTATGGGTAAACGAAGGATTGGCATACATTGGAAAGCATGAGCAATCACTTAAGGCCAAAGGGCGAAGGAATGCCGGGATAATGAAGCATAATGCATTGTGGGGATACAATAGGTATGAGGTTTTGAGGGGTATTTGGAAAGGAATTATGGTGCCCGGACTTACTTTCGGAAATGCGGTTGTGCGCCTAAAATCAGAGGTACAGTCTACATTCGAAATAAATCAGAGATCCGTTGGATGATTAGCACTAGGTGCCCACGGCAAAACTACAAATGAGGCGGTACAGGGAGATATGGGCTGGGCATCTTTCGAAGTACGGGAAGCTCAGAGTAAAATATTATATGAGGAACGCCTGAGGAAATTGGAATAACAGATGGGCAGCTAAAGTATTTAAATACCTGTACTTAAAAAGCGTTGACTCACAATGGAGGAAACGAACTAGAAAACTAACTAGTAAGTATGCTAGTCACAAGGACGGAGAAATAAAGAGCATTAAGCAACAGGTGAAAAACACAGCAGGTAAAATTTGGGTAAATTCGATGCAAAAGAAACAGAGTGTGGAATTATACCGAAAGTGGAAAATGCAGATCACGAAGGAAGATTTCTTTGATAACACAAGAGGCAGTGCCCTACTTTTTGAAGCTACACTCTTAAAAAAAAGGTAGTTGTGGTTACTAACTTTTAGGGTAGTAACTGCTTGTCACATATGTTACTAACTAGTTAGTAACTGCAGGTTAGTATCTGCTAGGTAGTAGCATATACCACCTCTAGAAGGTAGTAATCAGAACTACCTCCAGCAAATTTTACTACTTCTAGATATAGTACCAGCAACTACATTTAGTAATCTTTACTACCTATAGAAGGTAGTAATCAGAACTACCTCCAGCAAATTTTACTACTTCTAGATGTAGTACCAGCAACTACATTTAGTAAACTTTACTACCTATAGAAGGTAGTAAGAACAACTACCTTTACTAGTATTCACTACCACTGCAGGTAGTAAGAGTATCTACCTACAGCAAAACCTACTACCTATAGGAGGTAGTAAGAGGAACTACCTTTAGCAAAATACACACCTCAGAGGTAGTAATAGCAGCTACCTAAATCATATACTAACTCTATAAATAGTAACAGTCACTACTTTTAGCAATATGCACCACCTACAGAAGGCTGTAACAGTAATAAACTGTAGTAAAAATACTACACATTTAACAAACTCCTCTGCTTTGTTGCTATAACCACTAACCTGAACACTGGATTACATAAGATGGAAGCACTCAAGCAGTGGTCATACATGGCTTCCGAAAAAACAAACAAATTGAACACAAGTGTGGCTAAGAAGATGAGACTTTATTTCTCATTATTCAGTTCAAGCATTCAACTTTCTAAACAAACAAACAGTTGCCCGCATCACAAGTGGTGAAAAGGAGATTGCCTGAAGATGAGAAAAATACTCAAAAAGAAAGCAGGTACTTTTGTTCTGTTTTGGTTATAACTTATCACACATTCATATGAGACAGTGTATTTACACCAGAGTTGAGTGTGTTGAACTTGAAACCTTTATAGGAGGTTAAGGTATTGAAGGCTTGTAGAGCCTGGTGTGTCTTTGAGCACCTTTAGCAATAATGATGACAACTGATAGAAGGAATAACATACAAGAACTATCAGGATATGTATATGGAAGTTGCTTTACAACAATAATTTAACCAGACATGTACAATAAAAATCACAACTAAAAGAGGGTTTTTTGGCTGAGAAGAATGGAAGTACCAGCTCATACACTGCCTAGCCTTCTGCCTTGGCTGCTCCTAGCAATACCTCAGGTATGAGGAAATTTTGTGCTCATTATTTGGCCATTAATATCCCGCATATGTATTGAATACTTGTCGGAGCCATAGTTAAAACTGGTCAACTGTCCGCTCTATGGCAACTAAATGAAACAGATGTTAGATCTTCCTGAAGCACTATAAAAGGATATTAGCAACAGCTATCATAAGGGACTGTCAGTCACAAAAGAATATGTCAAAATTGCTGCAAAGAGAATGTGTTGCTTATATCAAACTGACCTACTAATACACAATAAATTGAAACAGCACATCAGCAATTCCTACTCAGACTCAAAACTGGTTTAGTTTGGTCTGTGGGGCTTAATGTTCCAAAGCGACTCAGGCTATGAGACACCATATTGAAGGACTGCAAAAATGTCGACCACCTGGGGTTCTTTATTGTGCACTAAACATCGCACAGCCCACGGGCACCTTGCTTTTCGCCTCCGAAGAAAAGCGGCCGCCTAGACTCGAATTCGATCCTGCATTCTTGCGCATAGTCGAGCGTCGCAATCACTGCACCACCCCAGACTCAAAACTTCCTCCCAAAAATGCCCATTTGAAACATTCCTCACATCCTAAAATTATGCTACAGACAGCCAGCTTGTCACAATACATATTACCAATTATTAAAAGGATGCCTGTTAGGTGTAAATTGCTGGATAGACCTGCTAAATAAGACCAAGCTCATTAAGAATAACTGAAGGCTTTTAGAGTAGTGTTACATAATGCTGACTTTATTGATTACAATCATTAGGAATGACCAATTTCCTCTTCCAATTTTGGTTCAAAGAAAGAAGTGCCAATAATTGCTTTGAAATAGCAGACTGAAATATTTGCACCAAGCTACTGTTTATATAAACTAGTTTTCCCACTGGCCTTAAATGATAAGTCGCACAATAAAAAGTGTGCCACATGCAGCTGTACCCCTTCAGCAGCCCAAGACGCATTCTGGAGAACAAAATCGCTTTTCGCTGGAGTGCTTTGTTCCTCAAACCACGCTCCGTTAATAGACTCTTTGTTGCTGAAACCAGAAATTAAAAAATTAGCTAATGAGTTTCATTAATTAATAAACTTCAGAAAACAAAGAAATACTCCAGACTAAGCTATACAACTCATGAGCTCTCATCTGATTTCAGTGGAGTAGGCCACTCATTGTAAATCAAAGAGCATAGCGCCGGAACAAAAACGGGGACGACGACAAGACAGGACAAGCACTAACCTTGAAATGAGCGTTTATTGCAGAAATGATCACATATATACACTTCACGATCAGCAGTGAATGAGAAAACACACAATTACTGTCAGACAGCCACATGCTAAGCCAAGAATTCAAGCTCTTCTTATGGCAGTGCAACAGACGCCTTGCTGACATATTTATTCCCTGTACGAGCTATCTCCAGTGCTTCTGTTATCTCCCTTGTCGGCTCGTTACGATCTCGATACATGATGATCGTCTTTTCGAACGGGATGACAAGGCGGTTCCGCATCACATCTTCTGCAGTGCGCAGCGAGATGGCCGTCTGTAGCAATGCTGTCAACTTTATTATAGTGCTCCAGAAGACGTACGTTTAACATCAGACAGTCTTGCTGACGTAGTGCTTTCCAGATGAAAGTGGAATTTTATACCTGCAGGGCACGTAAAGGTCTCCGTGTTTAATCGGACACTTAGGCTTCAGCGTTCGCATAGGACAGGTTTTTCTGCACAAACTGAAAAGCTTTTTTGGTGCAGTAAACAGGACGTTTACGCCAGAACATTGCCCCACCTTCCTTAAGTTATGAGAAACCTTATGCAGGTAGGGAATGACAACTACTCTTTCTTTATTCCATCTTTCCTCCTCCTTTTTCTTCTCATCCGCTCGCTGTTCGTCACTCATGCGTGGCGCAAATTTCTTTCTGCGATGCAGTCTTTCAGCAACGGAAACAATGACGTGTTTAGGGTAGCTCGCCGCCTGCAAACGCGCCACCTGCATACTGACACTTTCATCCATGGCATGATCACATGACTTGCAGAGAGCTTTCTTTTTTGTCTAACGCTCTCTGCAAGTCATGTGATCAAGCCATGGGTGAAAGTGTCAGTATGCAGGTGGCGAGCTACCCTAAACATGTTATAGTTTCCGTTGCTGAAAGCCTGCTTCGCAGAAAGAAATTTGCGGCACGCATGAGTGACGAACAGCGAGCGGATGAGAAGAAAAGGAGGAAAGAAGGAATAAAGAAAAAGTAGTCGTCATTCCCTACCTGCATAAGGTTTCTCATAACTTAAGGAATGTGGGGCAATGTTCTGGCGTAAATGTCCTGTTTACTGCACCAAAAATGCTTTTGAGTTTGTGCAGAAAAACCTGTCCTATGCAAACGCTGCAGGCTGGGTGTCCGATTAAACACAGATACCCTTGCGTGTCCTGCAGGGGGGGGGGGGGGGTTGTTTATAAAATTCCACTTTCATGTGGAAGACACTACGTTGGTAAGACTGGCTGATGTTTAAACGTGCGTCTTCTGGGGCCCAATAAAAAGTTGGCAGCATTGCTACAGACTGCCATCTCGCTGCGCACTGCAGAAGATGTGATGCGGAACCACCTTGTCATCCCGTTCGAAAAGACGATCATCATGTATCGAGATCGTAACGAGCCGACAAGGGAGATAACAGAAGCACTGGAGATAGCTCGTACAGGGGATAAATATGTCAGCAAGGCGTCTGTTGCACTGCCATAAGAGGAGCTTGAATTCTTGGCTTAGCATGTGGCTGTATGACAGTAATGGTTTGTTTTCTCATTCATTGCCGATCCCGAAGTGTATATATATGTGATCATTTCTGCAATAAACCCTCAGTTGAAAGCTAGTGCTTGTTCTGTCTTGTCGTCGTCTCCGTTTCTGTTCCCGCGCTATGCTCTTTGATTTACAATGTCTAACCAACACGCCCAGTCTTATTCACTTCTAGGACACTGTCTTTTAAAAGCTTGATACCTTGCGACACCTTGGTGTATATTATATTGACTGGTGTGGACTGAACAGTGTTGATTAGAAAACAGTTTTGCCTATAACTCGAGTGGGATAAATAAAAGGCCTTTTATAAGAATTGTATGCCTTCTTCCAGATTGTTTTCATGTATGTAATGGTCAGTGTAGAGAAAAAAAGTGCAGGCATATAGTCGACTATACATTTGTCATTTGCTAATCCTACACAGGTGACCACAAGCATCAATCAACTGTTATTGCTGATTTTTTTGCTCGATTGCAGTGTCAACAAATAGCTAACATTATATCTGTGCCCAGATATTGCCGAGTTGGGTGCCCTCCTAAAATTTAGGATGTGAAGCTTATTTCCAGAAATCTAACATACCATCAAAAAAATCTGGCTAGCATTAGTGTAGACCTGAAAGGCTGTTGTGGAGACCGGCTGAATAAAGCTAAATGTCACAAGGAAAAGCACAACATTGCTAGAAGAAAAATAAATGTTGTGGAAACCAAGATGTTAAATGCGCAGTCGGATCTATAATGATACAAACCACAACTCAGTGATAAAACCATTTGTTACATTTCACCTAATGACTCTTAGGAGATACCTTGCACATACTTCAGCACGTCACTGAAGCATTCATGTATGGAGCCAAGTAACTATCACATCTTCCCTACAAAACTCATAGAATAATTTCAAATACAAGAGGCATGGTCTGCAGTATTTTCCAGGTACCTGTACATTTCAAACTCACGCAGTTAATAGTTGGTGAGATAAACGTGCTGTGACATTTACAACCAACACAAAAACAATTTTCAGATACATCACATATGAAATGAGGTTTTGTTTTTGCTAACCACCACAATATAAATAGATTTGCTTCAGAATGATTTTTTTTCACTATTATTTTTGCATTATTAAAAGAAATAATGCAGACAGACCAAGGTAGCTGTCCATTCATACTAGCATCGTTAGCAGTGTTTAGGGTATGACCTTAATCGTGCATCCCTGAACGTGTGATGGCTTGCAGAAGGGCACTGCAGTGTGCTTGCTGGTAGATGATTTAGTGCATCCCTCATTTGTGCTGTGGTGTGCAGGTGAGCAGCAGGTAGGTTCCAGGCATTGGCCAGTCAAGTGCTCAGGTAACTGCATATATAAAGAGGGGAAAAAATCAACAAGTGAGACCAAGCACAATTCCTTTCCCAGTAATGAAAACAGACAGTTATAAATTCAGTAGCTACGATCAAACAAGAGGATTCTGGGCAAGCAACTTTAACAAGACTGCTCACATCATGATAAAAAAAATGCTAGACTTCAGCCTCAATACAATGTACTGTGTTTGCCAGAAAGTAACCAGCCGGCATGGTTTACTTCTCGCTCGTATAGGAGAGACTTTACAGTTTCCCTAAAGATGAAAAGGCCATGAAAGGCAGTTAAGGCTTTTCCTTGCCTTCAAAGGTTTAGAATGGGAGGTGGCATAAGCACTTCACAATATGATGATAGGCAAACTTCGAAGCCTGGTTCCTAGAAAACATTTCTAACATCCCACAAGTCTCAAATGAGGCTATTTTTAATATTTTTTTTACTCCATGAATATGAGGCACACCTACCTTAAGATTAGAAAATGGATAAGACAATTGGTGTTCTAAATGTGTATGAATGTATCTGTTATGCATAAAATTAAAGCACATGAAACATTTTCCCAATTATTGCATGTTTGAACAGAGAAGGTTGCTTCAAAACTCAAAAAAGAAAAATTACCCCATCGCCCCGTAAATTCCTCCATAAACTGTATTAAGTTTCACGAACTAGTCTCCTGGAGGAGATGAATAAAGAGTCTAAGTGAAAACATTGCATTATTCTGCTTCGAACAATGTTATCAAAAATGAAACATACGGCTTATCAAGCACCGTCACAACTCTTTGAATAAAGGTGCAAAATTAGCAAACAATGCCCATTTCTAAAATTTTAGGTTTATGTTAAGGCTGAGACCTGCACTGTGAAGAAGCAGGATATGTGATTACATTATTATAAACAATTGCTGGTTTGTTACATAAGCAGAATGTAGCGGTATAGCCATTTGTGGGTGCAGGGCGTGAAGTGACGCCCATAGGAATGCACGTAAACTATTGGTTTGAAATTTCCAAGTCTCAGACTGCAACTATGGCACATATATAGCAGTTTTCTTCATTTATCATAACTAGGTGCATTCTAGAGCAAAAAAAAAAGGGTTGTGTAAGATGTAATTTCAAAGCCAGTATATTTAAATAACTCCAACAGGAACTTGTCCCATTTATTTCACACATCTACATTTTGTTCAAATTTCTTAAACAAGGCAACCTGATTTCCTTATCTTGTAGCACTTCTAATGGGCAAAACTGAACAGGAAATTAAGAAATAGTGTGGAAATGCCTGCTCTACGAAGAAATAAATAAATTTAACTAATGGGAGCAAAGAGATCCCCAACATGTATTTCATGAGAAATGCCTGTTACAAAAGGAAAGTAAATCAAGTATGCCCACAGGGGAAAGACAAAGCAACAATCTGGGTATGCGAAAGTCATCATTGATGCACTGTGAAAAAAAAAAATATATATATATATATATATATATATATATATATATATATATATATATATATATATATATATATATATATATATATATACTGAAAACTGTCCTTTACAACTGGATATCTAAGGGTGGTGCCGCGAGCAGCTATCCACACCCATGGATAGTGGCACCGCCACAGCCTGCGTTTGTCACAGATCAGCCTTGGCTTACAATAGCATAATCATGTATGCTTTCTCTTTATGTTAAAGGTAGCAGGGTTAGCGTATTGGTAATATTCTGAAGAGCAGGAAGTCTTGTATGTTGATTTGGTGCCTTCACTTTACGCCCTTCTCCCAATGCTCGGAAAAAAGAAAAAAAAGTTTCAGCTTTGATAACCTTACTGGAAACAATACAATGCAACATGTTTTCTCACATTCTTTCTCATCTTTTAGAAACTTGATCGTTAATTTTAAAAGTTAGGACTGAGGTTCTTTCCTTTAATTCCTGAATAAGACTACTATGTTGAAATGCACCGAATTTAGGACAGTGTTTAATGTGCTGCATTCTGTATATGCAAAAAAAAAAAGATATTCGCAAACATTTCGCTATCAAGTGGTTATGCATTCTGCACAGGTACGCCTTACAGTCACAGTGAAAAAAAAAATTAAAATGGCCTTGTTTCACACTTGTGGACATCTGAATTTTTTTTTTCTAAGTGGTGACTTTCTCACAGTATCAGAAATATGCCTGACATTCTACACTCTCTCCCTTTTGCTCCAAGCACATAAAATATATTGATTGATCAGTGCCTGCATACCTCAATCCAAATTGATTTTAAAGTTGCAAAAAAAGTGCATGCACCGAAAAGCTGCTTATCCCAAGATGTCAGTCACACTTCTTCTGAAATACTATTAATAGCACAAAATTAATTTCACTGCTGGTGTATTCAGTTATGTGTGTACAATATTAAGGCAACCAAAAAACTGCGCAAACAAAGGCCTCTTAAGATCAAACTAGCTGCAAGCGCAGCGAACATGAAAGACATTAAGGAAGCGAAATGACTTTTTCATTTCTGGTTTGAAATTGTTTACTACTGCAGCATTTTAAAGCTTCCATCAAAAGCCACGACACAAAGTATCAACGAATGCAACTGCCCATTACTGCTAACTGCCCACCTGTGATGTGAACAATACTAAGATACGCACAATTCATAAAAAATACAAAAATCTTATTTAGTAATGAAAGCAATCACTCTTGTAATGCACATTTGACTACGTGTGGTCACTCAAATAATTCTTTCGAATCACCATCTACTGCTAAACACCTAACGGCTGAGTAGTACACGAGTTTGTACCTTGGCGTCAGCCGACCATGTTTTACAGAGAGGAATATTTTTTTGTACTTTCACACAAGCACCAAGACTAAATGCAGCGACCAATGTGAAACATGCACAACACCGCAATAACCTGCTTTTTGCGCGCTGTTTCTACTCATCGCATTAATGCATCCACCTGTTAGAAAAAAAGGCGAGTTTAAAACAGACTAAGAAAATACTCATCTAAATGTTCAGAACCACAATGGTTTTACTAAGAGATGAATAAATGGCAAAATAAAAGCTTATTCGTTCACTCACTTACCTCGAAAAGGATCACACAGGTCACAGCTCGTTTGGGGTACTGATCACATCTGTTAGAAAAACAAAGGGGAGGGATATGGAAAAGGAAACACTCAACGCACATTACAAGTTACAAAAAAAAAAAACGAATAAAGAATAAGACAATAACAAAGATAACTTGATTAAAGTTTCATACTTTCTCTCGCACTTTCGCACATTTTCTTCGTAGAGCGTCAGCTCAACTTGCGCACTACTTCGCCTTTCTTCCAGCGCCCGCTCCCATTGACGACGCACTGCTGCTCTGAGTACCCTGATCGCGCACTCTCACACCAAAAGATGGACGCTTTATTCGCTGCGCACTAGGCCCATTCAAAAAGAAAAAAAAAAAAAAAAACACCCGAAATAAGGCAAACACGGACGGCCCGGCGCCGCCACGTCGAAGGCACGCTGCAGGTGGGGGGTTGTCGGTTTACATGTTCCCAGGCGCACTCACGGGACGGGACGCTCACGTGTGGTTCAAGGTTCACACCGCCGCAGCCAAGGCGGGAATTCCCGGCGCAATAATTCACCGCGCTAACACATCCAATACACACCCGCCAAGATTATATCACGAGATATACGCCATAACATAACTTTTTCGCGGTAGGGTCGAACTTGCACATGAAAAGCGACAGCTTCCGAAGAGTTGTATTACGAAGAGACTTTGAGACCACACGCAACAATATTAAGAGCGCGTACCTCATTCAATAGCAATATTAAACAAACAATAATTTCAAGCAGCGTACTCACATTTTCAAGCAATCACGCCAGTCCATTTCCTTCTTCCGTGTTGAAGCCGGCGTTGCCACGGTACGGTGCAAGCGGTGTATGACAGTGAATCTATTTACCACTACTTCACGTAATTCAGAACACCTATCAAAGTGCACATGTCACACATCAATTCTGCAGCCCATTCAAAGAACCACAGCACAAAAGAAGCAGCACAACGCAAGGAAACAGCGTCCACAATCGCACCGCACGACCACAAAGGCAGCATGATGACATCGCACCTCTCTGCCACTAATGACTTCGGATTGGTTCGGATTGACCTATCAATGGCTTTTGTGGCTTTTTTAACTGTCGCCTCCCTATACGAAGTTTCGGTTTCGGAAGCCAGTTTAGTTTCTTTCTTTCTTTCTTTCTTTCTTTCTTTCTTTCTTTCTTTCTTTCTTTCTTTCTTTCTTTCTTTCTTTCTTTCTTTCTTTCTTTCTTTCTTTCTTTCTTTCTTTCTTTCTTTGAAAAGGCAGCGCACAGTTTGAGCCCAGGGCTCATTTATGTAACCCCCTCCCCTCTATAATGCCTTGGCGATTGAAGGTATGGCAAATAAATAAACAAAAACAAAATTGAGTAGCAATGTAATCAGGAGTATTGAATACTTCAATATTCCTATCGTATATAGTATCAGATATCTTCTGATCATGGTAGAAAACAGGTAAGGTACATTTACTACCCCTGCTTCCAGAGAGGTAGTAAAAAGGTCTTTCAGTCAAAAAACGTAGTAACAGCAGGAGTTACTACCATGTTACTACCTAAGAAGGTCGTACAAATGTAGTAACGGTTAAAAAAGGTAGTAACGGCAGCCGTTACTACCCTTTTACTAACTTTTTTTCTAAGAGTGTAGATCAGGGTGCCTTAGAACACGCCGCTACAAAAAGAAATTTAACAATGGAGATGACGCATGTGCTGTATGTGGTAACTCCAGTGAAACAATTGACCATATTATACTCGAATGTAATGGTATCCATCCGGATGTTGATGCAGGCGCAATGACTGTTCCTGAAGCTCTGGGGTTTAGAGATAACTGTGGCCGGGTGAATAAACCGGCGGTGGAAACTAGCAAAAAACGACTGGAAGATTGGTGGCTTAAAATCAGAGAAGTGACATAATGTTAGTAATGTAGGAACAAAAATTTAATAAATAGAATGATGGTTTAGTTAACCATTCTAAATCAATAATTAAGATATAGGGAGAAAAATGAGCATGATAGCTACTGCTACCACCCCGTTTCAAAGGGGATGCTCCTATATTCGATCCATCCATCCATCCATCCATCGACCATCCATCTATCCCATCGACTACTATACCAAAGAATGCGGGATCGAATCCCGAACTCGGCGGCTACTTTTCGATGAAGGCGCAAAGCATGGCGCCCGTGTGCTATGCGACGTCAGTGCACGTAAAGGAACCCCAGGCGATTTAAAAGAACATTGATATAGGGTAGATGGTTCAAATGTTCAACACAGTAAATTATAGTCCTGCGTCGTTTCTGTCTGTGTCTTTATTCGCGTTATATCCGGTCCTGAAGCCCAGGAGGTCGAAATTTCCGTCTTCCACTACGGCGCCTTGCATAGCCTGTGTCTCTTTGTGAGGCTGTACTCCACAAAGAAAACAACGGCATACCAATACCTTATAATTTTGAACAGACAAAAGGTACTTGAAGTGTAAGAATAGGTGACTGCCGATAGTTTTAGGTGGTTTTAGAGTGTTCGTGACGTCTTCTGAAGCTACCTTCGAGCGAACCACACTGCGTACTCTGCCAGTGCAGACCATAACAATTAGAAGCCGTATACCAGTGTGAACCAATTACAGAAACAATCTGGTTAGATAGAACAAGTTGATAATTTGGCTAGCTTAACCTTGGTGCGATGCCTATTTAAGTACAATATTTTTCTATATCTTAGCAGGGATACCTTCCGCATATTCCAGATAGCTGCCTGCAAATCTTGCGACTCCTTTTAGGGCCCTCAAGGTTTCAAAACATTCAATCCTTGGCTTAGCTGCGCCTGTCTTGGAATAATGCGAGCCATAAAAGGACGAATGGACTTCAACAATTAATATCTGGGTAATAAAGAGCATAACTAGGTTCCCTACTGCTAACTTGATGCGGCGCTCTCTGTAAAATAGCACTTCACTTTTTCTATTTGTCAGTAATACAGGGGTGCGGTCGGTAATTTTTTTTTTAGTCATTGTACGCTTCTATCGGTTACCCCAATGTCTTATTCTTTGTTCTGATTACGTGCAGGACAGAGTTGTCCGTTACGCGTTGCAAGTAAATTATTGCGCGCGACAGAACTCGCTCTGGGGTTTATATTACGCGATTGATCGGCAACCAAGTTGACGCTCGCTTTGTGTTAGAGCCCCTGGATGCATTTATGTGCAGTAGAGGGAGCCCCAGTAATCCAGTCATTTTCCAGGCTCTTGTTGATAAACCGGTGTTTACCATTTACAGGTTTTGCAGTCCGACAGACGAGTTTTATTGAAGATTTGAGCCAATGCACCTGAATCAAACAAGCCGCGGAGATAGGAAAAACCTCAAAATAAGTCAAACTAGAGAAAATGAAGAACGGGCCTTAAGACTTATGAAAAACATCAACCTAATAAGTGTAGCAAATTCTGCAAAGATACCTCTGAAACAAGGTCGGCAAGTGTCTTTGCCGCCAAGGCACATAAATTTGGTATCCGTTTTCGCTGCATTGCGACTGATCGTAGAAAAATGTGGTCTCATCCTACCTACAGAAGCATCTCTGATGGTTGCCTCTTTTCAATTCTCATCTCGTGGTCAATTCTGCCATAGTCGTTAAATTTTTAAAGAACTAGAACCCAAGACACCTAGATGCTTTAAAAATTGGCGTTGAAAACTTGTTTTTTTTTTTTTTTGTTCCGTCATCCTAATCCCATGCGCAGAGTTTGGAACCATATTACCGATCCTGTCAAAGCGTCATTCGGGAAGGACGGGACGAGAAGGAAACCTTTATCGGCAGAAGACTGGCGTGTACATAGGCTAAGCTGTGTCCCTCAAGTGCTAAGCAATGTCTTATTCTCTTGTTTTATATTATAATATAATAGTATATAATGTAATATTTTTATTATACAGATTATAATATTTTCACGGAGAAGAGCAATTCAAACCGCCTTCAAATAGGCGTACTTAAGGTCTGTAAGCAGAGAGCACTCGGTCTCAACTCCCCTTTTCAGATCCCTGAAGGAAAGATGCTGTAGTTTTTCGACGAAAGCTTCATATTTCTGGATCATTATGTTTGCTGAGAATACAACCAAAGGTAGGTAAAACCATTGCAGCAGGGCATTCGAAACTTCTCAGGAATGGCATCGTTCGCTAATGCCTAAGAGCAGCATTAATCAGATCATGTCACAATGTGGTGAAGACAAGTACCGAAGCTCAGGATTTCCGGCTGTCAAACGCCAGGTATTCACACTACGCCTTCCCAGGCATGAGAGAAGAGGACTATTGAAAGGTAGAAATTATCAGCGGACAATCTAAACATGCTCCGATGAATAGTTAGTGAAGAAATTATGCACTCTTTTATATTTGTGGCACTGCTCAGGGGTTTAAAGAGGTAGCTTCCCATCGCAAAGTTGATGTTTTGTTCCCTACCACCTGAAAAAAAAAAACTTGGACACGCCAGAAAATGTGACCTCAGAAATACAAAGTCGGTGGCTGTATATACGTAAAATTTGTATATAAGGTGCCTGTGTCATACGGTGAGCTGTACATCGGCCAGTTCGATAGATGCACCAACACGTTACTTACTGAACACCGCTAGAATGAAACTAGCGGCAGAGGCACGCTAATGACATCACAAAGCACCGGGACAAAACATGTCATGCCCACCTTGACCTAGCATCACTAATCTTTGGTCTTCAGGATCAAACGACTCTGGAAATGGTGGAAGCCTGCTGCATTGCCAAGACAGATCACTTTATCAATCAGTGAGCCACACCTTGACTTGACGGAGAGATTTCCTTTTTATATTTTAGTGGCTAATTAAACATTTGCCGACGATTACCTTACTTCCTAATGCGAAATTTGAACGCAGCTGGTCAACTGTTTCACCTTTTTCGATAAATTGAGGTAATGATTTCGAGTTAGACATGTATGTATAAATTATTATTATTATTATTATTATTATTATTATTATTATTATTATTATTATTATTATTATTATTATTATTATTATTATTATTATTATTATTATTATTATTATTATTATTATTATTATTATTATAAGCGTCTGAGACCATCTTTGTCTCCTGGGCCTGATGGCATTCCAGCCGCCATAATAAAAGCCTTCAGTTATATCTTTGTACCAGTACTGACTGACATATTTAATAACTTTAAAAAAAATGCTGCCTTTCCTCGCGTGTGGAAAATGGCACGCGTGTTTCCTGTCTTCAAGTCTGGAAACAAATCTGATGTTTCCAATTATCGTCCGATTTCTCTTCTATGTGCAACCTCTAAGCTTTTCGAATTAGCTTTGCACAACGTACTTTCCTACCATCTCAAACATATCATAGTACCGAATCAACATGGCTTCATGTCGGGTCGCTCTACTTCTACCAACCTAGTCACGTTTATGACGTATGCCTCTGCAGCAGTCCTTCAGAGGGGTCAGGTTGACACTGTTTACTATGATATGAGCAAAGCTTTCGACGTTGTTACTCACTCACTAATTCTTGAAAAACTTCTACTCTCTGGCGTTGAAGTCTCACTCGTAGCCCTCCTACGCAACTATCTCCTTGATCGCTTCTGCTTTGTCAGTGTCAATGGACAGACCTCTTTCGCTTACCCTGCAACCAGTAGTTCCTCAGGGTACTGTACTAGGCCGGCTTCTCTTCTCCGTTTTTATTAACGATGTTTCCTCGGCGATCAAGAACTCCTCGCTTCTTCTTTATGCTGATGTTATAAAAATATTCAAGGTAATACATTCTTTTCAAGATTGCTTGTTGTTGCAATTGGACATATCTGCTTTTTCTGATTGGTGGGCGAAGAATCGACTTACCCTCAATTCTTCCAAAACTAGGGCTGTCTCCTTTACTCGTAAAACACAACGCTTTCTCTACCATTATTCTGTGAATTCTGTGCTGTTGGACAGGGTTGATGAAATTAATGACCTTGGTGTGCTTTTTTACCGCACCCTCAGCTTCTCCTCTCATACTAAGCGCATTACTCAGCGGGCTATGCGCACACTCGGATTTGTTTGCAGACTTTCGAGAGAGTTCCGTACTCTGAGCGTTCTGTCCATATGCTTGCCGCTCGTGGAGTACGCGTCGGTTGTTTGGAATGGCACTTGCAAATCGAACTTGGACAAGGTTGACAGAGTACAAAAAAAATTTTACGGATATTTAATTATCGCTTTCCTTGCGCAACTTCCTCCTCTCGCTCCACCAGGAGCGCCCAATTGAACCTTCCTTCTCTTCACTGCCGTCATATCAGAGTTGATATCATTTTTCTGTACAAACTCCTTCATGGCCACATTATGTGCCCTCAGCTCTTAGAGTACATCCTACTGCGCGTTCCGCGAAAGAGCATGAGGGAATTCAGACCATTTCAAGTTTCTCCGTCTATTCATTCCCATTTCCCTCTGGACAGAATGCAGTGGTTATTTAACTCTTTTTGTCCTCACCTTGACATTTTCCAAAACTCGCTCTGTTCATTTATATTGAATGTTTGTAGCGTTTTATTCTAAATAGTACTTTATCACATATGACTCCCACTTTCTAGCATAAAATATTGTATTTACTTCACTTTTTGCTTTTTCTCCTGTTCAATGCTGTCTGTATCATGAACTGCTTTTTATCCATTTCTTACTTATATTTCAACTTTAAACTTCATATTCGAATCTTACTGTCCCGCGTTCAATTCTATTTCTTTATTGCATTATTCTGTATTTCTAGCCTGTGTTTTATGTATACCACGCACTTGTTGCGCCTGGAATTGGTATATTTCTATGTTACTATAATCAATGTCATGAAGGAAAGAAGCCAACAGTACATTACTAATTTCTGTGATTATCCAAGTAAATATTAAAAAAAAAAGACAAAGTACCATCCCCAACGCTTTCCTTGACCTCGCCGACTGTTGGCTTCTTTCCTTCATGTATTATAACGAGCACCCTCATTTCCCCTTAATTGATCTGCTTGCAGCTTACGGGGGTCTCGGTTCTGGCAGTCTTGAAGCCATAGGTAGCGTAAGAGGGTTCTAGCACAGCTTTCGCCGTCGTTCTTGATGACGTTCTACGTGACGCTGACGGTAACAGAGTACGTTCCACGTCCGCCGCTATGGTTGAGGGTGGTGCTGGTGAACACTCTCAAGTTTGTATACAGGCAACATAAATACCCAGGCAAGTAGCAGGGGGGACAGCGGCCGATGTAGCTCAGTTGGAAGAGCACCGGACGCGATATTCGGAGGTCGTGGGTTCGGTTCCCACCATCGGCACGTTGTTTTTTCTTCTACTTTGTGTTTAATTATCTTTCCCCTAAAGATATTACATTACTAATTTCTGTGATTATCCAAGTAAACATTAAAAAAAATACATAAAGTACCATCCCCAACGCTTTCCTTGGCCTCGCCGACTGCTGGCTCCTTTCCTTCATGTATTATACCGAGCACCCCCTTAAATAATCAATGTCAGCTATTTGTTGTTTTTTTCTCTCTATCTACCGTTCTTTTTTTTTTCTTTCGTGATGTGCACAACAATTCTCTGACTGTGTATATAAGTGACGCTACTCATTGATTGCTTTCTTTTCGTGATACTTTTCGTCTCAATTTTATTTCATGTGTTATTTATTTCTTCTTTGTGTTCTCTCTGTGTGTGTAAACATGTTTGTGCATTTTCATTTTTGTTTCTTTTTATTTTTTGTTTGCGCTGCAGCACGAAGACCACATGGTTGTTCCTGCGCACATTAAATAAAGATTGATTATTATTATTATTATTATTATTATTATTATTATTATTATTATTGTTGTTGTTATTATTATTATTATTATTATTATTATTATTATTATTATTATTATTATTATTATTATTATTATTATTATTATTATTATTATTATTATTATTATTAAGGAAGCTTTGTGGTCGCAGAAATGAACAGAGCAATTAGGTTATCGGGAGGTTGCGGGTGGCAGCGCGTGGGTCCATAGAAACGTAGCGCGGCGAAGAGAGTGGCGAAGAGAGTAATGCCACAAGCTGCAGACGAAAGGAACTAACCTTCGCAAATATATTAAAATAATTTGAAAACGCAGTAGCCAAAGTTAGAAAGTCTGTCATTGTATTTCTAGCAAATATATGTTTAAAAAAATAGAGGGTGGGCTTGATCACGGCCAGGCCTTCTTCGAAAGCCAAGAGATGATCGGCTAGAGATCCGGGCTATCAAACTTGCTGTATATAAGCAAAATACGTCAAAATATGATGCCTTTCTCTGCGAGTGTGTGAATTCTCGGTTAATGCACATGTTACCCTGCAGTTCGGTGTGGGCGCTTGCATTATTCATGAAATATTATCCCAGCAGTGTGTACCATGTGTGTCACGTCTGCCACGAGCTCTGGAGCGTGCCTTTCATGATTGGTTCACAGGAATGGAAAGGTGCAGTATCTGTCACACTTGCTTCTGTGGACATGTGAATCATGCAGTAAGGGAAGGAAGGAAGGTGGGAGTGAATGTGCAGCTGGTTACAATAGAAAGGCGCAGTATCTGTCACCTTTTTTTCTGTGGACACCTGTATCGTGCCTCAAGGAAAGGAAGGAAGGTGGGAGTAAAAATGGAGCTGGATACAAGGGACAACGTCGACGCCGTGAAACCCTGAAACGGGCGCCAAAGAGCCGCGCTCTAAAATTAAGAAGAACACGTCTAACGAATCATGAGCAAAAGGCCGTGAAGTGAAGTATTTTGCAAAATGCAATGTCAAATAAGCCTCTCTTTCAATGTCTCTCACTGGATATCCTAGAATAGTGCCATATTCTTAGTGACTTATTAAAGTTGACTCCTCCAAGCCTTCCAGGGCTGGGAACCTGGGGCCTTTGTCCTTTGCGGCGGAGGCCCCTTGCGAGCTGCGTATTGTATCTGCTGTTCATGCCATCATTGCACATCGCCGCCGCTTCGGTGGCAGATGACGGCTGTCCTCCTCTGGATGGATACGGCACACACGGCATTTGACGGCTGTTGCAACCCGCGTCTCTTTCTTTCTTTCTTTCTTTCTTTCTTTCTTTCTTTCTTTCTTTCTTTCTTTCTTTCTTTCTTTCTTTCTTTCTTTCTTTCTTTCTTTCTTTCTTTCTTTCTTTCTTTCTTTCTTTCTTTCTTTCTTTCTTTCTTTCTTTCTTTCTTTCTTTCTTTCTTTCTCCGCATGAGGCAGCGGTGGTGGCTCAGAGCCATTGGCAGACCTATGCGTTTTCATTTCTTCCTTCCTACAATCCCTACGAGAGACGCATATGCAAATGTGCAATTACGAACCTATCTCTATTTTTCTCGCTACCCAAGGAGACGTTCTCAGAAGATAAAGGTGAGCCACGAGGGAGTGGCGCAGAGCTGGTTGCTCTTCTTTCCTTTTTCAATTTTCTCTTCGGCTCATGTTCTGTCGTGGTTCATGGGCAGTGAGTATGTTTCGCTGCATTACACCGTAAATGGCACCAATGCATAAGAGCTGCGCTCGAAAATAAGAAAACAAAAATTTAATACATCGATAGAAAGTAACCTAACTAAATTTTGTGAATTAAAATAAAACTAAACTAAACGAATTGTCGGATACGACTGAACGACTGAACTGAACTGAACTGAAACTTTTGCAGGTCAGAAAAGCCACGAAACGAAGAACAAGAGAATAAAGGAACTATGTTTCGAACTCACAACGCTTCGGCTTTTCCGCAATTAACGAGAATTAAGATCAGCCCTTTAAGTCTTTCTTCTTTAGTCAGGGGTCAGGTTCATGTCGAAAATCTTTCAACATATGGTTTGTGTACATATAGGGGAGAAATGCGAGTACACTGGCATTACTAAATAGCAATGGTATAAATTAATTATAGTTCAACATGGTAGCTTCTTCTAGTTGGTTCTGCAGATTTGGGACGAACAGGAAACTCAAAGGTTGGGGCTAACTTCTTTGAAGCTTTCAGCAAAACAAAGAATAATTCTAAATCGTATATTTGCACAAACGAACAAGAGCTTTTTGTGTTCATTGTTAAAAATGGTAGTTTTCTGATTTCAGAAAAGTGGTTATCTCAGAGCTGAAAGTATGCATAGGAAAACTTGCATCTTCGTCCCGTCGGCAGAAATTTTGAAAGCTACTAAAACCAGTTTTTTTATTTTTTTTTTAAAGTGCCTATAAATAGGAGGAAATCTTTTAAATGCTTGCAACTCGTTTTATGTTAACATGTCCCAAACTAGGGAGGGCTATATCTGTTTGCTGATAAGATTGGGTAACCACTTTGTGTTTATTGTATTTGTGATTAACTGAACATCTTAGAAGAGTATTAAAAAGAAAGGATTTGGGAATGAATCTCTGTCTACAAACTTTGGTGCTGTTACAGGGACAGTGGAGAGAGAGAGAGACTGAAGAGGAATTCAAAGGATCGCCATATTGTTCGCCAGGCTTTCTTCTGTGGTGAAGCAGAGCATATATTCCGTTACCTATTACAGAAAGGTAACCAAGCAGAAGAGGCTGTTGGAGCAGACAGAGAACACCTGACGCCATGAACAGTTGCGATATGAGACGCGCCTTGGTCTCCTTGCATTGCCGCGCGGCGCTTCACTGAGACTGGCGTGCAAAAGATGACCTCGGCTTTCTGCTTCGGTGCGCAGGAGCTGCACCTCATTTCACCGACACAGAATAAAGTGCCTCCAGATGCTCGCTGGGAAAACTGTACTTTATAAAAGGAATCGATAGTGTTGCACGCTCTCCATTAAGCCACCGGCGGATGTTTCAGTATAACAGTTGTAGGAGCGCCGGGTTTCGAACAAGTGCTTCATCAAGGACGCGTCTTGCAAGACGACGAAACACAAAACAGCCATTCAAGCTAATTGGGTCACTAACAGATAGGGCACGACTTTTAAATTTTATGTCTTGTGTTGCTTTGGTTCTGCTCTGGTCGATACCAATGGGGTTCTTATAATAAAATTTAAATATTATGTCTAGTTATTCTTTTATTCAAGCACTAAAAGTCACATAAAACATTTATGTACAGGCTGAGAGCCGAGGTTCTCCTTCACATTGCTTAGTTACTGGCTCAGAACATACCATCCACCGAACAGTACTTGTTGTCGTGATAGTTGGTTTGATTTCATGTTTGCGAAAACAAGAGCGACGACAGGACAGTTATTTGTTGGCTGCTCCATTGCTCATCCGGCTTTTTCCATCATGCGCACTGTCATGCTTTTTGCGACCTTTTTATTCTCCTCCCTGTTAGTTTAGGTTAGTTTTCATTCTTGGAGTTTACCTTCATGCCGTACACCTTTAGGTTTGCAAAATTTATTCTAGTTGCCATCTTTCGACCTATGACGATATCGTATTTTGTGCCTTAGTCTGATTAAGTGGTTACTTTTATTAGAAACGTGCGCTCTTGAGGCTTATGTCATATTTAGTTTGGTTCTTGAACATTCACGTTCGTGATTTCCTTGACCAAGTAGCTTGATAGGGCCCCTCTTAAGTACTGGTTCGCCTCGACTTTAAAATAAAAGCTGTTCAGCGCTTCGTCCTGTCATCCTTGTTGATCTTGTGCTTCCCTTTGTGGGCTGAGTCCCGCAAGATTCCACCGAATGCATCAACAGATTAGCGAAACGGCGAGCGCAAAGCGACATCGCCTAGGCATTTGAATGCGACAAAATGTGTTTACTGTTGAATGAATAAAAACATTGACTAGTTTCTTCCCTTTATTCCGAAGGTGCTGCGGCCGCATGTGCCGCGCCCATAATATTGTTTGCTTAACAGGAGACTTATCGCACCTAGCTCGAAGCATTCGTGCCGGCAGTAAAGTTCATCGTTATGTTGATCTGTTAAGGAATTCTGGGGAACATACACCATCAAGAAGGAAGAGGTGGAAATGGTTCTATCTGTTCTTTTTATTTTGCTCTTTATTAGTTCCTTGTCTATGCACTCGCAATGACTATGTTCTTTGTATAAGTTTTGCACTATCAAAAGTAAATAGGTTATTCTATTTTGTGCTTTTGCCCCACAAAGCGTCATTCGAGATCAGAATAATAATTCTCTACGAAATGTTATTATTTCGGATTTAAGTTTTCTTTGTTGGTTGAGAAAAAGTGCTTAATAAAAAGAAAACTCTATTACGAGAGCATTAAGACGACCATTCATCGCAGGTGTTCATAGGGAGAACAGCCGTGCTCTTGGAGATAATAAAATTTAATAAAATTTGAGTGTGGGTGTATTCCACAATTATATCTTGCTACATTGCAGTGTAGAAAGCATTTCGTATTTTCGCATCATACCTCTTATTAGTTCGAGTTTTCCACAGGGCAAGGAGTCGTTAGTTTAAAAGGCTCGTAAGGCTGGAAAGGAATCTTTGTTTACTGCGTCAAAACCTTGTGTTAGCGAGAGAGGTAGCGAAAACCAACAAAAGTCACAGAGAAAATGTAAAATGATTTCATTAAACCACTATTAAGCGAGCCATTAATCCCTTTCTTTAAGAACTGGTTGCCGTTCCCCATTGGGCGTATACGCATTAAAAATATTGAAGCAGTTAACAAGAAATAGTGCTGCAGTATCGGTAATTGCCACGAAGAAATCGCTTCGTCAAAAGAAATGACCTCTATTACAACACAGCCAACTTCACAAAGCTGCAGTAATGTTTTTTTTTGTATCCTTTGAAAGATGAATTTGCAATATTTTTACGATTTCACCATCGGGCAAAATATGTTAAGCATTAGCGTATATTTGGACTTTAACCTATATTTACTTAGAAACATTGACACGGTGCATTCTTTGTCTTCCCTCTGCTCTGATCGCGAGCGTGTGCCTCCTCGAGGCGAAGAAACCGAAGTTCTTCTATTGAAGCGGGCCTGCTAGTTTCCTGGCGCACTGTGAATTCTGTGACTCCTGTGTCCTGCGGTGACTTCTGATCAGACTTCACACCATGACATCTGGTGGAGCTGCTGGGTAACGCAACCCATGCTCCGAACGCCTCCAACCAGCCGAGACTCCAGCCCTCAGGGATCTGCTATCATCGAGATTGCGCCTACCAATCAGAGTAGCCGGCGGCTTCGAGGTCTTGATTCCGAATTCGCGCCTGTATAATTTTCTCGTACTGCGAGGCCGCCACCATCTTCTCCAGCACCATCTTCGGAGACAACACAACCACCCATAATGACGCAGGTAGATACCACTTCCCCCTCCTTCGTGTTGCAGCAGCCGCGGGAGATACCCATCTTCCAAGCCTTTCCCGGCGACGACCCGGAAGACTGGCTAGATAAATTTGAGCGAGTAGCCCAGTACATTCGCTGCGGCAACGACCAGAAACTGCAACATGTATTTTTTGTCGCTCGACGGTGCAGCATGGTTTGAAAATCATGAGACTACTATCCCAATGTGGAGTTCCTTCAAGGACCAGTTCCTGCAAGCTTTCACCACCGTTTTTCGCAAAGAACGCGCTGAGCTGCTCCTACAGACGAGAGTTCAGCTCCCTAACGAGAGCGTCCTTGTTTACTTCGAGGACATATGACGAGGCTATTCCGTCGCGCTCATCCAAACATGTCCGAAGAAAAAAAACTTCGCTATCGCATGATGGGAATTAAGGAACAGATCTTCGTTGGATTAGTGCGATATCGCCCCCAAGACCATCGGGGAATTTGTATCCGAGGCCACTACCATTGAGAAGGTGCTAGAGAAGCGATCTAAGCACTACGAGCGGCCGTTCATCCCTATTGCTGCCGCCATCGCCGACACAGGTACCACTGACGCGCTCCGCGAGGCCATACGGGCCGTCGTACTCGAGGATCTGCAAAAACGATTTTCGACGGCAGCACCCCCTCAAGTATCCAGCCTTTCTGAGATGGTTCGGGAAGAGGTCAACCAGGCACTCAATCTACCCGAGCCACTCCCGACAATGCCACCACAGGCCATGACCTCGCCGCAGTCGCTCGTCGTGCCTGTCCACCTCCCAGTCAGCACCAAGCATCCCCTGCATACACTCGTCAAGCACCTCCCACTCGAATTTCTCAGGTGGGTCCACGCAAACGCGACGTCTGACGCACTCGCGATAATCACCCGCTATGCTTCCACTGTGGCGAAGCTGGTCATCTGTTCCGCGATTGCTATTACCGACGAATGGGTCTGCCGGGATTTAGCGCCTACGAGCGAAAGCCGCAGCGTGGTGAACGGCCCCCTGCCATTGACGCGTACTTGGCTGAAGCATCCGGAATGCCCTATGACTACTCGCGGTCGCCTTCACCGCGCCAATACTCCTCGCAGACACGTGTTAATGCCGGCCTGACGCAAGTCCACTCCCCTAGCCCCTGTCGGGAAACCTAGAAGCGGCAACCTTTGGAGGGAAGGTTGCTCATCGACGAAGTTCTCAAGCTCCTCCACCGCTACAACCGGATGGTCACTCCATTTCACGACGACACGACGCGCCCCAGGATGATCCGCTGTCTTGGCGCTCCAGTTCTCCGACGACACAAAATCAGCTAGTACCACACTGCAGCCGTGACCGGATCCCGCGACGTTCCGGCAACACCACAGCCGTAACCGCCGACCTGAACATTTCAGTGGACGGAACCAACGTGACAGCGCTCGTGGATACCGGCGCCGATTATTCTGTGATGAGTGGGCCTTTCGCTGCCACTCTGAAAGGGGTGACTACACCCTGGACAGGCCCACAAATTCGTACTGTCGGAGGCCACTTGATAACGCCGACCGGTACCTGCACTTCTAGGGTAACAGTGCAAGAAGAAACTTACTTAGCAACCTTCGTCGTACTTGTGCAGTGTTCCCGCCATGTCATCCATGGCATGGATTTCTTAGCAGAGAATGGAGCCGTTATCGACCTGCAGAATAAGTTAATGACCTTATCGACTCAGAACGCAATACACAGTGCTTCAAAGCGACCGACAGCACTGCACATCCTTGATCACGTCACTATTCCGCCCCGTTCCAGTGTGATGACGTCTGTGGCTGCGAATACACTGCGAAAGTTTGAAGCTGTCGTGGAGAGCAACAGATCTTGCTTTTCGAACGCATTCTTGCTGTAGCCAGTCTTGCTGTAGCCAGAGGAGTCGTTCGCCTCGAAGACGGCAAAGCAGATGTCCTACTACAAATTTTGGCAGTTACACAAGCTTTTATGCACTGGGACTGTAGTGGCCCATATTTTCGGTATCACGCATGTTCGAAAAGTCTCTGGACTTGCGACGCTGTCATTGACCGAGATGGATAGGCCTACCAACGATTTACACTTCGACTTTAACACTGCTCTTTTTCAACTGCAGCATCGTCAAGTGAACCAGCTCCTTCAGCGCTATCGGGCGACCTTCTCTAACTCTGTGTTGGCAGAACCGATCGCGCCAAGCATCGCAATATTACGGATGATACCGTGCCACCTCTCAGACAGTCATCTTACCGAGTGTCTCTGACTGAACGTGCCGCTATCACCCGCCAAGTGAAAAATATGCTTCGCGACGATGTCATCCTGCCCTCGCGGAGTCCATGGGCTGCATCTGTCATTCTCGTGAAGAAAAAGGATGGTACGCTGAGGTTTTGTGTAGATTACCGCCGGCTAAACAAAGTTACGAAGAAAGACGTCTATCCCCTGCCACTCAACGACGATGCTCTGGATCGTCTCTGCTCCACGAAATATTTCTCTTCAATGGACTTGAAATCCAAATGCTGACAAATAGAGGTAGATGAGAGGGACCGCGAGAAAACAGCGTTTATTACTCCGGATGGGCTCTACGAGCTCAAGGCTATGCCCTCTGGTCTCTGCTCTGCGCCGGCTACTTTCCAACGGCTTATGGACACCGTACTTTCAGATCTCAAGTGGCAGACATGTCTCGTTTACCTTGACGACGTTGTGGTCTTCGCTCCAACGTTCGAAAAGCACCTTCGGCGCCTTGAAACTGTTTTGCAAGCCATAACATCCTCTGGCCTTACGTTAAAGAACGAGAAGTGTCATTTTGCTCATACGCAGCTCGAGTTCTTGGGGCACGTCGTAAGCCACGCTGGCGTCCTGCCGGATCCAGAGAAAACGACAGCTATTGCCAACTTCCCTCCGCCCCAAGACCAGAAAGCTGTTCGACGATTTGTTGGCTTATGTGCCTACTACCGGCGCTACGCCAAAGATTTCGCTCGACTCGCCGAGCCCTTAACACGTCTGACAAAGATAGACACGCCTTTCACTTGGGACACACCACAGGAACAATCATTCAAAGAGCTTCAACGCCGCCTACAAACACCTCCCATATTGGCTCACTTCGACGAAAATGCCGACACGGAGCTTCACACCGATGCAAGCAACATAGGCCTGGGCGCCGTTCTAGTTCAAATCCAGGGCGTCCAAGAACGTGGGATCGCTTACGCCAGTCGCTGTCTATCTGAAACGGAATCGAACTATTCTGCAACAGAGAAATGATGTCTAGCCACTGTGTGGGCGACGTCGATATTCCGGCCATACCTTTATGGGAAACCATTCAAATTAGTTACTGACCACCATGCCCTATGTAGGCTCGCAACACTAAAGGACCCTTCACCCCTTCTTGTAAGATGGAGTCTACGACTACAGGAATTCGACATAACTGTCACGTACAAGTCTGGCCGCCAGCATTCGGACGCCGACTGCCTTTCACGGGCCCCTGTAGATCCCCCCGCCAATGAAATTCCTGATGATGCCATACTGTTAAATGCCATCAGCACAGAGTGCATCGCTGAAAGACAATCTGCAGATCCCGAACTTCGTCACATCATGGACTATCTAAACGGTGCATGTACAACCGCTCCGAGACCTTTCAAGCGTGCTCTGTCATCGTGTGCGCAATGGTGTCCTCATGAAGAAAAACGTTTCCGCCAGCCAAATGCCTTACCTGATTGTTATACCTATGTGTCTACGTGATGAAACTTTAGAAGCTTGCCACGATGAACCAACTTCTGGACATTTGGGAGTCACCCGCACGCTTGCAAGGCTCAAGGAAAAGGCCTCGACTGAACTCAGACGTTTTACACTATGTGAAAACGTGTCGCAGCTGTCAGCGTCGTAAGGTGCCGCCGACTAAGCCCACCGGAATCTTGAAGCCAATAGACCCACCATCGCGGCCTTTCCAGCAGATTGGCATGGACATGCTGGGACCATTTCCCCTTTCACACTCCGGTAACCGGTTACCACGTCTAGACAACGGCAACCAACAAGCAGATGTTCACACCTGTCTGCACCTCGCTGAAGAGGCACGTCAGCTAGCCAGGCTGCGAATTCAGAATCAGCAACGCCGCGATGCCCAACGATACAACCTCCGACACCGTGACGTCCGGTACATAGCTGGAGACCGTGTCTGGGTTTGGTTTCCAGTACGTCGACGAGCCCTCAGCGAGAAACTGCTGTGTCGTTACTTTTGCCCATACAAAGTGGTAAGCCAAGTTGGGGACCTAACCTATGAGGTTGTTCCTGATGGATTTAAAAGGTCCCGACGCTCCACGCTCCCGGATGTTGTCCACGTGGTCCGCTTGAAACCGTATTACGACCGATAGTGTTGTCTCTTTCTGTACGCGAGCAACTGCCCTTCGTGCAATGGTTTTTTTTTTCTTATCTCTCCCACACTTCCAGCATCAGGGCGATGCTTCTTGTACCCGGGGGGGGTAAGGACAGGGTGCATTCTTTGTGTTCCCTCTGCGCTGATCGCGAGCGTGTGCCTCTTCGAGGCGAAGAAACCGAAGTTCTTCTGTTGAAGCGGGCCTGCTAGTTTCCTGCCGCACTGTGACTTCTGTGACTCCTGTGTCCCGCGGTGACTTCTCATCAGACTTCACACCGTGACAATATGTCATTGTATTCCTTGGCAGCGGCGTCTCCAAAACTTTGTGCAAGGTGTGCGAGGCCCTGCAGTGTGAATGGAAATCAAAATGCTGCATAGGCTTATGAATAATTTATTATAAATGTATATAAATGTCAAACATTAAAAGAAGCTTCTTATTATGTTGGGATGTTATCAGTTGGCTTTATCGAGTTCATTTTTTGTATTAACTACTCCTTTTAGGCCTTTAAAATCAAAAGTAAAAAGCAGAATCCTGAGAGAGTAACAAATATCATAATACATAAAGAGGCACACAAAGCAAGGACAACAGAAGCGCACATTCTGCGTCACATTTTTGTAGTGTGCTCGAGCAAGGCATACCGGTTAAGGTGTATCCACACGACGGACCACGGACCTGTTTTCGTCCGCGGACTAAGCATCACATGACGTTCCACTTCCAGTTTACGAGGTCCGCGCCAGGTCCGCGAACCGGAACGGGCGAAAATGGCTGGGTATTTTTCTCGGACCGCGGACCATGGACCTGACGGCGTCTGTGAACGGAGGAGGCGCGTTTGCGCCCGATTAAAGCGCATGAGCTAGCCTACATCGACAAAGTGCAATTTGAGCATGTTTTGAAGAGCACGAAGTAACATAGGCAGTGTCTAGAGTGGCGTACGACAGTGCTTTTATGCAGCCTTCGAGTACTGCATACTACGGTACGTGCAGCACTACGCACTGCTGCCCCGTCACGTTCCGGACGAATGTTTTACAGCGGCGTGTTTAGTGAAAAGTGTCAAAAGACATAGAGCCCCAGCTACATCATGAAAGAGAAGTTCCCAAATGAACACGTGCGACACCGAATGTCGCAAGTTTGCCGGAGCGGTGCCACCGCAAGCGCGGTGGACGACGGCGCACAGGCCGCGCCTATGCTCCCTAGTCGTCACTAGGCCTAGATCGTTTCGCATCGAAGCCACTGCGAACGGGGCTTTCGATTCGCCCAGCCCTGTTGTAATTGGCCTGCCCAGTGAAAAAAAAAAAAAATGAAGAGGTCTACCGACTGTCTTGATAAAAAAAAGGATATGGCCGTATATAGGCGAGGTCTTAGCAGCGGAGATAGCGTACAAAAAGGCCGGGTGAGCCGGCGCTGCACATGCGACAGCTGTTATGCAGAAACTTGCTTGTTATCACAGTGATCCTTACGAAGTGATCCGTTCGGATACGCCTTTATGTGAGGCTTGTTATTCTTGGAAAGACTACTTCACTACGCAAGCTGGCGCAAGAGATATCCGCCGCTGCCGTAGCACGCCTCGACGCGGCGGTAGGGCGATGCATGAGCGTGCTATTGCCGCCCGAGTCGGAAGCAGTTGCACGCACGGTGTTATAAATAATTAGGATATTTGTAACCGCAGCTTCGTTATGCTGATCGCCTAAAGTGTAACGGTTGCGCGCTGTGCAGCAGTGGTGAGCTGTTATTCGCGTTAACTGCGGCTAAGTTCGGTCCACAGTTAAGGCGTCCGCGTATGTTGATGTGGTCCTTATCACCTTCATCTTTGCGTCTGGAATAAAACGGATTAAGTGCAACGCTGTCAACTCGGGTACATTGTTAGGGCTGCACAGGTGCGTCCATGTTTAAATGAAGCTCCTATGGACGAAGGCCGTACCTGAATATTTTCCACATGCACGCCAAATTCGGCATTGTGAAATAATGTAAAAAAAAAAAAAAAAACATCGGAGGCAGTGTCGAACGAGCGCATAGCGAAACGGCGAAGTAAATAGTGTATACCTTCGGCCGGCCCCATGGTCCGGCTTGTCGGCTGCTATTTTGGCACGCCGTGTGGATGCTGTCACGGGCCGGACCTAGCCGGACCATGCACGATTGACACCACGTGACCGGTCCGCGGCCCAGTCCGTGGTCCGTCGTGTGGATACACCTTTAAGAATGCTGAATTCAAACTCCAACCGCATATCTGGGCAAGAGTGTCACCTCGACCTTGGTTGGGGCCTCTCTAGCACTACTTCCGATCCAGTTTAACCTATGGAACCTATCAACTCAGGCGATATCTGGCCTTGTTTGCAGGGAAATGCGTATTCTGAGTGCTGCACACAAGGGGGGTATGCAGTTTACGTGGGAAGAAATGCGTTTAAAAGCCTTGACGCTGAGCACAAAACGCCGCCGAAGAGGCGACGTAAGTCGAAGAAGAAAACTTCTAATGTACTGCTCGGTGCAGCGGTGGCGTAGCGGCAGAACATCCGCCTCGTATGCAAGAGGACCGGGGTTCAAATCCCGGTGCCGCGCAATTCTCCACCGGATGAAAAAAAAAATCCGCGTGTTGATGGAATTGCATAAACAGGTTTGGGGTGCGACCTGATGGCGGTGAACACCTCCGGCAACGCACTCCCTCACCAGAACAGGAGTTGGCCACCCTGGTACAGTAATTGGCCGCAACCTCCTATGATAAGCTCCATAAAACCCCGGCCCTCAGTCACCAGCGGCTGCGGAACAACTGACCACGGCGGCGGTCAGACCTGTGACGCAGCAGGGGGTGCTAAGAAAGTCTGGCTCCGCTGGACAGGCCGCCATTGGAAACTGACCCTGGCAACGTTTAATGCTAGAACCCTAGCTAGTCAAGCTAGCTTAGCAGTGCTGTTAGAGGAACTAGAGGGCATGAAATGGGATGTCATAGGGCTTGGTGAGGTTAGGAGGCCGAATGAGGCATATACTGTACTGAAAGATGGGCATGTACTGTGTTATCGAGGCTTACCAGAGAGGCGACAACTAGGAGTAGGTTTCCTTGTCAATAAGTATATTGTTACGGTACGCAATGAAAGAGGCGATGACGAAGTGCTGGGCGAGTAGAAAAAGACGACGCTGCAGCTACGGCTGGTTCTCCTGTGAGTGTGTCCCCGACGGTGAACTGTTGCGGCTACGACGTACCATCGCCTCCTAATATCTGGACGTGCCTCGTAACATCTTGGTGGAGCTGCTGGGTTAGACACCAATACCGCAAGCTGGATCTCCGTAGTGGCCGCCAACTTGGTGCTAGCACTATGCAGTCCGACGCAGCTACCTCTACAGCGGCACAACCAGCGCCCACTGTCGTCGTTGCGCAGCCTCGTGATCCGAGAACCTTTTGCGGCACCGATGACATCGACGTCGAAGACTGGCTCGCTATGTACGAGCGAGTCAGTAAGCACAACCGATGGGACGCAACGTTGATGCTTGCAAATGTCATTTTCTACCTGGCTGGTACGGCGCGCGTCTGGTTCGAGACGCACGAAGAAGATCTAACATCCTGGGACATGTGCAAAGAGAAGCTTCGGGATCTCTTTGGCAAGCCAATCGGACGCAAGCTCGGCGCTAAAAAGGACCTGGCCTCGCGAGCACAGTCGTCGACCGAATCATATCTGTCGTACATACAAGACGTACTAGCCTTATGCCGCAAAGTGAACAGCGCCATGCCCGAGTGTGACAAGGTGGGCCACATCTTAAAGGGCATTGCTGACGACGCTTTTAACCTTCTATTTTGCAAAGATTGTACGACAGTCGACTCCGTCCTCGAGGTATGCCGGCGGTTTGAGCAAGCTAAACATCGTCGTATTGCTCCCCGCTTCGACCGCTTGCCAAACACAGTTGCTACGTCTTCGTGCGAAGACCTGCCGACACTGCAGCAGCCGTCCCATGAGCCAAACTTGACCAGGATCGTTCGCAGAGAGCTGGAGGCAATGGCCCCTGTCGCATTCACACCTCAGCCGGCGGATGCTACTGTAGCACTGATCCAAGCTGTCGTTCGGCAAGAATTCGCGAACGTGGGCCTTAATGCGAGCGTAAGCCTAAGCTCTGGTCAGCCGTCCGCACAGCCATCTGTCCAGCCCACCGTTCCGGTGGTAGCTGCTGCGGCTCCGACTGCGCGCTTCCCAACGCGATACCCCGAATCTACCCGACGCTACCGCAACCAAGAAGAATGGCGGACCTTCGACAACCGGCCCATCTGTTTCAACTGCTCACGTGCCGGCCACATTTCTCGCCATTGCCGCAGCCGTTGGGTTCCGCCACCTCGACCTCGCTACTATCATGATCGTAGCACCGCCTACGGACCACACCCAACCTCTCTCCGTGATATGCCCTCTCGTGACTTTAACCCGCCATCCCCGCGCATGTCCAGCCGATCGCCGTCTCCCCAGACCCGCCGTTCCCGCTCGCCCCTACCTCACCGTTCCTCGTCCCCTCATCCTCACTTCTCTGGCCCGCTCCCGGAAAACTGATCAATGCAGCTCCCGGAGGTGAAGCTGCATTGACGACCCGGCCCGAAAATCCTCTGCTGACCCTCGCTCATCGCCGCAATCTTCTAGATATCTGTGTAGATGGTGTGCCTGTTACCGCCCTCATTGACACTGGTGCCCAAATTTCCGCCATCAGCTCTTCGTTTCGCCGCCGACTCAAAAAAGTTGTTACACCCGCCTCTTCATCAGCCGTTCGTGTCGCCGACGGAGGCGTCGCTACCGTCGTGGGACTTTGCACTGCGCGCGTGAGCATTTGTGGTCGAACTACCCCTGTGCTCTTCACTGTAATCGACCGCTGCCCCCACGATGTGATCCTCGGCATCGACTTTCTAACGGCGCACTCTGCCCTGATTGATTGTTCAAGTGGCCTCCTTCGCTTAGACCTGCCTTTCTGCTCCGATCGCACAGATATCAAGCCACGCCTCTGCTCCGTCGAGTTTGTTCGCCTACCGCCCGAAGCTGCCATGTATGTTCCTTTGGCCCCGTTTCCTGCTATTCCTGATGGTACATACGTCACTTGTCCAATCACCGATGTTGTTCTCCACCGTAACGTCATACTCCCTCACACTGTCCTGACCGTCACGGATAACAGAACCTATCTTCCCGTCCTTAACTTTAGCCGCTCTGTCCAAGTTTTGCCCCATGGCATTGCACTCGCTGACTTACTTCCGTTGGCTGACTGCGAAGTTTCTGCCCTCAAGCCTGTGCCTCCGTCTGAACCCCCCGTATCAGCTTCTCGCTCGACCCTTTTTACTCACATGATAGCACCGGATTTGACACCTCAGCAAGCCGGTGCTCTCTCCGACCTTTTGCTTTCGTACAAGGACATTTTTGATTTTGCCGACCGACCTTTGGCTCAGACATCTGTCGTTACCCATCGCATCAATACTGGTGATGCCAGCCCTATTCACAGAAGGCCGTATCGAGTCTCTCTTGCTGAGCGACATGTGATACAGAAGGAGGTCGACAAGATGTTGACAAATAATATTATTGAGCCTTCCTGCAGTCCCTGGGCGTCTCCTGTCGTTTTAGTGAAAAAGAAAGATCAAACTTGGAGATTCTGTGTAGATTACCGCCACCTCAATCAGATCACTAAAAAAGACGTTTATCCGCTTCCGAGAATTGACGACGCCCTCGACTGCTTGCATGGTGCCAGCTATTTTTCCTCGATCGACATGCGTTCCGGCTACTGGCAAATAGCTGTCGACGAACGGGATCGAGAGAAAACTGCATTTGTCACCCCTGACGGACTATACCAATTCAAGGTCATGCCATTTGGCCTCTGTAACGCTCCTGCGACCTTCGAGCGCATGATGGACTCGCTTCTCCGTGGCTTCAAGTGGACAACGTGCTTATGCTACTTAGATGACGTTGTCGTTTTCTCTCCCACGTTCACAAGTCACCTTGAACGGCTTTCTACGATACTGGCAGTCTTTCGCCGCGCCAGTCTTCAACTCAACGCAAAAAAATGCAGCTTCGGCCGCCGCCAGATCAAAATCCTGGGACATTTGGTTGACGAAAATGGTGTGCAGCCCGACCCTGATAAAGTTCGTGCAGTCCGCGAGTTCCCTACACCACGTAATACAAGTGATGTGCGAAGTTTTCTCGGGCTCTGCTCCTACTTCCGTCGCTTCATTCGGAACTTCGCTGACCTGGCACGTCCCCTTACCTCCCTTTTACAGAAAAACGTGAATTTCTCGTGGAGCCATGAACAAGCTCAGGCCTTCACAACGCTCATTTCCGCGCTCACCGCTCCTCCTGTACTGGCGCACTTCGACCCGTCTGCTCCTACAGAACTGCGCACCGACGCTAGCGGACATGGTATTGGCGCCATCCTTGCCCAGTACCAGCACGGCCATTATCGTGTGATTGCCTATGCCAGCCGCCTTCTATCTCAGTCCGAGCGCAATTATTCCATTACGGAGCGCGAATGCCTTGCACTTGTTTGGGCGTTGACCAAATTCCGTCCTTATTTGTTTGGGCGGCCCTTCAGCGTAGTGACGGACCATCATGCTTTGTGTTGGTTGTCATCACTTAAGGACCCTACTGGCCGCTTAGGTCGCTGGGCCTTGCGATTACAAGAATACACGTTTACTGTTGTGTACAAGTCAGGCCGCCTACATCAAGACGCCGACTGCTTGTCCCGCCACCCCGTCGACCCTCCTGAACTTCCTGACAATACTGCTGACGACTGCGTTTTGTCCATTTCGAACTTTCTCCACATCGGCGTCGAACAGAGTCGTGATCCTTCCCTGCGCCCCATTATTGATCACCTGCGCAACGACAACACCGATCCACCCATCAGTATGTTTGTGCTGCTTAATAACACATTATACCGACGCAATATGCGCCCAGATGGTGTAGACCTTTTGCTTGTTGTCCCGACACATCTACGCTCTGCTGTTCTTGCGCACCTTCATGATGCTCCTACAGCAGGGCACCTAGGAGTGTCCCGCACATACGACAATGTTCGACGGCGATTCTACTGGCCTGGCCTCTACCGCTCTGTTCGTCGCTACGTCGCCGCCTGTGAGTTGTGCCAGCGCAGGAAGACCCCGTCTCTTCACCCTAGTGGGCCCCTGCAACCACTCGCAGTTCCAACTGAGCCCTTTTCTCGAGTTGGTCTCGACCTGCTCGGGCCATTCCCCACATCGACTTCAGGGAACAAATGGATTGCCGTAGCGACCGATTACGCCACCCGGTATGCCATAACCAGAGCTATCCCCACCAGCTGTGCCTCCGGCGTTGCAGACTTTCTTTTGCATGACGTCATCTTGCTTCATGGTGCTCCTCGTCAACTGCTCACCGATCGCGGTCGTTGCTTCCTTTCTAAAGTTGTTAATGACCTTCTGCGCTCATGCGCTACGCGCCACAACTTCACAACGGCCTACCATCCACAAACGAACGGTCTTACTGAGCGCCTTAATCGTACCCTGACCGATATGATGTCAATGTATGTTTCTGACCACCACCGTGACTGGGACATCTCTTTACCTTTCATAACATTCGCTTATAACTCCTCACGACATGATACCGCCGGATACTCTCCCTTTTATCTACTCTTCGGCCGCGACCCTCTACTTCCCTTCGACACCTTACTGCCTCTTGACGATTCCTCCTGCAGTTACGCTTCTGATGCCATCGCCCGCGCTGATGCCGCCCGTCATATTGCTCGAGACCGGCTTCGTGCGTCTCAGCGTTCTCAAAAGCACCGTTACGATCTCCAGCACCGTGACGCCTACTACCCTCCTGGCTCCCTCGTACTCCTCTGGCTCCCTGCTCGACGTGTAGGCATGTGCGAGAAACTTCTACCCCGCTACGTGGGCCCCTATCAGGTCTTGCGGCAACTTACCGACGTGACGTACGAGATTATCCCTGTGAACCGCCACTCTCCGGCAAACCATCATCCAGAAGTCGTGCATGTCGCCCGTCTCAAACCTTATATCTCGCGCTCACCTGTGTAGTCTACGCACCGGGACTGTGCTTCTTCTGCGGGGGGGTATTGTTACGGTACGCAATGAAAGAGGCGATGACGAAGTGCTGGGCGAGTAGAAAAATACGACGCTGCAGCTACGGCTGGTTCTCCTGTGAGTGTGTCCCCGACGGTGAACTGTTGCGGCTACGACGTACCATCGCCTCCTAATATCTGGACGTGCCTCGTAACAATATGTAGCGGGTAATATAGGTGAATTTTATACTATTAATGAGAGGGTTGCAGGCATCGTAATTAGGCCTAATAAGCGGTATAAAGTGAAGGTTGTACAGGCCTATGCACCTACATGTAGTTATGATGACCAGGCAGTTGAAAGCTTCTATGAAGATGTAGAATCGGCAATGCGAAAAGTAAAGACGCAGGATACTGTACTAATGGGCAACTTCAATTCCAAGGTAGGGAAAAAGCAGGCAGGAGACAAGGCAGTAGGTGACTATGGCATTGGTTCTAGGAACGGCAGGGGGGAGTTACTAGTTGAGTTTGCAGAGCGCAATAACTTACGAATCATGAATACCTTCTTCAGCAAACGGAAGAACCGGAAATGGACATGGAAAAGTCCTAACGGAGAGACTAAAAATGAAATCGACTTCATAATGTGTTCAACCCCCGCCATTATGCAAGATGTAGAGGTAATCGGGAAAGTGCGATGCAGTGACCACAGGATGGTGAGGTCTCGAATTAGCCTAAATCTGAAGAAGGAACGCAACAGATTAGTAAGAAAGAAACCCATCAACGAATTAGCGGTGAGGGGGAGGGCAGAAGAGTTCAGGATCTCGCTACAGAATAGGTTTTCAGCTCTAACTGAGGATGGCGACATTACCCTAGAGGCAAGGAACAATAATTTCAGAGATATCATTACTGAGTGCGCGGTAGAAGTAGGCGGTAGGATAGTTAGAGAGGATACCGGTAAGCTGTCTAAGGAGACGAAAGATTTGATTAAGAAACGCCAGAGTATGAAAGCTTCCAATCCAACAGACCAGATCGAATTGGCCGAGATATCGAAGCTAATCAATAAGCGCAAGGTGGCCGATATTAGGAAGTATAACATGGAGAAAATTGAGCATGCTGTAAAGAACGGGGGAAGCCTTAAAGCGGTAAAGAAGAAATTGGGCATAGACAAAAACCAGATGTATGCGATAAGGCACAAGGCGGGCAACGTCATCACTAATATGGAAAAGATAGTCAAAGTAGCCGAGGAGTTCTATACAGATCTCTACAGTAGCCAAAGTAGTCAGGACCGTAATGAGATTGGCGGTAGGGAAAAACAGTCAGACGTTCCACCAGTGACGAAGGACGAGGTCAAGAAAGCACTAGAAACTATGAAAAGGGGGAAATCAGCTGGAGAGGATCAGATAACTACAGATTTGCTGGAGGACGGGGGGGATATCGTGCTAGAAAACCTGGCCACCCTGTATACGCAGTGCCTGGTGTCATCGACGGTACCGGAACCATGGAAGAATGCAAACATTATCCTCATTCACAAGAAAGGGGACTCTAAGGACCTAAAAATTACAGACCAATCAGCTTACTGTCTGTTACGTATAAGGTATTTACTAAGGTAATCGCTAATAGAATCAGGACAACCTTAGACTGCAATCAAGCAAAGGATCAAGCAGGGTTTCGGAAACGGTACTCTACTATCGATCATATCCATACCATCAATCAGGTGATAGAAAAATGCTCGGAATATAACCAGCCCTTATACATAGCATTCATTGATTACGAAAAAGCATTTGACTCAGTTGAAACCTCGGCGGTGATGCAGGCATTGCGAAATCAGGGGGTAGACGAGCCATACGTTAAAGTGCTGGAAGATATATATAGCGGCTGCACAGCAACCATAGTTCTGCATAGAGATAGTAACAAAATTCCCATAAAGTGAGGTGTTAGGCAAGGAGACACAATCTCCCCAGTACTATTCACAGCTTGTTTAGAGGAAGTATTCAGAGACTTGGAATGGGAGCAGTTAGGGATAAGGGTAGATGGAGAATACCTCAGTAATCTGCGATTTGCTGATGACATTGCCTTGCTAAGCCACTCGGGGGATGAACTGCAAATAATGATTGATGACCTAGACAGGAAAAGTAGAAAGGTAGGCTTGAAAATCAATATGCAGAAGACTAAGGTAATGTTCAACAGCCTCGGGAAGGAACAGCAGTTTACATTAGGTAGCGAAATACTGGAAGAAGTAGGCGAATATGTCTACTTAGGACAGGTAGTAACCGCAGACCCGGACCACGAAAAGGAAATAACAAGAAGAATACGATTGGGATGGAGCGCATTTGGCAAGCACTCGCAGATTATGACTAGCAGCTTGCCGGTATCGCTCAAGAGGAAAGTATACAACAGTTGCATCTTGCCTGTACTCACCTATGGGGCTGAAACGTGGAGGCTAACCAAGAGAGTTCTACTTAAGTTGAGGACAACCCAGAGGGCTATGGAACGAAAAATGGTAGGGGTAACATTAAGAGATAGAAAGCGTGCAGAGTGGGTCAGAGAAATAACTCAAGTTACCGACATTCTAGTAGAAATTAAGAAGAAGAAATGGACATGGGCAGGACATGTAGTGCGAAGAGAGGATAACCGATGGTCGCTGAGGGTAACAAACTGGATTCCAAGGGAAGGAAAGCGTAGCAGGGGGCGGCAGAAAGTTAGGTGGGCGGATGACATTAAGAAGTTCGCGGGGGTCAAGTGGATGCAGCTAGCACAGAACCGGGTTAAGTGGAGAAATATGGGAGAGGCCTTCGCCCTGCAGTGGGTATAATCAGGCTGATGATGATGATGATGACTGCTCGGTGGCAGTTCGTTGCAAAACATATCCAGGATAAAAGTGATATTCGCTTTGCCGTGATAGTGCTTTGTTTTGTCTTAGTGTTGTGTCGTGAGGCGTGGGACACGCGACGAGATTAAAAGCTGTGTCCCCTGCAGGCCACATCACAGCTAGCACAGTGAATTTTCTTACAAATATGCAGGACCCGCGCTACCAATGCTGAGGCATCGCTTGAGAAAATAGATACCCACTTAACCTCATGGGCTATATATCAATATTATAGCCCAGGGTACAAATTGCACCAGGAATTTGCGCTTTTAAAAAGCAAGGTAAGTTGCATCAGCCCATTGATAATCCGTAATCGAAGAACACATTCGCAGTTATTACATCATATTCATTTCATATAGCGTAAAATATGCGACAAAAGAAAGAAATGCGCAATGAAGTAGATTTTTTGCTCATCATAATGTTTCAATAATGGCTGAAAGGAGCGTGCGAGAAGGAAAGATGCAATCTCAGATTCCTAGGCAAGAACACTTAAATGATTAGGTCCTTAAAGGGTGCTTTCTTGCTGCAGGAAGTGATATCCAGAGCTTAGCTATTTAAATACTTAGTGTTTAGTGCAACGCAATTGCTTTCTTGCGACGCCTAGGTTTTTTTTTAATGTATTTTAGCCCTTTTTTGTACACATTGTATATTAACGTCGCCTCTATGCTGCGAATCTCGCCATCTAACTCCAGCGCACAAGGAGAGCCGAATCGGCAGGTGTTTTGGAGCAGCGCCGTGCATATCTGCTGCTAGAGAAGTTGTGCATTTCATCATCAACTATATGTTAGCGCTTAACTGTGCTGCAACATTCGCCTTCAACCTAAGCCTTCTTTCGGTTTTTCTGCATATTTGTCTTGCTGTACAGAACAGCAAGACAAATGTGCAGAACCGGCACAGAACAGCAAATACATGCTGCGTGTGGAGCAGAGAATCTTCTGAACAGCACTACGAGTTACGAGCGGCTGCTTGATAGTCCCAAAGTGGCATTCACACAGCTCACTGCGATACGGTCTTTTAGGGATTTTCCTACCTTTTTCTAACGCTTTGCGCTCCACGCTACCAGTGCAGTGGCTTTAGAACAGTCCACAATTACCACCTCGTGTAAAAACCATCAAGGACGCCTTGCGACGCTTTCACCATTACCGTACCGTAAAGTATACTTGGTTCCACAGCGATGTCTCGTAATCTTGTTGCCTCATCCCGCTGATTCGTCATCGAGTTGCTCAATGCCTACACCGCAGCGTCGGTGCTGTTCCGGGTAGACAATAAAAGGAGTTCACGACCAAGATGCACTGAGCCCAAGTGCAAGTGACAGCGCTGTGGACTAATTCTCGAGACTTTAAATGTGCCGGCCAGTGCAGACGTAGTTCCTGCAGCGCTCTTAAGTGAAAGTACGCTTGTCCAGCCTTTCTTCGGTTTATGAAACTAAGAAATTTGAAGAACCTTCTGGCAATACAATGAGTTTGTGAGCACCCCAACAGGGTGCTTACAGAGTAAATAAGACAAGGCTCATGTCAATGTTTCTTGAGTCCAAACATTGTCCTGTGTTTATTTTGCGACAACAATAAAACCAATTTTGAACACGTCCGCTTATAGCGCTAATTCAATGCTAACACGTGTGTTTAGTTTTAGACAAAACGCTAAGTACCTTTTGACATCTTTTAAAATTTACTTTGCACATGCTATACTTTGATCTGGGAGCTCTTTAAATCTGTAATTTATAGCGCCTATTCCTGCGAAAAAAATAAACAAATAACTACATTTATCAAGATCGCGTCTTTTTCGCATGAACAGCCCCCTCCAAAACACGGCAAAACTGTCTAGGTTTCTTACAGACCTTCATGCGAAAATTTATACTACAATGCTCTTTTGACGTTAACTTCAGCGGCAGGAATGTTTGCTGCTTGTCCGGCGTTTGAGAAATACAACACGATGTGCCACGAAGGCGTTTTATCTTTTCTTTTTTTCTTCTGTGCTCAGTGCTGGAATCACATTTTTTATGCTTACCCTGCGCTCAAATTTGTCATGAAAATCGATAGATCGGCGCGCTATCCGTCTCTCACCGCTGTCAGCAGAAGGTAAGCTTTCGCGCGTGAGTCGCCTGCCTGAGTGCGCATCGACTGAAACGTGCCATGAGAAGAAACATTTGAAGACGCAGCGCGTGGCATTGCCGCATTTTCTTATTCTCGGAAGGCTCCGCATGGGCTTCCGTAGCGAGAATGAGTGTTCGTTCTGGTCTTCGTCATACTATCTTGAATTTATGAAATTCAAGTACAGCTAATTACTTGCTTTTGGTCTTCCTCCATAAATAAATAAATCAGATTTAAAATCAACCAGAGGCATCTGTGGTTGTTTTTTGAGAAGGTAGAGAAGTATGCTCTGTCGTTATTAGAGCTCTTTTGTGAAAGATCAAGTTCAGACTAAAAAGGCCGCGGAATTCGTTGATTAAGTAGCAGAACAAAGTTTCTGGACGGCGAAGACGGATTGAGTCTGGCGGACGAAGGGAGCCGGAAGACCATTCCCGCTGCAAACCCTGAAGCATAGGTGTACGTCTTTTGTACTGTGGTGCGCAGAGGAAATGTTTCTCTTCTCCACCTTGATACATCAAAAGCAGCTGCCTGTGCTTTGTGAATTGAATACAAAGTTACAGAGGTGCTAAACAATATCGCTGCGCAAGCAAACAAACATTATATGCTCTCGAACTTCCTTATTCCTGAGACCAAGATCTCTGCATTTGGGTTTAACTTACCCTTTCTTAAATTTCTTCATTCGCTCCCAGAAAAATTAGTTTAGCCAACTCACATTCCAAAGCTGCTAGAAAGCTTTATTCCATTCCAAACTTTCCCAAATGTTATAAAAAAAAAACTGCTGGACAAAGCAAAATCTATTGATTAGTTATAATAGTATAGTTGACAAAACTTAAGATTTCTTAAATCTTTTTAATTTCGCAAGCCCAGTCGACGGCCATTTCTTCTTACAAGTGGAGGACAAGATCTTGTTTTCAGATTTTCTATCCTTTACGGGTTTTAAGCGGCAGAATCTGCCTTATTGAACGAATGCACCTTGCTGCATTCTGGAATGATAAACACAATTTCCGTACTTTCATATTTCAAAAACACTTCGAAACACTTCAGGGGAATTTATTGCATGGCCTAATGATATATTTTTTTACTTATATTTACAAGCGTCACCACTGTGAGAATTATAGGTCTCTCTCTAGATCACAGACCTGCAGCCATTTTACCGTTGAAGTACATAATAACTGCCAAAAATTGGCACGATGTCATTAAAACATTTCAAAAGTAGCTTGGGCGTACCTAAGCGACATAATTTCTTGATAGGGTGCTGATACTTCCTCCAGTAGTCGAAAGCATTTGCATACCGATCACCCTGCGCATGGAACCAACCCGGTCACTGGATATCTGTAGCCTAACAGAAAGTAAGCAAATACCAGCTGGTCTCTGAAAACCAGGAATTGGTCAGGGTTTTCAATACGCCGTCCGAGCTGTTGTTTTCCTTCAGAAAATGTCTGAAAATCTCCGGTATGTAAACTTTGGTACATGTATTCACAGCCTCCTTCAAAGAGTACGTCAATCTGGAGGAACGAAGAAGAAGAAGATGATTAGCGGATTGGTGTCTGGGACCGGTCTCTAATTTTTGGTGTTGTTTCGAAGTTTTAGAGTATTCAGTGTTCCTGTGATTTGTGTCCTCAACGTGCGACGATCTGGGGGTCCCTGGCCACTGGCGGAAGCACGTCAAGCGACCTCCTACGCGCTCTGCGCCGTATGCATTCCGACACGAAACACCACCTCTAGCCGAACTCCATGCTGCACTAATGGCAGCAGAGCCATCGGCTAGTCAAGTGGCCCCTGTATACGCGGCAACAGATCAAGGCCCTGCGAACAAGAGACCAAGCGAAGAAAAAGCCAGCGATGCGCCTTTGGGTGACTACGCAGAAGACATGGACCACGCAGCCTTCACGGTTGTCTCCTACAAGAAAAAGAGAGCTGCTGGTGTTCCGGTTGTCTTCAGGCCCACCGAGGTAGGAGGCAATCTATGGAAAGCCAACCCTAACATTGTGGCTTCGGCAGTTGTAGCCTCGGCACAAGAAAAAGTTTGCAGCCATCATCTTAATAAGGATGGGAGCTTAATGGCTACAGTATCAACATTGCCTGCTGCAAACCGTTTGCTCACAGTAACTAAGCTGGCTGGAGTGGCTGTAGAGGCCCGGGTACAGTATTCTTACACAGCCAGCTACGGGAAAATTCAAGACGTACCTGTCACCTACTCAAATGAAGATCTGCAGGAGTATCTACGTGACCGAGGTGTCCTCTGAGCTAGGAGGCAAACAACATACATTCCTGAGGGCGGTGGCAAGTTCAAAGAGGTACGCCGTCGCTCTGTTATATTAGAATCCTCAAAAGATGCACCACTGCCTAAAAGAGTCACGCTTGGGTTCTGTAGAAACCCCGTAACTGATTACGTCGGAGCATCGACCCAATGCTACAAATGCCGAAGGCATGGCCACATATCGAGACATTGTACCGGCCCCGTGCGATGCAAAGTGTGTGCTGGCCCCCATTCGCACAAAGAGGGCACCTCGAGAGCGCAACCTAAATGTGCAAACTGCGAGGGCCCACACCCTGCTTCATATGGAGGTTGTGTTAAAAAGAAAGCGGCTACACTTGCACGCTCAGTGGAGCAAGCACAAGGGAAACCACCCAAGCGTCGTGATCCACCACCTAACCCTGACCTGGTGTTTACAGATACGTTAGATATATCCCAAAATCAGTCACCACAACATGGAAAATCACATGATGGAAAAACGTGTGATGACACATACGCGGCTGCAGCCAAGAAGAAGCGTGGAAAGTCCGCTGGCTTTTCTCCTCCAACAAAGCAGCAGCGACAATCCACACAAGACCCGACAGACAACCTTTCTAACTCTCAGCCTATGGCAACGCAACGTAACAAGAAGATCAGCGAAAGGCAGCAAAGCGGAAGCACCGAACAAGAAATCACAAGCCTACTGATAACGATGCTGTTTGCCGCCATCAAGGCACTTGTCCACGCTAACCTTTCGTCACAAGAACTCCCAGAAGTAGAAGCTGTTCTAGTAATGGAACCGTTGCTGTCGGTCTCTTACGCTCCGCAGGGGCGTAACATCACACATCTGTAATCATGGATTCGACAGGAAGAGCTTCACCACAGCTGACCATCCACAACATCTATCGCCCATACACCATTTTCCAGTGGAACGCTCGCGGTTTACGCTCGAAACTGATTTTCGGCAACTTGTGCGAGCGTACCACTTCTCTTTCATAGTCATCTCTGAATCGCGCGTGGAGGAAACTTTCAGACTACGCAGATACTATTTTCATCATTCACAACGACTAGATGACGTTAGCAGATTGCTGATAGGCTTTCGCAAGGATATCCCGGCCTCCTTGGTTGAAGTTCCGCCTCACAATGATCACGAATATGTGTGCGCCATAACAGTAATTGGGAGACAAGAGTACACTCTTATTAGAGTATATCTTGAGCAAGGCAGGCCATTCATTGCTTCGAGGCTTGAAAATTTGATAACAAGGACGCCCGCTCCACATATTATTTGCGGAGACTTCAACGATTATCTCCAACAAGCAAGAAGGTTCTTGAGGATGCACGGAACAACTGCTTGCGGATATGCCTTGGACTCCCAAAGGGATCCTCTGCATCAGGAACACTTGCAGAAGCAGGATGCTTCCCGTTAGATGTGATTGCCGCCCAAGAAACTATGCGCACTCATCTCCGACATGTCCTCCAAGGGAAGAAGCATTTCTTGCATCGTGTCCACCAAACTCACAGCAACTCTAGCTTTGGTCAAGCAGTACAGTTACTGCCCCTCCCCACTATTATTCAGCCACGTAATTCACTACCAGTCACCTTTCCTGCATGGACACTATCGTCTTTAAAGGTGAATATGTCTGTTCCTGGCGTGGATGCGAAGAGCCGCATGCCACAGGCAGCACTTCTGCAAGCCGCTCTCGCCTACATAGTCAAGGAATATACGCAGCACACCCACATATTCTCCGACGGTTCAACTGCTCAAGAGACTTCATCCTGTGGCCTTTATGTACCCTCAACAAATCATGTCCTTTCTTACCGGCTGCAGCGGAAGACATCTACGACAGTTGAGCCCCATACATTAAATAAGCTCTCTCCTATATCCTGCGCCAAACTCCCGGAAGATGGGTTATCTTCAATGATTCCAAAGCATCTCTGCAAATCCTGAATAACCTGCTGAAGAAAACTAATAATCATCCTGTTTCCCTTTACATCGGGTATCTTCATCATTTGGCTATTGCCGCAGGCCACTGCATAACATTTCAGTGGATTCCAGCTCACTGTGGCATCAAAGCCAATGAAAAAGCGGATGAAGCGGCTCGCAAAGGCCACCAACATCAAAGATACATTAGAACCTTCTTCACGAAATCTGATGCATCCCAATTGGTTAAAAAATTTGCTTCCGAGACCGCTGTCCGGCATCTAATATGGACATGCCCAGGAACTTCGCGTATACGCAAGACCATTTTACAAAAAGCTGGACTTTCACCGACTAATGACTCTCATTTCAACTTATGGATAACAAACAACATTTATGCATTTTTTAACAAAAGGACAAAGCGCTAACGACACATTCACAAGAGAGAGGACACGGACAAGCGCTCACTGACAACTGATCTTTTATTGAAGGAAAAACACACAATATATAGGCACACCGTGGCGGCGCTAATCAGATGCAGCAAACGTCAAAAGGTGAAAGGACCATAAAAGCGATAAAAGACAACAGGATTAGCGTCTGCATCTGATTAGCGCCGCCACGGTGTGCCTATATATTGTGTGTTTTTCCTTCAATAAAAGATCAGTTGTCAGTGAGCGCTTGTCCGTGTCCTCTCTCTTGTGAATGTGTCGTTAGCGCTTTGTCCTTTTGTTAAAAAATGCTGCACCAACTAGCCCAACAAAAAGTCCTTCTTGAACATTTATGCACGCAGTTTATGTGACTTCTTGCAGCTGCACTTCACACGTTTCTGTGACTCTACCACCACCTTTTATGCCGTGTGGCAAACTCAGCGCCATAAATAAATAAATAATTATTTTTCTTCGTCTTCTTCTCCAACCCACATATAAAGCCCCGCTTTAACCAAGCCGTATGAACGTGCCTTACTGGCCTATAGGGGTAACGTGAATGCCAGAATCCTGGTAGGTTGATAATGACATAACCGTCCCATTTGAAACGAGAGACCCAAGTTGGCAGCTCCTGCCAGGGGACTACGGACACGAATACGGACGTGGCCCACAGCGACGAGTGCTTAGACCTGACGTAGTGTTACTTTTGCAATCAAAATAACGTCTGGTCCTCATGGGAAAGCTCTGGCTGACCCCTTTACGTAAATCAAGGCAGCAGCCTATTGGCACGTTTTGTTTCGCTATCAAAAAGGGAGTTCACCGGTAAGATTTAAAGAAGTGCTGCTATTGCATCTAGCAAATGGAATCGAGCGCCACCCAACACCTACAGAACGGCTGGTGCTACATGCAGGTTACGCAGTGGGTTTGCACCTTTTGTGCTCGCTTATTTAAATTCAAGGAAGCAATTACACAGAAGGAATCAGCGATTCCACCGTTGTTGCAACGATAAAGATCCATACTTATTTAATGTACCGTTGTTTAAAATAAACTATTGCAACGAAATTCTTACCAAAAGTGAAGAACGAGAAAAACGATATTTTTTCCTTTGGGACAAGCAAGGCCACATGAGAAAGCGATGCTATCGTTTTTGAGCTGTCTTCCGATTTAAAAGCCTTAATCTCAGGAGAGCGAAGGACGGCGACAAATAATATTTTAAATCGGAATATTTAACGTTCCCAACCCATTACTGGAAGCCCTCCTGAATTATCGCTGAAGCTGCAACCGCAGAGAAGTATGGATAATTCAGCTATATACTGTACGAAACCCAATTTATTTTAGCTTGAATATGTTGCCTTGCTGAGTCTGTTGCTTGGGGTTTTATCACACATAGGCGGCTAAGGCCTTAAAGCCCATATCTAGATTAAAGTTGTGTCTATTTAAATTTATTTTCCACGCAGTGGGGGATTATGTTCTGTATGGCACGTCAAAGGGTCAAAGACAGGCCAGTAACATGCAAGTAAATATAGAAGTGGTTTGATAATACGCAAATGAATCATCAAACGAGGCGGCAAACAAAAAACACAAAAACTCATGAGTATCCATTTATTTTCCTGGCGCCCTGGACAGGGTGAACGAAGGAACAGTTTCTTGCATTGATTGTCGTCATTTCATAATGCGGCCAAGTACATATATCATGTGAAGCATTGTGTTTGGGCCACTCTGTGGAATGCATGAATGTGTGCTTCATTAGAGAAAACAAATAAAATGCAACTTCTAACGCAAGTGCATCTTCCTCAGATTGCTTTCCTCCACAGTGTTTAGAACATATACCAAGTTTATACTCGAGCTAGCGTATGTTCCCCTAATCATTGCGAGCGGAATTCGAGTTGCAAAATTTGAGCTGAAATTGAAAGAGAACTTCACGGCATTCAAAATAAGGAACATCTTCATAGCGGTACTATGCTGCTAGTCTGCATTTCAGTTTTGCATGCTTATGATCAACAGGTTGGTTCCTGGGAACGTTTGTAGCCTTAGACTTCAGATTTTTTTTATTCTTTCTTTAGTTGGGAAATGCCAAGGAGAGATAACCGCTCATCTCTCGGAGTAGCAGAGCTTATTGCATGGAGATTTAAAGAGCAAGGAAGCGAGAGCTTGTGTGCACACCCAGCGTATGTGAAACGCAGAAGATTAGCTAGAAATGAGTGGCAGGTACCTTTGCCTAGTACTTGACGTAAATACGATGATGTTCATGATGACCGGGACAGTAATGGGCACTGCGCTGTGTAGATTAGCCAATTAGCACAATAGCATTGGGTCCGGCGGCCTCGGCGTGAAACAAACACCGAAACGAACGAAAATGTTCACTCGTTTGATGCTCCCATCATTAAAAGTTACCACTGCGTGGCTTGTTGATGTTTTTGTCGTCTAAAATCCAGTGCAAACATCATCTGCTGCCTTCTCTGCCAAAAAAATTAGACGCATTCGCATTTTACCTCCTCATTTAAACATTTCCTTTCATGCTGAGACAGCGCGCCAATAATGTTAAGTTTGCTGGGCTGTACTTTCTGCGCAAAGAAAGAGCTTTGAAGAAAAGAACTCATGTGAGAAGTCAGGTACTGCATGAATGTTCGGCCTAGCTTAACACCATGATGGTCAGTATAAGTTTATTGGCGTCTCAGAATGAATCCTTTTAGGACCCCTTTTCGGCTCTAGGCATTTAGAAAACTGTCACGTTGAGGCCTCAGAGCCGCGAGAAATTACAGTTCCAGTGAAATCTTGCTGGAATAACGCAGGAGCATACACAGCGCGTTTCAAGCGAATTGCATAGTTTTGGGAGCTACATTTCGCTTAAAACAAAAGTTTAATAAAATGTTGTTCCAGATGAACACTAGCAATCTTTCACAACGCGTCAGTTATCAGTGTACTTTACGTTTGCGTTTTTTCAAAAAAAAAAGAGATACATGCCACTTCTGTACATAAAATGGTGCTTGACTGGTCTCTACATTGGTGTAAAAACGTCCTTTTGCATCTTGAAAACAACTGACCTCAGGCACTGGAAACACTTAATATTGCTAAGCAAAAGACGAAAATTTCAATAAAAAAAACAAAGAAAAATTACGTACCTTGGGCTGCAACGCTTAAAAAAAAAAAAAAAAAAAAAAAAACAAGTTGGCGAATATAACTTTTTCCCTGCGCTGCGCAGAGTAATGAAAGATAACGTACAACAGCGCTCCTAGCGTACTTTGCTATGATTAAACGATAGCAGAAGGTGGAAGCCTTTTTTGAAAAATGTCATCTTCTCCATGCGATAACAACTTGAAGAACGGAAGGTGAAAAGCGTTTTAACAGAACTAAAGTTCCCTTCCCTGCTTTCCCAGCGACAAGACCTCGTGACAAAGACTAACAAAAATTAGCTTAATTATTTCCCTAGAGAGGGTATAACTGAAAAAAGATACTTATAGTGATCTGTATTTCGTATTTTGTGGCATCAAATCGCCCTATTTAAATAAAATAATGGCAAGCCCTTTGTTTGAGTTCACTAATATAGGCATAAGCTCATGCGGGATCCCTGAATACCTATCTTGATACAGTGCAAGTCAGTTTATTTCAAGAATATCGGGTGAACAAATGTTGTGCAAGGGCACCAGAGCTGATTGATCATAAATAGGGAAACGAAGTGCTTATGTAAAAAGTGATGATATGATGATATTACGCTGTGTACATCAATATGTCGTACAGGAGTAATGTTATTCGTGAGTCCAGTGTTAGAATCGTGTCCCTAGCCACGGTTTACGTGGCTCCTTCAGCTGCAGCGGTTGGCGACCGGAACCGAGCAGATGCCGATGACTTCCTAACGCCCCTTTACAAGCCTCGGTGCTACTCCGCAAGGCTAGGGGCACTGATGAGAAGCCTCAGCGCCTGGCAACACTGGACACTTTTGCAAGACTCCATAGCGCCTCAACCTACTTCCGACGCCGCTCAGGCACGCCCTTCTCTCCCCTTCTGGCTGCGAAAGAACTGCGGCGGGAGAGCAGCACGCTTAATATAATAATTGGTTCACAGGAAGGGAAAGGCGCAGCATCTGTCACACTTGCTATGTGTACACCTGAACCGCGCCGTAAGGGAACGGATGATGGGGGGAGTGAAAGAGAAAAGAGAGAAAGGGGAGCCGTAGTGGAGGGCTTACGGAGTAATTTCGACCACCTGGGGATCTTTAACGTGCGCTGACATCACAAAGCACACGGACGCCACTTCGTTTCGCCTCCATCGAAACGCAGCCGCCGTGGTCGGGTTCGAACCCGGGAACTCCGGACAGCAGTCGGGCGTCTTACCACTCCACCACACCGGCGGGGCATAGCAGCAGCACGCTTGCTGTTGGGGTTTTCGGAGTAGCCGCCAAATGCTGCCTCCAGATTGGACAGGTCAGAAGTCAACGGTTCCTGACCCTAAAAGAAGGCGCACTGCCGGTTATAGAGAGAGATTGTCCTGAACTCCCGTTGAAGGCTGTGCTGCTCGTCTAGAGGGGGCATGGGAGAATCTCCATGACCGGCGCTATGCGAAAATAGTCGCGTGTAGCCAGTAGCTTTTGGCCCCCGCGCTGATGTTGTTCTATCGTGTACCATGCCTCGAAATAATATATAAAGTCACCTTTTGTTCACCTCGTTTCATGGACTCGGACCCTTTACATACGGATTAGAAACGTGACCATGGGGTTCTCAATCCGGTTTGGTCGGACGTTGTCTTGGAAGAAGATGTTCCAAGGGGCACTGGCTCCCGTCATCTAACACCAACAACGCGCTGGCGGATGTTCAACATTCAGTGTCGGTATTCTGAAAAATAATTGGGTAGGAGGCTTTTAGGCGAACATATCTCGCTTCTTTTCTCTGTTATTTTCATTTTATTTACACGTAGTAGATTATGTGTATATGCTTAATGTACACGGGAAGAATTTCTCCGCAAAGAATGCACATATGAAATGACAGGATTTGGACTTTCCCGTTTAAACAGTGGAATTTTTCAGTAATATAAATGCATTTTTTCGAGCGTTGTTTTTATGATTTAACACACTAGTTGCTTATATAGCCTTCTAGGAGAGCTTCATTACAATGTATTACATACAGAGTAAGAGAAAATGTGATTTATCAAGTTGTTTCCTTGAAGAGAAATTAGTGCTAGGCGTCTTATTGTACACCCTAATATTTCTATATATAACGTCCATTGTAATTTTCGCGTCAACATTCACTTTTTGTAAAGGTAATATAGTGTAGTACAGTGAAATCCAGAGGGACGTGGAATATAAGTACTTCACCGTACCCCAAAATGTATAAACGATGCTCCAATAAAACGCAGGGAACAATTCCAAAATGCTAATGTGATTTCATTGCAGAAGACAGTTACTCTGCTCGCCACGAGCAATCTATATGGAGGCTGTTTGCTATATTTACGTGAGAATATATTTCACTCCTTTTACATTTACTCTACTGAAGCTGTTCTTTCGAACTCCATCCGTTTACGTTTAGCTTGAAGTTAGTTCGCAACTAAGGAAAGCCATTCTCAGCCTTCCACTTTATCTTTCTGTTACCTCCCTCAGCAATGTTCCCTCCTCGACTTCCGTTTCCTCTTTCACAATTTTAGTGCCACATCCGACGACGAAGGCATCTGGCTTTTGATTAATGGAAAGAACGCTATAGCCGCCTCTCTCTATTCTCTCACATAATGTTCCCACTTTTCTCTATAGTCTGTGTTTCTTTCCCGCGAGACGCCTAGGTTTTCCCAAGTATCTCTCATCTCCCCTGGAACAACGCCCCTTGTGAAAAATAACCCCACTTCTTTTCGCCAGTTCTGTGCAGCATTGTGTGAGAAAAGTAAAATGCGGCGCGGTAAAAGACACGGGAAGGCTACGATTGTAGATTCAAGATTCAGTCGATAAAATAAGCGTATCCGAGGCTTAGGCCAAGGCATGTTCAGGATCCAGATGTTTTTTATACAGCAGTGTATTACCTAATTCGGTATTACCTAATTCGTTCGAGGCATTTTAGAGCAGTATAATAGCACTGAATAGTAAGCCTGAAGAAGAGATTTGCCTTGGAATAGAGCATGTAGAGAAGTCCAATGCAAAAAAAGATGCCCAGTCAGTAGTGAAGATGAGAACGCTAAGCACATGGGACGAGATTCCTGGGAAAATTAAACCCGTAAATTTCGGCTCTGAATCTTCGAGCGCAGCTGCGTGGACGAAAGCCTCATTGCAAAGAATATTTCTTTGGAGGTAAACTTTGCACGTTCATCTGCTGCTAAACAAAAGGAGCCAATATAACAAAAATAGCCTTTCAGTAGAATCAACAGCAGTGCAATTGCGATAAGGTTATGGACTACCTCCATACTTCTGAGTCTATTGTGAAATCCGAGACTAAGAAGATGACAAAGAACGTATTTTCGCGCGTCTCTCCGCCGCGAAATGCACCGATTCATGGTGCTAGGAGTTTTCATTTATTTATTTTCTTTCGCAGACACCGCAGAGAACTTTCAAATTGCGACACTATAACCCCTTTCTAGTGCTGCTCGGCTGCTCAGTATTAATAATGCCTCCCAGATAACGCAATCACAAGGTCCGAAATATTTGTGTTTGGTCCTTTTCACGGGGCGCCTATCCTTGGGAGAAACCTATGCTGCTGATTTCATATGTTCGCCTTTTGAATAATTTGACGAATTGCATATCGTTGTCTAAGGAGCCAATGCCACACTAGGAGCACGCAGGAAGAGGAGAAAGAAGGAGCGGGAAAGCTGGCGCATTGAGAACGTGGAGAGCATGGCAGAGAAAACCATCATTTCAGGGTACACGAAGATATCCCGCGGCAGCGTACTGACGTTCCCCGAAAACACCAGCAACGAAACTACTGGGTACGTCACTAAAAATAAAACGCCAATAAAGCCTTACCCTTTGTTCGAGCATGCACCGCATGTACACAAACTGGAATGCATCACTATTAAAATAAAATTGTTTTGTGGATTAAATTACTTACAGTAGAAAGCTTAATACATCGGTTGCGTCCGTCGCGCCAACTTTGCAATGTTGAATACGTTATCCTTGATATCGGCGCACATGTTCAGTCTGGACCTCAGGTCATCCTTATGAATAAATGATTGCGACGTAATCCCGTTTTTGAACGGTAGGGTCCCGCAACTTCTTTCTCCTCACTGGTTGTCTCTCAGCGAGTTAAACGGCGATTGTTTCTGACAAGTGTCTCTTAACGCCACCTAAAGTTAATACACACTCACTGAAGGCAGCATTTGATTACGGTCAAGGTAATTGCATAGTGCAACCGTTGTCATGCCGTCACCGTCACCTTATGGCTGTGTTCACGGCTGGCTTTGAGGCTATTATGAAGCAGAAACATTACATGATGCAACCTAAGGGGAAACACAACCTAGAAAAGGTGTTCGTAATTTATTTGAATGTTGTTAATTGGAAAACAAATTGCACTCACATGATACGAACACGTGTTTGAGTGCTGGGATAAGTAGTCTTCATCCATTCCGCCGCAGAAGCGACGGGAATAGCGGGATATAAATGCGCTCTTAAGATTGCGACTAGTTGAGGACGCGCGACTACCAGTCGCGCGACCAGAGGAGAGGAGCTCGCCACTACCGATGTTCACACTTGCGACAGTCGCCTTCTCGTTCTGTTCTCGTTCCGAACGAGTTGGGAGTAGGAGAGCTGCTGGGCGATGACAGTGAACGTCGGTAGCTGCCGCTTGCCAGACACTTCAGCTTTTTCAGGCGAGCCGGTACGCATGCCGCGCTCTCGTGTTTCCAGGAGAACGCCGACGACGAATAGACGATGTCAATCACCGTGGTGTCAATATAAAATGTTGCACCTGTGTGAAAAACCCATTTCTCAAAAGTTCATGGTATTTACCAGATAGTCCGAATATCTTTCCAATCTCCTCCCAGGCCATATCCTATCTCCCTGCCTTTGAATTCCGGGTGCCGTTTGTTGAAAAGGTAGGGGTATTCTTTAATTGCATTGAGAAGGTGCTCGATCAAGTACTCCGGGACCTCGCTGATTGGTGAAATGGTTTGCGACTAGTAGTCGCGCTTCTGAAAATTCGAGCAGTGCCCGATCGGCCCGCGGCAGTCGCTTTTCGACCGATGCGACCATTTGCGACTGTCGCTTTTCGACCAAAACGGTCGCGCGACCGCTGCTAGTCGCAAGTGTGAACGGGCCTTTATTCGTTTTGCTGCGCCACCGAAAATGCAACTTATTCAACGTAATAAATATGGCGCGACGGACACAACTGGCATGATCAGCGGATTACTGCAAGCAATTTTAATCCAGCAAGCTATTTTATTGCTGGTGAATTATTGTTTATGTACTGCAATGTATACATTATTGCCTTGCATTTTGTAGCGTTTTATTTTTTAGTGACGTACCAGGAATTTGTTGCTGCAGTTTTATGGGAATGGTAAGTGTACCACTGCCTGAAAACTGCACTAAAATATAAAACACAACAAAAAGCAAGCCAATAAAGCTATCAGTTTTATTGAATATACAATACCGTACATAAAATTAAATACATACGCAATAAAATAGTTCGCTTGATTAAAATTGCTTGCACTAATTCGCTGACCATGCCAGTTGCGCCCGCCGCGCAATATTTAGTACGTTGAATCATAATGAATAAGAGCACATATAAAGGTCAACTTCGGTAATTTTTCACAGATATCAACAAAATTTGCATCAGACGTTCTTCTCAACGCCAACATTACGTGTTTAAAAAAACACTGTCGAGGACGCTTTAGTTTTCCCGCAAAGTACTTTTAAAGATAGCGCTTCGCGGCTCGCGCTGCCAGATAGAAAATTTTACGGCCAACTCTGTGCGTGATGACGTCACAGTCGTGCAAGGGTTTTTTGAGTAGATGGCAATGCAACGGCCCTGCTGGGCGCGGCTTGTACGGTGTGGTGTGGCCTGCACGATCCAATGAGGTGGCAGGACGAAGGCGGCGTCACTCAGAAACAGCCTGGCATGGCCGACAGCTTGCTTGCAAAAGCATAGATCTTGGAATCAATTTCTTGTAGTTTCAATTTAATGCATTCCTTTGCAGCGATGGGTGGTGTCGTGCTGTTGGCTGTCCGAGTTACTCCATAAAAAACAATACACTGATTTACCACCAATTTCCCAGGAAAAAAAAAAAAAATCTTCGCGACAAATTGAATCGTGCGATGTAGCGCCCCCTCTACACCAGAGAACGCACGTATGTCAGAACGTTTCATGCAGGCCTGCTACCAAAACAGGACGGCTTTGATAGAAGAGTTTTGCCTCGCGAGTATTAGGCGATCAATGAAATCGGATGCTGTGTCAAAGATCTTTGTGCACACGACATAAGCTATACCGCCGGCCGCAGTCAGCCGGTGACGGCACGGCGGATTGTTTGCGAGCCACCGCCAGAAAAAAAAAAAATGAAAGCAAGCTGCTAATATTTGTTCATTTCTTAAATACGCGATTGAACAAATTAATGTAAAAAAGAAACCCTTATTGAGGATCGCTGTTCTGCAATGAGATTCTGGGGATAACTGCGCTACAAGAAAATCTCTGCTCGCAGTTCACAGCTGCCGATATGTCGCTCAGCTCATCTGATTTCGTAGTCTTGCTCCGCTGCTAAGGCGTCGCCGAGATTACATCGTACTTTTACTCCAAGACCGTTCGGTTGACAGTAAGGCTGTTCTACGAACAGAATCAATTCCGAAGTGCTCTCCGCTGCGGCTTCGGTGTGAAACAGTTTGGGCCTAGCGACGACTAGCGCCGTTGTCCGCCGCTCTCGCGGGCAGCACCGCTGCGGTCAGCTCGCTGCATTCCGTGCGGCGAAAGTGTTTCGAATTTATCGTCTTTTGTCTTGGGGCGGCTGAGGTCGGTCATATTTTGGTGTACCGCTTAACATATATGACGCCAAGCAAACAACCTTGAGAAGACGGAATGGGGCTACGTGATGCGCCGTCGAGTGCGTACTCTCGAGGTTGTATCGGTCGGTCGGCACACTGTAGGCAATGCCAATATAAATTGTTCTCTTGAAACCTGCTTTAGTGTGCGAAGTACACGTTGTTGAAACTGCATGGCCGGCCCGTGCGCCTTCAATTTTTCCATCCGGGCTCGGCGCACCTTCCGTACCATTTCGTAAACAAACGCAAAACGCCGGCACCGCCGCATAGCTTCGTAATGGATACTCGTGATCAGGAGATCGGTTGCGTAGGGCGTCAATGGGAATTTGAAAACTTCTTTCACTCAGAGCGCAGTCATTTTCGTAACATATTGAATGCCTACAAAATTTTGTGTACGCTCAATGTTAATCCATGCCAATATTTACAAAAGGCAGCAGTTTCAGTCGCTTAGCAGCACGTAGAAAAAATGATATTAAATTGAACAAATGCCGTTCGGTCGGAATGACATTAAATTTTTCATGTGGCAGGGGTATTTCTGTGTCGACAATAATCTCACTCGCAGCGAGGGGGATTTAAGTATCGAGAAGAAAAATGGAAATTTGTAGTAACAATGGATCGCCCTCATATGTGCCGACATAGGGTTTGTGAGCGCATAAATGAATTAAAAATTCTACGGAATGGATGCTTCACACGGCAATAATTTAGCCGCATTCAGGATCGCTCATTCGGCCCTCATTGGCCATGCATGCCGAATATTGCATTTTTTTTAATTGCATTTATATGACCGTCGCCCTAGCTGTCCCTGTCCGATGGCATCGAGGGCACTCACCAACATCACCGACATCAGCGATGTTATCATCGTCTGACGTCATGCAAGGGAGTGGTCTTCGGGCGATACACCCGAGTTTCAATTCTGATTCAAGTGTTTTTGCTTTTTTAAAATTATTGCTTGCGTCTTGTAAAAAGTGTAATTACTTGCTGTGATAACCAAGTCTTCAGCAATATAAATCAATCATTAACTCAGTACGGTCAAAAAGCACCGGACTTACCCTTTAAATTATAGCCCGCTATTCCAGTCGCTTTTGTGGCGCAATAGAATAACACTATACTTATTTCGGCAATAAAACGTGTTCGAATGCTGTGAGTGCAATTTTTATTATTTATTTCATTCACAACATACAAATAAATGACAAACATTTTTCCTGGAGTGAATTCTCCTTTAGGGTGCTTAATGTGATAGGTTTAATTCTTAATAGCCGCAGAACCAGCCTTGAAGTACACATCGAGGAGGTCACGGTATGACAGCGGTTACGCTATGCGATTACCTTCGCCGTAATCATTTCTTGCCTTCAGTGAGTTACCTTTAGGTTCCGTTCATAGACACCTGTCATCCAATATCGCCGTTTAACTTGCGGAAATGCAACCAGTGAGGAGAAAGAAGTTGCGTGCCGTTTAGGAAAATGGAATTACGCCGCGCCGGTATCCAAGTTAACTTGTTCAACGTAGCAAAGATGGCGCGGCGGACGCAGCCGATGTATTGAGCTCTGTATACTATATGTAACAAAGAGCAAGCCTTTATTGACTTGTTTTTTGTTGCGTTTCATTTTTAGTAACGTAGCCGGAACTTCCGTTGCTGAAGTTTTCGAGGAACGGCAATACGCCGGCAATACGCGTCAGGGACAGAAGATTCTTCTGGGTGTGTGTAGTGGCACCCCGAGTTTCCAGGCTTGAGCCTCTGCCGCAGACGTTCAGGCTTCCAGAGCCAGACAGACCACCTTCCTGAGTCACCAGATTCATCGGTCTGAGGAACCAGACTCAGGCACAGGTGCTCTCTGGCACCTCGCATGAATTTCTGATTTGGTGACGTCGTGGCCACTCGGGTGACCGAACGCAGGCTGCCCGCATTTCCGCCGACGCTGCTCGGTCACCTGATTTACGCGAACGAGTCGCTCAACCGACGGGCTCAGGCTGCAGTGAAAAGGTCTGTTGCAGACGCTGCCGTTGACCCGCCACCTCCATTCTGATCGCTGTCAGAACCAACTCTGCCGACGCCGTCCCACACTTCTCCGCCGGACGCAACGTGCATCCATAAGAGCACGAAAATCTTGAATGGGCTACTAATCGATTTGCGCTTTTTTTTGTCATTTTTGTAGCTAAGTGTTGCATTTCAATTTCCAGGGCTAAATTAGATCGTTTTTTTTTTCTTCCATGGTGCCGCCGCCTCCTGTGTCAATCATATCTGCAGTCCCTCAGCCCTTACCCTTGGGATGTCGTTTGTGTTATTCAATTCAACTTAATTCGTTTGTTTGTTTTGTGGGGTTTAACGTCCCAAAGCAACTCAGGCTATGAGAGACGCCGCAGTGGAGGACTCCGGAAATTTCGACCACCTGGGGTTCTTTAACGTGCACTGTCAACGCACAGCACACGGGCGCCTTGCTTTTCGCCTCCATCGAAAAGCAGCCGCCGAGGCCGGGATTCGATCCCGCGTCCTTGGGAACAGTAGTCGAGCGCCGTAACCACTGCGCCACCCCGGCGGGGTCAACTTAATTCAATTGTATTATATCAGCATTGTTTACATTCCAGCATATAAGTAATGAAGAAGGTCCCTGAGTCAGCAATTGTATCGGGACCTCCTATGAATGTCAGATAAAGATTAATATACAAAACAGCAATAATTCGCAGTACGATAAATTGACCGTAGACTATAAATAAGTTGATAATAAAAATAACATTATTTTGCAACATAAAACGAACTGAGTAGGTAAGTTAAACACCGAATCAAACAGAATAAAAGATATGCATATAAAGGCATAACCGTACATAGTTTGAACATGTGGCACCAGAGAAAAATACATACTACTTAGAGCTCACAACATAGTCATTGTCTAGTATCAGTGTTTTTCTGTAGATAAAAAGAAACGCTTACCTTCAGATTCAAATCTGTTTTTGTTAAGCGGTTTGATGGTGGATGATAACGCGTTCCAGACCATGATAGCAGAAACATGAAAAGTTTATTTCCCATAACTTGTTCATACTCTAGGAAATAATGAATGTTCCTTTCTTGCAAATCGCGTTTTGTTATCATTTATTAGTGAAATTTGTGGAATAAGTGATACTGGAGGCTCGTCGGTTAGAACCTTGAGGTAACAGCGCAAAATGTGGACGGGAGCACAAGATTAGAAGACGACACAACGAGCGCTGTGTCGTCTCAGAGCTCGTTGTGTCGTCTTCTAATCTTGTGCTCCCGTCCACGTTTTGCGCTGTTACCTCAAGACGCATAACCAACAAGCCCAAGCTGTTATTCTGGTTTAGAACCTTTAGAAGAATACGCATAGGTTGTATTCACGAGTTAAGCGACGGCCAGGATTCCATGCTATGAAGTAAATGCTCAGCGCTAGAATCATTCAAGGTATAAGTAATTATTCTAAGTGCATGATTTTGAATAGCTTGTAGAGAAATTAAATGAATGCGTGTTGTGAGTGTTTCCCCAGGCTACAATGACGCAGGGTGATATGGGAATGGATGAATGCATAATAGCATGTGAAAAGAAGGCTCGTGCTCTGGTTAGAATGCGTATATGCCATATGCTAGTTTAGTTTTGACGGGGGCAATATGCAGACAAAATTTTAAATGTGAATCCAACTGCACGCTCAAGTAGATGCAGTAATCGATTGCTTTAATTATATGCTGGCAAATTCTAATACACGGAGGGGATGCAATAGTTGTCTGGCTTGAGGTGAATAAAAGGAAAGAGGTGGTTGAAGCATTAATCTGAAGCATATTAAGTTCGCATCTGTTTGATATATAAGCCTTGTTAAGATTACTAACTACAGTCGATACGAATTTTTCGGAAGTGGAGATGGTAGTATCATCGGCATATATAATACGCATTTTGAAGAAGTGAGGCAAGTCATTAATATAGACAAAAAAAAAAAGAAGTGGGCCTAGTATTGAGCCTTGTGGGACTCCTATATTAGTAGTTTTTTTTATCAGAATAAATGCCTGAAATACTTACTAGCTGGCTGCAGTCTTTTAAGAAATTTTAATCGGTTGAAATGGTGGACCTCTTATTCCTACTGCTTCTATTTTCATGAAAAGAATTGAGTGGTTAATAGAATCGGAGGCTTTAGTGAGGACTATAAATACTGCACCAGCGCAATTTCCTGCGTCTCTATCATTTTAAGCTTATCTGTTAAAGATAAAAATGCTAGGTCAGTAGAGTAGCCTGGGCGAAATCCATATTGAAAAGGAGAAAGGACATTAAATTTATTAAAATATTTGGTCAACCGTTTTTCAATTAACTTTTAAATTAATTTGCTGAAAAAGGAGAGTACACAGTTAAACTATATTTTTGTTAGCAATGAGCGGTCACATTTTTTAAACACTGGAGTGATTCTCTAATGCTTTAGTTCATGAGGAAAGATTCCGATCTTAAACATGCTATTGATGATATTAGAAATAACAAGAGATATGGATTGGGCGATTTGTATTATATAGCTAGGGTGAACACCATCAAGACCTGCGCTGGTTATTTTTAGAGAGGAAACGATGAAAACAACCTCGTCAGGACTAGTTGAGAATAAGAAAAATGAATAAGGTGGATGATTTGTGCTGAACTCGTAGTGGGGTGCTCGCACTGAGTTATGAATCGAAAAGTAATTACAGAGAACATCAGCAATTTCTTGAGGTCTAGAATAAACAACATTGCCATGGGTTGCAGTTGCTATCGGCACTTGTTGTGTATCTTTATTTACGAATGAGCTAATTACTTCCCACTTTTTTTTAGTGTTTCTGCCACATTTGATAATTCGCTGTTCAAAGAAATGCCTGTTAGCTTTTTTTAATCGCATGGATCGGCAATTGCAGAATCTTTTGTAGCGAGTGCGAAGCTTAATATTAAACGGCTTTTTGTTTGTAGTTTTGTAAAAGTTATCGCGCGTGCGCATTGCCTTTAAGAGTTTGTCGCTTAGCCATGGGTTTTGGGGTGACGCGAAGGATTTCATTGATCTGAAAGTGCTGCTGAAGTAATTCGATTCTACCCATCCTTATGTATCGACGTCCTACAACTAGCAAGAAACAGATGTAATCTCGTAGTAATTATTTTACGCATTTTTTTTCGTAGCACGTATTTATCCTAATTCTGCTGTGCAAAAATAAAAAGCAACCACAACCTTCGGCAATAAAAGGGAACTCCGAGGACTTGCCTTGTACTAAGTCAGCATAAGAATTAATAAAGGCGGCGGAAACCACATTTTGCGCTGGTTAATAAAATGAAAGACCACTTGCAACATTTCATTTTCTATAGCATTCCTGAAATGCAGACAGTGCACCAGCCAATATCAGTATATTTCAGAGAAGTTGGTCTTCTTTTTCTGTACTGCTGAACATATTGGCACGGCGTTTGTGACAAGAAATAAATGACAGCGAAAGACGCAGAGTTAAGGGCACGTCTACCATAATATTAGGAGCTGCGTAGCGATGTGGAACGTTTTCCGCTAGGCGTGTCTTCATTGAGGGCACGTCCCTAAAACCAGCACGATTATTAAGAACGCTTTTTGCGTGATTGAAACTGCCCCCCCCCCCCCCCCCTCCCGCCTCTCCCTTGCCTTTCACTTTAAGGCAGCATATGTTTATTGTGCTGTGATTCAGGCTAGAGTAAATTAAAATTTTTACCATCCCTTTATCAACTGGATGGTCGTTGCTGACAAAAATTTTCGATTTGCATAAAGCATGTCCGGGAAAAAAAGTTGCTTTATTTTAGCGCAGAATAATGTGGGTGTGTTCAGATATAGAGGTAATCGAGGTCCCAGGAACATTTTTTGTTTTCAAATAAATTTTTACATGTGATAGGCAAACGTCTCGATACAGAGATATGGCCTTTAGTTTTGAAAGATGCGGCGTAGTTTTCTGGGAACAAAATTATACATCACCACAGGTGGAAAACGCCATTTCAGTATTTACAAACATTTCAAGTTTGGAGACCTGCTGCTTCCGCACTAAAATCTTGTCATCTTCATTTTCTACTCAAAACATCTACGCAGCATTTATTTTTTTTTATTATTTTTCGAAACCCATTTTGTTCTCGCAGTTGATTTAGTAACGAATCGCAAAGTTTGCTCCAGGAGCGGCGCGCTGCAGGCTTACATACTGACCTTAAGTGATTTGAAATAAAACGTTTTCTCTTTATTATGCGGGTTACGTTCATTGTTTTACACAAACTTTGGAGCTCTAGAGGGCTAGGTGTGCTCTCCGCAATGCATCAAAATCTCCCGAAATTCGAAAACAGCAATAAAGGGGACAAATTTGATTCCATTTAAAAAAAAATTCTATTTTTATTAAAATCACTCAAGAATCTTCAGTACCTCATAAATGTTAGAGGCGAAAAACGTGTCGCATAAAAGTGTTTAAAATTATAAAATATATGTAAAACTGAGCACTTGTCCTCAAAATTACTAATATTCAGCCCTACATTCCTGCACGACTCAATAAAGTGTTGCTACTTAAACGTTTTGTATATATTATCCAGGCCTGATTCTTTATTTGTGAAAAATTTGAAGCTCTAGAGCTGTCCGTTTTTTCTCCGTATTATTTTGAAATCGGCTAAGATTCATGAATATCAAAAAATGCACAAGTTTGATTCGTACTTAAGAAACTACCCCGACTTCGATATTTATCGACATCAACTGAAAAACAATCCTAAGCACTTTACAGATATCAGGCGTTAAATGTATTGCAATATGTAGAAGTATTGCATTATGTCAGTCATCCGGGTGAAAAAAGTCCTTTCTCAACCTTGAATCGAGCCTCCATCCTTAGGATCGAGGGCTTTAACCAAATGCGCCCGGTATCGTGAAACGCACATCAGAATTCTCCTTGTATACAATGAGGATGATAGTAGCGGGATTCTGCGAGTGACATGTTTTTCAAGGCGAAAGCCTTTAATGGCTCGCGCTGTCGTGGACAGAGTGTGTCCCGCTTTTGCGGTCGAGGCCTGATTCTGATTGACCGAGGCGTCCCTGCCATCTGCAATGCCCCACTTGAACGCGCGCCAAGGAACGCCACGCGACAGCGGCGATGGTGTACCGTCCAAACCCACACTTGCCGGAGAAAGTGTGGTAGATACTGGGCTTTTCCTTTCCTGTAAACCAATTATAGTTATATGTAACCCTGCAACGAATGCCTACAACAGGCTAACCATGGGAGGCAAATTATAGGATAGCAAGGGTAGCCTTTCGCCATTCACCTCTTAAAAGACATCTAAGAGACCCTGTAATTTTTTTTTTATACGCCGGGGTGGCGCAGTGCTTACGGCGCTCGACTACTGTTCCCAAGGACGTGGGATTGAATCCCGGCCTCGGCAGCCGCTTTTCGATGGAGGCGAAAAGCAAGGTGCCCGTGTGCTATGCGATGTCAGTGCACGTTCAAGAACCCCAGGTGGTAGAAATTTTCGGACTCCTCCTCTACGGCGTCTCTCATAGCCTGAGTCGCTTTGGGAGGTTAAACCCCACAAACCAAACCAGCCAATCTCTAATGTTTTTCGCTGTGAACCAATTACAGAACACCAGTCACCTTTGATGCGTTCAACGGAACGCTGGTTAAGTTCGACAAGGGGTGCGCGATGTATCGCGCGCTACAGAAACGCCCACGAATTCACATTTCTCCACTGCACATTCTGGAGTGCTCTCAGAATTGTTCTCATGAGATGAGACGCGAAACAGAAGCCCTACTGCCAAACCATCGATCTGCCCCTCTCGACACCACTGGGATTTTGTCCAGCAAGTTATCAGGCACTTGTATAGACACCATTTTCATTAGGGTGAGCCTGTTTTGGCGATTTCAAGAGATTTTGTCGGTTCACCACGTTGGCGCCGCTGCTAAACCTTAGGCTTGCCGACGGCTGCTGACGCGGCACAATAGGCGCGGCCGCCATGAATCTTGCAAGAGGAAACGAACCGGAAAGCATGGAAGCTGTGGAGCCACAGGATGCGAGGAAGCCAGTCTTCGATGAAGCCGCTGAATATGCTTTTCGGAAGAAATTAGAAAAGCAAGAGTGAGCATCCGCGAGACGCGCGAGCTCGGAACGGCAGGAACACCTGTACGGTGGAGATGCTGCGGACAGCCACGACCCCACTTCGACGCAGAGCAAACCGCGTTAAACGAAGCGTTTGAGAACAAAGCTGGTGCCCAGGTTCGGCACGGAAGATTAGTGTCGTCGTGAAAACCAAGGGAACGCTCAATTCGTCAAGTTTTAAGGGTACCAATCAGGTAGGAGGTGCTATATATGCTGCTGCCGGCATCTCACGCAGATCACAGGCTCTTCTAATATGGCTGGTGTAGAATTAAAACATAATCACATTTGGAAATCGGGACGCAGACTTACTATTCAAGTCCTCGCGGTCGAGAGTCTGCAGATTGGCGGCGAATGGCAAACGGTGCAAGTCTATCTCAAGGTGCCTGAAAATACGTGCTGTGAAGTAATTCAAGTTGCCTCGAAAGTGTCAGATGCAGATATTGCTGAAGCTACTTACTCACCAGGCACTACCGTGGTGATTGGGAGCAAAATTAGGAGAGACTAACGCAGCGGTGATTACGTTCGAGCACCGTAAAGTTCCGTAAACGTGTTCTACTGTAGAGGAGGCTGTGCCTGTCCGTCACTACCGAAAGACCACACCACCATGTACTCGCTGTGGAACAATGGGACATAGGGTAGATGTTTGCCCTATAATCCACGAGATAAACTCTGCCAGGCCGGAGAAAACATCTCAAAAGAGGGAGTGCTAGCCCCGGCGCCTAGTCTATGGGGGTGCCCACCTCACGAGCTCCGTGGAATGCACCTGGATATAAGGAACGGTGCCAGAGCCGGGCGGAAGCCTGGCGGAGGGATATTCGACAACAAGCGTGAAACCAGCGAAGGGCGGAGGAATTCGAGTTTTAGACCTCAACTGCGGAAGGTAGGTAGGTAGGTAGCAACTTTAATGATTCAAAAAAGAACCAAGTAAGGGGGGTAAAGGGAAGTGAGGGAGCAGGACGACGATGGGCCCTCAGGCTGCTCTTGATGGCCGGGCACTTTTGAGCTTCGGCGACCCCTCGGGCCCAGCTCACTGTCAGAAGCTGTACCTCCGGCAGCGAGCTGCGCAGAGCAGCCTCCCATCGCTCCTGATGTCTTGGCCCTTGCCACGGGGGCTTGGGTTTGTTCGGGCAGTTCAGGAAGACGTGAGTAAAGTCGGCTCTGGTGCTAGGACACAAGTGGCAGTGAGGAGAGGTTTCGCCACGGTTTATAATAGAGAGAAGGAAAGGGGTCATGACTGTGGCCGTCTGAAGTCTGCGCCAGAAAGCCTTGTCGCTTTTGGGAAGAGATTTATGTGGAGGAGGGTACAGCAGGCGGGAATTTCTATAAAATACGATGAGGTCGTGGTAGTTAAGAAGCCGATCTCTGGCACTGCGAGACGAAGGCACCAGGTCGCTCTCAGCCCGGTTGACGAGTGCTCGGGCTTGGGAGTGAGCGGCCGTGTTGCCTGGGTGTTCGCTGTGCGCAGGGACCCAGAGGAGGGTGATGAGGTGATTCGGTGGAGGAGATGATGCTATAATGTTTGCGGCCGGGAGTGGATTTTGCGATAGGCATAATTACTAATTGCTGTTTTGGAGTCTGAGAAGAAATACTCAGCAGAGGAGTGTGTGATTGCTAGGGGAATTGCTGCTTCTTCAGCTTGCAGGGAATCCTGCAAATTTGGAATGGACGCACTGACTATCTTGTTGTGGAATCCATCCACGACGGCTAATGCGAAAGCTGGTCGGTTTGAATATTCGGCCGCGTCTACGTAAACTGCCGGAGCGCCAGGAGGGTAGTGCTTGTGCAAAGTCTTGATTCTAGCTTTTCGTCTATCACGATTATGCTCCGAATGGGTATTTTCTGGAAGAGGCGGAATGTAAAGATTGTTGCTAACAGCGGTGGGAGGATTGCGCGTGGCCGAGATATGACCGGGTAGGTTTATCCCAATTCGGCGCAGAATAATTTGGCCGGTTTCGATATGTGAGAGTCTGTGGTACTGACTAATGAGGTGAGCTTCTACCAGCTCTCCTAAGGTGTTGTGAACCCCTAGTTGAAGTAGTTTTTCAGTAGGCGTTGATTCAGGGAGGAGGAGAGCGCTTTTGTAAGCTGTGCGGATAAGTCTGTTGAGTTGCTCGGTCTCCGTGGGTGTGAGGTAGAGGTAAGGGATGGAGCAGGTGATCCTGCATAGGCAAAATGCTTGAATAAGGCGACGTGTGTCTGCTTCCCTCAAGCCGCGATGGCGATTGGCGATACGCTTAATTAGTGAGGCTGTATTCAGAATGGCAGCACGAATTAATTTTATGGTCTCGGTGTTGGACCCGTTGTCAGGAATACTGAGACCTAAAATTTTGATTCTATTGACCCTGCGGATGTGGGTGTCGTTTAATGTGCCTTGAATATTAGGGGGGTTCCGTTCTTTTAGGTCCATGACTATGAGCTCAGATTTAGCTGCCGAGCAGCTTAGACCAATGCTGCTTGCATGCGTAGCAACAGTGTCAGCGGCCAGCTGAAGTTTGGATTCTATTTCGCCATGGTTGCCGGTATTGACCCAGATGGTGATGTCATCCGCATAGATGGAAGGAATTTTGTCAAGATCCCTCGCTAACGGGATAAGAGTAATGTTAAAAAGAAATGGGGACAAAACTGCTCCCTGGGGCATTCCCTTACTGCCCAGCTGAAAGGGCAAGTTTTTACTGTGCCTAGTTGTAGGCAGACGGATCGGTTGCTGAGAAAGGCAGCAACATAGTCATGCGTGCGAGAGCCCACGTTAAGGTCGCTCGGTGATTGTAAAATGGAGAAGTGGGCAACATTATCAAAGGCCTTCGTCAGGTCCAATGCAAGGATAGCTCTGGTGATGTGAGGGAAAACGGGATTGAGCACATCCTCCTTAAGTTGTAACATGACGTCTTGAGTTGACAGGCCCGCGCGGAAGCCAAGCATGGTGATGGGGAAGAGCTGGTTTTGCTCCATGTATCGGTTAAGTCGATTTAGGATTACGTGCTCCATGACTTTATCTGTGCAGGAGGTGAGAGAGATTGGTCTCAGATTCTTAAGGTCTAAAGGTTTGTTAGGTTTTGGTATGAAAGTTGGCTGATTTCCATTCCGGGGGCAGCGTGCCCTGGTCCCAGTGTTGATTCATGTACCTGGTGAGAGAGGCTAATGATTTGACGTCTAAACTTCGTAGCGCTTTGTTAGTTACTCCATCAAGACCTGGTGCGGACGTGGTGCGGAGCCTACCCAGGGCAGCCCATACCTCCGCCTCTGTGATGGGAGCGTCCAAGTCTGAAGTGGGGGTTCCTTTGTAAGCCGGTAATGGTTCCTACTTTAGGTCGGGGAAGTATTTGGCTTTGAGAGCTGCTTCAACGTCTTGCCCCTGTTTCTCCGCCTCGTGCAGTAGTTTGGTGATTTGTTTATTATTTTCTGACCGTGAGGAACATGGGTTTAGCATATTGCGGAGGAGGGACCACGAGTTTTTCATGTGGAGAGTACCGTCTAATCGGTTACATAACTGATTCCATTGCTGCGACGAGAGCTCGGCCGCGTGTTCGGTGATGAGCTGGGGCATTTGCGCCATTTTCTGTTTTAATTTGCGATTATGTTTTTGCCTGAGCCGTCGTTTCTCTAAATTCTGATAGGCCTCCCAGAGGTGGAGTAGTCTAGCTGTCAACTGGATCGCCAATATGTTCTGCCGGGGCCAATTTTTCGCTAAGGGATACATCCCGTAGGAGCTTAGAAGCCCAGTCCATATAGTCATGAATTTCTTGCGCCGGGTTTTGGTCTCTAATTTTGAGGAACTTGTCCCAGTCTACAATAGGTTTAAGATGAAACTGAGGCCGTAAATTAGCAGACGGCAGCGTGACTGTTAGGATGTAATGATCGCTGCCGAGGTTGATTCCCGTGTGAGTCCAGTTAGCCTGACGGACGTTCTTAGTAAAAGTAAGGTCTGGGCTGGTATTTCTGCTCACACTGTTGCCAATGCGTGTGGCTAGTGTACAGTCAGTGACTAGGGTGCACCTATTTTGCTGAATGTACTGAGATAGGCTGGTGCCCTTGCGAGTGTTCCTATTATATCCCCAGTCTACGTGTGGCGCATTAACATCACCCTTTACCACTATAGGAGCGGAGCCTGATATTTGAATGGCCCTGTCTACTGCTTCAAATACAGTAGTAAGGTTATCTCTACGATGAGAATAGATATTTAAAATGAAATATGAGGGTTGTCTTTCACGATGGGGGAGGAGTTCGAGAAGAGTGCAGTCGGAATAGAGTTCGGACAGATCGTGAGGTACATACACGATATTTCTCTGGATATATGTGGTAACCCACGGGGAAGTAGAGTGGGAGTGTATAGCCTGATAGCCTAGAAGCTTGCATGCCTTTAAAGGCTCTTGTATGCAGATGACATCTGGGGAAGGTGTAGAGTGCTGTATGTATAGAGAGAGCTTGTCTCTCTTCCTTTGCAACCCGCGGCAGTTGCATTGCCATATGCAGAGTGAAGAGGGGGAGGAGGAGGCAAGGGCGCAAGGGGGTGTTATTGCTGGGAAGGCGCTTGAGAGGGGGAGGATTGTGGCAGGGCGTCCAAGGGGGAGAGCCGAGCAACTAGCATGTCGAGAATATTCTCTATCTTGGTAAAGCGTTCGGCGATTTGGGTAAAGCCTAAATCAACCTTTTCTCTTAGCCCTCTGTGCTCTTTTCGGATTTGTTGAAATGCGCATTTGGGGTCCTCGTCAGCTGAATCGGGCTTTTGTGTCCTCTTCTTTTTCGCGGGCTGGGGGGAGGATTCTATGGGATCGCTCTCTGATTGGTCCGCTATATCTGACTCCGAGGTGGAGAGGGCGATAGTAAGGGACGGAGAAGATTTAGGAGTAGGTGCTGTGAGTGTATTTAAGCGTTCCAGTACCAGAGTCAACTGTTGCTCGGGTCTCGCGTTCCAGTACCAGAGCCATCTCGGGTCTCCCTTTCATATTGGAGAGGGATATCACAACCAGCCTGCCAAAACCCTTGCATTCACGTTATCAACGCTCATTTGGTTCAGATAAAGCGGGGCTTTAAATGTTGGTTTGCAGCTTACGCTGGCGCGTCGTCGGGAAAGTGAGAGTGAAAACAGAAGAAAATGGGGCCGTAGCTGAGTTTTCGGACCACCGTGCGATAGAGGCTTTTGCCTGATTTTACTTTAGCGGTCCAAAGTGCCATCTATGGCATAAATAAAGCTGAAACCGTAGAGTGGCCTACTATATTCCAAAGCCATGTTTTTACTTTCAAGTCGAACATAAGCTTAGCCATGAAGATAGCTTTCGCGTAACTCCAGGTTTAACCACAAGCTAAACCACAGTGGTTTTTTTTCTTGCGAGGACTTAGCTCTGCTCTTGCAAGATGTAGGCGTTCGTATTCACCACGAAAAGCTAGAATCATACACGCTGCGCTGTCCTATCATGGCTATGAAGCGCGAGAGGAGCTGCTCAAGCATTATGACCACACTTGGCTCGACGGTGTTATTTCTCAGGAATGGAAATCTAGTCGTCTGATACCCCTAAATCCAGGGAGATCTCTGCTCGAGCTCACATCTTGCAAGCCAATAGCTTTGGCCAGTCGCGTGGAAAAGGGCATCGAAATAATGTTTTTGACGTGCCTTGAGTGCAACCTCGACCACTATACAATATACCCCAAAATAATGGCCGGTGTTTGGCGTGGTCTCTCTTCATTGACAACGTCGTTGAGCTTGTGGCCACGGTTTCACAACAGAAACGAATGAAACGTCTGTCCGTGGCACTTTTTCTTGAAGTCAAAGGCCCGTATGACAACGTGGCCCATGAAACCATCTTTTTTGATGCGCTGGAAACTGTGGGCATCGGTGGTCGGATGTTTGCGCGGGTAATGTTTTATTCATTGTGAGGGGGCTCAACTCTAGTGTATTATACCCACTGTGGATCGCCCCAGGATGGTGTGCTCAGCCCCACTTTGTTTAATCTAACACTCATCGCCCAACTACAGAAACTCCTTTCCACCATCCAGATATCGGTATACGCCGATGACATCTGAATTTCGGCCTCTTCTGTGACCTGTCTCCGAGTTGCGTGCAAGACTTTACGGGCAGCAACACTAACTTCTTCTTATCTACAGAAGCAAGGTTTCAGCGTATTATAGGAAACGTGCGTGCTAATGGCATTTACAAGCAAATTTATGAATCAATATCCGGTATGCATCGATGGTCATAACATTTCTTACTACAAAACTCATCGTTTCTTAGGAATTTTTAGAGATCGCAATCTACCATGCAGCCCGCCTTGCATCCTATTGGAAAAAAGCTAACATCACGCTCACTTACTCCGCTTTATTGGCGGAAAACCATTAGGCGCGTCGGTACCGTCAATGCTGCAGTTGTACAGAGCACTACATGTAGGATTTCTGCTGTACAGTACGCCCGTACTTTCAAACACGTGCAAGACTAATTTGCGTGCCCTTCACGCAGACCAGCGTCAGGCCCTTCGCACGTGGCTGGGCCTTCTTCGAAGCACATCAAAATTGGGAAGTACTGCACTCGGCAAAGACCACACCCTTTCGATGTATATTAATCTCCTCTTTGCGAATGCACATATGACATATTTCAAGGGTTTCCCAGCATCACCTTGCGCAGATGCCTCTAAAGAGACCACATTCTGCATTTGCGAACATCCCGCAACGCACCAGTCATCTATCCCAATTCAGTTCACTCTGCCAGCACGACCTCCGTCACCACTGTGGTGTCTGCAGCTCCCAAGTCTCCGCCTTGCTTTACCAGAAATATCGACGAAAGTGGATTTATCAACGCCAACCCTTCAAAAACTAACACTGTTCATGCTACACAATGACTATTGGGATCGTATTCACGCCTAAACGGATGGCTTGGTTATCCTTACTAGTTCCGCATATGCCGCCGTCGTTCTTGCTAGAAAGCGAAAATTTACCATCTAATTTCGCATTAGACTACTACTACTGGAGAAGAGCTGGCCGAAACTGATGCTGCTGTAAAGTATATCTATGCACAAACATTTCGATATTGGGCTGTGTTTTTAAATTATAAACCTATCCTCAAATGTCTTCAATCGTCCTTGAGACATGGCTACCATGAGCATCCTGTAGCGGAGGTGAGAACAGTGCACCTCCAGGCATTACGAGAGAGTCACGAAATCATCTACCAATGAATTTCAGACCGCAGTGGAATTGCTGGCAACAAGTTAGTTGACGATGCTCCTCGATCGGCTCACGATGCAACGAACATTGTCGGGATACATTAATAACAGCCGATGCAGCAAGGCACTTTCGACTGATCGCCCGAAACGGGACTAGAAAATCATGGTCTACACCTGGACGCTAGACGTCCTATCCGCGCCACTTTGACCAGTTACTACAACTGCAGGTGCCATTCGGTCTCCCCCGCTGGGATGCGACGATGTTTTGTCGCCTGTGTCTGTGATTGGCGTTTACGAACGCCTACTCCCATCTCATCGAAATGACACTCTCCAATGTGTGAGCAGTGCGGGTGTGTTGAAATGATTGCGCACATAATTTGTGAGTGCCCTCAATTTGAGCTTGAACGTGCCTTCCTGGCTGCTAAACTCCGCGCTTTGACTCTCGCCCTCGTACACAAGCTAAGATTCAGGGCCTTTGGACACCTTCGTCAGAAACGAAAGCATTGAAGGTGCTCCTTATGTTCTTAAACGACTCAGGTCTGAGTTCAAGACTTTAAGGGTACGCTCTCAACCCCCTTTTACTATAACCTCTGGACATGTGACACACTCCTTTCCTTGGTGCTCTTTCCTTTTTCTCTTTTTGTTCGCTCCCCACGTGTAAGGTAGCCTGCTGGGCATCACCAAGTTATCCTCCCTGCCTTTATATTCTTTTCTCTCTCTCTATCTCTCTACGTTGCTGCCAATAATTATGTGAGTTCAGATGAGTTATATCACGTTTGTTTCGAAAGTTGTCCTCTAGGCAACAAGCAAGTGCTATAGAATCTTTTGCATAGTCATCATACTCGACCCTATGAGCTTATTGCGTAATATTTGCGCTCACATGTGGTCCGTTTATATTCATATAAAAATATAAATTAAATATAATAAAAATAAATATAAATAAAATAACATATAAATATATATATAAAATAAAAAATATAACTTGACCAAACATAAAGCGCACAGGAAACACACAAGAGAAGCTTTACCTTTAGTCAAGTTGCAATGCACCATATCTAGCTCTCAATTTCAAGGTTTGATAAAAAATGTAGAAATAAATAAAATAAATAAGAAAAATGCTCAGCTTGTTTAATCTCAGACGTTCTTCTTACTTGTGGCTTTATCGATCTTGACTTCACAATTATTTTGCTTTTCAATACTGCTGTTTTGATGAATACCCACTGACGATTTTTTAATTACTTTCAATAACTAAAAAAACATTAAACCGAAGTTGTGCCACTCTACGTTCGCGGATTTTAAACCACAGAGGCAGTATTTGGCTCCTCTACTTGGCTACAAAACGTCTATGTTTGAATAATCGATCGAGCCTTGCTAACGAGACGTAAGGATGAAGCTTTTTTTTTTTAATGTATGCTCGCAACAGTGGGATAGAAGGCTGTGGTTAGTGCAGTACTTTCTGGAAGGCTATTCATCTGCAGTTGATGTAACTCATTAAAAGGAAACAAAACAAACAATTACTTGCATGCAAGAGGTATATCTCAGGACACATGGTAAATTGGTCATTAAATACAGCAGCACCACTACCGCCAATCACTACCGAGCGCCGTCAGCGATCCCCGCGCTGATTGGCCTCTGCACGCCGGATGTGCTTGCATATGACGAGCACATGACCCCATCTGTGGCCGTAAGGGTGATATGCTCATGCGTACTGACGATGCACGGTAGCAGTAGACTGTAATAGTAAGCGGAAGTGCTACGCTATAGGTCTCTAATATCATACTGTATTGGATACTAAGTTCAGGATGTTCGTTTAAACGACAAGGAAATAAAGAAAAGGGTTACTGAAATTTCTTCTCTACTCATTGAAGAACAAATTATAACAGGGTCCGTGGGCTACTGCCAATTTTTACAAAACCTTTTTTCTGTAGAATCGGTTCCCATTTCTCACAAAGGCTTTAATTAGAGCTAGGTGGAAAATAGATATCGTAAATAGAACGCAACGGCGCAAGACGACGAGCGCGAGAACATGCAAAAGGGCAGGTCAGACGCTTGTCCTGTTTCGTTTCTGGTTTCGTATAGGTTTTTCGGTCCTAGGTGCTTCGTCGTAGTTTCCTCTCCCCCGTTGCATTCCCATTTCTTGTGTTTTTAGAGGCTTGGACCATTCTTTGAAGAACCAATCAATTAAGGCGTGCATTTGAATCTGAGCAAATTGCATCTAGGGAAACTAATGGTCTTGCCCTAATCATAGCCTGCTTGTCAAAATAGGACCAATTATTTCTCCTTTTAATGACTGGGCACCGAGGGAACAGTTAGCGGCGGTTGGAGCGGCCTGGCGAGATGTGACTGAAGCGCAGCAGCTTGTCATTCGGGCTGCCTGAGGGCGGCATCCGTTCGCAGAATCGATGCCAACTGAAGAGCGGAGAGATAAAAAACGGGGTGACGTGGGGCGCTTTTGGTCGATTGCGACAATCGGCGCTAAAAAACGAATGTTGCGTCTACCTGGTTGCGCATAGCTTTTACATTCATTGCAATGCCAGGTCTGTGATATGCCTCCTTTAGCGTGCTGTGGTTTCTCTGCGGTGCATTTGAACTGTGTGTTCCTCATCAGCGTAGCATAAACTCTACAAGACAAAGCAAAGTCTCGACAATGTGTCCCAACGCCCTCTAAACCCTCGAGTCAATAGCACCTGCAGACAAGTAGCAGCAGCCGACCGATAAGATGAGTGGTGGTTTTGAAATTTTTACCGCTTTTAAATATGGGTGCAAGCGACAGAGACCGAAATGTCCAAATCCCTGTGGACACTTCTCAGTGAGCAATTGCGAATGTCGAAGGCATCAGAATTGCACAACTTCACGTTTCACGCTCCGACAGACTTGTGCAGTTGTTTCCGGACTCGTAAGGAGAGCCGCGACAGCGCCACCGGTTATTACAAACATACGAGAATAGCTCACGATTCTGCAGTGTTCTGTTAGACTGGGGTTGTTGAGAATGAGCGCACCCTGCAAGTGGTGAGCCCGTTCAAGCGTAAATATAAAATGATGCACATTTCCCCCAATAAGTAGTTCACGTATCACATTTTCTTGAAAACACAGAGCACACAGAAGACTAGGCCGGTATGTTGTGTGGTGCTTCAGTACTCTTCTGTCATTTGGTATAAGTCAGACAGTGCATTATCACTTACCCCGCACATATGTGCCGCAAGAACACGATAAACGCTCTTCGGGGGCAGTGCACCCAATTGGGCTAGTTGGTTGACAGAGGCGTTTTGACTGACGCACAAAGACGAGAACATAGAGCAGGGTATACGCTACGGTTACGCATCTTTTGTCTGCCCCCTTTTAAAGTGATAGCGCAAAATCTCCGGATACACCCAGGAAAGGAGGTGGTCTCGGGTTCGAACCTGAACCGAGGGCGAATCTTCTGTTAACTACGAAGCTTCTGAGAAAGCTGTAGAGCTCTCCTTTGTAGCTTTACGGCGGCCCATAGGGAGATGAAAGTGGGTAATCGCACCTTAATACTAACATACGGTCGCATAGTAGAAAATTGGGGTATACGCTCGCTTGAATTTTGCCAATCTGCAGATTTCGCCATTTTAAGCATTCCTCCGCGGTGCTTCAGAAGTATATTTATTGCGTAACTGCTCGATAATGTAGAAGAAAGCCTCGGATAATACGTGTAGGGGCTAGGGATGCATCGATGTCGCTGTGTGAGGCGATAGATAGCGTGTACTGAGCTACCATGCTTTTACAGATAATTATTTTGTGTAGGCGCTTACACGAAAGTGCTGTCCTGACGGTGTAGGAGCACTATGACTTCAAGCAAAATAGCAAAAAAAAAAAAAAAACGAATGCGAATATCACTGACTTGATTCCAGTCCGTCATTTTATTTTAACCCAACCCATGTGCCTGAGAACACGTCAAACAAAAACTTCAAATGAATTAAACTTTCCCTCATCTTCATTGGCTTCGCATAGAATATTTCGCGTACGTTCCTCAGCGTTAATTAACGTTTTAGGGCGAGATGCTTTAATGCCTCATACTGTCGTTAGCAAATGTGTCCGCGTTTCGGGTGCATGCCTTATATGGGCATATGCCGGTCACCATTGAATCGATACTTAATCAATAGCAGTCGGATGATATCGGAGCATGATTTAGGGCATTTTCAAGATAAATTCATGATAATTTACGACTAATATTAAAATAGTTAAGTAGATGCCCATAAAACTTTCTATGAATTTGGAGGTCATCGTAACTATCACTAACCATCACTTACTAGATAAAGGATGTTTCCCTAATACTGACCAGACATTAACTAGTGCTCAGAAATGCGTCATGGTTAACTATCAGTTATCACTAACAAACAGTAATTATTAGACGTTTCTGGACGTTCATAGCAGTCACATGGTGACGTCATTGACCGTGACGTCATGACCAGATGTGATGTCATCATGACATCACATCTGGTCGTGTCTAATAACCGGAAGTGTCACATCCGGTCATGACGCTATGACTGGTGATGACATCACCAGGAGATTCACGTATATAAGAAGCTGACCCCGCCGGGTGTTTGATCCTGGCGTCCGTGCGGCGCTTTTCATTTGGCGCTTGCTCGAGCGCCGCACCACAGAGCATATATAATAATAATAATAATAATAATAATAATAATAATAATAATAATAATAATAATAATAATAATAATAATAATAATAATAATAATAATAATAATAATAATAATAATAATAATAATCATAATAATAATAATAATAATAATAATAATAATAATAATAATAATAATAATAACAACAATAATAATAATTGGTTCACAGGACTAGAAAGGTGCAGTATCTGTCACACTTGCTCTGTGGATACCTGACCCGCGTCGTAAGGAAAGGGACGGAGGTAGAATAGAAGTGAAAGTGGAAAAAAGAGCTAGAAATGGGAGCCGTAATGGAGGACTACGGAGTAATTTCGACCACCTGGGGATCTTTAACGTGCGCTGACATCGCACAGCACACGGACGCCTCTCCGTTTCTCCTCCATCGAAACGCAGCCGCCGCGGTCGGGATCGAACCCGGAAACTCCGGCACAGTAGTCGGGCGTCTTACCACTGCACCAAGGGGCAGTTCCTGGCCCTAACAGGCTGGGACGATAGGTCAACGCTGCTTGCAGCGGGGGCTAGCCAGCCATAGAATTTTATCTGTTGTAGGCCGTCATTGCACCCGCCACTGCTTCAGTGGTGGACGACGGCTGTTGTTGCGGCACTCTTCTGTCTCTCTCTCTTCTGTTTCCTTTCTTTTCTATTTTCTCTTCTGTCCATACGCGGTAGCGGAGGGGGCTTAGCTACAGAGACAGTAGCAGGCCCGTGCATTTTTTTTCCTTCTTTCTACAGCCACAACAACAACAACCACTGCGCCACCGTGGCGGGCATATATAGTAATAGACGCAGAACAGCAAGCATCAGCGACGTTTAAAATTGGTTGACAGCAATGAAAAGGCGCAGTATCTGTCACAATTCTAGTCAATCACAAACGGTCTCGCAGCCAACGCCTAAGCAGCGCGGCGTGGTAGGCTTTCGACTTGAAGCACTTTAGTGAGCCAAAGTGCCGCCTGAAGTTTCGTCCCGTGTACAGCGCACATTGTTCCAGAAAATTTTCCAGACCTTAACTTCCGCCTCGCCTATCACCCACAACGGGCAGAAGAAAGGGCTGGTGCCGTTAGTTGCTATAGAGATCGGATGGCGCCGCTGCTTCTGATGATAATGAAGGTGAGTTGTGATGTCGCAGGGGCATCCCCAAATCGTCAAACACAAGACTGAGCGGTTGCTATCACATTACAGCTAGATAACAGTGTGCTGCCCGGAGACAGGCGTAGCAGTTCTTTCCATAACGCCACGGTGGATACAGAGCACAGCAGGTAGAGACTGAAGAAGCGTCAGCATCCTATAATTATCGCTGCTCAAACTTGAGCGCGTCGAATGGGCAAACTAGAATCGCCGTCGATGATTGTTGGTGAAGCAGTCGGCCCTGCGCCGGCACGTAACGGCAAGGTGTCTCATCTGGTCGCTTTCGTTGAGTGCGGCTCAAAAGCGTCAGCCGCTCGTTAGTATCGTGTCGCCATTCTCCGACTCAAAACCGTCTCGCTGAAAAACGGGTTCTTTGCGCATTCTTTTGTTATTAATCTAGATTGTTTCAGTAAAAATACCATATGGCGAATGACGTAGTACATTGCGCGGAGATTTATGTTTCTGTGAATACGTAACATCTTTTTTACTGTGTGAAGATAGAAGTATCCCCCCTATATACAGTGTCACAATCTGTCCGCTCTCACAAATCTGAAAAGAAAAACGCATCGTGGTTGAACCGAGCAGCAAGTCAATCTGGCGCGGGCAAGAGCATTGGATGCCTAAAGAGGTTCAATGCACGTAAGTACTTGCTTACACGGAAACGTCCCTGGATCATAATATCAGTGGTGAGGCCTTACAGAATAAAATCAAAATTAAACGCGTTAAAATTTTGCTTTCACATTTTAAGGGTAAAGCCTTCTTACCTCATGAGCACAGTGATTAGATCCTGTGAACGGAATCTGTTAACGAAATGTGTTAATCGGTGTTACATCATGGTTTATGTGACGTCATGCCCAGAGACAAATGTCGTTCAAATCTTGAGACAACTTCTTTGATCTAAGGACAAGTATCTTCGACATACGAGGAACAATTAGAGCAAACGACAATTTGTCATTGGGCAGCCATCAAGCCATGTGTACAAATACCAAAATAGACATGAACTATGGACATAACGTCACGTTTTCTAAGAAAAAGCAGAGCTCTCACCTGGTGGGCGTCAGAGAGCGTCGCGATGTCCAAAGAGCCAGGCACAAGTTGAGTTGCGCTATCCTAAAACAATCAAACCCAAGAGTGGAAAAGGTAAGTCGCCAAACACGAATGGAGACAAGTGTGCCGTGCACGACGGCAGCAAAACGAGAGGCCCAACCAGAGCGCCCTACGCTATGGTAGCCAAACTACATAAACAACAGAAGCAGCGCATGTAATGTATGTTGTCATGTATGTTTTCATGTATGTTTTCATGTATGTATGTCATGGTCAGTGACTCTCTAACAACGGGATCTTTATTTCTAAAATGGGGTTGAACTAATGTGGAGACGGAACCCAATGTAGAATTGCAAGGCTTACCCACCCTTACACCGCACATAAGGGTGCTGAGTGAACCTTTGAAATGTTTTGCAATTTACTTTTCTACCTTTAGATCAAATAATTAATGGAGAGCCCGGCATGGACGTAAAATGTAGGAAGTTTTATTGCAGGAATACGTTTAACGGTAACATTTTAAGCTACGTCACGGTTACGTCGACCAAGACAGGTGGACATTCTGAGGTGGCCTGGTGACCATTCGAGGTATTTCAGTAATCCTTGTCTGCTGTTGTATTAAGTTTTACTACAAAATTACTTCAGGTGAAGAAGCACTAACTGTAAAATACTTTTCAACTTACTACCTCAAACAACGACATTGCGAACGCACACGATTGTTAGTATGGCAGAGCTTCTAGTGCGTGCGTTCAGGCGCTAAAACGTTCCGCTACAGTGTCATTTTATTAGACAGCCCCTTTGTACTTTGAATCGCGGTTATGAATTACCACATTAGATGCCGCCTCTCCAAAAAGTGGTCGTATTTCTCCTTTTTGATATCCCAGCTGTCAACTGCCACCTGTGCTGCTAAGACGTTTTATGACCTCACAAGTGGTCTCGTCGGCGGCGGAGCCTTCCACGAGTGTTTCTGCCGATCATTGAAAATGACAATAAGTGAGGATTACCAGAAAGAAAATAATTAGAAACCGAGACTGTCCTTCAAACCATTTCTGTTTAAAAATTGCAAAACACAGGATGTAGGTACTTAAAGAAGAAATCAACATCCAAGCAACTGGGAAACGAAGCAGGAACTTTTTCTGTCGATGGCAGTGCAAATGTGTAGAAGCTTTTATTTCAAGGCACCTACACGAATCATCGAAAGCGCTGTGATACACGTCACTGAAACGTTTCAATTTTGATCGAACGCAAACCTAAAGCGTGGTCGATCAAGCGCGTGAGTAGAAACGCGACACTTTTGGGCTTTCTGGCCATGAACAGTGCAAGGTGCCCTTTGTGAACTTTATGGGAACAGCAATGCCATTTGCTGCTTGAAAACATTTTCTCAATAGTAGTTGTTACCCGTTGAATTCATAGCAGAAATGAGCTCTATCCGCGATATCTAATGTCTTCTTCGGCCACCTATGCCTGTAGCAGGGCAAAGGCCTCTCGCAGCCTTCTAATATCTGGAGCTGTGCCAAATAAGAGCAGATTGTTTCCTCAAACTGCATCCACCTATTTCCTCAGCTGACTATCAGCCACACCCTGCCATATATTACATTCCTAGGAACTTACTGCGTTAACCGAAGGAACAAAGGTTTTTCTTGATTCCACATTCCATTGGCTATGCAGGGCCATATATGCCGAGTATAACTAAGCATTATGCCCCATTTGTCTCCTTACTGACATTTGCTTCTTGCAGTTTGACATTTTATTGTCCCTACCCCAAGTATTTTCAAATAAGCACTTTGCAAAAAAACTTTGAAGCGCTTCTACACAGTGCGTAGGGAAGAATAAAAAAAACGCAAAATGAAGAAAACATTGCCGACGATTACTTTACTTTCCAATGCGAAATTTAAGCGTAGCTCATCAGCTGTTTCAGTGTTTGGAAGACTGAGGCAAAGAATTCGAGCATGGCATGCATGTGCAATTACAGACAATTGTTTTTATTTTTCACATATATTCCTTCAAGAAATACTCCACTAAAAGTACTTGACTGCCATGAAGGAAGATTTGAGGATCGCGAGGCCGCGGGAAGCAGCACGTGGACTGATAGGAACGTTGCACGGCGAAGACATAGCAGCGACTGACTGATGCCGCTGACGCCGCTAGCGAGTCAAGTCAACGTGGCTCTGCATTTCGGTTTGGGATGCATGCACCGTGATCCGCTGATGCCTAGCCGGTGCTTCGGCAACCGGAGAACACCGTCGCCGCTACGCAGGAGGAGGGGAGGGGGGGGGGGGGGGGTGCACGGGGCGGCGAACGGTGGCGGCAGGAGCTGTGATGCCTCGGCTTCAGAGCTAGTTACAAGGGACAGCGCCGACGAGGACGGCAACGACACGCGAAACGCAAGAGACAGGAGCCAATGAGTTGCGCACTGAAACGCTGATAAGCCTTTTGTACATACTTTCTTGTCCTTCATCATTCAGACACCTAATGATGCTAGCATGTTAAAAGCGGAGTCAAGAAAGTGGCCATAGAAACACGCATATCAAATTCTGTAATACTCTCGCAATAGCGGAAGAATAGTGTCCTGTCTCAAAACTGGTCAGTACCCACGTCACGTTCGAATTACGGGAAACAGAGTCTTAAGTACATTATACCATCACTTTTAAATTACTATAATTCAATTCGTTTTGATCTTTTCACGGCATCCTGCAAAGACCCCCGGGAGATGTTTTCGATTTCTATGTAATATTGTCTAACCCTGCTGATGTTTTTGTTTGCTTTTGTAACAATGCGTTTCTATGTTGTTTTCATTAAAATATTAACTAATGATCACTATGTTTACATAATATTAAATATGTACCTGTATACTTGTTTTAATGAAGAGTATGTGTGCATATGTGATGCTGCCATGCTGCCGAAAGAAAAGAAGGGATTGTGGACCCGTCAAGCTGTCCATGGACAGCTTTTTTTCTACAATCCCCCTATCTGTATTTGATGGCAAATAAAAGATTTCATTCATTCATTCATTCATTCATTCATTTCCAACCTCAGGAAAATAATTTTGCTAGCAAACATGTGGGGGACAGTTAAGGCACGCATTAAAGGGCATGACGTGATAGCATAGGCTACCGCCAAAAGTATAAAGCACCGCTTTAACCAAGCCATATGAAGGTGCCTGCGTGGCTAGGGATGATGTCAATGCAAGGGCCTTGAAGGCTGTTCGTTATATAACCCTCCCATATCAAAGAAGAAGTTCGACTTAGCAGCTCCTGCCAAACGTTACCTCAGGCAATCCTATACGACCAGTCAATAGGCAACTTCAGTTGGACGTACGTAGTAAATGTGCGTACGTATTGCACTGTGTTGCATGCGCTGAAAACGTGGTGAACAAACCTTTAGTTGGCCGTGCTGCAGCGTCCGCCACAAGCGGCGATTATGGTCGCGCCATCTAGTGACAATAAGTCAGAGCACATGCTGGCTCGTAATAAAAAAAAAAAAAAACTTGCTAATGTAAATATTGATGAGAAGGATAGTCGCACTATTAACATTTTTTTTATTGCAAGGAGAAAAACTACAGAAAATGAAAGCCAAAAGCCAAAGCTACAAGAAGCTTTATCATGGACGTCGTTGCTATGCCGACAGCACACACAGCTTACAAGTAGGCCTAGCAGCTTGAAATTCGCCAAATTATCAAGAAAAGTAGGTAAATTTGTAGCCTATACCTTGTCATGTTGGTGATAGTGGGTGTAAAACTGAGGGACACTTTGGCGACTATAGTGATGAAAGGCGAAAGCCTGAGTGCTCCATTCTGTTACGGGTCTGTTGCGCATGTAGCGATGAATGCTGCTACTGTAAAGCGAGCGACTACTCTTTCACATTCTGCGAGTGTATTTATTCAGTGAATTCTGCTTGGCAGCGACGAGATGCCGCTCCTTGTATATTCGCAGTTGTTCTACGTTTACTGTTGTGTGGTTGATTTTACTGGTTGCACGGAATTAATCAGTAATTAAAATAATAATTACGCAACTACCACTAAGTAGTAATTACAAATATTTAGGCAACTGTCACTAGTCGCTAATAATTAATATTAATCATCAGAGTAATTATAGACTAATAATTAGTAATTATTTAATTATAAAATATAATTACTAGTTGATTATTACTCAGTTATCTATTAACAATGCATTATTAATTTATATTAGTAATCAATTAGTGGATGATCATCATTATCATCATCAGCCTGGCTGTACCAACTGCCTCTCCCATATTTCTCCAATTAGCCCGGTAGTGGATGATCATTGCGTGCCTTATATGGCCATATGGCAATATAAGACACGCAATCACGCATACTGTACTGGTGCTCTGTGATTGGTCGAGACCTACATGACGACATCTCGTCTCAAAAAATCGGAGCCGTCACAAAAGCGTGACACTTTTACTGACGACAACGATCAGGCAATAAAGGCTCTCGCCTTAATATAGCAGAGAACGCCACCATTTCGAGCGAGCTATCGTGTGGGAGAAAGCAGCGGCGAGGTTTGTTCTTTTCGAAGCGGGAGGCCAGCGTACCGCCATGTCGTCAACGCGTCCCGCAACTCACGCAGCAACGGGTGTACGCCGGGATTTAATGCTTGTGTGCGTATAGTGCTCTAGAATAGCACTATCGTATGCGCCCGCAAGACAGGCCGCGTTACGTATGGATCTGCGCGTGCGGATTCGGTGCCCGCATCGTGGCTACGTAAGCATCGTCACGGCCTACGCCCAACTAAATGTGCCTAATGGGTGACCATGTCAGCTGCCAGCTACGGCCTGCCAGCGCCATGCTCGCGATGTTCCGCTCACAACGCAAACGGCAGCGCCGGATTTTCTAGCGAACCGTGCCTTTAAACTTATCAAGTTGTATGTCAAGGCCCTATAATTTGCTATTTCAGTACATATCATATGTCTAGTCATTCAAGCATGTAAGAGAGGCGGATTACAACCGGGTCAAAAACTACAGATAAATTCAAATTTGAATTGGCGGCCACCCATTAAGATCTCGAATGTGATGCATAAAAGACGATATTTGAACGCAATTATCACCTGTGCGATAGGCTAACCAAAATTTGTGTGAATTTTGGGAACTTTATAGTTTTCGTGTCCGCGTGAAGAAATTTTTTTTATTAAAACGCATGGGATGTCGGGTCTACTCTGTCTTGCAGAATTTTTTTTTCTATGTTACGGTACGTTCTTAGTCTATGCTTGATCGTAAGAGCATTAAATGCTTTGCGTACTACAGGGTTTGGTGAGTCGCAGAGGTGATATCTATTTAAAACCAATTTATTACAATGTAATTTCTTTGCTGAGGGCAGGTAACCTGTACAAGAGAATAGATGTAATGCTGAGGAGTGTTAGCCGTTACGAAGTTATTCATTACTGTCGCAAATTATTCCAATCTCTATGTGTTGTTTTTTTCGTCCGTCCAGAAGACGACTAGGACGAACCCATTCCAGGTTGTGTATGGCAGGGATCCCACGACCAAGCTCGGCGTAATGCTGTCGCAGGTAAAAGATCAGGACAACCTGGGCTTCGCCGCCAATCTTCAGCGTGCAGAGTAAGCTCGACGATTCGCACGGTTGCTCATTAAAGGCAAACAACGCACCGACGCCCGACTATACCACTTGCGACGACGCGACGTACAGTACACGCCGAGAGACCAAGTGTTGGTAGAGAAACCGTTTCGCCATCGCGGACGATAGTGAAAAGTTGTTACCTCGATACTTTGGTCTGTATAAAATCGTTCACCGTGTCGGGCTACTGGATTCGGAAGTCATTCTCAACTGTTCGACAGCTTCCCAACAGCGAAGCACGGGTCTAAACATTGTACATGTTCTACGTCTGAAGCTCTATTGCGGGCGTTAAGGATGTCTAAAATTTCTAATTGTATATTTACCTTTCTCTGGTCATTTTGGAACATCGAGGCGATAATTTCATAGGGGAGGGGGGGTTTCGCCACCAATCATTCAAATCTCTATTTGTTGTTTTATTGACAGCCGCCGGCATATGACTTATCCCTCTGATTGCAGCCGTCGGATCGATTTGCATTCTTTGTTTCTTCATGCTCGTTATCGCTAGATGCGGCTTTTCATTTTTTTTTGTTGTGGAACATGCTTCGAGATATATCTCGAACGATTCCAGCCACGCGCAGGTATTTGTACAATGTTTCAGGTTATGCTTGTCACCGTCCACTGTTTTGTCGAGATGCTTCTTTGCGGCCTTTACAGTGAACGCTGACGAGTGAAACAGGAAATCTCTGTTCGGCGACTAGCGATCACGGTTGCTTTTATCACCGCCGCCAAATCGTTTACTTCGTTTGCGGGCGGAAAACAGCCCAACAAAGAGTTTATTTAATGCACTCCCAGACTCCTCATTGGTTGTCATCAGTCTTGTCACCGCCGCGTGACAGTTTTATCTGATGTAAACAAATATTTATTCCCAGAAACTGAAGAATCCAAAAATTTTCCGTTCACATCAGTACAAGCACAAACTAATTTGCCGTAATAATGGGGTTGGTGAGCACATGATGCGAATAACTTAAATATCCAAATAACATGTACTAAGCAAAAAGATAGCCTGGGAATCGAAGGAACTGATGCCTTCTAAATGTGCTGTTATTTTGAACAGTGTTGTATACATTTGTCTGTAGTCGTTCTGGTATTATATTTTTAACAATTTTTATGGTGTGAAACTTCTCCGTTACAATGTCTTTTGCAGTCGAAAACGCATATTCGTTCTCGACGTTTACTCTTTTGCTTCTCTTTCTAAGTTCTCCGCAAACGGTCACTCGGGAGCTGAATATATATAAATATATATATCTTTCCCCTGAACAGATTCGTTACTAATTTCTGTGATTATCTAAGCAAACATTAAAAAAAAAAGACATAAAAGGACCATCCCCAACGCTTTCCTTGGCCTCGCCGACTGTTGGCTTCTTTCCTTCATATATATATATATATATATATATATATATATATATAGTTTGCAGCTAAACGTTTTTGGCAGCTCCACCATGACCAGTTTTGTTGGTCTGGGAACAACTGGCTACCTGCAACGAGCAGGATCATGAATCACCGGTTGTGAACCACTCCATCTTCCTTGCGCCTATGAGCTGAGGTCGTGTGCAGGTGTACATTCAGTTCCTATGCACTGCACACTGCGGGCCCTGATACTAGTCGCAGTGAGTATTTGGAGATGCGGCCTTCTTGTGGGCGTGAGGAAAACCGTCGGCGGCGGCAAGTCCAGCAGCACGTGAGACGTAACTTGAAGCCGCTGTGGATCATGACCGAAGCAAACATCGGTAACAGATATCGCAGTTTTGAGTACCGCGCAATAACTGTATCCGTCTTGACTAACCGCCTGCTGATCGTGCATGGACCTTCGACCGAGCCACTGCCTGCTAAGCTGTGGTACTTGAAAAATGTTTCAGCAGAGACATTTATAAACGACAAAGTATATGGTTGAGAAAGTTTGCTTACGAGAGGCATCAGTACGAACAATCTGCAACGCACGTATTTTCCGCACCGTCACCAGCAAAGCTCTTAACATTTTCAGACTTTTTAAAAAGAATAAGAAAGAATATAATTGTCATGGTACAAAGTTCGGCCCTCAGGTATGCGACTATACCTAACTCTGTTAATGGTTCGAGCCGTCTCGTAACAGGTACGTTCGAATTTTGGCATTCGAAAGATGCGTCCACCGTTCACATTCCTGACTTACGAAACAGCGCACATACATCCGGGATGTCTGGGTAGGACACCTTCCCACATATAGACCCTTGGCAACGACTACAATTTTTAGAATGAAGTTCGCGTCACTTGACCTGTAAACGAAAAAAAAGATGTTCGAGGTTATTATGCGTGCTAAAGAAGGTAGGAAAAAATAATACCATCCAGAAGGATGGGAAACAGAACAAAAGAACTTAACTACTTCGAAACTGTACGGGCAACAAGAATGGAAACACTGGCTAGAAATAGGAAAGAAGAACTTGATAGAGCCAAGCTGCGTAAAAGGAAAGAGAACGTAAGAATTAACTGATAAGCTAGCTTTTTTTAAACTTTCTAGTATTCTCATTTAGCCCAAAACCCACACCAGATAAAAGCGCCTGTCTTTCGTCCTGTCGAAATGAAAATATCACAACGGAGAGAATATCTGATTTTTATGTGTACGACGAGGGAATTATTGATCAATCCGCGCATACAATGCTTCTTTCGTATTTTCTTTTTTTTAAATTCTTCGAGCTTGCCCTGCGGCTTGAACACTTTCAAGCCTAATGGGGATGAGGGCACTTTAACTTTCTCATTTATCTTTGAAGTGAAATATAAGGAAAGCAAAAAAGTGGAAAGAAACACATAGAGGAGAGGGGAAATATATTATAGAATATAGGCTTAAAAAGAAAAAGCGGCGCGCAATTCGAGAGATTTTAAAACCGAAGCGGAGCTACCGGAAATGGAAACAGATATGGGAATTTTAAAGTATACTGGAGAAATGGCAGCGTCTGGCTTTCATGGCTATGAGTGAAAAAGGAAAGAATCGAAGATCCAGGCTCAAAAAAATAAAAAAGAAAACTAATGAAAAAGAATGCTCAGAAAAAGGTATATAATAGATTAACTTTCCTCATATGAGGATAAGATAAGGGAGCGATTCGGCACAACAAAGTTGGAGGACGAGGAAAGGATCGGAAGAGAAAGACTGTGAATGGTGTTTTTGAATCTGTCCGCTAGATAGCGGTCGATGGCTTCCGCTTTTAAATAGCAAGGTTGTTCCTCATTACGATTTGAAGGAAGAACCGTGAATTAGGCATGGTATCTATATTGAGAAGGCTACTTTTCAACGTTATGGGGTGCATATGTACAGTGTGCTGTGTGCAAGGCGCCAGGTTGTGTATTCCATATTACTTGGTGACATGATGATTTGTTGCGCTTAACAGATCTGGAACTAAGACATTTGTTCAAGTTGCTGACAGTTGCAGTGAAGTGGGTCAGCTGGTGCTTTTATGAGTAATCATTCGGCTATTGTTTTGTTTTTATTCCAAGGCGCTGTGAGCTTTCCCCAGGATATTGCAACTAAAAGATAACGGTTAAGTGTATGGGTTTTCTAATTACCTGCGTTTGATGCCATATAATCTTGCGTTTCTATTTGACGTTGCAATGACTCACTGGGGTAGGTGCAGTTGAAGGCCAGTCGAAACAAACTTAAGAACTGTTTCAGAAATACAGCAAAATATATTGTTGGCTTGCCGTAAAACCCCACACTACTGTCGTTGTGCCGAAATATTTTGTATCTCTGCAGTTCTTGCCTTTTTATGTTTTTGCAGTCTATAATTCTGCTGTATTTTGGGCAGTAACGGTACAAAATTGTGACGTTACTAGAGGTATATTTGTTCTGACAAAGTTTTTGTGTCAGAAACCAAAACATTGTTTAGTTTGTGACAAAAGGAAATTTTATGCGTTTTGTTTGCGGAGACACATGACCTTCAGGCGCTTGCTCCGTTAAATGGTAGATTGTAAGAATGCTTTTGACAAAGTTATTGCTATAAATTTGTACGAAAAATCAACAGCGCAGGCGTTTACAACCGGAATGTAAAGGGTTGAAAATTCATTCTTGCTGCCAAAATAAAGCACGACTGTATAACGGTTCAACCTGAAACATATCCTAAAGGCATGCAAAGTTTCCCCAAAAATAGTGCTCTAGATATTCTTTTCACACTTCAGTGAAGAGAAGGTAAAAAAATTAAATATTTCGTGTACGCCGTGATTGTTTTATGGCAGACTCGTCGGATGAACGCGGAACATGATCAGCAAGGCAACGGATAGGAGCGGAACAAGATTAATGCGTGAATTTCATATGGTTTGTGGAAGTGGTAATTTCGTACGTCTGCGCAGTCTTGTGATGTGTATTGCTTCTTCTCTGCAAAGTACGCGTGTACTTTTTCATTACTATACAGCTTTGCACCAGGATGTCATAGCATAGCCACAAGAAACCATACAGCTCGCACGCATATATTTTGCCGAAAATTCATTCTCCTACAATAGGCCACGCCATTTCCTCTAACAGACGCTTACGCTATAGCCCTTATGCGGCAAAAATGCAGCGGCTGGGTTTAACTTTTTAATGTATTAGCACCAGAGTTTCGCTGAGCCGCTCGCTTTTGTCGGTGTTTGCCTTCCGTGATGTTGAAAGAAAAAAATAGTGCTCTTGACGTCACCACCTAATGTTACTGATTCCTAGGGACGGCACACAGGAGCCAAGTGGCACCTCAACAAACACGTGCTTATTTCGCTTTCTTTAACACTACATCCCTCTTTTCATTATCCATCTGATCTGTAACATTTGCCCCCCTTCGCAAGCGATGCCCTCTGGGCGACTCAGGTGTTTGTCAGGAGAATGCTACTTCTTCACGCGAGAGACATACGTAACCTCAGTTTTCGCCAAACGTAGTCCGCTGGCAGAAAGGCGTACAATAATGTAGTTTAGTTCGCCGAGTCGTTCAAGGACCACATAAGGGCCGGTGTAGTCTGCCTGCATTTTCTGCCGTAAACAAGCTTTTCATAGGTTTGCAAAGCCAGGATACTTCACCAGGAACGTAGGTGATTTGGCTATGGTGGTCATCACGACGAGGTTTCGATCGTTCGTGGGATGCCAAAGTCCTCCGTCGGGCACCCCGTCACGATTCTTCGGCCAGGTCAAAGCGTTTCCGCTGTAAGTACAATCGTCGTGAGTGAATATGGGAGAATGGTGTCGCGGGTGTGTCCAGGGGAACAGGGGCAGAGCAGGAATCCCGGACTGTATCCTGTGGTTTCATGCCTGGCAGGATTGAAGGCGTCCGTGATGAACGGTAGAACCCAGTCCTAATTTTTATCGTTCGAAGCGACGCACATTTAAGGCATAGTGGTGAGTGTTCTGTTTGTGTATTCTGTTAAACCATTTGTTTGATTGAAGTAAGGGGTAAAATGTCTGAAATGAAATACACATAAACGGAGGAGTGTCAGCAACAATATATATGGCTGTGACTAGTTTATGATCGCGCAGCGACAAGAACAAATCAGGTTTTCTAGATACTGCATTAGAGCACTATACCACAGCCGCTGCCAAACTCGTCACGCGTTTAACTGTGCCTCGCGCTCTGTGCATCTGTAAAACAGCACTCCCGTATAGAGAGAACACTGTCTTCGAGACGACGCTGATGCTCAAGAAAGCGAACATATATGCGTCACATTTGACTAGTGAAGCTCAGCCGATAGATTATTTTATCCATGGAAGCATGTAGCTGTCGGTAGTTCGTTTTATCCCTGAAAAAGAAATTCACTTCTGTGATGCACGTTATATAGCCTTTAAGACACGTCACCAAAGAGAACTTCCGAACTTTTTTACATAGGCGTAACTAATTAGCCCGCGCATGTTTCGTGGCGGTTCGTATAAGTGTATTCAAGGTCTTAGCTGCCTAAATAAACCTTTTATTTTTTGCAGTTAGGACAGTCTTCGGTGTAGAAAGCGAGTGCAATTTTATCCTTGATAAGCGTTGTCGCAATTCGTCTCTCAGGCAATTGTTGCATACGGCTACTGACTTCGATCAAAAGGCGCCTCACCGTCAAAAGCAGTAAGCATTCTATTGAAATTATTCATTTGAACCGCAACAAAGAAAGAAGAGATGAACCGGGCAACCGGATGTATAAACATGTCATGCATTTCTCTGTTCGTTTCATGAGCACCTTCCGATATTTATACCTTCGCACCGCATCTTTAGACCCTCGGTTTCCTTATACCTAGCCAGATTACGCATAGCATATGCTTGATTGTAGATGTAGATTACTCTTAGCAGCAACGAGCGCTCCTTCCAACAGAACAAACGTCGCTCAAGAATGCATATCATGATTAAAAACGCTAATACTGGCAGCAAAAGACAGTGCACATGCATTATCTTTCCCTTTGTTGAGGGTCCTTTGACATTGTTTGACTTTTATTAAGCAGGGAGTTCAAGAAGGTGCCTTTCGTTGAAGGCTTTCACATACAAGAAAGCCTTTACGGTGGATGTGCAGGATGTAGAAAAGGCGTAAGCGGAGCTACAAAATTACGGTCATTTACTAATTTTCAAATTTATAAAATACGACAAACGCTGAATGGAATATGCATACCGCCTTGAAATATGTATTCTGTCAATTTCCACTTGATGCCGGTATCATATTTTTATTCTTTACTGCAAAATGGTACTAAATACCGAGAATATGTTCATGCTTTTATGAACGTGACTACATAATATGAAAAAAGGATTATGATTATCAGAGTTCATACATCATTGCAGCAGCGTTTTCAAGTATGCAGCCAAAGACTGTTTCTTGCATTAATTCCGTCATGAGCTACTGAGATACTTACAAGGCATGATACGCAGATGTTATAATAATAAAATTGGCGAGCACTCCAGCTGTCATATTTGTGTGACATTGGCTTTTTTCATAACCTTCCCTCTTGCATGAGACAAGGCAGCTCTGCTTTCCCTCTTTCCTCGTGCTCTTAGTGTTAGTGGACTATCCCGGATGCTTACAGCCTGCTAGATGAGCAGGATCGCCTAACGATTCTATGTCCAACAAAACGTATCCCTCCATTTGATATCAAACCTCTATTCAAGGGGCTTGCATACCATTTCGCTCCCTTTTTAGCATCAAACTGCTATTAAAGCCGAAGCTAATCCGTGACCGGCATTCGAACCGATGACATCTTGAATTGTATGCTGTGCATTGTGTGTGAAGATGCGCAGCGAAAAGGGAGGGAAGCCTTTCCTCCGACTACCCCAAAATCAACCAAACGACATTCAGAACTTTGCAAAATTCAGTGCAGCCTTACGTGGGTATATTTCTGCAATAAGAAACTTCTCTTAATAGCAATCTTAAAGGCGCAATTACGGAAGTCATCTAAAATCAGCAAATAAAAAGGGAGCGAAGTCACAAAAGAAAATTAAAACCTTATTAGTTAGCCAAATTTCCGACAAGATCAATTCTATCCAGCTATAAAACAGATTTGTCCTTTTTCCAACCACTATCGTGGGCCTAAAAAAAAGCCTGATAAATAAAGGCATGTTCGTCTCACATAACTGATATTGTCTTATGTTCGCGGTGTGTTCGCGGTCGCACAGGCGCGGCTTAGAAAGAGCCCATGCAAATGACACTTGAGAGCGATTTAACTGCGTGCTTGGCGCACAAATCGGCAAAATGCGCAAAGCATTCCCCAAGAAGAAAAGTCTTGCAATAAAAAGAACTTTAATTAAAACAGCTAACCGGAATGGGCTCTGTACTCACGTGTCTATTCACACCATACTCGCGGCCGCTAAGCTATCTTGAGTGCTCCGCACGCTTTAAAGCAACTACCTTTGTACTAGAAACTAACTTCGTGACATCGGAAAACCTCAGTTCAACCGTCTATATAAAGGGCCTACGTTCTGTATCGTTCTAATAGTTTTAGTATTTCACATACGTGACAGGACCCTAATGGGTCTTGCTTTCTTTTCTCCGTCAACCGCACAGTTACCTTACCGGCTCTGGAATAATTTTTCTCTGTACCCCATACTCGACTCAGCTCCTTCATACATTCGCAAAAAGCCTTGCAGTGCAGGCGGAAGTTTTTTCCTTTTGTGGCCCTTGCATGCACCAAATGCCACGTCGTGAACAGCGCGGGAAGAATTCTGCAAGACCGAGGACGCTTCGCTTGATTTCTCATCGTGTTGTTACTATCTCTATGTTTGTTTTGGCCTGAACTCTCGTTCTTCACGGACTCAGAGCAGACTTGCACCCTATGTCACGATGTGCCGTCCTCGTTTTACTCACCTTCCGTGACCGCAATGCTCTCCTGGGTGCCCCTAATTTCTTCGAGAAACTAGGTCACGTCAACATGTGCGCCTGGTCTGGCGAGTTCTACCTCGGAGGATTTTGATGTTCTTGTTAGGACAACACAGACTAAAACATTGGCAATGTCCGTGTCCCTGCGCCCTGAACCCTACGAGAGAAAAACAAAATGAAGTAAATTGCGGAAGTGGAAACCTATAGAGCGAGGCTAGTCAAATACAAAAAAAGAAGGAAACATTACATAGCACAAAGAAAGCGCTTTTCCCCTCGTGTACTTTTTCTGATGTAAATTTCGTACCTCACAAATAAACATGAACATGCACTTAGCACGGGTGAGTGAAATTGTAATCATTTTATCTCCAATATCTTTATTTACCACTTACGAGGATGTGACGGCCGAGGACTGCTCTTTGGCATGAAGGAATGACGGCTGCACTTAGGTATAGGTTAACAACTCTATCATTCTTATCACAGTGAAGTTCAGCGCTGATGCTAATCCTCTATAGACATGACACCGCTTTTTCTCTCCTCTCATAAAGTTGACTTCCGAGGTTGCCAGTGTGGCCTGCCTAATGATATCCCGTTTTTAGAGTATTTGTTTCCGCCAGTACGTGCAATATCAAGCACGGATGCAGTATATTACAGCGTTAAATCAAACAGAACTGAAATATATGAAATATTCAGCAATAGCGATTGTAATGTTTTGAATACCCTACTTAGAGCCTAACTGTAATGTTCGTGCTCACAGGTCAGGTGACTATCTTGAGATGTCACTGTGGCTATGTTTTGCGCAGTAAATCATTGTAGTATTGATTTCGCTTACACCAGATTAGCTAAACGTTTCAACGTATGCGGTAGGGCTTATTGAGAAAACAACTTTTCACGCAAAATAAAAGCATAGTGAATAAAAAGTGAATTTCTTATTTCAGTTTACTGCATAATGAGGACTCTTATTTATTTTTTTGACAATGCTGTAAGCCCAATTTACAGGCTCATAAAGGTGTCGGGTGGAAAATTTTGTTCTAGCAAGCAGTGCAATTGGTGAAGACACGTGAGGTTCACAGTCCCAGTAACTAATAATTAATGAATAGGGACAATAAATTACGCAACAGTACACCTTTAAAAATTGCAACAAACGTCAAATAAAGGTTTTACAAATTATTTTAAGGGGCTGCATCGATTAAACAGACTCATGTTTTGTTACAGAGTGTTTAGACGTGCCCACCTTGATTCACTCCCACGGCAACCTATTACACTCTTCGATGGTCAATAGAAAAATGAATATTTGAATGTATCATAAGGGGATGCAAATGGTCTGATACAGTTCTCGTGATTAGTCCGCCGCGAGAAATGATAAGGTGGCTTCAGATAGGTGGTTTTATTACTCTTAATGTGACTGTGATAAAGAAGGAAACAAAATTAAAAGCAGAAACACGACGACAATTAGAAAGTGATGGGATGCCAGTTCGAATGCGCATGTCACTGACGCTATCATGCCTTGAGTATTTTGAGTAGGTAAAACGAAGAGCCATGCGCTGTATTTTTTCTAATCTATTAGTTAGATACCCTGGTAGGGATTCCTAACGGGGCTTGCATATTCCAGGATCGGTCGTATCAGGGTTTTGTCGGCTGTACATTTAGCGTTAGATGGTGCGAAAAAAGTGTTCTGCTCCGCAACCCTAATTGTCCGCGAGCTTTTGTACAGGTGTTGTAGATACGTACGTCACTCTAACTTACGCGTAAATGATACACTTAAATATTTGGCTGTGTCTACCTTGCCGTTGTTAATTCCCTTGATAGTGTACGTGAAATTCAGAGGCTCTCTTTTGCGAGCTATATCCATTTATGTTGCCTTTGCAGTATTTACTTCCATTCCTCATTCGTCGCTTCAGGGGGATATGTTAGCTAGTGACATATTAAGTCTTAATTAATACGCATGGCAGCGTAAAGTATAGTATACATGACAAGGTCATCCGCGCACAATCTTCTGCTTACTCCAGAACCTACGCAAGCCTAAATTTCTTCGATATACTCTAAAAAAATAGTAGGATCCAGAACAGACAGCAGTGGCACTCGTGAAAATACTTCTAAATGGTCAAAATCAATTTTGCCTATGTTAACATATCGCAATCAAGCAAAGGATCAAGCAGGATTTCGGAAACGGTACTCTACTACCGATCATATCCATACCATCAATCAGGTGATAGACAAATGCTCGGAATATAACCAGCAATTATACATAGCATTCATTGATTACGAAAAAGCATTTGACTCAGTTGAAACCTCGGCGGTGATGCAGGCATTGCGAAATCAGGGGGTAGACGAGCCGTACGTGAAAGTGCTGGAAGATATATCTAGTGGCTGCACAGCAACCATAGTTCTGCATAAAGAAAGTAGCAAAATTCCCATAAAAAAAGGTGTTAGGCAAGGAGACACAATCTCCCCAGTACTATTCACAGCTTGATTAGAGGAAGTATTCAGAGACTTGGAATGGGAGCAGTTAGGGATAAGGGTAGATGGAGAATACCTCAGTAATCTGCGATTTGCTGATGACATTGCCTTGCTAAGCAACTCGGGGGATGAACTGCAAATAATGATTGATGACCTAGACATGAAAAGTAGAAAGGTAGGCTTGAAAATCAATATGCAGAAGACTAAGGTAATGTTCAACAGCCTCGGGAAGGAACAGCAGTTTACATTAGGTAGCGAAATACTGGAAGTAGCAGGCGAATATGTCTACTTAGGACAGGTAGTAACCGCAGATCCGGACCACGAAAAGGAAATAACAAGAAGAATACGATTGCGATGGAGCGCATTTGGCAAGCACTCGCAGATTATGACTAGCAGCTTACCGGTATCGCTCAAGAGGAAAGTATACAACAGTTGCATCTTGCCTATACTCTCCTATGGGGCTGAAACGTGGAGGCTAACCAAGAGAGTTCTACTTAAGTTGAGGACAACCCAGAGGGCTATGGAACGAAAAATGGTAGGGGTAACATTACGAGATAGAAAGCGTGCAGAGTGGGTCAGAGAAATAACTCAAGTTACCAACATTCTAGTAGAAATTAAGAAAAAGAAATGGACATGGGCAGGACATGTAGTGCGAAGAGAGGATAACCGATGGTCGCTGAGGGTAACAAACTGGATTCCAAGGGAAGGAAAGCGTAGCAGGGGGCGGCAGAAAGTTAGGTGGGCGGATGAGAATAAGAAGTTCGCAGGGGTCAAGTGGATGCAGCTAGCACAGAACCGGGTTAAGTGGAGAAATTTAGGAGAGGCGTTAGCCCTGAAGTGGGTGTGATCAGGCTGATGATGATGACGATGATGAACATATTGGCTTCAGTTACTCCAAAAGATACCACAGTGGGAAAAATAACAAGAGATTTTAACTCAATAATTCGTTTGTAAGTGTGCACACGATCAAAAGTCTTCACAAAGCCCACAAACATAGCGTCGGCTAGCAGCTGAAGGTTGATCAGGGTGGCGAAATCTTTAGTTAATTCAAGACGTTGTGTGACGGTCGAAAGCTTCCCGCGAAATCTCTGTTGATTCGAGTGCAGTAACTGACTATCCTGCAGAGAGCTGATGACTCCTTTATTGATTATATGTTCCAACAATTTACAACTAGTGAGTAATATCCACCGGTAGTTGGATACAAGCAGCTTGTCCACAGCTTTATGGATCCTTGCACTCAGCCAGTATGCAGGTAAGGCGGCAGTTTGAAGCGAATTTTTATATACTGTATGTAGAAATGGGAATATTTGCTCTTCGTAGAGTGTGAGCAATGTATTAAAATATTATTGGATCATAAATATTTTTTCATCATTGTTAAACAGCCTCATTGTTATTGTTCAGGATACATTATTATTTAGGATTCCGCGTTCCGTGATCACGACGTCAAGCATTGATACACTCTGAAACAGTAACATATAATGTAACTTTTAAACATCAGCAACCTATGTAGCAAAGGTTACAAGTCGCCAGTTTTCATGTTTTGGTCATGTTTTATATATTTTTGCACAGACTAAATGTTACAACAGCCTATGTTAAGCGTTTCAAAGGTTACCATAATATTATTACCAAGTAACCGTTGCACAGTAACCTATGAGCAGCTTGGTAACCTATGTGCCGACAAGACGGGAGATATACCCATAGAGACGCGCATGCGCACACGCGCTGCGCGTGACCTACTTTTTTGAAAAGCGGCGTCATTTGCTGAACGGTTGGCTGCGTTGCAAGCGGGGGTCTGTACCGCGGGGAAGCCCGAACGTTACGACGTGGTGGCGGCTTCGCCGTTAGCGCAGTCAGTTCGAGTGCTTCAAAGTTCGCATGAACCACGCCGTTTGCTGGTGGTGTTTCTTGTTTACATTGTTTGGGGTGATACAGAAGTCTTTAGGTCTCTGTACGTACTACAAAATTACCAATGTCGCTAAACAGAAAAAGACGTGTGAGGTGTGCATCGCGGCAGCTGAAACAAATCATTATGTGGCTGTCAGTGATACGTCATTGCTCGTCGGACGGCTTCGCAGCTAGCACGATTAATTTTTGACTGCTGCAGCAACTGTTCAATCGCTCACGGCAGAATTATGGTTTGGGTTAGTGGCTCCTTTGTCATCTAAAACACAGTAACGACTGGGCAGTCCTCGTTTATTCGCTGCTTATCAAAACTTGTATTTTCACTGCTCATTTGTATAGTTCGTTCTGTAATTGCATTTCGTACCTAAATCAGGTTCAGTAGCTTTCTACCAGTACATGACTGACTTATCACGTGAGAGTTTGTGTTGATAAGTCTAGTTATCTGCGATATGTGTTCGTGCCGGTGGCTCGGGTCGTTGGATACAATCTATGAACAGTACAGATTGGTAATTCAGCGCTATAGTTTTGCCCGTGTGGGCGTGTGTGGGCGCGTTGGTTACACGTGCGTTTTCTTATACTTTGAAATGAGCACGCTTAGAATGCGTGGCTATACCTCTGTTCTTGATCGAGATTCGGCAACTTTGGACGTCTTTTCAATCTTTGTCGATTGACCTTTTCGCCGTAAGCGCACTGCTATACACTCATGCACGTGTAAAAAATACTGAATGTGTGGCTGCACCGAACCATAGCCTGTGGATTATGCCATATGTCATACAGCCTACTGATGTTTCAGTGTAGTACGGGTGCCTTGCAGCAACACTATATACCGTGACGATATTTCACGCTTCTTGCGAATGGATTCTATCATGTATTTTACTTTGTGTCCTGCCTAGGTGGTTTACAGTAAGATAGCGAAATTTATGAAGTGCAACAGCATAGTTAACAGCATTTGCTTGAATGGTTAAGTAGGTTGAATACACAAACGCCTAAAACGAAGCGCAAACCAAGCACTTGAAGACACAGGAAATTGTTGCAGCAAGCACGATGTTGTTTAATCAAAACCCTTATAGCTCTACTTGAGAGCTTAAATTTGAAATCTCATGAAAACCACGGAAGATGTGGCTGCATCTGATCGCTTCGAGACAGACTGTTTGTACCAGGCTCCCATTTCACATCTTACGCCTTAGTTGCCCGGATAGCCACATACATGAGCTCGGCGAGTTTCCTCAAGTTGTGCGAATATAGCTACTTTCCAACCTTTGCTAGCTTAACTGCCGCATTCACGCTAGTTTACAGGTTGGAATGAAAAAAAAAAAACGAAAGCCTAGGCCTCTGGGAGTGCCCGCTAGTCCGTCTCGTGTTCCCTGTGTACCATACATGTTTCACTCGGGTGAGAATATGAGCTATGCTCTAAGGACGATTTGTTGCTCACTAACTCTAATAACATTCCACAGATCCCACTGCCTGAAGAGTTTCAAGTGATGGCACCTCATGTATATACCTGTGCTGAACACACTTGTGTTTACGTTGGAAGTAGTAAAGAAGTGATCTCGATCAGCAACGGCAACCTCGTACCCTCACCTGCTGCATGGTGACGTATTACATAAAAAACCTCGACTATACGCCGGCCATTTCCGCCATACTCATCCTGCTGCAGAAGATTGCCCTGCTGCACAGTGTAGTGTCACGTGGACTACTGACTAACCGACTTAAGAGCCTGTTCATGCTCTTGAAAAAGAACAATGTGTGCTAGTTTTCTAGAAAGAAATGTTTTTAAATTGTTCACTTTCTAATATGCTGAAGTATATGAACACAAGTTGATGTACTCATGCGAGTGTTGTCAAGGCTATAGCACTGTTAATGTTACAAGTTATTGCTCATGTCATTGTGCATTTTTGATAATAAAGTGACTGGAGGAGTCACGAAGGCTTTTGTTTACATAATCTAGGGAAGTTGGGCAGAATTCATTGATTTTATGCACCTCTGAAAAAGCTCTTAGGTACACATATGACAGTGTGCTGTTTAGTCAATATGTTTAAATCAATTGATTGTTGTTTAGGTTTGTATGTGGCCTAAAGTTTTAAAAGAACTCATTTTATCTGTACTGCTTCTATCTTTTTTCTTGATATTTTATCGTAGTCATTTTATACTTTCTTTGAAAAAGTGTGATAAATTATGTGATCACAATATTGCTTTTTCTGATATTCTGATCATTTATATTTTGCGTCTGTTGTATCCCTTACACAATGTTAAGCTGACTTTGCATTTGGTCTTGAATAATTGGGCTTTTATTTTGCTCATTTTAGTGCTACAATCACAGTGCCTATTTTTTATTTACATTGCAATAAGAGTGATATGTTGTACGCAAACTCTTTTCGAAGCAAGATTTCATCTGAGCTTGCCTTTTTGAGTTCTTGTTCAACGTGGTTCTGTTTGAAATGCCAACAGTAATACTGTAATATGGACCCATATTTCAGTGCCGTGCATGCCCATTTATTGCGATATTTTTTTTTTTGCAAACGTGCTCCCTTGAACATGACTGCATATGTTACATTGCTTAGTTTTTATTTATTGTACACAATATTTGGGAAGTTTGTTGTTATGTATTTCATCTCGTCTTGAAGATGTTGGAGTCCAAGAACAATTGGACTAACATACCAATGTTTGTCAATTTTCACCTTTCTAAACCATTATCGTGTTTGGCCAATTCTTGTTCCATTCCAATTGAAATCCAGCAGACCTCTGTAATTCATCACCATCAGCAGTTGCAATAAACGTTTTGCCATATTTAGGCAAGCCATTGTGGCGTACTGAGGTTGCACATTTTGAGGCATGTACCCTATGCTTAACTCGATGATATATACCTTTGTAAAGTTTACAGCGCTAAAAAGGCTGCGTAACCTATGCATAAAAAAGGTAACCTTTATCATTTGTAACTTTTACAAAGTTTAAAAGTGCAAAGGTCACATTATATGTAACCTTTAAATAATTGGTATACTTCGATGTGAAAATGTGCACCTTTAAAAAGGTTACCAAAAGGTTACCGTATTTAGAGTGTAAGGGCGGCTCCAGAGCCGACTCGCATGAAACAGTTGGGTGTGAAAACCTATGAATTGAAGAAATGTGATATAGTGGTGTCATCGCAAATTATGCAGTCACCTATCTTTATCTTCGCGATAGCGCTATCGGCCTTTAAAGGTAATGCCAAAATATCTGCTGTTCATGTTTCAAACACTGTGTTAGCGTGGTGGAAAAGAAACGTGTTTCTAACGGATCTACTCTCTTCTTTAAGTTTCTGTGATAGCTAACTAATGCTTGCTGTATTATCTGTGTGCCTGCGAATTCCTTGTAATCTTTTTTTATGATGAATATTGTTACGCGTGATCCACCAGTAGTTACGATTTATTTTCTTTTATTTTGTTGCGACAAAGTTGTCTTCCCAGTGTTTGACTGATTCTTTGAATTTTAATCATTGATCATGAGCACCTAAAGAAGAGCCAACCAAAAATCACCGTAAGCTACTTACAGGCAATCTATAAAACTGACATCGTCTGCTTGTTGTAATTTTTCACAGCAAGACGGGACGTACAAGTGCGAACATAAGTAAACAGAGGACGCTTTTTCTTTCCAATTAAATCCCGCCTTCTACACAGGAGATAAGAAAACATATTTGTCCACCTGGAACGGCACTCGCGTCTAATACCGGTTCGTACATACCACGATTGTTTATTTCATTTACGCAACTCGTTAAAAATGTTGGAAGAAAAAAGCGTGCTACGTTTACTTTTTTCCGCACCGGTACTGTTCGTAGCTTTAAAAACCTGGGCATTTGAAGTCTTTAGATAAAGTTAGCATTTCGTGGTCTGAAATACATTTTAAAAGTTTAATTTAGTCGCTATATTACCAGAAACAATGGCAAGGTGTAATGTAGAAGATACGTAACCTTGAACTCGAGTTGGCGTTGGCTTTGTAACGATTTGTGAAAGTGAAAAGCTAAACATACCGCTTTTGATAACTTCTTGTTGTGCTAGTGGCAGCTGATCAATTGAAATTTAAAGGCGCAAAACACACACAAACAAAACACACAACACACACACACGACACAGACACACACACACACAAGCACAAGCACAAGCGAAGGAAAACGAGACGGAGCACCCCTCACGAATGATTTTATGCGCAGGAAACGTACATATATACCACTGCCGACGCATGTGCAAAGACGACATTCAGCTTCAAGTCGTATAAGATAAACAATGCTCAAAAAAGGGTTCCCCTCTGCATTATACACATTTATCGACATTTGTCTGACGAACAAATTTCTTTTTTTTTTCGATGTAAAATGATCCATAAATTGGCTGTTATTTAGCTCTGTTTAAACCGGGTTGAATTGCATTAGCAATACTCGGTCTCTCGTTTCACTTAGGACGGTTATGTCAGAATCAGCCCGCCAGGACCCTGGCAATCATCATCATCGTCATCATCAGTCTGACTATACCCACTGCAGGACGAAGGCCTCTCCCATATTTCTCCAATTAAACCTGTTCTGTGTTAGCTGCATCCACTTGAAACCTGAGAACTTCTTAGCCTCATCTGCCCACCTAACTTTCTGCCACCCCCTGTTACACTTTCCTTCCTTTGGAATCCAGTTTGTTACCCTAAGCGACCATCGGTTATCCTCTCTTCGCACTTCTTGTCTTGCCCATGCACATTTCGTCTTCATCATTTCCACTAGAATGTCAGTAACGTGAGTTATTTCTCTGACTCAATCTGCACGCTTCCTATCTCTTAATGTTGCCCCTACCATATTTTGTTCCATAGCCCTCTGGGTTGTCCTCAACTTAAGTAGAACTCTCTTGGTTAGCCTCCACGTTTCAGCCCCATAGGTGAGTACAGGTAAGATGCAACTGTTATATACTTTCCTCTTGAGCGGTACCGGTACGCTGCTATTCATAATCTGCGAGTGCTTGCCAAATGAGCTCCATCCCAATCTTATCCTTCTTGTTATTTCCTTTTCATGGTCCGGATCTGCGGTTACTACCTGTCTTAAGTAGACATATTCGCCTACTACTTTCAGTACTTCGCTACCTAATGTAAACTGCTGTTCCTTCCCGAGGCTGTTGAACATTACCTTAGTCTTCTGCATATTGATCTTCAAGCCTACCTTTCTACTTTTACTGTCTAGGTCATCAATCATTATTTGCAGTTCATCCCCCGAGTTACTTAGCAATGCAATGTCATCAGCAAATAGCAGATTACTGAGGTATTCACCATCTACCCTTATCCCTAACTGCTCCCATTCCAAGTCTCTGAATACGTCTTCTAAGCAAGCTGTGAATAGTAGTGGGGAGATCGTGTCTCCTTGCTAACCCCTTTCTTTATGGGAATTTTGTTTCTTTATGCAGAACTATGGTTGCTGTGCAGCCACTATATATATCTTCCAGCAATTTCACGCACGGCTCGTCTACCCCCTAATTTCGCAATGCCTGCATCGCCGCCGAGGTTTCTACTGAGACAAATGCTTTTTGGTAATCAATGAATGCTATGTATAGGGGCTGGTTATATTCCGAGCATTTATCTATCACCTGGTTGATAGTATGGATATGATCGATAGTAGAGTACCGTTTCCGAACACCTGATTGATCCTTTGCTTGATTGCAGTCTAAGGTTGTCCTGATTCTATTAGAGATTACCTTAATAAATACCTCATACGTAACAGACAGTAATCTGATTTGTAATTTTTTAGGTCCTTAGCGTCCCCGTTCTTATGAATGAGGATAATGTTTGCATAATGTTTAAAAGGCACCGTTCCGGTGCGTACTAGCGTCCAAACCAGGATCCGTGTAGTAAGGCTTGAGGCGTGCAACATGGACCCTCTCGGTGCGTGATGTAGAGGTACGCATTGCGGGGTGCAAGGGCGCAATTTCGTATGTCACTGGAGTCACTTGTCGTAAAATGGGGTAGGGTCCTGTATAACGGGGTAAAAGTTTTCCGAGAGGCCAACGCGATGAGCTGGGGTCCAAAGTAGCACGAGAAAGCAGCAAGAATACTCTGTGTTGCGATGACAGGAATCATAGCGACGTTTCTGGAAGTGCTGGGAGGCTGCGAGTCGGTTGCGAGCAACAACGCTAGCAGCATCGGCTCGGGCTATGGCGTCACGAGCATATGAGCTGGTAGTGGCGACAGAAGGGAGCAGGCTGTCAAAAGGAAGCAGAGGTTCACGGCCGTGTAGAAGATAGAAGAGGGAGTAGCCGGTAGTGTCGTGACGCGAGGAATTGTATGAGAATGTCAAAAATGGCAGCCTTATGTCCAAGTCGCGGTGGTCATCAGAAACGTACATAGACAGCATGTCAGTTAACGTCCGGTTAAGGCGTTCAGTAAGCCCGTTCGTCTGTGGATGGTAGGCAGTCGTGAAAGAATGACGAACGTTGCACAATCTTAAGATTTCGTCTACTATACGCGCCAGAAAGAAATGGCCACGGTCGGTGAGCAGTTTGCGGGGAGCTGCGCGCATGAGTATAACGTCGTTGAGGAGGAAAGCAGCGACATCAATTGCACAACTGGTTGCTATTGCTCGTGTGACCGCGCAGCATGTGGTGTAATCAGTGGCCACCGCAATACATTTGTTCCCCGATGCGGACAGTGGAAAAAGCCCTAGAAGATCCAGACCCACTCGAGAAAATGCGTCTATGGGGATGTCGATCGGCTGCAGGGGTCCACCTGGTAAAACTGATGACTTTTTCCGGCGTTGGCAGCGGTCACAAGCAGCCACGTAGCGGCGGACTGCGCGGTATAGGCCTGGCCAAAAGAACCGACGGCGCACACTGTCGTATGTGCGAGAGACGCCTAGATGACCCGCTGTGAGAACGTCGTGAAGCTGTTCAAGGACGGCTGTGTGTAGGTGCTGAGGGACTACTAGTAGAAGGTCGGGGCCATCAGGTCGCATATTGTGCCGGTATAGGTGCCGTCGTGGAGCACAAACAAGCGAAGGGAAGGGTCATGGCGATCGGCGCTGAGGCGATTGATAATTTCGTGAAGCTGAAGGTCCAGGCGTTGCTCCCGGCGAATATTGGAAAAGTCAGAATTAGAGAGCACGCAAGCGTCATTGTCACATTCAAGTTGGCTTGGCGGGTCGACTGGATGACGGGACAGATAATCGGCGTCTCGGTGCAACTGGCCAGACTTATAAACTACTAAAAAATTGTAGCCCAACGACCAAGGCGGCCAGTAGGGTCTTTGAGTGTGGAAAGCCAGCACTATGCGTGGTGGTCAGTGACTACTGTGAATGGCCGCTCATACAAGTAAGGGCGGAACTTCGTAATGACCCAACTAGGGCTAAGCACTCCCGTTCAGTGATGGAATAATTCTGTTCGGCAGCAGAGAGGAGTCGGCTGGCATAGGCATGACACGAGGGGAATCGAGCTGACGTTGTGCGAGAACTGCACCAATTCCATGGCCACTTGCGTCGGTGCGTACTTCTGTGGGCGCTGACGGATTGAAGTGAGCCAACACTGGCGGACCGGTGAGGTGGGCAATAAGAGCGACGAAGGCGCCCGATTGTTCGTGGCCCCAGGAAACGGAGACCCTTTTTCAGAAGCTGCGTGAGTGGACGGGCGATTTCCGCGACGTTTGGTACAAATCGCCGAAAATATGAGCAAAGTCCGAGGAAGCTACGCACCTCGCTGCTAGATTTCGGTATTGGAAAATCACTTACAGCTCGAATTTTGTCGGGGTCCTGCTGGATGCCACGGGTGTTGACCAAGTGTTCTATGATCTTGAGTTCCCGGCGACCAAAGCTACACTTCTTGGAGTTCAACTGAAGGTCAGCTCGTCGGAAGACGCCAAGAATTGCCGAAACGTGATGGATGTGGCCCTCAAAGGTTGATGAGAATACGATGACGTCATCGAGGTAGCGCAGACATGTGGTCCATTTGAACCCGCATAGTAAAGAGTCCATCATGCGCTCGAAGGTCGCAGGGGCATTACATACGACGAAAGGCATCACCTTGAATTGGTAGAGGCCATCTTGGGTGACAAAAGCAGTCTTTTCACGACCTCTTTCGTCAACAGAGATCTGCCAATATCCAGAGCGGAGATCGATGGAAAAGAAGTAGTTGGCACTATGCAGGTAGTCGAGGGCGTCATCGATCCTTGGAACAGGGTACACGTCTTTCTTGGTTATCTTATTTAGGTGTCAATAATCAACGCAAAACCTCCAGCTGTTGTCTTTCTTTTTAACGAGTACTACCGGAGACGCCAAGGGGCTTCTCGACGGCTCATTTATGTTGCTGCCCAAGATTTTCTCCAGTTCTTCCTGAATGACCCGGCGAAAGAGCAGTAGGTGCTCTGTCAGTCTATTGTACAATGCGAGAATGTTTAAGCTCGCTTCACTGACACCAAACATATCAGAAATTGAAAATGGCGCTCCTTCTGTCTGTCCTCAACCTAGTGCGCGCCGGCGAGCTAGAACAAAATTAAGGAAACAAGTCTCAGGGTCACCCCACTACGCCCCGTGCTCTCAGCGTGCTATCAGGAAGGAGACAGCTTTGGTTCCGCCATAACATTGACGCAGCCGCAAGCTCGAGGATCAGTAGTGGCATCTTACATATTTGGAAGGTAGATCTGTGTGCCAAACTGGTTGGTTTGCTTTGCTGTTCCGACGAGCCAAAAAAAAAAGCACCTGCATAAAGCAAACGTATAGTTCGTTAGGCCGCATGGTCGCTTCTGGTCCGCCGTGCCCGCTGAACTCGAAGGCTGGAAGTTGCTATTTTATATTCCAAAGCGATGAGGTCACGTGTCGAGATGGTGGCGCTGTTGATGCATCACGGGGCAGTAAAGATATCGTTGAAGGAAGGAGACAGCTTCGGTTTCGTGATAACCTTGATGCAACCGTCGATCGGGGATCAACAGCTGCATCAGGCGAATTTGGAAGGTCAGTCTGTCCGCCAACTCAATTATTTTGCGTCGTTGTTTCGACGAGGCCAAAAGCAAGTACCTGCACCAGGCCCAAAAATGCTCTGTGAGGCCACATGGTCAAGCGCGGTCTTCCGTGCCGTTCGCTGTTTTGTCTCGATATTTCTTCGCCGGCTTTAAATCGAGCGCTGACGAATGAAACGGGCAAAATATCGTGCATGTCAAAATACGCTGTACAACGGATGATGATGATGAAAACATTCATTGACATTGGCTTAGATTAAGGGAAGGCCGCACACAATAGGGTAAAATACATCTATTATGCATAAGGCATGCTCCGGACGAACTACCTCACTGTAGGAGGAAACGTTTGAGCATATTGTCAAGAGACGGCGAGTACAAAAGTGCTGTGCTCGCGTGTGGAATGTGGAGAACGTGAGGACGACGTAGTGTGTATGGGTGGTTCGTGCTGGGTGCTACTAGCCCAAAGGTTTTTGTTGTGGTCAGCTACCCCTCTAAATATTTGTCGATAGATCTGATCTCTGTGTGCGTGTATGTACGCTACATTATTTTACTTGTGTGGATGCCAATTTCATATCTGATGCATGACAAAAAGCATTCGTTTCCCGTATACTTTTCAGTCGACAGTTCGTGATGATGCGTAAAAAAGCTATATGAAAGCGATTGTCTTGCCTTACAGCGTTGTTTACGGCAATTGCTATTTTTGTGGATGCAGTCAATAAAAAGGTATTATACGCTGGTCGCTAAGTAATGGCTTGCTGCATTGTCCCTGCCTAGAATGCTTACAATTCTCAACGAGAAATTCTGTAATCTTTGAATTAGCCCAAGGTAACCATTAAACGTGTATCTAGGCAGCTTGAGAACTGGCTGTGAATAAAGTAGAAATAAAAATGCGCAATGTATTTGTGTAAAAACATCAGGCAATTAGAATCTTATAGCACCTGTGTGCCAAGGTTCCACAAAAAGATGGAATCGCTGATCTTATCAAAAACTCATTGAAAGTGTGATTTATGTAAAACCAGTCTGCAATGCCGAAATCATAAAAAAACGAACCTGAAATAATAAGCATTTTTATTGCACTGGCTGATCCAAATGTTTTTAAATTACAATGCAGCCTTAGTGTGAACCCACTTTCAATGTTATTATATTTCGACATATCTGTAGCCGTTTCTTCACATGCTAAATTACCTTTCTTTCATGATATGCTTCAGATAATCTCTTTTGAGGCGAAAGTCTTTGATGGCCGATAGCCGAGGTCATGACCTTGTCCGTCCAGCCGACCAAGACACACCTTAAGTAGTACTAATATTGTCTAAAATAAAGAAATAAATCTTGTTTAGTAGCGTGGTTTTTTGGGCTTGTTGGTACATGATTCCAATACACTATAGCGCAGCAAAAGACGAGGACACAAGAGCGAGAGACGAACACCACGAGCGCTAACTTCCAACAAATTTTATTCTCCTGAAGCATCATATATAAACGCCAGAAAAACATGAATCACATGTGCAAACAGTATCAATTCCTTAGAAAGACAAGCTCTTTATCTGAGAGGAGAATGGAAGGTGTGCTTACACACGCGCATCCTGAACTATTTATCTTTTCGGCTTCAATGATTTCGCGCGTTACTCTTTCTCCGCTTTTTCCTATTACCACACTTTTATCAAAGAAAGGCTTACAGGTTTTTGAGTTGCATTCGAGAATGTGGTCAACCAGCGATCCGCCTTGATGGCCGTTTCTGACGTTGCGAGCGTGTTCCATTAGGCGCTCGTTCAGACATCTCCCCGTCTGGCCGATATAGTGTTTCCCGCATGACAAGGGAATTTTATATACTACAACACCTTCATCGCACGAGACGTACGGCTTCTGGTGCTTAATTGCGCATCCGCCCGCTTTTTTGGTGTTGGTTTCTTTCAGCTTGCACAACGTAGAAAGTTTCTTCGGCGCCGAGAACACTACAGTCGCATTTGCTCGTTGACCAATTCCTTTCAAATTGTGAGAAATCTTGTGCAGATATGGTAAAACAACAAGGTTTTTCCGTTCCCGAGGAACCGGATTTGGGTGGCATTGATTTTCTGGTTTCATGTTTTTAAGAAGTTTTTCGGCAACAGAAACTTGAACATGGGCGGGATATCCAGCATTAGTCAGCCTCCTGGACTGCTCTTGAAAACTATCTCTCATCATGTGTGGACAAGATTTCCGGAGAGCATTTTGAAAACATAAATTGATAATACCTCTTTTCACAAGTTTAGAATGAGCGGAGTGATATGGCAGCATCGGCTTGTCGCTACGCGGCTGATAGGCCCCGCATATGTGATGAGCGTGAAAGGTGAAGTTAATATCTAAAAATCTAATTGAGTTATTAATGGGCAATTCGCATGTTAGAACAAGTGGTTTAAAATGCTCTTTCATGATAGTTACAATGCGTTGAGCCTTTGGCTCAAGAGAGCCATGGTCACACCTAACAAGAACAAAAAAATCATCAACAAATCTAAAGACCTTGATTACGTCCAAGCTGTCAAGGTGGCTGGAAACAGCCTTGTCAAGTTTGGATAAAAACAGATTACTCAGAATCGGCGCTATGCACGACCCGATGCATATCCCTTCTTTCTGAAGGTAGGGTTTTCCTTCCCAGTTAATAAACGTTGACTGCAAGTAAATAGCTAAAATTTCTAAAAAACTGCTCGCCGACACACCCGCCGAGTTCTGGAAAGCAACACACCCGAACTCATCTATGTACTTCTTAGAACAGATGTGCGGCGAAATAGAATTTTAAGGAATAGGCCTTCCATCGGCGTACTCTGACAGCTTGGGATGGCGAACTCTACATATCACACTTAGTCACGAAAAAGCTATTGCTCCCGCGCTCTCCCAGCAGAATACTGTGAAATTTTGAGAGGACATAAAAGACTCCAGATTTACGAGTATAACGACCTAATGATGAATACTTTGCGCAAAACAGGACGGGACACAAAGAAGGAACACATCACATGTGCGAACACTTGCAATCATATTCTAAAAAAAAAAAAAACATCCGCCTTGAAAAGTAAACACCTGAACCACATGTGCAGACCTCTCTATGTAGGCCGGGGCAAAGACGTTGCTTTGTTGAAGCTGAAAATAAATTATCTTATGTGTCATGAAAATATTCTTAATTCTGAGTATCTATAGCTTAACGATTCGCGATGTAATTAGCTGCTTTCGTTGTTCGCAGGCATACCACTGCTCAAAATTGACTGGCTATCTCGGCAGGTGGGCTTTTTGAAACATGGTACATTTTTAGTGTAACTAACTCCGATTAACTTCTGCATGTTCTGTGGTACCACCTTCTCTTGCGAGAACATCAGATTGGCGAAATATTGCTCAAAAGTGCCAGTTTTTGCATCGAAACCACCCTCGGCATCACTATACTCGATGGAACCGCACGCTAGAGGGGGACTTCACATGCTGTTGGAGAGAGCAGTGTCTCCACCCTGAAAGCGGGGATGGCCTTCGACACACTCTATTCACAAGGGGAGCTTACGTGCAGGACCAATATCGAAGAACGTTGCTGACTTAGCTCAGTCGCTACAGTGCCGGACGCGAAATACGGCAGTCGTGGAGTCGGATCCGCCTCGCAATATGTGGATACTTTTTCTCCAAATTTATATACGGTTATTTGCATGATTACGTTATTATTTCCCATTCTATAAGGCTAAGAACATACCCCTATTTCTCTGGTGCTAGTGGCTCTTGGTTATTTTCTAGTATATCTAATTACGATGACCTCATTTTTCCTGCATCTGTTTCTTTAATACGTCAGGCATGGAAAGACACCACAAATACACGGTGTTGTTATGACAAGGCACAGGTTAAAATTGAAAAAAAAGGCCTTCAAACCAATATATATTAAAGCATTAAGCTACCCCCTCCCGTGACATTATAACACGACAGCGGACGAAAGGCGCAGCCAAACTACCAAATCACGAGTTCTTTCAAGGTAAAAAATCGCAAGAGACTTACCACATTGGTTTACAGTGCAATTAACGCCATAGAGCAGATTTGGAATGCTATAAGCTATGATGCAACCTCACTGACTAAACCCACGCGAGAAGGAAGACGCCAATCTCTTTATCCTCATTTCTTAACGTGCTAGTGCGTGCCGATAGATTCACGCCATTGACTCGCAAAGAGCTGACATGGCTGAAAAATATCCGCTTGTGATACGCAGGGGATTTAACATCATACGTAATAATGGAGGAGGGGGATACGCATATGAAGTGCCGGAAAAGAGAAAAAGTTTAATAATTAGGACATCAAACCACAGTGAAAAATCTGTGAAATCCTACAGGATTGGGTAAAGGCGCATTTGTTCATATTACACCAAAACTTACTCTCCTGAGGAGGTTTACGGACTGAGTGTACCAAAATTACGAGATAAAGCTTCATCAACGCGGTTTAAACCACGTGTCTAACATCATGCCTATTATTCTAACTGTCATGTAAAGAGCAATTTTTTTTTATGGCGAATTTGAATCTCTTCGTTTATTGCTCTGGCAACGGATAAGTAGCTTGTGACTCGCTCGTGTAGGTAACGAATGAGAGGAAATTCCTTCTGGCATTGTAATATGGCTCTTTATCTTAAGAGCGGCAGTGCGCACGACGCAGGGAAGAGAACGTGGTGTTCTTAATAACCTAATTTACGGTGCATGCTCGTGTAGATGCCATGCCACACTTCAGAACGACGCTGACCTTATTCAGATAGGGAAATAAACCAATTACAAGAAAATACTGAAATAGAGCAAAAACAGAACAGAAGCAGCATATACTGTCCTGATGCCCGCAGTGAGGAACAATCGAATTAGTTTTGATTAATGGGCACTTACTGCGGTCGAGACAAAGACCGCATGTTCGCGCTGCGTGTCGGACATGCCTGCGGGCGGCTTTGGTGCGGTTCGGCCTAATTGCCTGTACTACTTCGCGCGCTCATAATGCCGGGTGGGACACACTCTTCTTACAGCCGCTGTGCACGCAATGCGAGCGTCACAGCTTCAGTGCTCGGCCACACGAACCGCTTATGGTGAAGAGCCTCTGGCGTAAATTGCACTATGCAAGGTCATTTATTATGACACTCTTGTTTCTAGAAGCTGCACAATAAGGAAAAATGCTTTTCTTAGCTATTTGCTTTTGCGATTTTCGAACGCCAGATAGAGTCTCAGTGCACGTCTCAGATATCAACTTACCGTGGCGGCATATTAAAAAGCGCGTTTTTCATTTTAGGATTGGTTTGCAGATAAATACGTCATAATGGGTGTAGCATATACGTCGCATAGGAAATTGAGAGGGCAGACTAGATTACCCGTGTGTAGTTACCGTGGTACAATAGGTGCTAGCAGAAAAAAATGTAGTTAAGAAGAGACTTACAGTGGTTTTGCAAGAAATGTTTTTAGAGCGAAGGTACGCATCCAGCCATCCCTCTCCTCTAGTTTATGTGACGCCTGCGCACCCGGTTTTCATAGCAACAGTGATGCCAGCCAACTGGTTTATTGCCATAGCGACTATGAGTCTATTCGTTATTCAGCCACCAATGCGGGAAGGGAGATGACAGCATCCACGACAGATACCTCTATGGCAGTCTCCCCTCCTCTACATCATTGTTCATGCCGCTTGCTCGCACGACATCATAACAGACATTCATGCGGTGCCAGATTTCAAATCCCTCATTTAACACCATGGTCTATTTGCCTTCGTTTGCAGGCCGTCAAATATAGACGTCTAACTTTCTGCCAAATTTTGGGCCAGTCTCTCAATTGGTAAGCGCTAAGAATGACCATCAAGCAGAGTATATGGATCATAAATGCGGCTAAGTGACAGAAAGAAGTGACGAAGAAATGTGAGATGCTGAAGATGGTATGAGCTGTCGAAACACCAGAAGAACGGGCTGCCAGCTGGAGACGTTTCATAATGAAAAGAGCGTAAAACAAGCAGTTCTACCTGAGTGTCACGCCGTTTTGTCACTACGGTCGATGTAGCCATGTTTAAACCTGGCTAACTTTTCCCCTTCACTTTCCTTTTCCTTTTTCGCCAGGTAATTTCGCCAGTTAATTAGGCTTAATTAGATCACAAGCAGAGGTGAATAATTACAAAAGAAGTTTTAATTACCATAACTATTTTTTATCACGGATAACAAACAGTACCTAACAATAATGCCTCTCAATATTGCCCGCCGGGCCATGAGGGTATTTAAAATAAATAAATAAATATTACCACTGGGCCCTTTTAGCTTTTCCTTCCTCAAAAACTTTCGCGCTAGCGCATCTTCAAAGCAAAACGAGAATTTGTCTCGTCTATTAACAAAACAATTCCTTAACCATATTCAAGTCATAATAGCAACACTGACATCAGTCCCTGTATTGCGCCGAGAGGGACACATTCTTCATGCAGCACTTTACCGAGCTGCTTGGTCTTACGTTATTCGCCATGTCGCCTACCGTTCTTCGATGTTATTTCATATTGCAAGAAATGAAATGAAACTATGCTGCTATCCAACGCAACTCCTGGTTCCTCTTTTGCAACGGGCTAACCTTGATGAGTTAAATAGAGGCACCGAAGACAATTTTATATTTGAAATTGTTGCACGGTTAAAGAAAACTTCTAAACTACGCTGGCATAAAGAAAAGCAAGTGCGCTTGCAAATGAAGATAAGCAGGACTTAAATACATTCAAATAGATCAGTCCAGAATATAAGCATGCGCGGAAGTACTGTTCATAAAGTGAAAAAAAAAAAGAAGCTTTATTTCTGTTTCGGCAGTTTTCCCCACACCACAATGCAGAGCTTTTTTTTCAGACATACCTCATAGGCCTAGCGTCATTTGATCGAGCACCAGATACTCGCGCGCTCCACCCAAACAGGGAACAAAAAAAAATCGCACATTTCGTTCCATCTTGAATGTCATAACTCTTGTCCTCTGCTATTAACTACCGATGCCAAGGGGATGGTGTGCGCAAAGAGGCGTAGTGTTCAAAATTTTGAGAAAGTTTTCGTACGTTGCCGTGGCATGAAACCTGTCACTGAATGTTCACGTGTAGGTAGGCTGACACCTAGGGAGGCTTCATTGGGTGTGTGCAGAACAAAGGATTCGCTGTAGGATGAAGCTCTCGTGAAAACCAGATTAAGCTGTCTCCTTCTTATATGTGTGCAGACAGCAGCTGGTCTTAAGGTAGGCATCTTATTCGGAGCACGGAAACGAATTTCAGGGCCCTGTGTGTGCGTTTTGAAAAGCTCCCTGCTTTTCCTACTTGTCTGAGCTCTTTTCCCGGTTTCTTCCAACTTCCTTTGTGCTGTCAAATTCTCTTCTTTCCATATGAATGCTTTGTTTTCTATTTCAGTTTTCATTTTCCCATCCTTTTGAAAGTCAAGCCGACGAAGTGTAAAGTATGGCGACGTTTTTTATTAGCGGGGGTTTCTTTCTGACCACTAGAAAAACAGGATCTTTCATAACCTTCACGAGAAAACTGACAATGTGATTATTCTGTAATCTAATAGGATGGCAACATAATGGTAGTGTTCGAGAGACTCAGTTTTGCAGCACTTTCTTTAAGAAAAGCAATAAAATTATTTGACTTGCAATAACTGTTGCTGTTAGTCACCCAGAGCTGGTCACAAAACTAGCAAAGTGACTATATCATCAAATTATCATTTTCATTCCTCAACATTTTATGGCGACTGAGCATATGGCAGTGAGTCTTTTCAAGAGCTCAGAAATTATTACATAAGCGAAACAAAGCACTGGAGGAAGAAAATGCCCGGTCACTGTTTCTGGAAACTGTGGTGGTTTGGTTTCTTTGGCACCTACTATTACCCAGAAGTTACGCTGGTGAAAGTACTATTCATATACGGTCGATCTCAACAGACGCACACTCAACAGACTCAAGACCAGACGATAAAGAAGAAAAAAATTTGAGGGACGCTTAAGCTTCGCCTTCAAGAGTGGAACGCGATAGCGTTATTGCACCTCGTCGAGAAAACTTATTAAACGCAAGGGTATTGGGGCATCCTCGCACCGGTACCCGCGCGGCCCGAAGGGGAGAAGCGGGTGAGCGAAGATAGTGATCTAAAGAAAGGAAAGACGCTTGATTCTACAACCCGTGAGGGTGCACGGCGAAACGTCAGGGGCGAGGGGCGCACCACGTGTCGGGGCAGCGCCGCACATTGCGAGGAGGGGTTCTTCTGTGTTTGCCGCAAGATGGCTCTGCATGTGCGCAGAGCGCAGAAGAAATGTAGCGGAAACGAACTTCGCTACTCGTGTAATTGCGACTTCTGTAAGTAACATGCTCATAATTACCGATATACACCGCAGTATAACGTTCTACGGCAAGTTTCTAGGCAACACCGCATTCTCTAGAAGCGCTTTTGTACCGCTTTCGAGCATCGAACTAGTGGCTACATCAGACGTGCGGTATCAGAGACCGATCAATATTCACGAACATACACACGGCGAGACGCGTGCAGGATTGCTGCGATGCTCTACACATGCGCGTCGCAATGCTCCAGCTCGATTTGGAGAAAGCGTTCGAACGAGTGCCACATGAAATTCTGTTTACCATTTTGCAACATGTACACGTCGGAACAGTCATCACAGAGGGTGTCAAAATGGCGTACAGTGGTTGCACGACGCGGCTAATAATCAACAAGTGGGTGGGAGCGCGCATCGAGGTGCAACAATCTGTGCGCCAGGGTTGCCCCCTCTCGCCTCTACTCTTTGATATGTACATAGAACCCCTTTGCCTCAGTATCATCGGGACTTGCTATATCAAAGGCTTCAAACTACAGCAAGCCGAGGTCAAACTCCTTGCATATGCCGACTACGTTGCGGTTTTCTGCGTTGCTCTTCCGTAGTGTTGGTAATGGAGGCCTTGGCTTGTCGCATTTATACCTGCGGCAGGTAGTTAATCGTTTCTGCTTCCTTCGAGACATGAAGGACCCTTTTTACGCACTGTGTTACAGATCAGATTAAGCAAACTCCTACCCGATTTTGTTGTTTCTACCGAATACGTAACAGCACGTGTTGTTGGTTTTCTCAAGGAGGTCGTGGCGGCCTGTAATTTCTTAAGTGTGCGATTCTCACGCGATTATTTAGCTGTAGTAAAGCGCAAAAAGCTGTACAAGGACCTTGCAGACGTAGTTTTTCCTGTACCACTGTATCGCACCATGTACAGTGCCAATCCCGGTAGCGACGTTTTAAAGCGCGTAAAGAGAATGCATGTGGCTCCAGGCGCAAAGTCTTTTTTCTTTAGGCTCCACACCGGAACCTTAGAGGTAAAAACCTGGATGGAGGAAAAGGGACTGTACGTTCCCTGGGGTGTGCATTGTTTTTATGCAGAAAGCCCGAAACCGTCGAGCACGTCCTCTTGGAGTGTTTGGGAGGCGTGTTCTTTTGGGACATACTGCAAAGAACACTGAAAAAAGACCTGCCACTAGACCCCCGAGGAATTCGTTTCCTAGCTGTGGAAAATGACGAAGGCGTCCCTTTCGACGCAGTAATGCTGATGGGATTGCACTGTATATGGAAAGCCTGCATGGCAGCGCGACACGCCGACATTGATGCAAGGCCGGCACGCCAGTACTTCTGCGAACCCGTTGCGGCGTTCGTGGCAACCCACAAGAATGTGCACCCGGTGCCCGAATGGGTATCGGGCATTGAGCCCCTTATGTACATGAAGAGTTTTTAGCCCCTTTACATCAGTCAAGGTTTGGCTGGAAGTTTTAGGCCATACCGACGCTATGTACATTCTTCTCAAGTGTTCTTTCACTTTTGTTGTGTAGCGATGTATGTCTAAGCAGGCAATAAAAAAAAAAAAAAAAACTTGTGGCTGCGTGGTAGCGTCTCCGTCTCACACTCCGGAGACCCTGGTTCGATTCCCACCCAGCCCATCTTGGAAGTTGCTTCTTATTTATGAAGTGCATGTTTATTTATGAAGTGCATGCCGGGATTTATCGCTCACGGCCAACGCCGCCGACGACACCGGCTTTTATGCGACACGAGCTCCTTAACGCTACCGCGTTAAAAACAGACGTCCAGAATTTATGTTTCCTCTTATCCTTCTGCTTATAATGAGGAGCCACAGGCCTATTCTTATCTAAAAGGTCAAGCAAAAAATGCACATAATCAAGTTTCCCAAACAAAATATATACGATTGAAGACTGAATTATTTCATGCAGGCACCAGTTGTTTGGGTATTTAAAACCATGAAAATTGCTTATGTTGCAATTTTTAACACCGTGAGCAAACCGGAAACGTTACCACTTATCGCTCAATTTCTGCCCGCTGTTACCATTTAACCCATCCGTACTTGTCGTGTATTTCATAAAAATACTTAACAAGCAGTAATCAGAGAGACTAACGTCGATCACCTATAGCGATATTAGATTAAGGTGACAGTTCGATCTCTTTTAGACAGTGTTGCTGAATGTATTGGTGTCCTGCTTCTGTGCTGCGTTTTAAGAGGTATTTCAGAGGTAAGGTTATTTCAGAGTAATAATAATAATAATAGGTTTATTCGGTACACAGAATATGCCCACGGGAAGAGGCACAAGCAAGAAGCTGATGGCATTCTTCCTGACGAGGCCTCACCCCGGGTCACGCATCAATGACAGTAGGATGGACAAGGTCAAGGTCAGTTCCACCAAAACAAAACAAAACATAAACAATGGAAAAAACGTCTCATACATTATATTTGGCATTGTAAGAAATTAGATAAGAACCATGGCATCGTAAACAAGGAAAGTGCATCAGTAACGCTACGATTCGCGACACAAAATGTAAACAAAATAATGTAAGACAAGCACTACAAGTCACATAGATTTGGTGAATTCATAAGAAGGGGAAAAAAGCAATTTTATTTTCTTTTTAAATTGAAAAATAGTTTTACTCCTTATAGTATCATCAATTATTGAAGGATAGGCATTGTTGGGTGCCGTAATTTGTCCGGGCGCGAGTGGAAACAAGAGAGGTAACACGCAGACTGTAGCCGGTATTTCTGTTCAGATATGTATTTCTAAATGATGTGATGTCTTGCTTAACTTTAATAGAGATATGTACAGCAACAGAATACTTATGGCACACAGGGAATGGAGGAATATGTAGGGCGTCAAAGGAGTGGTCGCCGTTAAAAGGGTTTGTGGACCAAGCGCGTAAAGCTCTTTTTTGCAAAGAAAACAGTCTGTCTGAAAAGTTTTGTTGCAAGTCCCCCAGATTAGATTGCAGTACACCAGTTGAGAATGAATTAGGGCAAAATACAACTGTTTTTTTTTTATCTGCAAGGGCAACAGGTGTCTGATACGATTGATCACACCAATTGATCGAGCTACCTGCAGGCGAACATGATTTACATGGTCACCCCAGCCTAGGTCACTACGGAAAAATACGCCCAGAAATTTACAGGAGGTTACAGATTCAATCAGGGTATCGTTAAACTGGAGTTGAATGGGATAATCTATATGCTTATTTTTAGGACAGAATAATAAGAATTTAGTTTTCTTAACGTTCAATTTCAATTTATTCACAGCAAGCCAAAGCTTATGTTCATGTAGCCAGGAGTTGGTGCGACGTTCTAGTTCGCGAAGATCAAAACCAGAGAAAAAAGTGTTCGCGTCATCTGCGTATAAAACAATGTTAGAATAAGCTGACATATTTACTATGTCATTGATATATAATATAAAAAGGCGAGGCCCCTGTATGGATCCCTGCGGAACACCAAAGTTTATTATTTCTGATTCAGATACGGCATTGTTTAGTCGTGTGTACTGAGTGCGATTGGACAAGTAGCTTTGCAGTAACCTGTGAGGCGTTCCACGAATGCATATCTGTGTAATATATCAAGTAGAATGTCGTGCTTAACTGAATCGAAGGCTTTGGAAAAGTCAAGAAATACACCGACAGTGAAAAGCTTATGTTCAATATTATTAATCAAACTATTTTTGATTTCGAGCAGAGCTGCCTGCGTGGATTTTCCAGGCTGAAATCCATACTGTTCCTTACAAATTATATTATTAGAATTCAGGAATTTGTATACCCTCGTAAAGATAACTCGCTCCGCAACTTTCGAAAATAAAGGCAGTAGGGAAATAGGACGATAGTTACTGGGGTCATTTTTATTGCCTCCTTTGAAAATTACTTTAACACGGGCGGATTTCATTTTTTCTGGGAATTCACCTGTAAGAAGCATTAGATTACCGATATGTACGAGAGGAAAGGCAATAAATGTAGCAGCAGCTTTTACGGCTAGAGCAGTAATGCCGTCTAGTGGATGATGCTATCTTCGGTTAGGGAGTATTATGTTTATTTACAGGCATTTAGTATTGATAAAAAAACAAGACGCTATTGACTAGTTTGTGAAGGAACTATCAAATGGGAGTGACTTACCCATATCGGTTTTCGGGTTGCGGAAAGAGGGAGAGCAACTAAGAAAGGCAGGAAGGCAAGATAAAAAATGAAAAAATTTAAAAAGGAAACAGAATTGAAGAAAGAAAGTAGGAGAAAAACAAAAAAGAAAGAAAGAAAGGAAAAGAAAGTGTTAGGTTTCTGAGTTACGTTCCTTGCCTTCGTTAAGTTTCTGGCCTTCGTTAATTCTCTGGCCTTCGTTAGGCCACAAGAGACGAAAGGAAAAGGAAATGTTTTCCTTGACAGGTCTACGTTATGCCATGCACTGCCTATGCTGTTTGCCGCGCTTTATCAGTCGGCCTAGATCTTCTTGCTATCACTTCTTTGCAGAAAAAGAGGAATCTCGCTTGATATAATTTTTTTCTTGTTCCCACCTTTTGCTGTCATGTTATTGTACTTCATTTATATATGTGTGTACTCAGAGCTAAAAGGCAGCTAGCTTCTCACACTCAACAGAACCCAGAGAATGATGCTCATAGCACAAAATTTTAGTGGCGTGTCACGAGTGGATGTATTGTCAAAAAGGGCCTTGTCATCAAAGATTGGCCTCATGCGTAGAAATGGCATCATAACAACTTCCTAGCCCTTAAGTAAGAAGATGTCGATGCATTGAAAGCGGGTTTTGCGCGCCTCGCATGTAAAAGTATACTGGGATTACTTTGCTGAACTAATTCGGCTCTCTACCTATCTAACTAGGGACAATTAGAACTCTTACGCAGTGGTGCTACTAACCACGTACTTCCCGCTATAGGGCATAAATTAAGGAGCAGTCCCAACCTACACACGCTCGTCCCTCGGCCTAGACAACGCACACCTTTGTCTCAGCGAGGACGCTGCGTTTCATGTTGTGTATCAAGCACTTCTGGAGTCAGTTGTACGTTCAGGGTTCTAACCCTACTAATGTTCACGCATGAAATTAGCGAGCAGTGAGTCGGACACGCTATTTATGAACGCCGTCACTCTTAAGTGAGAAACCAGGAAGAGAGGCAATTTTCTGTTCGTTGCAGGGGCCGAGAACTACTGACGTGAATTAACCTCTGCATCCATAATGCAGGATATTCCAGAATTCATTCTGGGAATAGTTTTTAGGAATGTTTCAGTCGTCGGCACATAATACATATTTGGGGAGTGACTAACAGATGAGGAAAAAGGCTATTGAATTAACTTAAATAAGCGCTTTCCCCGAAACTATATTCACAGCAGTCTACCACTTCTCAAGTGTTGTCATATATATATCGTTGTGCAATGAGAACACCAACTCTTTTCCACATTAAAATGTTATGTTCAATGTGTAACTGCTCGAAAAATAAAAATAAAAGAGAGGTGGCAGACTAATAGCTTGTTTCATAAAACAAGGGTTGTGTGTTCAGTGTCGTCGCCAACATTTCCAGCCCAGGACCAAATTATTCTTTCAAATAAAAAAAATGTTCAGTCGGCTCGGGACATTAGCGAGTATATCACAGCCTTTTCTCCAGCAACCATACCTGTTTCAACGTTGCTTCCAACGCCTTCGCTACTTCATGTAAACGGCCAGTGGTAGTAACTTCAAAAATAACATCAAGACCTTCAGAAAGAAGCATCTAAAATATCACTACAAGAATATCAACTGACTTCCCACACGTGTCAATTTTTTTTTTTTCAATTTTCGCTTAATTTCTTGTCTCTGTAAACAGTACAAGAAAAAACAGTCGTGCCTCCATACTCCAAGGTGGCAGGCAGGTATGAGGTGCCAGTTGTGTTTTCTGCGCCCAAAAAACTGGGTGGTTTCTGTGCAATAATACGGAGGAGAAGGAAAGCACAATGCAATAAGAAGCATGCAAATAGTTTTATTGGTTGTGTGGTGGGAGTGATTTACGGGATTCCACTGACGTGCGGTAACGTATATACATACCAGACTGGAAGATGTATTAATCATAGAATAAGGGAACATGAGAACTCCAAAGAAAATGGGAAACGGTCAAAGTTACCCCTGCATTGTCAGACGTGCAAGTATGAGCCATTGTTTAGCAGGCTTAATATTTTAGGGAAAAATCGGGACAAGATGGCCTGCAAAATTTTAGAGGCGTTCTGTATACAGAAGAAAGAAGACATATGTGTTAGTGAAGCCTGGCTGTGTTTACGCAGGAAAGAATTTACTTTTATTGAGGAATCTACCTGAGTAATGGAAAGAAATGAGTTTATTATCGACCCTTAAGTTGTTATTCTTGGACGCCTTTCGTGCATTGTGGCCATGTTTGTATTTTGATCCTACTTTCCCTCAAGTAACTGTGCTCATTGCTCGCATTGCTTCTTAGACATGCCGGGCAAGTTAGTTTCTTTTGTTTACATAGGGACTTCAAAAGTGAAATGCTTTGGAAGGATATGTCTTACTGCACATGTGTGGTGGTAGTTTTCTAATGTGTGTCTATGTGGTAGAATCTGTGACTGTCCTGCTTGGATGATGGTTGTGTTGTACTGAGACGATTGTGGTAATAGCTGCTGGGCAAGAAGAGGTGTGTGAAGATGTACTTGGGTGTTGAATTTTGACTGTCATGCTTGGATGATATTTGAGTTGTACGGGGAAGAAAGTGTTACTATCTCCTTGGTAAAGAAGAGGTGTGTGAAGAAGATGTACTTGGGTATAGAAGAGGATGAGTGATTAAGGGGAAGTGTGTGTTCAGATCCATATTGTCGCGTAGTGGTGACAAGGAAGTAGACAACAAAAGAAGACACATGCTTGATGGTACTGAAATCAACTCTTTATTGGGCTGACTTGCGCCCACAAAAGAACTAAGCAACTCGGCGGCGGCGATAGCAATAAACGTGCTCGTCGATAGGCGAACTAAGAATGACCGTCCCACTTGTCAACGCTCAATTTAAAGGCTGCTCAGAACAATCTAGATAACGTTGCAAACTGCTACTAGCACAACAAGGAACATTGTAGAAACATACGCGAGATCAGAATTTTCGAGAGATATCTCGGAGCATCTTTCGAGATAACGAAACTGATAAAGGTGCGTCTCGCGACATCGAGCATTAGCAAATAAAGAATATGCGATCCTGAATAAGAGTGATAAGGCCGCATGCCGGCGGCTGCCAAAAAACAACAAATACAGGTCTGCGGCATTACTCACCTCTTAAAAAAACATCGCCTCGATGTCCCAAAACAGAGGAACTTCAACATGAACACTACAAAGTTTAAACACAACAGTTTCTTTAACGCGCGTAATATGGCTTCAGTCCTACAACATGTACGATTTCTGGGCGTGCGCGTCGCCATTGTGAAGCTGACGTACCGTCGGGAATGACCTCATAGTCCAGAGGTCCGACGCGGCGTATGATTTTGTGCGGCCCAAAGTATTGACGCAACAACTTTTCACTTAGTCCGCGACGGCGAACTGGTGTCCAAACCCACACTTGGTCTCCTGGATTGTACTCTGCGTGCCGTTGTCGTAATTTGTATCGTCGGCTGTCGGTGCGCTGTTGGTTTTTAATACGAAGCCATGCGAGTCATCGGGCTTCCTCTGAATGCTGCACGTAAGCGGCGACGTCAAGGTTGTCCTCGCTGGTTACGTGCGGCAGCATTGCGTCGAGCGTCGTCATGGGTTTCCTGCCGTACACAAGTTTGAAAGGGGTCACTCTGGTGGTCTCCTGGACTGCCGTGTTATACGCGAAGATCACGCACTGCAGGATGGCGTCTCAAGTCTTGTGTTCGGCGTCCACGTACATGGCGATCATGTCTGCGATCGTTTTGTTGAGGTGCTCTGTAAGGCCATTGGTCTGAGGATTCCAGGATGGCTTGTGTCAACTCTACCGTAAACGCCGTTCCCCTGTCCGTGATGAGCACTTCTGGGGCACGCACCGTGTCACAAAAGAATGTTTTCGACAAATAATTTGGTGACTTCTGCTGCGGTACCATAGGGTAGTGCTTTTGCTTCGGCGTAATGGGTAAGGTAGTCAGTGGCCACGATTATGCACTTGTTATCCATAGACGAAGATGAATAGGGGCTAAAAAGATGCATCCCAATTTGTTGAAAGGGCAGGGTGGGCAGTATCGGGTTCAGTAGCCCAGCTGATCTGATCTGCGGCGTTTTGCGTCACTGGCACTCACGGCACGTCTTCACGTAGTGGGCAACGTCAGCAGGAAGTCGTGGCCAGTAGCACTTCTGGATTTGATGCAATGTGCGCGCAAACCTGAGATGCCCTGCTGTTGGCTCGTCGTGCAACGCATTAAGTTCCTGCCTGATGCTTTTAGGCAAGACAAGAGGCTGTGCGGTCTTGTTAGAGCGAAGTTCTTCTTTACGATGACTTCATTGCTTAAGGCGAACAACGATAACTGACGCCTAAACACAGCAGGAGGGGAAGCGGTCTTGCCTTCCAAGTAATCGGCTAGGTGTTTCAGCTGAGGATCTGATCGCTGCTGTTGTGCAAAACTGCTGGCGCTTACTGGCCCCAGAAAGGCGTCGTCGTCATCATCCTTCGGGGGAGCGTCGACGGGAGCGCGGGATAAGCAGTGTGCGTCGAAACGCTTGCGGCCCAAGTTATAGACTTCAGTCACGTCAAATTCTTGAAGTCGTAGGCTCCATCGAGCAAGGCGGCCGGAGGGGTCTTTCAAATTAGCCAGCTAGCAGAGTGCGTGTTGGTCGCTTATCACCTTGATTGGTCGTCCGTATAGGTATGGGCAAAGTTTAGAAGTGGCCCAAATGAACACGAGGTACTCCTTCTCGGTTAATGAGTAATTGACTTCGGCTTTTGTGGGGGACCTGCTAGCCTAGACGATTGCTTTCTCCTTTCAGGCACTCCTCTGGACGAGAACGGCTCCTAGGCCCACACTGCTCGCGTCAGTATGAATTTCAGTCTCGGCATTTTCATCAAAGTGGCCAAGTACCGGAGGACACTGCAGGTGGTGCTTAAGTTCGCGGAAGGCTTCTTCGTGCGGCGCTTCTCATTTAAAAAAGGTAGGTCAGCCTTTGCAAGCTCTGTCAATGGTTCAGCGATGCGCGAAAAGTCCCTCACAAATCGTCGATAATAAGCGCACAACCCAACGAACCTGCGCACGGCTTTCTTGTCGGCGGGCAGTGGAAAGTACGCAATCGCAGCCGTTTTCTCAGGGTCAGGGCGAACACCATCCTTGCTAACGATATGACCTAGAAACCGCAGTTCCTCGTAAGCAAAGTGGCATTTCTCCTCTTTCAAAGTTAGCCCTGATGACTTGATAGCTTCTAGCACTATCCGAAGCCTTTTTAGGTGCTCTTCAATTCTCCGTCAAGGACGTTGAGAACGACGTGATGCGTTGAAGTTCTCGTAGCAGGTATGGCTTTGTCGGTCGAGAGCTCGATGAGCTTGGATCTGAGGTCGATGATCGCCCGATGTTCGTTCAGAAAATTCATGCCCAGAAATACGTCGCGGAAACAGTGCTATAGGAAGACGAAGCTGGTAGGGAAAATGCATCCATTCACTGTCGCTATTGCGGTGCACCGCCCGGATGCCGTAATAAGGTTACCACCAGCGGTGCGAATTAGCGGGCAATCCCAAGCTGTCGTTACTCCCCTGAGCGTTGATGCTAACAGTCCGCTGATAATTGAATAGTCAGCTTCGGTGCCTATTAGGGCAGTGACTGAGCGACGGTCGACACCAACCTCAAGGTCGCTTGTTCGCGTCCTCGGATTTTAGGTTGGCTTCGGTGTTCGATCTCTGCTTCGTCTCGTGCCGAGGTCGCAGCCGGGGCACACCGTCGTCACTTAGCTGGGCGGTGATGTAAACTTAAAATCGGGTCGTGAACTCGTCGACATTGTCGTCTTATGGAGCGGCGGTTTAATGGCTGCGTCGTGGCCACTCATCGTCGGCGATGGAGGATCTTCGTGTTTTCGCCGGGTAGTAACCTCAACTCCTTTGAGGGCTTGTGGACCTTCCGCGCACACTCGCATCGTAGTTACGGCCTGGCGACGCAAAGCGGGCCCTGTACGGCGGTGGGGACCTGAACCGACGGACCTGAACCGCTACGCAGATAGTTGTCGATTTCTTGCGGTCGTTCATTTGGGCGCGGTCCGGGAGCGTCGGCTGCAAATCCGCGGAGACCGATTCGTCGGTACGGGCAGTGGCGCAGAGTGTGGCCGGCCTCACCGCAGTGGAAGCATAATGGCCGGTTGTTCGCTGTCTTCCAGGCGTCGCAGCTCCTGGGGCTTGGTGGTCGTTGGTAGGCTTGGCGGGCGGGGGCTAAGGGGCAGCTTTCAGGAACAGGACGGAAGCGGCGAGGGCTTGGAAAGACATCACGTGGGACGCAGGGCGACGTAATGCAGCAGCGTAGTTAATCGCTGTCGCAGCCGTCGCTTGAGGAACGCGCAGCGCCTGCTAGACTTCTTCACGGACGAGGTCTGCGAGCGTCGCCACCTGGGGTCGTTGGCATGGTTTCAGCAATCGGCGGAGCTCCTCTCGAACGATCTCCCGGATGAGGTCCCGAAGGTTCTCTCCGCTTGCAGATGCGCTGAAATAGTGGCTTGAGAAGTCCAGTTGAAGTGGTCGTTCGTAGTGGCGCATCCGGGTGTCCAACGTCTTCTCGATGGTAGACGCTGCGGTTTAAACTTCCGCCACGGTTCTTGGTGGATTCCTGACAAGCCCTTCAAAAAGAGACTCTTTAACGCCTCGCATTAAAAATTTCACTTTCTTACCTTCGGTCATGTTAGGGTCGGCGCGGTGAAAGAGGCGCTTCATTTCCTCTACGTAGACCAGGACGGGCTCGTTTGGGAGTTGAATTCTTGAATACAGGAGGACTTGAGCTTTTTCCTTTCGGACAGAACTTGCAAAGGCCATCAAAACCTCTGCTTTGAATATCTCCCAATCCTTTCAAGGTCTCAGAATTTTCGAACCAAACTCGGGCATGCCCGTGAAGAACAAAATAGACTTAGCTGAGTTTCGCAGTTTCGGTCCAGCCGTTGAATTCTACCACACGGTCGAAAAGGTCCATCCAGTCTTCCGCATCTTCACTGGGCAGTCCTTAAACGATTGGGGGCTCCCGGGGCTACACGAAGACGACTGGTGCTGTTGAATCGGCCATTTGCAAAGTTGATGCCTTTCGGAGTCGAACGGGATCAGGCAGCAGACCGTGTTCGGGTTGTAGGCCTCTGAGTCGGCGGATGGCTCGGTATCCTGAAGGCTGGCCCCCCAGGGCGACAGGAACAATGCTGGGGTCTTCGCTTGAAGGATGAAAGGCAGCCCCTCCACCAGATGTCACGTAGTGGTGACAAGGCAGTAGACACCAAACGATACAGCTTGATGGTAGTGAAATCATCTTTTTATTGGGCTGACTTGCGCCCGCAAAAGAACTAAGCAACTCGGCGGCGGCGATAGCAACAAACGTGCTCGTCGATCGCCGAACTAAGAATGCCCGTCGCACTTGTCAACGCTCAATTTAAAGGCTGCTCAGAACAATCTAGATAACGTCGCAAACTGCTATTAGCACAACCTAGAACAGTGTAGAAATATACGCGAGTGACCGGAATCTTCGAGACAGATCTCGGCGCATCTTGCACGATAACAAAACTGATAAAGCTGTGTCTCGCGACATCGAGCATTAACTAACAAAGAATACAGAACTAATACGCGATCCTGAATAAGAGTGATAAGGCCGCATGCCGGCAGATGCCAAAAAACATCAAATACAGTTCTGCGGCAATATTATAGTTTGTAGTGCGCGCCTGTGTTGTGTTTCTTCTCATGTGATTATGTTTGTTGCACCACATTTCTGGGTACTAGTCATACATCACTTAGAATAAAGCTTGGATTCCTGCCTTTCCCTGCAAGCAGAGCTACCGCCAGACATCTGTCATTCTTATTTAAGTAAGCAGCGCTATGGACTGTTAGAACCGTCACTGGGTTAGTACTAGCTAAACCATTTCCCGCGATGATTCAGCGACCTAAGTGCTTTCAGCATTCTGCCACAAAATACTTTCTTCATTTTTTGTTTAAAGGCCCACTGTCCACCCTCCGATCGAAAATATTTTCCTCCCCGGTAACTGTGAGACTTCGCCCCCAGAACGCAAGGCCGCAAAATGTTTTTGAAGAGAGTAACTAATAACGCAGTTACAGCCACCCCAATCACCCGATTCTGTCGTGTTTCTCTCGTTCCGTCCCCTCGCAAAGGTTTTTCACTCTCCTACCCGGTCGTCTAGCCTCCGCAAGACAAATTCCCCTTCCTCCTCCGCGTTTGGCGGGAGGTGGGGCGTGGCACTCCACCTGCGCGAAAAAAAAAGAAAACGGGCGAGGGAGTGCGCGCCTCTGGATTCAGTCGGGCCGTGGCGAGGGAAAAGCGCGCAGCGAGCGCTAGACACCCATCCTTCACCCTCAGACAGCAAGACGGACCAATGGACGTCGTTCGCGAAAAGTACGTCGTTAATGTGGCTCGACGAGCCAGCGCAGGAAACGGGGAAGCTGGCTTCCCGAAGGAGATTTTGGGAGAGCTTTGATTTGTATTTTCGTTGCTTTGCGGCGCGCGTGTCACTGTAGCATTTTGCGCAGACTATCTCCGGTACCTGATCGAAACACTGGGCTCCTTCGCCTAAAAGGTACTTCCTTGAACAGTGGCCCTTTAACAGTTGTCCCAAAAACAGTTTCCTTTTTTTTTGGCAACGTCCTGATCTCTTTCGCAGCATTCCTTTAAATGAAGTTTTGCTTGCAAAAACTAGTGAGTTATCAGACCACGAAGTGATCCCTCAACTCTAACTGCTACACGTACTAAGATAAAATTGACGCTTCATTCCTCAATATCACTTATTCCAACTTTACACCCATTTCCGACCTGTCCCTACCCGCCACACACCGTCAAATAGTTAGTTCTAGGTCGCATAATGAGGCAGTAGTTATACTCATTATACTCAGTTATACTCCGTTATACAATTTTACTCAAGTAGTTATAAACAGGAACATATGTAAAGCGTATTTTTGAAGCATAACCAATTCCATAGCATGCGAACTTAGAAATGAATGCAAATTACGAGCGCTGCGACGGAGAACAACAGCGAGAGAGTAATTACAAGGACAGGCGCTACTATCAACTGAAAGTGTATTCGAAGAACACAGATTAAATACTCGCAGAAGACAACCAAAGGCACATGCGCTTCATAGATGTTTCCTAGGTATCCAGATATAAAATCTCACAATCTTGGATGCTTACAGATGTTGTTCTTCTCCGTCGCAGCGCTCGTAATTTGCAATCGTGTACCGACTAGCTCAACTTTCCGTATTACTGCAATTTATAAATGAACTGTGGTAACTGCAGAAGGTTTTGTTAGAAATGCTTGAAAACTACATTGATAGGTTTACGCTTAGTCAATTACAAGGCGCACTGTATTTCGGTATTAAAATTTTTTTAAGTTCTGCTATTCTTTAGAAAAACACATTGGTATGTTTACCTGAAGGAAAAAAATCCTGGTTCTTCCTTCATTTTGACCTGAATAGGGCTTATGCTGCGCATGTCTAAGTTTATCAAACATGAAAAAGAAAACAAGCGACTGAATACAGGCGCCTGAGTAATAACACCCACATATACATAACCTTGCGCGTCTTTGTACGCTATTCTCATATTTCCGTGTTGGCACCCTCATATTTGTGTTTCTGGTATCCCTGTGACATCTCGTGCACGTGCACGAGGCGCGGACGTCGGTCAGTGACTTATGGATACTGCTGACCGCGCCACAGCTGCGTCGAGTGGCCCAACTCTGGCATGGCCACATTTGGTGTTCGTGTGTGAGATGCTAGTCAGTTACTTACGGACAGCCACCGACTGCTCCCCACCTGTGAAATGACCAAAAGGCCATAAGAAGAGGAGGCGATCGGGAGAGCGGAGAAGATCGCAGGCAGCGGACGAGACGGTCGGACAGAAGACGAGCAGGGCAGAAGAATGGGGCTACACCACGACTTGAGAGCCCTGGGGTCATGCCATTGCTGAAAGTTCGGCCCCTGTGATTCTGCCTCCACACTTGGCAACTCATCCTCCCGCCAGCTGGAACCAAGGAAGCAGCGGCATCTCTCGGCATTCCGCCACTTGGTCCTGACGAACATCAAGCCCTTCTTCGGAGCCCGTGCAGCACTCCGCCAACGCAGCGACGCACCTCAGTGACGGCCAGCCGCAAGCAAAACTGAGCCAGTTGTATTCATGAAATATGTTTAAAGTTTTATCCCGAGTCCGTGCCTCCATCTCCTCATGCTCAGTCTGGATCCAGGACCACTTTGAATAACTCGAGTCATCACATCCCGCCTATGTTATTGGCGAGCCTCTATAGTAAGAGTAGTTTGGGGAGGGATATGCGGAGAAGTAGAGATCCCTATGCTCCTCGAGGAGTTCCTGTGGGGAGGCTGCTGGTGTGTTTATGAGCTTGATGAGGTTGTGTCTCGGGTGTGTCTTGAACTGAGTCGAATCAACAAGATGACGGAACAGGTTCCAGGTTTGAGGCACATTCATGTTACCGTCCGGCCTGCTACAGAAGGATGCCCAATTTTGCCCAATGACCTCCTTGACCAACTCGCATCAACGAGGTTGAGATCACAGCAGTACTTCAACCCCTCAACATGTTTCCAGCTCCCGACTGCGACGGCGGGCATAGCAAGGCGCTGCGCGACCTCGATTCCACCTCAATCACAGATCTAAACAACTACTTCAATGAATGGCTCACGCATGGTCCTCACCGTCAATAAAACTCAGGCCCAATTACTCTCATCAGGTTGTATCACCACAGGCTCCTCCAAAATTGAAAGGGAGGCCGCCATTGCGCTCGCTCTTATCTTTACCTCTGCTACAAAAATGATCTCAGACTCAAACTCCGCTCTACCCAGGGTCACCAATGGCCTGGTATCCCATACCGCGGATTGCCTTTTAGTCTCTTGGCACCTCGTCCACCCTATAATTCTCACCTGGACCCCCACACTCGTAGACCTACTGGGAAATGAGGAGGTCCACTCCCTTTCCCGAGGTCAGTTTCCGGGCCAAAGCCGGACCCCTCCGCAAGCCTAGGTGTATCTGCTTACCTTCACAGACATCTTAATCTGCTATACCGAGATAGCTGTCGCCTTAACCAACCACTGGCTTCCTCTCCTAATCTTATCCCAGTACGCGCCGACTTCAGACGCGTACTGGTCCCTACCATATTTTCATTCGTGCCCGCTAACCCGACCACTTCCTCTCCTTCTGTAAGCTCTCCGAGAAACAAGAAGACATTCTTCACGTCTTCCTCACACCCTCCGTGCCCAACCATGGCGGCGTCATACTGGGAGACATTCTTGGCCAGTTCCGCTGCTACATACCAGCACCGTGTCATCATGGACGCCCTAAAGTGATAGCCTTTCAAGGCTGTCTTCTGCTCAGTAAGGGCGTCCACTAAGGGCTGCCTCATACTATGTAAGGAAAGGGGGGTTGGGAGGAGGGTTACCCCGCTACATTTTTTGGGGGGCAGTAAACGCTTGTACCATCCCCTAGGTTACTGGCGAGAATTATATTCGATTTTGTTTAGTTTAGTTTTATGGGGTTTGACGTCCCAAAGCGAATCAGGCTACTGAGACGCGTTATTGGAGGCCTCTGAAATTTTAGACCAGCTGAGGTTCTCTTACCTGCACTAACATCACTCAGCACACGGCGCATTGCTTTTCGCCTCCATCGAAACGTGGCAGCCGTGGTCGGGACTCGATCCCGCACCATTGGCTACATCAATCAAGCATCCTAACTACTGCGCCACTGCGGCGGGTCCATTCGTCTTTGCGTCTCATCTTTAGCATGTGTATATTAGTAAATGGTATTTGAAACAAAGCCTTCATTCGCATTCAGGCAACGTGGTAAAAGTAAGCAAACTATTAGTTCTAATAAATTGACTACCAATCTTCCTGCGCCGAAAATAATTTGTCCTTCACTTCATTGCTTGTTGACAGTTCCTGAGGTTTTTTTTTTCCAGCATTGCCCCTCTCGTACCCTACCAGTAAATTGTCAATTACATACGCAGACCTAGCCTGACATCTCGTCGTTAACAGATTCTCTTCGAGGAGTCCGTACTGAAGCGAAGCAGCGAACAAGAGCGGGTTCCAGCGAGCTTTATCTGCTTGAATTGAGATGGCGCCACAAATCCACCTGTTTCGCTAGCCGCAATGATAGCTACCCTATGGATTTTTGCCCGCTGAATGCATGATGCTGCCTGAGTATGAGTCAAATTTATATACCAGCAGAAACAAAAAGAAACCTGCATGCTCAAAAAAATGCGAGAAATAACGAAAGAAGGATGACTAGGAGCGTTAGGCAGGTTATAAGGACGGCTCGTGGCGCACAATGGCGTGCTGTGTTTTCCTAATAAATCACGTGACCGGGACTGCAAAATGCATTATGGGCCGAGCCACTTTTGAAATTAACACAAAACACATTGAGACTTCAGGCACAGAGTCAGCTCGCAACCTCTTGCAAGACATGTAAGAGTCCAGCCAGTAGTTAGTATGTAACGCTCAGCAGTTCGCTAACTATACCGACAACGGTTGCCAAGCTCATGAGGGGTAAACAAATAATAAAGCTAAATAAAAACAGCGGTCTGTTTTAAAAAAGGAACCTCACTAAAGTGAATAACTCCTTCAGCTCCATTCAGCAACTAGTGGTCGAAAGCAACTAGGACCCGGAACGACGCATAACAAAATGACAAATGTTTTATCATTTCATGTGCAATTTATAGTTCGTTGCTCTAAGGAGAATATTTGTGCGTCAGTGGAACTCATCTGTGTGCCGCACACACGGAGTTCTCGTGCTCCTCAGTCTCTGATGTGCTAGAATTGGCAAGCATTATCAAGCTAAACCTTGCCCAAACCTTTTGAGATTGGGGACTTCTATTTGTTTTGGAGCAGCATAACGGACCAATTATGGCATCAATAAAGACCAAGAGACGTTGCAATTGTGAGAAAATGTTTCTTCTCGCTGTTGAAAATCTTCTCCTTGACGTGTGCTCTGAAATGCTCCCCTTCACGGAGCGTTCGAGAGACATTCATGTCAATACAATTGACCACTATTACCTGGACACAATTGAATGGTGTTTAGAAAAATTATAGGGACACTTAAGCTCCGCCGTTAAGCGTATGACGCGATAGCAGAGGCTACCAGCCCCAAAAAGGCCCCGCTCTAACGAATCCGTAGGAACGTATGTACGTGGGTGGTCTGGGGGTAATATCAATGCCAGGGTCCTGGCAGTCTGATACCCATATGAAAGCAAAGGCTACCGCATGCCATGCTCGAGAGTTTTCGATCACAAAAGCCGACACCATGCAGTGGACTCTCGCTGAGGCTGAATATTCGGGGTACGGGGCCTTTTTTCCTACAGCATTAAAAATAAAACTAAATTATCACCTTAATAAATGCTTTTTTAATGGTACGAGTAAATTTTTTGTCATCTTATGCAGCATCTGCGGTGCCGCGACCGGATCCTGCGCTGGGTGTGGCGCCTTTGTGGAAGGCACTGAACAGATTTCCGCCTATAGCAAGGGTCATCATAGAGTACCTTGACACAACAAAACTCACGGGCACTGTTTCGTTGCAATAAACATATTTCGATTGGTGTTCCTGAAGATTTATTAAAATATAGAGAGGAAGAACATGAATAAAATAACTAGCGCAGGCTCCTGAGATAGGCGAACAGAACCTTCTCAAGCATCTCCCGCATTCTCGGAATGCCTATGGTCGTACGCATCGTGTCATTTATACCTCTATTTTTGTGCTTTCTAGCTTTTGCTTTATCATGCGGTAGCAATGTCCAGGCCGTAAGTGAAGCGGCATCAAACACGTTTAGTTAGAACCCCTACAAGATTGCACACACAATACACAGCCTTAAGTCATGCTAAACTAATGCGTGGTGCATCATGTCACATATATCAGGAAAGAAGGAGTACCTATATGAGCTCCCAACCCGAATAGCTCGTCTTCTTGTTCAATACTGAGTGCAGCTGCAATACACTGGGATATTTGCATTAGTCGAAACGCAATCTTCTTTTACCTTCACCATGTTCTGCCGACAAACGACAACTATAATATGGCAGCTGACCTGAGGTCAGCTTAATTAAATCTCGTAAGGACCTCGAGTGCGGGTTGTTTGTACCTGATCGCATGCAAGTATCAACCTTGAAGTTTTCTCGAGCCACCATATAGCTTCACGGCATTGCCTCTGCAGCAAATAAGAGGCCTTCGACAAACTCTGCTACGGTAGATCCGCTACAGTGTAGTGTATTGGTCTATGCGCGTTCTTTGAATGCTTTCTTTTTCAGTGTCGACATCTGCTTTTTTCTTCATCTGCGCGGTAAAATGAATTTGAAGACGTAGCCTATTCGTAATAGCACCGATAATGTAATTATTTACATATCATAAGGCGGGTTGAGTTGGTTAACATTAGATTGAAATAGAGGTATTTGACCTAGCAAGAAATCGAGGGCGGCAAGGCAATCTGCAGATACAAGACTAGCATTTATAGCAGTAAGAGACCAGGAACAAAATCAGGGAACATTAGAAAGAAAACTTCAGGAAATCCTAGGCAAATTAAAGGTGGAAAGAAGCATCAAATGTGGTATGTAAAACCAGTGACCCTTTATTCGCTGCTGTGATGCTGTAGATACCAATGAAACTGAAACGCACTCGTGAGCAGTAGAACGGCAGGCAAAGAGTCGTATTAATCAGTTTTCTGTCACATGTGAGCGCTCTAATTGGAAGGATATGAGAAAGGCCTTTGAAGTTGATGTAGTTAAAGTCACTGGAACTGGGAAAGTACCGCGAGTGACGGAGCCGCGGTGCCACGGCCACAATATTTGTTCCAGCTCAGCCGACGTGGCCGCGAATGTTTCTCGCAGCTTAGCAATATGAGAGACGCTCTGAATGGGCGTATTTCTTGAAATTTTCGGGTCACACACAAGCATAGATTAAAACTAAAATTGGTAAAAGGCAGCCTACAGCTTCTGTGCGAATAGAACGGATTATGAAATGAAAGACTGTTAAGAGGAAATAGATAAATGCATGGATTGCATGCACTTTATTGTTGAAGGTAGTATTTGAGCACGTAAGGAAATTATTTTGGCAACGTGCGTGAACAAATCCCACAGCTGTATATATTAAATATAGGCGCATTGCTTTTAAAAGGTTGGTTGGTTGGTTGGTTGGTTCATAGGAAGGGAAAGGCGCAGTATCTGTCACACTTGCTCTGTGGACACCTGAACCGCGCTGTAAGGGAAGGGATGAAGGTGGGAGTGAAAGTGGATAGAGAGAAAGGGGAGCCGTAGTGGAGGGCTACGGAGTAATTTCGACCACCTGGGGATCTTTAACGTGCGCTGACATCGCACAGCACACGGACGCCACTTCGTTTCGCCTCCATCGAAACGCAGCCGCCGTGGTCGGGTTCGAACCCGGGAACTCCGGCACAGTAGTCGGGCGTCTTACCACTGCACCACCCCGGCGGGGTTTTTAAAAGGAGCAGATTTCCTGGTATCGTGAAGTCCGGATGCCAGTCGAAGATTACATTACGCTCTAAACATTCATGAAAGCTGTCAGTGAGGTGATAGTAAATGTGATATCCCATATTCAGGGAACACGTAGAGCTCCGCGGGTTTATCTCGATTTTTTTTTTCTTTTTTTTTTCTTTTTTTTTTCCGCAGCTGCTCGCATTGCAACGCTCTTAGAGACGTATTTTGTTTTGTTACTGGGGGTCTTTAGTATAGCAATATACAAATGCGGAAATCTGAATGGTTAGATTTGGTCGATATCATGAAGCGAAGCTATAAAGCGCAATAAATGCAAACCAACACAAAAAGCATCACGCGGTCAAAGAGCAGGAACTGAAAGAACGAGATACAATAATAAACAGCGGTCAGAATCCTATTCGCGTTATGGGAAAAAGGGTTGCAGGCAGCAGAGCTATCCCCGTCAACCTTAGGGTGAGCTCCCGGGGGGCAGTTATTCAAATGATGAGACAGTGTGTTGTTTGATTCCTTAAAAGTCGAACATTTCCAACCGTAGTGTGCCAGCGCCGGGCATCTAGAAAACGAAGAATTCTGCAGCAGAGTACGAATCTAACAGGATGGATGGATGTTAGGAGCGTCCCCTTTGAAACAGGGTGGTGACAGTAATCACCATGCTATGGTTTTAACTTAGATAATCCGTTAGCCTTAACGAACTCCCTTTCAGTTTTGGGTTATCTTAAATACCCGTGTTTAATTTCGAATAAGCTTCCATGCGTCTCCTTCCTGGTATTTATCCACAAATCTTGCAAACACCTCTTGCTTAAGTTTATTGTCGATTCGTTCACGCTTCCTTCGTTACCTTTAAACCGCAAAGCCTCGGCTAGAGTGACTATGTGCGCATTGACATCTGGATGGGTACAGCCACACTCCAGTAAAAAAATTTCAATTGTTTCTGGACATTTACCGCACACAGCACATCTTTAATTTTCTTGGTTATACAAAGTAGAAGGCTGTGCCACAGATCAACCATGAGACGTTAACACACAATGTACTGAAACGTCCGATATTATTTCAAAAGTGTCCTTGGCATTCTTCCTTTTATTAGCGTGCCTCCCCATAAAGTCACGTCTTTACCGAATGTTATATTTCGAGATGAGGCACGCATTACATTCAATGAATGCAATACACGCAGACCATTAAATTTATATCACCTTACTTTTATTACTTTTCTTCATGTGCACAGCGCTATGAAGCACAACGTATATTCAAACGCCTAACTCGCAGAACATTATGTTGCTCGTGCGAGGAAATTTATTCAGCTTTTTACTACTTAGCCAAATACCACGCCGTTTGCTGTCATTCATGCCATTCGGAATGGCAAAAAAATGGTTTACACGAATACTTGGCAGTTGCTGCACCCTAAAGCGCAGTAACCAAACATATTTGTGCATTTACAACCCCTAGCCTCGTTATAACAAAACGTTAAGAGCAGGAGGACACGGTCCGCCGCACGCTGCGCAAGCAGTCTCCCTAGTGAAGCACTGGTGCTCGCAAAGCCGACGGTACATTTATGGTGGCGAGTCACCAAGCGACGTCGGGGAACCAGTCGGAGGCACGGCCTGGCGCGGAACAAGCAACAAGGATGAGCGCACATCGTCACAAATAATTAAAATTAATATTAACAATAATTAAAATACGCATTGCCAACCCATGCATCCCCTTCATGGATCACTGCCTTGTCGTGGTGGAGGGGCTTGCGAAACTCGATGAAGTTGTGAGCTCTGCTGTGTAGAGCCACCCAAGATAAACAGGTCACAGCAGAGAGTTCTGACAAAATGTGATTCACTGGTGAAGGTAATGACAACCCACTCCAGTATTTCCTGCCAAGAAAACCATATGGCCAATCACAATAGCATTAATGATATGGCGCCGGAAGATGAGCCCCCCAGGTTGGAAGGCGTCCCACATGTTACTGGGGATGAACAAAGGGCGATTCCAGTAGCTCCAGGACGAACGTAGCGGCTGGGCTAAAGCCAAAAGTACGCTCAGTTCTGGATGTGTCGGGAAGCGACCGGAAAGTCCGATGTTGCAGGGAGATATATCACATAGCAACATGGAATGTAAGATCGACGGAAGGTAAACTGGATGTCGTCAAGCGAGAAATGGACAGACTGAACATTGATATCTTGGGCATCAGCGAGCTTAAGCGGACCGGAATGGGAGAATTTAACTCCGGCGACCCATATGTTTTTTATTGTGGGCACGAATCCAAGAGAAGGAATGGGGTCGCTCTCATAGTAAACAGAACAATGGACAAAGCAGTGCTAGGGTACAACCCAAGAAACCACCGAATGATTTCACTTCGGATCCAAGGTCACCCTTTCAACATAACAGTTATCCAAGTCTATGCACCAACCACTACTGCTGAAGAAGCTGACGTTGAGAGATTTTATGCGGACCTGCAATGCTTTTTAGACCGCACTCCATCATCAGACGTCGTTTTTCGCATAGAAGACTGGAATTCTAAGGTCGGGAGCAAAGAAATATCCGGAATTGCAGGCAAGTTCGGTCTTGGTGAGCCAAATGAAGCTGGGCAGAGGCTAGTAGATTTTTCTTAAGAAAACAACCTGACCATAGCGAGTACTCATTTTCAACAGCACAAGAGGCGCCTGTACACATGGACTTCACCGGACGGTCTGTACAGGAATCAGATCGGCTATATTCTTTGCCGGCAGAGATGGAGAAGCGCTATACAAGCAGTAAAAACAAGGCCTGGGGCCGATTGTGGCACCGATCATCAGCTTCTTTTTGCCAAAATTAAGCTTCGATTGAGGAAAAGGCAGAAAACTTGAACGCCGTTTAGGTATGAATTGGATCAAATTCCATCAGAATGTGCTGTGGAATTAAGGAATCGATTTCAAGAATTAGATCTAGAAGACAGAGAGCCTGAAGTGATGTAGACTGATGTCCTTGATATAATACAAGAAGTTGCTACTTGGGTACTTCCAAAGCAAAAGAAATGCAAGAAAGCAAACTGGTTATCTGAAGAGGATTTGCAAATAGCTGAGGAAAGGAGGTGGCAGAAGATATGGGGGAAAGAGAAAGACACAAGGTTCTCAATGCGGATTTTCAGAAAATAGCAAGGACAGATAAGAATGCCTTCCTGAACATACAGTGCCAAGCAGTTGAGGACAACAGCCAATTAAGAAACACAAGAGCTCTGTATAAGACAATCAAAGATATCAAAGGCAGCTTCTGTACTAAGCTGGGCGTTATAAAGGACAAACGAGGCAAGGACCTCACTGAAGTCTCAGGGATAAAGAAAAGGTGGCAGGAATACACAGAAGAACTGTACAAGAAGGACCCGGATGTGCAAACCCGACATAAGACGGTTGTGATTACTGATCTCGAGCCGGCCATCCTGAAGAGTGAAGTTGAATGGGCCTTAGCCAGCCTTGCTAAAAACAAAGCTAGCGGAATTGGTAGCATTCCAGCTGAGTTTCTTCAAAACCTCAGCCATGACGCTGTTAACATTCTGCATACATTATGTCAGAAGATTTGACAACCCTGCAGTGGCCGCAAAATTGGAGGAGGTCAGTTTACATCCCCATCCCAAAGAAAGGCAGTGCGAAAGATTGTTCCAACTACCGCACGATCGCGCTTATTTCACATATTATCAAGGTGATGTTGAAAATACTCAAGGTAGGCTGCAGCAATATGTGGATCGGGAGCTTCCGGACGTGCAAGCTGGGTTTCGCAAGGGCAGAGGAACACTAGACTGCCAACCTTCGCTGGATCATGGAAAAAGCAAGAGAGTTCCAGAAACCCATCTACTTCTGCTTTATTGATTATGCGAAAGCGTTTGACTGCGTAGATCACAGCAGATTGTGGCAAGCTCTCCAAGAGATGGGAGTTCCAAATCACCTCATCTGTCTGCTCAGGAACCTGTATGAATGGCAAGAGGGCAAAGTTAGAACTGGGCATGGTCTTACTGATTGGTTTCCGATTGAGAAAGGAGTGAGGCAAGGCTGCATACGGTCTCCCTGCCTATTTAACCTGTATGCAGAGTGCATCATGAGGAAGGCTGGTCTGAACGAGTCTTCAGCTGGAGTGAAGATTGCTGGAAAACATATCAACAACCTTAGATATGCGGATGATACCACTTTAATGGCCGAAAATGAAGTGGAACTCATGAGAATTCTGATGCGCGTACAAGAAGAGAGTGAGAAGTTTGGGCTTAAACGGAACATTAAATAGAAAAAGATATTGGTGTCTTGCCCTATGAAGTCCTGGAGCATCAAGGGACAAGGAGTGGAAGCTGTGACAGATTTTCTCTTCTTGGGCTCCAAGATTACCCCGGAAGGAGACTGCAGCCATGAAATTAGGAGACGCTTGCTTCTGGGAAAGAGAGACATGGTTAGCCTTGACAGCCTAGTAAGGAGCAGAGACATTAGTCTGCCAACCAAGATCCGTATAACTGGTGCTATGGTCTTTGCATTTGTAATGTATGGATGCGAGAGTTGGACTGTGAAGAAGGCTCACCGCCGACGAATTGACGCGTTTGAATTGTGGTGCTGGCGGAGACTCTTGAGAGTTGCTTGGACTGCCAGAAGATCAAATCAGTCGATATTGTCGACCATAAACCCTGACTGCTGATTGGAATGTCAAATTCTAAAGTTAAAGCTCAGCTACTTTGGTCACCTGATGAGAAGAGATGAGTCGCTGGAGGAAGATTTGATGTTGGGAAAGGTTGAGGGTGGCCGGAGAAGGGGTCGGCAGCGAACGCGATGGTTAGATGGCATCCTCGAGGCGCTGCAGATCAAGTTATGTGATGTTAGAAAGATAGTGAGGGACCGGAAAGCGTGGCGTGACATGGTCCATATGGTCACGAAGAGTAGGGCACGACTGAACGACTGTACTGAACTGAACACATGCATTCATGAAAACCTCGGCGAAAAAATAAAATCGCGAAGTTGTCTATAGAAACATTCATATACTACGAATCAGACGGCGTTTTGACAAAATTCATGTAGTTACATTTTATTTCTTCCAGTTGCACCGCTGAAGCTAGGTGCTGTAGCGAAAATATACGAGTTGTTTTAGGGAAGATGATTACTAATTTTTAAAAATAGGGTTTTTGAGATAAAGAGAAGCTTTTTGCGGTGTATGAGCAATATAAGTGTTAGCGAACGTCTAAAAACAGGCCAATCATGTTAACTAGTAAAGTTTTTATTTAAATTCTGGTAGCTAATCTTTTAACTATTGCTAATAGGCTCCCGCCTGAAATTTGATTTGATTTGATTTGTGATTTGTAACCGGCCTTTAGTAATAACCGTATCAGCTTTTAGAATATACACAACGCGGTTATCCTCGTTGCTGTCGGTCAACAATATTGGGCCATTTCCTGCGCCATTCGAAAACTGCGCTCTGGCGGCAGGGCGAAAAGCGACGAATCGTGTCACTCTATCACGTTGTCTGCACTGTCCGGCCAGGCTGTAACTCCGTGACAATACGCGCTTATACGCCATTCTCAGGCGCTGCGCCGGTGAAAATTGATCAGGTGCTTTTACGGCGCCCGCGGCGATCATGTATGCTTTGTTAGTGCATGGCTAAAGTGAACACCTAAAGCCCCTACAGCTCATGCAACACAGCATAAAGCGGCGCAAAGTATTCATAAATAAAACAAGATGGAAAGTAGAGCAGAACGCTTAGGAAATGTCTTGGGGTGGTCACCTTGTAAGCAGGCTGTCTTCGCGTCACTTGAGCGCAGACATAGCAGCAACTGTTGGAGGCCACTTTTCGATCCCTGAAACGGTTGAGATTGTAACCGCATACGTGAGTGCGCGCGCAGAAGAATGCCACTTTATCGGCACGGTTGTACGAAGTTGCGCATCCTGGCTGCCTTGTGCCCTCTCGCTGAATTTTCAGAAGTATTCAGTCGTTTCGCGAGAACAGCGAGAGTTCACCCTAAGCGTCAAAGGCGTGGCTCAGTTTTGAGCGAAGATTTTGCAATAGGCGTCTTGGCCTATATGAATGTCAACCCACAGAACAGCGTGAGAAAAATAGCAGATGCAATAAGATACAGTTTTTCTACTATTTGGAGCATTCTTAAAAAGCACAACATGCATTTCTACAAGACATGCCTGCAGCAAGCAGTGGAAGGGTGTGATTTTCAGCGCCGGCTCGATTTCTGTAACTGGTGCCTAATCAAATGCGAGGAAAGCGCTGCATTTTTAGACATAATATGGACCGATGAAGCGCGGTTCTTCAGAGATTTCACGGTAAATCTGCACGATGTCCATTATTGGTCGGCCGCCAACCCACATTGGGTACGAGGACAAAGATATCAGGTTCGGTGGTCTGCAAATGTACAGGGCGAGATATTTCAAGGACACAATGTAGGCCCCTACTTCACTGACGAGAACCTCACCGGCAGGATCTACACAGAGGCCATCCTAAATGATGTGGACCTTCAGAACTTCCGCTTTACGTGGTGAAGGTGATGTGGTTTCAGCATGAGGGAACTCGACCGCATTCATTCTCTCTTATTGTGGACGTTTTGGACACGAACTTTGCCAGGCAGGGGATTAGGCGTGGTGGACCGACTGCTTGGCCTCCGAGGTCACCAGACTTTTGAAGCGATAAACTTCACTAGGCTAGTAAACTCGCGAGTCTCGCGTGTGCTCCGTCGTTAGAAAAAGCCACAGCTGCATATGCGCAAACCACGTGATGTCACAGGAGTACGTCACAGCCAAATTGGGTCTCTTGTTTCACATGGGACGGTTATGTCAGAATCAGCCTGCTAGGACCCTGACATTCACGTTACCCCTATAGGCCACTAAGGCACCTTAATACGGGTTGATTAAAGCGGGGCTTTATATGTGGGCTGGGGAAGAAAAAAAAAAGAAGAACGCTCGATCACCCGCAGCTAATGCTTTCGCTCAATATTTGGTTCAGCAGCGTTGAACCCTTGTAATGTTTTCCTCTGGGGATACGTGAAGAATAAGGTTTATAAGACGCAGCCTTGATGACCTGAAGCATAGAATAACTGTGGCCTTGACAAGCATTCCGCAAGACTTGGTTAAGCGGTTTTGTCCGCACGATAAGAGATCGTTTTTTCTATGCAGAAGGACAGCTTTTCGAGCACTTGATGCAATTCTCTTGTATTGTACAGGGGCGATGGATAGAACTGCGAACAAAGCAGAACCTAGGCGCTTCGATTATTCGCATTTCTGGTCATCGTGCTTTTACTTCGGGGGTGGCAGAAACAAGCTAGATTCGTCCGTAATGCTTTCTAAGACGCCTCTAGCATCGTTTTCTTACCGCCCAGGTAAAAACGCGATGAAAAGAAATTTGACCCGCGGAGATCGTAGGCGTCTCGTTGTTCGCGTTTCTTTATATCGCGGCGGCACTCACAGCATAACTGCTGACTAACACGCAGACTTTTTTCTTCACATGCGAAACTTCTCTGCTGTTTAATAGCTAGATCTTTATAGATAGATTTTTATTGCTCATGACTCCACTGTCTAATATATTGGACAGCAAGCTTAACGGCTCAATTTTAATTTAGTCCGCTTGAGCTTCATTGCCATCTGCTTAGATGTCACCATCATCTGTTAATGCACTTCAGCTTATACAGGTGATCGGCGTAGCAGGAAACAATGTCCATGAACTTATGTCGCCATTACTGTGACGTCCTGTGTATTATTTTCTTTTTATTTGGCAGCGATCGCGAATGCCTCAAAATATTTCGAAGCCTGTGACAAACTATTATAAATACAAAGATTAAATTGGAAACAAGAGCGAAGGCAACGAAGGGCAGGTGGTTCAAGAAAAACCTATCGAGAAAAAGGTACTCAAACCATCATGCCCATTTCTTTTTGATTTCGACAAGAGTGTCATAAACTCTAGTTATTTCGCTGACCCATTCTGTAAACTTCCTATCTCTTAACGTTACATCTATCATTTTTCGTTAAATTGCTCTCTGCGTTGTTATCAGCGTAAGTGGTATCTTTTTGTTAACCCCCACGTTTCAGTCCCATAGGTGAGTACAAGTAAGATGCAACTTTTTTTTTTTTTTTTTAAGCGATACTGGTAAGCTGCTAGTCATAATCTGAGTTCTTGCTCTCAAATGCTCTCCATCCAAATCTTATCATCCCAATTATTTATTTTTCGTGGTCCGGATCAGTGCTTGCTACTTGTCCTTCGACTACCACTTCCAGTGCTTCGCTATACCTATTGTAAACTGCTGTCCCTCCCCAACCCGGTTGGGCGTTACCTTAGTCTTCTGCATATTAATTTTTAGGCCTATCGTTTTGATTTCCCTCTCTAGGCCATCCATCATTCTTTGCAGTTTGTCCCTTAAGTTACTCAGCAAGACAGTGTCATCAGCAAACCGCAGATTACTCAAGCGGCGTCGTAGGTCTTTAAAGGCTACTATGCCTTTGAAAATTTCACGAGTGCAACCAGACTCCTCGCGCTCATCTCTGTCGACTTCTGGGCATTGAAGACTGCTGAAGAGACTTTACTACACGGATTAACATTAAATCAATGCGGGTAGTGTACGTTTAACAACATGTACCTTCCAAGCTGAAGCCTGTTCCGAGCAGAGTTGTATCCTCAACCCACCGATTTCCTGAGACCACATATCTTTAATATATCTTCATTATAAAATGGTCAACCATATAACAGCCAATTTATTATCAAAATCAAAAACCACTAACGGGCGCTCAGTATTTTAACGTGCCACAAAACAATGACATCCTGCATCAAATCGAGTTTAATATCTCATATATTCACTGCATTTCGGCTTTTTAACCAAAGTTACGAATCTTATATGAAGCAACGCTTCTATATTTCTCTTTTCCCTAGCCTTAAAATGACGTATCTTACTTTTATTTACGTACAGCGTGATCCACTTCTAGCTATAACACGGTCACTGCTTAAAAAGTAGCATTGCGTTGGGTGCAGGCGCTTATCGAGTGGGACGCGGAGGTGATGGTTCGCATAGCCTGCCGCCTAGCTTTACGGAATGGCCACATTGGACGCAATGATGTTTTGAAAGCAGTAGCCGTGTTATAGCTAGAAGTGGATCACCCTGTACGTTAAGTAATCGCGAAAAAGCACCCAACTAAATAAGAACAGCCATGGTAAGCGCATATATGAACCATCCACAGAAGCTTAACGAAACTTTGCAGCAGTGGGTAAAAGGGGTACTAAGCCTTCATTAAGGAGACGGAGAGTGGAGAAAGGACGAGGTGTGTTAAATGTGCATCTTATTGCTATCGGCGTCGCAAAGGCAGATCACCGGACGCTCTTTCAAGGGATCATAAAACGAAGCCACGTAATTGAATTTTGAGCCTTGGCAAAGGCGCCAGTTGGCAGGCATGTTTTAATTTTATTTTTTGTGCTTCTTAAGGTGGTTGTGGCTTAAGAGGAGGGGCTACGTGCGGGCCTGCGATAAGAGAGGCCTCTTCGCAACCACTCTTTGTAGCAAACGTCGAAAACCGCTAGAAGGCAAATCTGACTGATGCTCTTCTCTCAACTGTTCATTCCGAACGCGCATACATTAAACTTGATAGCGCAGCGATAATGAATCGACTATACAGGGACGATAGCATATGTCTTTACCGCGAAATGTCGTCCCTGACTAGAATTATACTGACACTTTCCTTCTGCCGCGAACCCCGCAAGAAGTATGGGTGAAGTAGCAATGTATACATATATATATAAATATATATATATTGGTAGTAACATTAGCTACAAAATTTGACGGCCTCGTGCTGAACCTCGTGCTGAGGTGACATATCTTGACCTAGCCTTTAGCCCAAGCAATCAAAAAGGTTCTGACGAACGCAGACAACAATAGACACCAATATTCATTTTTTTCTTATTACCAAGTTACACTTATGACACTTGCAGATCGAATGCTACTAGGCAGCATTAGAAAAGCTTCCTGTGCCCCACCCCTTTTTAAAGGGACAAACGAGAAATAATGAAAAAAACTTAATGTTCAGCTACGCGTAGAGTGATTTAATTATATGGATCTGGTTTTACACAGCGAAAGTAGGTAGCCATGGATTAAAGTAACACAAATATTGGAGCGAAAAAAGGCAAGAGACGCAGGCAAAGCAGATAACAAAAGTTCTGTTCTTTTCTTGCTATTAAGCACATTCTCACAAAACGCAGAATACGGGCTGATGGTCACTGAATATAAAAGGAAACTGAGTTTCAGCATTTACTAAGTCATTATTTCGTAATTGTGCAAGATAAAACAATTGCTTCTCTTTATTATTCAGATCACCATTTAGCCTGTAAAATATCCAAAATGCATTACCGACGTTATTCGAAAATGAACAATGAATTCGACGTTTCGCGCAAACCCGTCCTTCCTTTTCATATTCAGCGAGCCTGTGCGCGCTTCTTTTCAAGTTCAGAGATGCTGTGCATGCTCCAGAAACAGAAGGGTTAACAAAAGAACAATGATACGAAAAAAAATTCAGCTGGTGCATTAAGGTATGACAAATATTTTTCGTGCAGAACAACTATATTGTGTCCCTAGCAGCATTTGGCGAAATCTGTGCTGTCTTAGGCAAGCGCCCATGTAGTGTTTTGCGTGACAGGGGGATAGGGCATGCTAGAACTACACACGTAGACTAGTACGTCCTCAGTGAAAAATGGGAGGCTTATAAAATCACTTTCACTTTCAGCCGACCGCATGGAGTGTAGACTTGTGGGCGCTTAAATGTACACATGCGTAATCAGAACCTATTATGAAGAAAAAAACAACCCCCAGGGTTCAAGTCGAAGCACTGAAGTGAATGCCGCAGGTTTGACCCGTTCAATGACGGAACTTACAACTCTGTATCGCGATCATAATCAGTTGGCTACGAAGATGTCGGAGGCCTGTCATATATCTTTTTACGGGTACACGCACTGGAGTGACCATTTAGTTTTTTCTTGTTTTACATGAACCAATGTTGTTCTATCTAAACCCTTCTAATTCGTTTCCTCTCTTTGCTTGTTCTTATGCGCATTGGTTTCTTGTCTAGCACGCTCACAATCTGTTTTTCGTCAATTAGCGCTCTGTTGCCAGTTAGTGCGTGTCTTGTCAGTTAGTTTCGCGTCCATAATCTTTTTACTTTGCGTTTTTTTCTAGAATCTGTTGTAATAATCTTAGAACAGTGACACAGCTTCCTCTCAACGTAAAACTCTTGGATGCATTTAGTGTTGCCGATGTCCTCGTGCTTCTGATCAAAATTTTACTCGAGTTCGGCCCCATGATGAGTTGCGTTTAAAAGTGAAAGAAATCTTACTTACTGCTGAACGCCTACACGTTTATGCTTTATATTTATGACTTAAGTGGTATTAAATACAGAATGATTCTGAAGTCTTGGGCATATTGTTTTATTTGAGTTCACGAGTGATGAAAGGTTATACAATAGGTTGGCCACTTGGTAAGTACCAAACATGTATACATATATATTAGGGTGCTTCTTTGGCCGAAGGTAATGAGGCATGAAAAGCTCAAACGAGTGATGAATACACAAAGATTATAGCAGCATCCTAAAGTTGAACCAGATAAACAACCTTATATACCTTCCATTCAGTCTTCTGTTGTTATTGCAGTAGCGGTCGCGTAGTCGTTATATATGCACAGGTAAAGTATCGTGGCCGAGCCGTTATCAATATAATACATCAGTGATGATCAGAAGCCACAGACCGGTCAACAAACAAAGCAACAAGGAGAATCTGATGCCAGGCTACGTTAAATAAAAGGTATGATCTAATTGAGTGTTAAACAAGCCAGAACATTAGAGGCAGGCTGTTTTATTCGATTTACACTTCAGCGTAGCTTTTAACAACTCCTTTAAGCAAACGTTTTCGTTTCTTTTCGCAGTAATTTTCCTCTACCAGGCTACAGTAATCAAACAAAATGCAAGCCAAGAAGCGTACGAGCTGGAGCAGTGGGGAGGCGGAAGAGCTATGTGATCCATTTTATCCCGACTATTTACAACGCGTTCTTTCTAGCTTCTAACGAACGCCTTCAATTATGAAAGCACTTAGCGCGATTAAAACTGTCAATTTTCGTTGTAATAAAAACTGTTTTTGTTTTCATTACCCAATGTTTTGAATGCCATCTCGATATAACGCTAAATAATGTCGATAATCACAGGCCATATTAATGTAAAAAGAAGGTTTTTGTCCGTGCTTTTATTAAAAAATAAATAGCGATATCAAAGTTCGAGAGCTTAGCAAGATGGTGGTATTATGGCGTCACTTGGGAGTTTGATTATTTCCCTAAATTATTTACAGTTCTCCGAAAACAGAGTTCTTACTTTTTCGTACCGTGAAAACAATTTATTTACTAGGAGCTTTTATAATATGGCCCTTATTCTAACCAATGAAGAGCAAAGCCAGTTCGAAGGCCTATTAAAACCAATGTGTACATCGCACCGTGCAAAATACTGTTTACGTTCTTGAGACTTCTAATTTAACTTGACTACGTGTCCACTGTAGTACGTGTTTTGCGGTTTCCCATTCGGAGCACTGTACTCTGGTGAGCGTATTCGCTGTATTGATGAGCAATAATAAGGCAGGGTCAGAAAGGCCTTCTTTTAACAATACTTTTAGGCACTCGTTATTTTAGGCGTGTGAGAATGACAAACATAAATCTTTCAGTCAGAGTTCTATTCAAAATAATTGGCGGTTTATTTTGGCGAAGCCCGAAGGTCAAGACCGACAAGGGCAGCAGACACACGACAAATCGCTGCCACGTCTCTGTGTTTTTTACGCTTCAGGCATCACTAAAATGAGAAAAGTCCATAAACTTGCCCAAGAAACAGCCTTGCTGAACTTCATTTGGCTGCTTTAGATCCTAAATGTTAATTCAAACTTTCATTTACTCATTGCTCGTGGGTCCACTTAAGCGTCAGCTGACCGAAGCTCATTGAACCAGAGCATCTTTGATGCGCATAGAATTGTGTAGGAAGGCCATTTGGGCCACTGACGAGGCTATTTGTGCTTGAACAAGAGATACGTATTCTATCATTAAAACAGGCTACGCAACAGATACCCAGTATTAAACTGGTCATTTGAACAAGAGTCGCTGATTTTAATGTACAGGACCTTTCATTTTATCCATGTCACTTTTAAAGCTTCCATCTTTACTTTCTTAGTAATGGTAATCACAGAGGTTATTTTCTTTTCTTTCCCAGGTCTGTATTACTTACTGTAACTGGGAGCGCAGGTCGAAGAATTTCTAAAATACTCGCCTGAATGAGCGTATCTAGCACCCATAAATAGACCCGCGACGAATAAAAGCATTCGCCAACATAATATGTACTGCCAATAATGACAGATCTTTTTGCTGTAGCATGTCATTTCACTGACTTCGGCGGAGTACGACATGTTCTTTCAGTTGCTAAGTGTATGAATCACCATCGTACTTCCAATTAAAAATCAACCCGCACTAGGTACGTATTGAGAAATTGGTTTAAATTATCATTTAACATTGTTAAGAACTTCAGACACTTATGCATGTGGTGTGACACCCGCACATCTCAATCGTAGTATTGAATTGGTATTCGAGAACTGTATTTGTTAACCCATACCTAACTTTTTCAAAGTTGGTAAGCCTGTTTTCATTCCTCTGCATTTTAACTCCCTGCACGACCACCACGTCCCACTCCAGAAATTATTTCCTGAATTTTGTACTCCTCTTTCGTGGACTCAGCTCGGCCGACATTGCCCCGTCTCTTTCGGCTGCCACAAAATTCAAAAGAATTTACGTCACTGTCGTTACAGTGTGTGTCTCCGCCTTGCTTCTACTGTACTTGTTCCTGCGTTTCCTTATAAGCACATAGCGCTTGCGCCGCTGCCATGCAGTGCACTTCTAATTCACTTTGCTTCATATCAATGATGCTGTTTTTCTGTTTATTCGATTTCTATGTAACGTGTCAATTTAAAACAGACGTACTCATGATCAAAACAGCCTTCTCACTCCAGCTCCTTGTGATTAGCTCCCTCAAAAACACCGACATGTATAGGCACGCATGCGTTCCTACCAGAGCGTCTATGTTAAGCACCGATTACATTCTTTTAATCCAGAGCGTTCATAGTCCGATGCTATTCACGTTGTATTGCAAGTTTAAATATTCAAGGATCAAGAATAAAACGACGCCCATATTGAAGACGCCCGCGCACAGAATGATGAAAACCACTGGCTCTATAAAAAGGAGGACGCTAGTTTTCGCTTGTTCATGTCGTTAGGTTGAAGAGGCGCCATTTAATTTCTCATTTTGTCCTCGCCACACAGCCAAAACACCAAACACAGGACCCGGTTTCATAAATCCCAAAACCAGAGCAAAGAAACCGTTGTCTTCTTAAGATGCTTCGTTAATGAGCAGGACTCCTCTCAACTTTCGTCTTCGGTCGTGACTTAATTTTCAATTTCGATGCAACCATTCTACTCTGATTTCGCACTGCGCGCTTTCTCGTTGTGAGCTTGCTGATATGCTTCCAGTTGTGTGAAAAGACAGAGTATAACAGTAAATCTCAGCGCAAGCCCCATCGTTTACTATTCTTAGACCTTTTATGGCATCCAGACCAATGTAACACGTATTGAAGCCCTTATACAAGATAGTGCTAAGCTAGAAGTTCTATCACTTACTCCAAGCGACAAGGATACTGCGGCGTGGTATAGTTCATAAGAATAAGAGACCTCTCCGAGGGCGTCCCGAGATCATGCTGTTACGTTTCTCCGCCGACAAGTGTGACAGCTAACGCGGCCACCGCATATCAACAGGCAGAACCGCGAGCGGATCGGCCATTTCGGCGCCGTTCATCGGCCGCGCAACGCTTCCTCCCGCGGGCAAGTCTCAACGTGATCCTGCCACGCGCCAAATGTGTGTGCGTGCGTGTGGGTGCAAAAGCTGGCCAAGCCTGGAGCTCAAAGGAGAGTGCATCGCCCTCGCCCGTCTGCAGGAGGTGGAGGAGATGCGGTCGGACCGCCTGCGATTGAGTCATCCCGTCGTGCTCAGACTTGTTGGGCTCTCCATTTCCTGTGAGGGCTTTCATTTTCCCTGTGAACTGGCATGCCTATAAAAAGCAGCGGCCGACTCCGCTGAGACAGAGACTACTTTGACGCGCCGTTAACACGACGCTAGACACCAGCTGTGTGAGAGTGTCTGTATTCTCTACGGGTCAGCTTCTCTGCCCATTTCTTCACGATGTTGTAGTAAAGGTTGTTTCGTTAGAAGACGCCTCGTTTTTGCTGGGACCGTTGATGCCGTCCGCCGTCCACGGAGCCGCCAGGCCAACGCTGCCGAGGGGCCTCGAGCTGCATGTAATAACTGACGGCAGCGGTACGCTACCCCGGCACTCGCGACCCAAACCTAATAACTGGTAGGCAGCGGTGGAACGACGACGACCAAGCCGTAACCGTGGTCGGAGGGACAAGGCAGATGAGCCAGGCGAGACCGTTGTCCAACAACTGGTAGGCAGCGGAGGGACGAGGAGGACCAAGCCGTGACCGTGGTCGGTGAAACGAGACAGACCTGACCGAGGTGCAACGTCTGGTGGGAAGAGCGGAGATGTCCCAGGCGTGACGCGTGCAACAAGCAGCTCAGCGAAAAGGCGGGAGCAATGCAACGATCCCTGTGTGATGACTGGTTGCCTGCAGCGGAACGACTGCGTTGGATTTTGGCTGCGAGGTTTGGTGAGTGCGGGACTTTCTTCTACTGAGTTTTGCCAGGCTTTTGTTATGTAGAGAACAGAGCTGGTAATTGTGTTGTCGTTGTTGCTGGGTTAATTGCAGCAAGGCAATAGTAGGCAGTAGAGAAGGCAGCACTCGGAACAGCCATGGATTTGGATTTGAAGTCTTTGTGTAAACCGAAATTGCTGGAGTTTGCGAAGGAGTTGGGTATGAATTTGTCAGACAAACTCAGAAAACCAGAAGTGTTAAAGGCTATTCTTGCGTTGGAAGTTGAAGAGGACGAGCTTTTGGAATGCCTTGAGATCATTGACGAACGTCACGAGAAAGAGAAACGTGAACGTCATGAAAAAGAGGAACGTGAACGTCACGAGAAAGAGGTTCGTGAACGTAGGGAACGTCACGAGAAAGAGGATCGTGAACGTAGGGAACGTCACGAGAAAGAGGACGCCCGCGTAAGGCAACTGATGCAGCTGGAGATTTCAGCACATGGAATGAGCGTGGAAAAGATTAAAGCTTTCAATGCCATTCAGTGTTACGGTTCGATACCGCGAGACGGTCCGCCACCGTTCCTCATCGCCGAGGATATGGCAAAGTATTTGGCAGACTTCGAAAGTGTCTGCAGAAGTAAACGCTTCGAACAAGATAGTTGGGCGCAGAAGTTGGTAGCTCTTCTTTCCGCTGAAGCGTCGGAAGAAATCAAGCGATTGGTTGGCGACCGCTTGAAAAATTACGATGAACTAAAAGCGTCATTGCTGGTACGATATCAGATAACGCCTCATGATCTTCGGAAGAGGTATGAGAGCGAGAAACATTGTTACAAGTCGTACTTTGATTTGGCGTATCAGTTGAAAGCCGCTGTAAGCGAATGGCTAGACAGTGCGGAAGTTTCGGAGCAAATCGAACTTGCACCGGAGTGTGAGGCACAGCACACTGAGATTAAGTCCACGTACGCTGTAGACACAAGTGAGCCTGAAAAGTCAAATGTACCAGAGAGTGAACTACAGCTTGGGTAAGCGGCCGAGCAATGTGACCGCAGTAGCGAGCCGACCGAGCCTCGAACAGAAGAGTATCCTGTTACCTTGGTCGAGCCACTAGCTGAGACGGTTAGCACAGGCTTAATCGGCGAGAAGTCCGAAGTGACGCCGTTAAAGGGAGGTGAACTGCATGCCGACCCAAGTAGCTGTAGGAGATACAGCTCCATCAAATGAGTGTAAGGAACTGGTAGTAACTGAACCGCCTCTCGAGTTAAATGCAGAAGCTTGTGTAGTGCGCGAGGGAGGTGGAAACCAGCTAGAAAATGACAAAATTGCGGTTTCCGAAATCAGCTGTGTCGTAGAGCAGGGCCCGCAGAAAAACGAAGTGCCGATCAGGGAAACAGCGCAGCCCGCGAGTTGTGATCAGCCAGGGCAGACCGACGAGGAGTGCGCGTACGCTGTAGAGAGCGAGATTTGCGAAGGCGACAGCGAGCGACCACAGCAGAGTCAGAATCGTTCGAGCCCCGATACCACGCTAGGTTGTATTTGCGAAAGCAACCCCAGTGCGAACGCGGACGTAGCGCACATGACCCTCACGCAATCCGAAGCGCCCCAGCTTTCGAAAGAGCTTGATCGTGCGCCGGTTAGCTCTGAGCGAGGCGACGCACTGAGTGGCGAGCCGCCAGAGCAAATGCCTCGAAGGGGGACTGGCGTCAGCCGTTGCTAAGTGAGTCCTGCGCTGCTGGCCGCGATGCATACGCGGCGCCGCACTTTGACCACTTCGACGACAACCATGCCCTACTAGCTCCGGTTACCGCTAGAACGGTTATCGCTAGCTTGCCAGAGCTCGCGTCAAAAGAAAGTAGGACTGGAGTATTCAAGTGCTGCCACCGAAAAACGCGGGAAGGCAGACGCGAGAAAGAATGCAGCCATCGTAAGGAGAGCAAACTCCAACGATTGCAAAAAGAAAGCAGAAAGCCTGTGTTCCAGTGCTGCCGTAGAAAAAGGCGGAAAAGCAGGCGCGAGAAAGAATGGAGCAAGTTGAAGCTATCGCGAAAAAGAAAGCGACTATCCCAAAGGCACAAATGCGCCCGTGCCGAGAAAATGCGTGACTGGTGCGCCACACGTAAGGAGAGGGATAGGTTGTTTAGCAAAGCTAGTGACTTATGCTCATGCGTTTCTTTGCATAGAAACCGGAAGGTACGGTTGTTGCTTGAAACGGACAGCCGAAGGTTTAGTGAAAAGGGTGATCTCAACGGTAACGCCGATGGCTTAAGTTGGAGCCGATGATATGAGAAGCCTCAGTTTTCGCTGTGGGTGTTTTTCTTCCTGACATAGGATTTTGAACATTATCGCATTGTATTATCTTTGTTTGAAGTGACGTTTTTGAAAGCGCAATTTTCAAATTTGTGGACGCGTTCCAAGTGCTGCTGAGCTGCCCTCTAATATAGATGGGGGCATAAGAGGGAAATAGTCTGGCATTGTGCCGTGCTTGCTGGCTGACCGGTTGAGTTTTTAGCATGGTTGTGACGTTGTGGGTTGTCAGAAATCTCTCCTGAAGACAAGTTGCAGAGTGCCTTGAAAACCGGACTTGCCAAGGACTTCTTCAGGCTGACTGGCTCAAGAGAAGCAGAGTCGGACGACCCCGGCTAGCAGCAACATCCCGATCCCTCTGGACAGCGGATGCAGTCCCCTGCCCTTCGGGATCTCCCTTCCCCGGCGGGGCAGTCTGTTACGTTTCTCCACCGACAAGTGTCCCCAAGTGTCCACCCCTTTTTGATCAATAAACTCTTGTCACCACCACCACCATCGGCCGCGCAACGTTTCCTCCCGCGGGCAAGTCTCGACGTGATCCTGCCACGCGCCAAATGTGTGTGCGTGCGTGTGGGTGCAAAAGCTGGCCAAGCCTGGAGCTCGAGGGAGAGTGCGTCGCCCTCGCCCGTCTGGAGGAGGTGGAGGAGATGCGGTCGGACCACCTGCGACTTAGTCATCCCGTCATGCTCAGACTTGTCGGGCTCTCCATTTCCTGTGAGGGCTTTCCCTTTCCCTGTGAACTGGCATGCCTATAAAAAGCAGCGGCCGACTCCGCTGAGACAGAGACTACTTTGGCGCGCCGTTGACACCACGCTAGACACCAACTGTGTGAGAGTGTCTGTATTCTCTCCTGGTCAGCTTCTCTGCCCGTTTTTTCACGATGTTGTAGTAAAGGTTGTTTCGTTAGAAAACGCCTCGTCTTTGCTGGGACCGTTGATGCCGTCCGCCGTCCACGGAGCCGCCAGGCCAACGCTACCGAGGGGCCGCGAGCCGCATGTAATAACTTGTGGCAGCGGTACGCTACCCAGGCACTCGCGACCCAAACCTAATATTGCCTAACTGCACAAGGGTTCCACTTGAATAAGTATTCTTGGCGTTTAGACCGGCGCAGTCCGCCATCTTGCAAATCATTCTGGTGTAGTGCGAAATCCCCGAGACTAGGAGCGCTTCTCTAGAGGCCTCCCAAATGCAGTTCAAAGCGATTCCAGCAGCCTATGACACGGATTGTTTACTTTTTTTCACGTTTGTACTTCTGCACAAGACTGGTTAAGAGAAAACAGCAAATATTGTGAGAGCTTTCCTAAGAATTATAAATACTATTAAAGATGTGAGCTACGACAGCAGCTTAACATTTGTTTTCATGGTTTTTCTAAGCTACATGGTAAGACTTGAAGCAACACCGTTTCTCATTGACGCGCACATGCGGAGCGCCGTTACATCTACCCTCGTTGAGATTCAATCCAGATTGGCACATTAGAAAAGAACCTGGAGGTGATATTTCTTGCCGTCACCCACGTTGAATGCGTTTCTTGCTAGTTTGGGCGTAATAGTAATTTCCTTGCTATTATGATTGAGAGTGCGCGTTTGCAAAGTCAACGGGCCTTTGCAAAAAGAGGAAAAATGATCAGACTTTCTTAATTTCGAAGATAAAGTATCCTACAATTCGTGGATACTTTATCCAAGATCCGTATAACTCGTGCTATGGTCTTTCCAGTTGTGATGTATGGATGCGAGAGTTGGACTGTGAAAAAGGCTGACCGCCGAAGAATTGACGCGTTTGAATTGTGGTGCTGACGAAGACTCTTGAGAGTTCCTTGGACTGCCAGAAGATCAAATCAGTCGATATTGTCGACCATAAACCCTGACTGCTCATTGGAGGGTCAAATTCTAAAGTTAAAGCACAGCTACTTTGGTCATCTGATGAGAAGAGAGGAGTCGCTGGAGAAAGATTTGATGTTGGGAAAGGTTGAGGGTCGCCGGAGAAGGGGTAGGCAGCGAACGCGATGGTTAGATGGCATCCTCGAGGCATTGCAGATGAAGCTATGTGATGTTAAGAAGATAGTGAGAGACCGGAAAGCGTGGCGTGACATGGTCCATAGGGTCACGAAGAGTCGGACACGACTGAACGCCTGAACTGAACTGAACTGAACAATCCGTGGAACAAGGTATTGAACAGCACCGCATCTAAATTCTTAACGTATACCTATTCTATTAAGGATTTTTTTACCTTATCGTCGATTAGCTCACGGAGATATTTAGACATTCGTCCTCAGAGAGCGGTTAGAACTGCTGGGCAGAGTTGCACTTGGGAAAGTTTAAAGCCACGTGACACCTTTCGGCACATGTAATACAGACATGATCACATGAAGAAGCGCGAGTGCACATCGCACATAAGCCGAAACCAAGCACATCACTCAATGGCAAATAACGTTCTTCTGTGACAAAGAGTTAGGTATTACGTCCAATGTTTTTGTTGTATCCTTATATCTTGTTTCAGTTTAGTTTCTTTCAGTGTACATATCGTCATCGTCATTCAATATGATTCCCTATATAAGTGGCTTCACTGTAACGAATAAAGGAGGGTTTTTGCATACTGTGCTTGCGTGGTCCCGTGTCATGCGTCTGGTCTGCATTAGACACCACATATTGGCGACGAGGATCAGTATCGGAGCCATGTCACACGGGTGTTTCCCAGCACCGCCCCCTTTCTTGCCTGCACCCGGTGACCCGGCTGTGCCTTGGCAGCAGTGGAAACGCGTATTCCTGAATTTCCTGGAGGCCATTGGTGGCGATGAACTGAAGCCGAAGCGTTGCAAGGCAATTCTGCTAAACTCGCTCGGGTTGAAGGCCAGGGAAAATTCTACAGCGTCCTTGCACAAGGAGCAGAAAATTGCTCAGAAAATTAAGTCAGGAATGCCTAGGCCGTCGTTGATGCAGGTAGCCCAAGTGTTTGTCCTACTTATGGGGGCGTTACTTGGGATATTTCACCTTCAGCGGAAAGAATACCTGTGCCTAGGAAAGAACACTATTACAGTGATTCTTTTTGTTGGTCTGTTGGCACAGGTTCCCGTGTATCCGTCGGCGCTACTGGTTGTAGGGGAAATTATCGGCACACATTGGTTGTGTGATTTGCAAGAGGATAAGTCATGCCTCTGGGAATTTTCAGTAGCCCGATCGGGGAACATAGAAGCGTCTCAAATGCGAGAGCCTAGAGCGAAGGCAGAATTCCTGGCGGACAGAAGCGTGTGACGCACTGATCGTGGGTTAGAATTACGCTCGGAAATTTAGGTTTGTGCGCTTCGCATTTGAAGAGCTGTGTGTTGTTGATTCTTATGTGTATCTGACGACAGTGTGGTGCTATGTTTGTGAACATCATGGCATTGATGTGTGAATTTTGTAATGTGTTATGGCAGTTGTGAAATTTGTGCAATGTGTGGACATTTGCCCCATATATTTGTGAGCGCATGCATGTGCGCGCGATGTTCGTGGTTGTTGTGAATATTGTGGGACAATATTCTTTAAGGGAGGGGTAGTGTCACGAAATCGGCGCACATTTTCATCAAGCCGGTACGGCTCGAGGCCGCGCGGCGTCGCGTGGAAAACATGTAGAGAAAAGCCCCCTTCCCCGCGCGGGAGAGCGCGTAGCTTTGTACGCGTTGCCGTCACCCTCTTTCCCATTGCCCGGGGAGGACGGTGGTTCATCGGACTGGAATCAGCCAGAAAATTCCAGCATCTTCTATGGGACCTAGCCAATGACGACGCGTGGCTCGACGGGAGGAGAAGAGGGAGCTATAACCAGCGAAGCTATGTGTGTGTGCGCGCTAGCTTTGGCGCATGTTAACAAACAGACGCGGCGCGCCCTATTTAAAGCGACCGCGCCGCTTGTTGAGTCAGTCAGTCAGTCAGTTCGGCAGTGTTTTGCGACGTGCTCGCCTGTGCTTCGGCTGGACTCCCGGGGATCACCCGCTGCTGGCAAGCCCACGGACTTTCAAGGGAGCGGCGTTCGTCTCGTATGGCGGCCACATCGTGACTCTTGAGGCGTCGGACTGCAACAGTGCCCGGTGAACAATTTGGTGTTTGTTTATGTAACTCTCTCGTGTTTGATCTGTTGTAAAGCCGGTGTCATTGAATCATTCTGTAGTTGCATGCTTAGCGTTTGTTATTCTGTGAACCTCTCGTCTGTGCATTTCAAGTGATCTTGTGTGTTCCTTTGTATCGTCTCTTGCTGTGCATAAATTGTGTTTTGTTTGTTACTTCTGACTCCGCTCCTTTCTCTGGTTTGAACCGGCGACCGCTGGGCACCAAACGACCACCCCCTTCTGTCACTACAAGGTAGTTGAATTCCGGCTGAGCTTGCCACGCAGGTCGAGGGCATCTCCTTTGCGACCGGAACAGCTACCCCCACTCACTCTAAGGGTGTCTGGGAGTGTGCGCACCGTTAAGGGCGCATCGTTAATAATCCCCTCCTAATTATTAACGGGTGACAATTATTCTGGCGTCCGCGACAGGACGTTTGGTGCACTCAAGCTCAGAGGACGGAGAAAGAGTTGGAAGAGTTTACGAAGAGGTCGTAAACAGTGTAGCAGCAGAGCGGTAGCGAGAGGTAGGGCCGCGCGGAAGCGTTTAGGCGAGGTTCGCTAAGCAGACTTAAGGCTATGCCCAACAGTTCGCGCTTCAAAGATGAATCTGAAAGAGTTGATTGAGGCTGGCACCCAGCTGGGGTTGTCCGGTGCCGAACTGCGCAAATGGGTTAGCCAGAGAGAAAAGAGGAAAAACAAAGGGAAAAAGAAGAAAGAGAGAGAGAAGAAAAGGATCGAGAGAGAGCAGAAAAAGAACGAGAGAGGGCTCGAAAGGAAGCCGAGGAAGAAAGAGAGAGAGCAGAAAAAGAACGAGAGAGGGCTCGAAAGGAAGCCGAGGAGGAACGAGAGAGTGCTCGAAAAGAAGCCGAGGAAGAAAGAGAGAAGGCTCGAAAGGAGCGGGAAGAGGAATTTCAGCGAGAAAAGGAATTACTTACTATGAAACTTCAGCTCCAAAACTCGGGGAACAACAACGGTTTAGCTGAAGTGCATAGCTCCAGTGAAGGACATAGCAGCTTGCGTATAGACGCAAGTAAATTGATTCCGAAATACGACTAGAGAAGAGACGATCTCGACGCGTTCCTCTTGCGTTTCGAAAGGATCGCCATAAATGCCAATTGGACAGACGGTGAATGTGCTACCATCTTGAGCACTTGCCTTAGTGGCGAAGCATTTAGTGTGTTTGGAAGACTTCCTCCCGAGGATGCAGGCAGCTATCACAAAGTGAAAGCTGCATTACTTAAAAGGTTTAGATTTACGACGGATGGGTTTCGTGAGAAGTTCAGGACTGGAAAACCTATGGACGGTGAAACGGCAACACAGTATGTTGCGCGACTGAGTCATTATTTCGACCGCTGGACTGAACTCTCAAAAATTAAACTAGAGTATGGCGCACTTCGCGAACTCCTAATTAAGGAACAATTCCTGGGCAGCTGTCACCCTGGTCTGTCGCTTTACTTAAAAGAGAGAAAAGCGCATACATTGGACGAAATGATGGATCTAGCAGACCAATATTTGGAAGCCCAGGGAGGCGAAAATTTGAGCAGGAATTCAAATTCTGAAACCCCTCGAAAGCACGAATTCCGGCAGACACAACATAGCGTAAAGTCACCCCCGAGGTGCTATCTCTGCGGACAACTAGGCCACATTGCACCTAACTGCCGCAAACTCGCAACCAACAATCCATCCTCGTGTTGGAAATGCGGACAGAAGGGCCACAAAGCAATGTCGTGTCCCGACGCTGACAAGGCAGCACCGCAGGCGGCATGCGCGAGGACTCCGTCAGAGTCGGAATATCACCTGGAGGAAGAAGATGCCGATTGCTTTGTTGAGCTTAAGAACGGCAAGAAAGTCCGCGTGGTGCACGGCCAAGAGGAGGAGGAAGCAGAGAAGGTGGTTAATCGGAAGGACAAGAAAATCCGGGTGGTGAACGCCGTAGTACATGCAGAACCTGGATCTGCGGTGAATCGGATGCCGGTTTCGAGGGGAAAAATAAAAGGAAAATCAGTTTCTGTGCTACGAGATACAGGTAGTAGTGCCGTAATCGTTAAACGAAGTTTGATTCAGGAGAATGATCTGACTGGTGAGAAATGCCCTGTGAGGCTGATTGACGGCTCAATTCAGCTGTTACCTGAGGCAAAAGTGGAAGTGCAGACGCCATATTATTCTGGACAACTGACAGCCCTGTGCATGGAACGCCCTATCTACGATTTGGTTTTGGGAAATATCAAGGGCGCAACATTTCCCGAGGATCCTGATCAAAGTCCCTCGCCTGTGCGCTGCAAAGAATCTAAAAAGAAAAAGGCAAGGCGAGGAAAGCAAGGCCATGAGAAGCCGGAAGAAAAGCCTCGAGACATGAAGAAACAAAAAGAAGCCTCTCAGGAGGAAACAGAAAAGAAAGGGACGGCTCAGAAAATTAAGTCAGGAATGCCTAGGCCGTCGTTGATGCAGGTAGCCCAAGTGTTTGTCCTACTTATGGGGGCGTTACTTGGGATATTTCACTTTCAGCGGAAAGAATACCGGTGCCTAGGAAAGAACACTATTACAGTGATTCTTTTTGTTGGTCTGTTGGCACAGGTTCCCGTGTATCCGTCGGCGCTACTGGTTGTAGGGGCAATTATCGGCACACATTGGTTGTGTGATTTGCAAGAGGATAAGTCATGCCTCTGGGAATTTTCAGTAGCCCGATCGGGGAACATAGAAGCGTCTCAAATGCGAGAGCCTAGAGCGAAGGCAGAATTCCTGGCGGACAGAAGCGTGTGACGCACTGATCGTGTGTTAGAATTACGCTCGGAAATTTAGGTTTGTGCGCTTCGCATTTGAAGAGCTGTGTGTTGTTGATTCTTATGTGTATCTGACGACAGTGTGGTGCTATGTTTGTGAACATCATGGCATTGATGTGTGAATTTTGTAATGTGTTATGGCAGTTGTGAAATTTGTGCAATGTGTGGACATTTGCCCCATATATTTGTGAGCGCATGCATGTGCGCGCGATGTTCGTGGTTGTTGTGAATATTGCGGGACAATATTCTTTAAGGGAGGGGTAGTGTCACGAAATCGGCGCACATTTTCATCAAGCCGGTACGGCGCGAGGCCGCGCGGCGTCGCGTGGAAAACATGTAGAGAAAAGCCCCCTTCCCCGCGCGGGAGAGCGCGTAGCTTTGTACGCGTTGCCGTCACCCTCTTTCCCATTGCCCGGGGAGGACGGTGGTTCATCGGACTGGAATCAGCCAGAAAATTCCAGCATCTTCTATGGGACCTAGCCAATGACGACGCGTGGCTCGACGGGAGGAGAAGAGGGAGCTATAACCAGCGAAGCTATGTGTGTGTGCGCGCTAGCTTTGGCGCATGTTAACAAACAGACGCGGCGCGCCCTATTTAAAGCGACCGCGCCGCTTGTTGAGTCAGTCAGTCAGTCAGTTCGGCAGTGTTTTGCGACGTGCTCGCCTGTGCTTCGGCTGGACTCCCGGGGATCACCCGCTGCTGGCAAGCCTACGGACTTTCAAGGGAGCGGCGTTCGTCTCGTATGGCGGCCACATCGTGACTCTTGAGGCGTCGGACTGCAACAGTGCCCGGTGAACAATTTGGTGTTTGTTTATGTAACTCTCTCGTGTTTGATCTGTTGTAAAGCCGGTGTCATTGAATCATTCTGTAGTTGCATGCTTAGCGTTTGTTATTCTGTGAACCTCTCGTCCGTGCATTTCAAGTGATCTTGTGTGTTCCTTTGTATCGTCTCTTGCTGTGCATAAATTGTGTTTTGTTTGTTACTTCTGACTCCGCTCCTTTCTCTGGTTTGAACCGGCGACCGCTGGGCACCAAACGACCACCCCCTTCTGTCACTACAAGGTAGTTGAATTCCGGCTGAGCTTGCCACGCAGGTCGAGGGCATCTCCTTCGCGACCGGAACAGCTACCCCCACTCACTCTAAGGGAGTCTGGGAGTGTGCGCACCGTTAAGGGCGCATCGTTAATAATCCCCTCCTAATTATTAACGGGTGACAGCCGCGTTTGAATAAACAGGTAGAAGAAGCAATCCATTTTTGCCATATCTGCAGGCCGCGGACAAGTCCGCTGAACCGTCGTTTGCACCGCTGTAGCCGGTGATGTTTACAGCGCTACCATGGCATAAGTTAGCAATGGATATAGTGTGGCCGATTGGCTGGGCCCCTTCAAACTGTAGGTACATGATATCGCTGATCGATTATCATTCCAAGTGGCCTGAGGTTGCTTTTTCATTTACAGTGACGTCACAGACTGTGGTCGATTTTTTGCAGACTGTGTTCAGCCGAAGGCTATCCGGAAGAAATTGTCACAGATAATGGGCCTCAGTTCAGTTCGCAAATGTTTGAAACACTCTTGAGAGAGAGGGGTATTGCGCATCGTTGTTCTTCTCTGTACTATCGACAGGGAAACGGCGCGATTGAACGTTTTAATTGCGTGCTGAAAGATTTCATGCAGGTTACCCGATTGGAGCAACGGCCCCTCCAGGCTGCTGTGGTTGACTATCTCGGCATATATAGGTCGACGCCGCATGCGACAACGTGTGTGCCACCAGCTAAGTTGCTCCACGGGCGCCAGCCAAGGACAAGACTAAATACAGTGGGTTTGCCGACAAGAGAGGGTGGCCATGGCGGTTCGAATAAAAATGTTCCTGCTAGGGTTAGGACGACGCAGATGTATGCAAAACAGTATACGGACAGGAGGCGAGGTGCGAAAAGACCAGCCTTTAGAGTAGGGGACTTCGTTCGTGTACGCAAGACAGCAGACGGTGGGAAAGCGCCGGTAAACTACACGGGACCTTTCAAGATTGTCGGCAGAAAAGGCAAAAATAGCTTTTTGATGAGCGACAGTCGTTGCTGGAACGCGTCTAAACTAGTTCGGGTTCCCTGCAATCAATCGCAGACAATAGAACAATGGGCATGGGAATTGCCTCATCACTGCTCGGGTACCGCTGGGCCTGAAAGCCGCGTAGACACTGAATAGGGTGAATTGTTGCGATTGCCGGAAACAAGGGCTGAAGTCAATGAAGAAGTGGTTGCTCCTTTAGAGGATTCGGCGGAGCAACCTTTGCGTCGCAGCACTAGGGTACGCCGACCTGTAGAAAGATTTGGGTTTTTTTTACCTGAACAATAAGTGTTTAGTTCGTGTTATTTTGGTTGTTGCAAATTACTATGTTGTATTTTTCAAGCGGGAGGCGATGTTGTATCCTTATTTCTTGTTTCAGTTTCGTTTCTTTCAGTGTACATATCGTCATCGTTATTCAATATGATTCCCTATATAAGTGGCTTCACTGTGACGAATAAAGGAGGGTTTTTGCATACTGCTTGCGTGGTCCCGTGTCATGCGTCTGGTCTGAATCAGACACCACAGTTTTCATGTTATTTATCACGCAAGCAAGTTGATATTGCGCTCTATGTTGTGTTTCTTGCTTTCGACTTTTGCGCAGGCATTAACCTTGCTGGAGAACAGAGATAGGAACAGATTACAAATGCAGGGGGTAAACCAGGCCTAGCCCATTTTGCTACGATACATGTGGAAAGGTAAACCAAGGGAGAGCAATATTAACTGAATTTTCCACGTGTCCCTAAGGCAGTAATTTGTTAGTATACATGCAAACTGTCCGATGTATGGTACCGCTCAAAGAATAATAGCTACTAGTGTTTGAGTTTGTATTCTTATGAGAAATGTGTTGATGCCTACTTGCTGCCTCGCGAAGCATAGCGAGCTGACCAGGCTTGGAGGTCTTGGAGCGCCACATCCGGGGCGTCCAGCGCAGTAACACGCTTAGAGACAAGTAGGACAGCCGGACATGGAGAAAATGGTAAATGGCGCTTACTGCTATGCTCATTCCAACGAAGGCTTCGCGGTCTTGTTTTCGGAGCCCATCTGTAACACCCAAAAAGCTCTTTGAGGGGCTGGATGAGCCCATGATTACCATACACTGAGCAACCTCTATTGAATGTAATGGCGGAAGCAAATCATCGCCACGTCCGCCCTTGTCGAGGTGGTCTCAAGGCAGTTGTGGATGCAGTTGGGAGGCGTCACGAGCCCGTCGGCTGCCGACAATGAGAGCATGATGGGAGTACGTGCTCTCGCTACCGCAAACACCGCTCAGATGCTCCAGTTTCGTGCACTGAATGTATTCAGGTGCTTAAGTATAATTGGTCTCACCGGGTGGCAAAAAAACTTGCCTGCACATGTGCTCTGAAGGCTGTCTTTGACTACTCTTCATACAGCATTGAATTACCTTGACGGGAAATCTGGATACTTACAGAGCCTCATGTTGCAAGCCTCAAAAGGAAAGCAAAATAACTTTTTGGGACAGCCTCGTCGTCATTGTTGACAGCGTACATGTGAAGTACTCCTCGTTGTGCGGGATAAATGTGCAGTTAGAAAAGTCCCCCAGTTGATTGATGGCTCAGTGATTTCAGCGCAGCCGCATATTGAAAATCAGCGAAACCGCTTTTATGGCTATTAGGCCGAAACTTTTTCACTTAATTGGATAATATGTTTTTAAGAAGTTTAGCTCAAACGAGCCGAGCAACAGGCTTGGCGAAATTATTTACACATTCGAAGATGAGAGGGTAGCCGGCAGCGCTGGATATCAAGCCCAGCACTTCCCTGGGGTTAGGCAAAAGCTCCACCAGTATGCATCCGCCTCGGTAACCTTGTTTGCAGGAGTGTTTCTCGCACTCGCAGGATCAATTACTACGTTTGTGCAAAAGCTCTCTCATGTCTTCATTTTTGTGGCAATATCTGTAAAAGCTCCCCCTCCCTGCACTCCTAAGAGAAGAATAATAAAGTTGTCTTTCTCAGTGTCGACTTTGAAAGCTAAAAATTACAAAAATGTCCTTGGCGATTGCTCGGCGGGTTGGTCGAACGGCTGGTTCATCCACAGAGTAGTCGGCTGGTGGTGTAATGTCCCGACTGCAAACGAGATGGCCGAGTTTGCAGGGAGAAATTTTGCTGGGCTAGTTGATGCAACATTTTAAAATTGAACAAAGCGCTAACACATTCACAAGAAAGGAGACACGGAGCGCTTGGCCGTGTCCACTTTCTCGCTCCGTGTCCCCTTCCTTGTGAAAGTGTTGTTAACGATTCGTCCACTTTTGAAAAGAGCTTGCAGGTCCTGTTAGTTGCAGGACCTGTTAATATTAAATAAAAACAGCAAACAATAAAACAGAAGGCCTTTCAGGTATGATCTGGATCAAATTCCATCAGAATATGCTGTGGAAGTGAGGAATCGATTTCAAGAATTAGATCTAGAAGACAGAGAGCCTGAAGTGATGTGGACTGATGTTCGTGATATATTACAAGTTGCTACTAAGATAGTTCTAAAGCAAAAGAAATGCAAGAAAGCTAACCGGTTATCACAACAGGCTTTGCAAATAGCTGAGGAAAGGAGGATGGCAAAAGCTATGGGGGAAAGAGAAACATACAAGGTTCTCAATGCGGATTTTCTGAAAATAGCAAGGAGAGATAAGAATGCCGTCCTGAACATACAGTACCAAGCAGTTCAGGACAACAGCCAATTAAGGAACACAAGAGCTCTGTATAAGACAAAGATTTCAAAGGAAGTTTCTGTACTAAGCTGGGCGTGATAAAGGACAAACGAGGCAAGGACATCACTGAAGCCTCAGAGATAAAGAAGAGGTGGCAGGAATACATATAAGAACTCTACAAGAAGGACCCGGATGTGCAAACCCAACATAAGACGGTTGTGATTACTGATCTCGAGCCGGGCATCCTGAAGAGTGAAGTTGAATGCGCCTTAGCCAGCCTTGCTAAGAACAAAGCTAGCGGAATTGATGCTTCAAAACCTCGACTATGCCGCTGTTAACATTCTGCATACATTATGTTAGAAGATTTGGACAACCCTGTTCGATATTCAAAGACGTTGGGGAGAACTTTTAAAACAACAACAATATGAATTTTAATTCTCCAAACTCCACTTGCAAAGACACTGGTCGGAGAGCGTCTCCATGAACTATGCACCGCACTGCTCCGTAAACGCTGAGTGTCTCTCTCCCACTTGAAGAGAGCGTTCCTGCCGCGCGCCACTCACCGACCACACAACACAACACATGCGCAGACAGCCGTACCCCCGGGGAAGAATGGGTGATTCCAGTCCGTATACGTCTCTCCCCCGGAGTCAGTGGGTTGGCCATATGTCGTGCCGTGAAGACCGCGGAGGTGGCACCCGTAATATTCAACATCCTCCCCGCCGAATGAGCGCTAGCTCATTAGTTTCTTTCTTCCAACGGGTACAAAAGTACCACCTGGTAAACGAATCATGCAGGATAGCGTTCTTCCATCTCGCCCAGGAAACTCCTCCGTGATGCAACCATTTCTGTGCCTGTTGGATTTCGAATGCGCAGAGCAGGCTCTCAAGTCGATTCTTTTCCCGATCACAGTTGCGAACAAAGCGTCGCAACCAGGCTGTGACTCGCTGTAGGCGATTCAGTTTGCTGAAGCGCTTAAATTTTGTCACCGGAAGAGGTGCTTGTGCTGAGATTGTTACTGGGCTCAGCAGACCGAGGGGATTGAAGATTCTCGCTGAGACCTCGAGCACGAAGCGTTTAGTGTTCCTGTTGACAGCAAGAAGCTCCAGCGCCGTTTTCAGGGAATACTTCAGCTCGTCGTTTCCTCTGTCCGACTCGAGCCCCAACACTCTTGCCTTGGCTGAAGTCGTCGTCGCACTTTTAGCGCAGGCATTTCCAACGCCGTCAGCATCGAACCGTTGTTTGCAGGAGTTCGTTGTTGGAACTTCACTTTCGCCGTTTCATCCCTGCTGAGTTCATTATTTGCTGTGCCTCCTCATTAAATTTCGTCGCCTCTTCCGTGTAGCTGACTCCGATTATCAAATCGTCGACGTACAGGCAGCTGCCTAAGATTTGTGCGGAGTGAGAGAGGTCCTCAGAGAAGTTAGCCAGTTGATGTCGTATGGTCGCAGCCGACATAATGGGACTACTTGTGGCGCCAAAAGGCACTCTGGTCATGCGCCAGACCTCTATATCACCCTCCGATGAGCTCTCACATGACGCAGAGGAATACCAGAGGAATCGCAGTGCGTCGCCGTCCTTACTTTTGATGCCAATCTGAAGAAAGGCCTTCTCGATGTCGGCGGTCAATGCAATTTTGTGGCATCGAAAATTCAGAATAAGCCGTAGCAGGTCGGGGTTTAGATTCCGGCTGGTGCTGAGAGCATCCTTAAGTGACAAGCAGCCTTGTGCTTTCGAAGATGCATCGAATAATAATAATAATAATTGGTTCACAAGAAGGGAAAGGCGCAGTAACTGTCACACTTGCTCTGTGGACACCCGAACCGCGCCGTAAGGGAAGGGAGGAAGGCGGGAATGAAAGTGGAAAGAGAGAAAGAAGAGCCGTAGTGGAGGGTTACGGACTAATTTCGACCACCTGGGGATCTTTAACGTGCGCTGACATTGTACAGCACACGGACGCCTCTTCGTTTCGCCTCCATCGAAACGCACAGAACACTATGCGAACTTTGGTGGTAGAGCTCTCTGAACGGAAAACAGCACGATGAGGCATATAATACACTAGAGACGAGGTGCTGTTAATTTCGTCGGCTGGAACCCTTTCCGCAAAGCCTTTATCTAGGTATTCACGGATGGCTGCATCATAGACCATTAGTCTGCTCTTGTTGGGTCTCAGACGCCGCATCAACCTGGCCAGGCGTTTACTTGCTACAACGTCGCTGCTGGCTAGCCCTTGGTCAAGTGCCGTCCACGGGAGGCTCGCCCCGTATCGCCCATCGGTCAAAGTCAGAGAACGAGTGAAGTCTTCTCTCACCTGCTGCTCCTCGCTTCCAAGTAGGCAGCTGCTTGAGGAGAGACCCCGGCGGCCGCGTTTCGATGGAGGCGAAACGAAGAGGCGTCCGTGTGCTGTGCGATGTCAGCGCACGTTAAGGATCCCCAGGTGGTCGAAATTACCCCGTAGCCTCCACTGCGGCTCCTCTTTCTCTCTTTCCTCTTTCACTCCCACCTTCCTCCCTTCCCTTACGGCGCGGTTGCGGTGTCCACAGCAAACAAGTGAGACAGTTACCGCGCCTTTCCCTTCCTATGAAGAAATCATCCACAGAAATCAAGTGAGACAGTTACCGCGCCTTTCCCTTCCTATAAATAAATCAGTTTAATAAATCAGTTTACCGAGGCTCTCCAGCTCCCAGAACGCTCGATGTTCGTCTGAAAGGTTGGCGTTCTTGTCACAGACGCTGGTGCGCAGAACGGCGATGGTGGAACAAGCCACACCTGAAGCAGACAGTGGTATCGGCCCTTGCAAGGTCCAGCCGAAGTCAGTCTAGAACAAGAGAGAACAAGAGAGTTCTATTTAAATTGAAGAGAGCCCAGAGGGCTATGGAACTCAAAATGATGGGAGTAACATTAAGAGATAGGAAGCGTGCAAAGTGGGTCAGAGAAATAACTCAAGTTACCGACATTCTAGTGGAAATTAAGAAGAAGAAATGGACATGGGCAGGACATGTAGTGCGAAGAGAGGATAGCCGGTGGTCGCTTAGGGTAACAAACTGGATTCCAAGGGAAGGAAAACGTAGCAGGGGGCGGCAGAAAGTTAGGTGAGCGGATGAGGTCAACAAGTTCGCAGGGGTCAAGTGGATGCAGCTAGCACAAAACCGGGTTAAGTGGTGAAATATGGGAGATTTCTTTGTCCTGCAGTGGGTATAGTCAGGCTGATGATGATGATGCTTCTAAGCTGATTAAGAGAGCGACCGCCAGCCTTTCTATGATGAACGTGATCCACACGTCTTGCGGCCATTCCATGCAAGGAAGTTTAAGGATTAGGTGGAACGTCTTCTTTCTGCAGGATACCCACCTGCCATTGTTACTCTTGCTGCTGAACGTATTTTCAAGCAAGAAAAACATACACGGGCCAGCAACAAGGTTGAAGAACCTCCGCACAGATGAATAGTGGTAGTAGTGCCATATATACGCAACATGTCACACCGCCTCAAGAGCATTGGACTCCGTAGTTATGTTAATGTAGTTATGTTCTCGGCACATATAAAATGGCGCACTATGTACGCACCTGGTCATCATAACTACATGTAGGTGTATAGGCCTGTACAACCTTCAGTTTATATCGCTTATTAAGCCTAATAACGATGCCTGCCACCCTCTGATTAATACTATAGAATTCATCTATATTACCCGCTATATACTATTGACAAGGAAACCTACTCCTAGTTGTCGCCTCTCTGGTAAACCTCGATAACACAGTACATGCCCATCCTTCAGTACAGTATATGCCTCATTCGACCTCCTAACCTCATTAAGCCCTATGATATCCCATTTCATACCCTCTAGTTCCTCTAACAGCACTGCTAAACTAGCTTCACTAGCTAGGGTTCTAGCGTTAAACGTTGCCAGGGTCAGTTTCCAATGGCGGCCTGTCCAGCGGAGCCAGGTATTCTTAGCACCCCCTGATGCGTCACAGGTCTGACCACCGCCGTGGTCAGTTGTTCCGCAGCCACTGGTGACTGAGGGCCGGAGTTTGGCAGGTGGGATACTGAACAGAGGGGATACTGAGCATCGGCTTGGCAACACGGTGCACCATAACACCTTCGCTGAGTGTGTGGATGGCGTTGTGGTCTCCAATCCTCTTGCGTACGGCAAGGTTTACGTTGTCCAGACGGTAGACGTCTGAGTGAACGCCTGAAAGAACATCATTGCAGGACCTTAGAGGGAGGCACAGGCTATCCTACGCTGCATCGTCGCGAATGCGAGATCAAAGATCAAGTTTCCGGGAAGAAAGCAGTGCGTCCTCGACCTTGCCAGCTGTTCAGTAATCATCAGGCATTCAAAACATATAGTGCGAGAGATTGTGGAAGTAGTCGAGATAGCCGGACAGCCCAAAAATTGTGTTAGTGCGCTTTTGACTGCTTTCACAAAGGTTCAGTTGCTCTTTTAAGTCGAAAGCATTTAATGCCTCATCGTTGTCCTAGAGAAAAATGCCTGGCTTTTGTGGCGGCTCTGATTGGTCGAGTCGGGATAGCGTCACAAGCCGCCAAATTCGAAGCGACCAACCAGAAGTCTTATGCCCAATCACCATTGGATCGATTTTTAATAAACCTTGACTTTCACCGAAAAATCGAACATCCATCCCTGGGACCCCCAGCCCAGCGCTTTGTCACTGCGCCACGTCCTGGATCGTGAAACGTTCTTCATAATTCCCCTTGTCTACTGTGAGAATGATAGCGAGATTCCGCGAGTGACAGATACGGCGCCTTTCCTTTCCTGTAGACGAAATATAGAAAGCCGGTGCACTTCGTTCAATGAAATGATGGTCGTGTTCGACAAGGGGCGCGCGATGTACCGTCACGACAGGTCATGACGTCACAAGGCGATTCATGCATGCGAGAGGGACCCTCGATCATATAATTTGTGAGTGCCCAAAATGCCTACGGATAGGACTAAATATAACAAGTAGAGATGCCTCAGATGCCCTGCTGCGAAGCACGGACCCTGCGATCCAGCACCGCACCGTCCATCTGGCGGAAGAGGCCGCAATAAGCCAGGGCTACTTGCCAGCCTCTAATTCACGGGCGCACGACTCCCCGTCTTCCCCGGCACGCGTGCTGGGGGCAAAGAAGAGGGCGCCCATTTTCGATGTAAATAAGAAGTGTCCAATCAACCAACCAATCATGCATATACGAAGCTGACCCCACCGGGCGTCCAAACCACGCGTCCGTGCGTCCTTCGATGTTTGATGTTTGCAAAACATCAAACATGTTTGCCTGATGTTTGCAAAACATACTACTGTCGATGTATGCTTGAGGCACTGGGTGCTAATTAAAACTGCAGTATGCAGCTTTTTTTTATTGGCAGGCCAGACTCGACGCTCCGTGAACGCTCCTGCACGTGAACATTACTTATAGTCAATAACGAGGAAAGGCTCCAACTGAACCCACCATTAATTGAAATGCAAAGATTGCCGCCCTCGGCTGAATAAGATTAGAATTATCAGCAAGAACCGCCACTAAATCGCACATGAAGTAATAGACGCGTATTCTATAATACGAAATGCAGGGCACGGCTGCATCAACGACTCTTCTGTTGTGGTGTACAACGGTGGGGTAGCCTATCTGGCCTTTCTAAGTTTCGGGCTTGGTTTCTACAGATTATCACGTGTGTAACCTACTTGATGTGAAGGCTCAGAGTGGGTCCATTTTTTCTCAAATATTTGCTGTGTATGTAAAAAAAGACAATCGGCTTTCAGGATGCGCATGTCATATACTTTGTTTTGTTAGTGTATGTGTTCTTTGTTCGCGCAACTACCATGTCTGGAATATTGTACTAACTAGCCCAACAACAAGTCTTAATTAAGGTGTATCCATTTGCTTCCTGTGCTTTCCGTACTTGAACTCGGCAAAGCTCACCAAAACATTGTTACCTTCGGAGTCACTTGTTCTCAAATATTCCTTTTGAGTTTACGTCCGGAAAGGAAGCAGAGGTTTTTTGCCGTTGCACAGCTAATGTAACCTAAGGTAGCTACTTCACATGATTCTCTGCATCTACCACAAAGTAAACGCCGCGCTATCGTTCTCGTACTCTCAACAGGAAACCATTTTCCTTCAGCATAAGTTTTGATAGCCCATCTTCACTTCCAGCTGCTGTGATCAATGTGTCTTGGCACCTCCCATTGAAAGCCTCTTCTAAAGAGTGTCCTGAATGCGGCTGGCGAAAGAGAAGCACTTTTCCTTTTTTTGAAGGCGCTATGTCATAGCGACCGAGTCTTCACAAATGACCCCATTGACCAAGCGCCAGAGAAGAAAAATTTGGAAACGTTCTTTGCAGCCAGGGGCAGTCGGCTGTTTTCCAAACAGCCGAGGCGTATCTATGCTACCCCATCGCTCAAACGAAGCCAGTGACCTAGAAGCCGAAACTGAAATAAACACATTGACATAGTTTTACGACAGATTCCCTCCTTCCCAGTCATAATGTAACAAAGAAAATAACTAACGTAAACAATTTAAGGTCAGTACACTATAGCGTATCTGTATTCTTCTGTGTGCTTGCAATCTTTGATTCCATCTTCATATAATTTTCTTCAAGCATAAAAAAGCACAATGAGCATTGCAGCTCGCAAAATTTCGAGTGGGGTTTATATTAGGCATATCTTTGTCATGTAAGCGCCATCGCAAACTTTAGCGCCTTCCATATGTTCTTTTCTGTTTGGAGGATCGGTCACATAACGCTGGCCGTAAAAAAAGGGTTAAATATCCAGCTAGAAGGCGATAATTAAAAGAGCCGCAAAAATTTTGTGGTCAAGTTATTTACAGTATTTCATGTTATATATTTTTTTAGATGTTAGTGCATTACTGCACTATCAGCAATAAATGAAACGCAAACGCCACAGCAGAAATGGGCCCCGCAAAACTAAAATACCCTAACAGAGACAGGTCCAATAGTAGAGAAGATTAATTTCCCATTGGAAGGCTCGAAAACTGTTCTTTAGAGATATCAGTCGACATCGTCTGTATTTCGCTTTACAGGTACTAATACATTTATGTTTCAGTGACAATATGTACTTCAGTTGGCTTATTCGTGTTTAATTTGAGGCTGATATTTTAGCATCTTATGCGTACAGCGCCATAAATTCATGAGGTAATGCAGGATTTAAAACTTACTAATGGCTGCTTCATCTGCTATACATTATTCTCTGTCGAATACAACTCGAAGTACGCGATAACATTATCTTAATGGCATGTCTTTATATCACCAAAAAGTATTGGTTATTAGTGCAGCAGCGTATGCCGCGCGAGGCATTAAGACGGTCCTGACATTAATTTATGCCCGTTAGGGATTAGTGATTTTGGTCACAAAGAAAGTCACTCTTCTGAAGCCGCTAATTTATTGCCTTAACTTCACGTCCCCTATGTGTCAATACAAAAATGCTTTCGTGAGCACTGCAATAAAAATTATAACTACGAGTCATACGCACATAATACCCCTATCAATAAGACTGAAACGCGTCAGAATAGTTATCCGTTTTTGAAAGCAGTCATATCGCGCGGTTTTGGCCTGCGGAATCAGAATTACTGCTGAAGGTACCTGAACAGTGACAGGACGCGAACTGTGAAGAAGCTTATAAACAGTTTTACCTGGGTTTTTATAGCACCAGCCTTTCTCCTTTTTTTTATATAATTTTGCAGCTCTATTATGGTTAGGGGTCCGCCATTTGTGCAGCAGGATGAAACGAGCACGTGGCAAACCTTCATAGAATCAGGCCTCACACGTGGCAGTAAATAAGAGGATGAGGAGCTACCATTTGGGTCAAATGTTCACGGGTATAGTCTAAATCTAGACATTCGCACTTTGAAGCAGCCGAAATGCGAAAAAGGACCACTGCCATTTAGGTAGAAGTTAGAGACTAGTCAATTATTGGAATTATTCGGGAGGCTCTTCAGTGCACTGCACAATTGAGAATGGAATTGGCCTAAAAGAAAAATAAAAAAATATTTTTTTTTCTTTCGATATTAAGTAAGTGGCGCCTGCTCTCGGCCTATTCCAACGAGATTTAGGTTCCAGCTCAGGATGACAAAGGAAGTTGTGTGGTACGTATTACGCTTGTGTCGTTTTGTAAAGAAACAACTACATCGTGCATCGTGTACGCCGTGTGAGAAGCGAGGCTGAAGTGCTTAATTTTGCCGGAAAAAAGTCTTTACGCTGCTTACAAACGGCAAGCAGCATTTTACATTGAATCTCTCTAATTCTGCAGAATTCTAAATGGCATTTGTTCACGAAGACAAAAAAAGACAAAATTGTCCCCAGTGTAGGGGCTCACTGGGCAACACTCACCGAATTCGCCAAGTGCCTCTCTAGAGAAAAATTGGAATATGGTAAGTTACAGGTGAAACAGCCGGGCACCGATTGTCAACCGGATTATGTGACGTCACGAAATCAAGTAACATGAGGGTGTTGAGGTTTTGACAGGAGCTGCCAACGCCGGCAGCCCCTTTTAAATGGAAATGAAACACCCCAAGAAATTACCTCTGAATAATATAGGCTAGTTAAAGGTGACGCAAGTACTTAAAACGGGGCTTTATATGCCGAGAAGATTTTTACTCGACATATATTGTGGCAGCTTATGACGGTACCTTAATAACTAGAGATGAGACATATAACTAAAATTAAAAAATTGTGATTACGGAAGCAGCAAGGGCACGTACAAACACGGGCCTCCTCAAGGGGAGCCACCGATATCAGCCGTCAACGCTCTCACTTTAAAGGCGGAGCCTTTGTGTCCATCAAAAAGCAAAATGGCATTGGATACGTTCCCCTAAACATGTGCGAATTTGAATAAATCCATTCAGGAACAAAGAAAAAACAAGTGAAGCAAGCAACACTGCGACTAGTGTTGCCAGTGCAACTAATTCGCTTTAGCGCAACCAAGCAAAACTACCCACCATTTCTTTCACAGCCGGATCGAATACAAATAGCGAAGGTTAAACCCGAGTCGAATGATTTTGTTATTTTTCGAAATGTTCGGTACTTTTGGCAAGCGAGAAAAAGCAGCGAAGGGAAAGCGCTGCTGTGGCATGGAGCTATAGCTGCGGAGAAAACCAATGCTAAGATCCACATGGTTTCGTTTGGTTTGTAGGGTTTAACGTCAAAAAGCGACTCAGGCTATCAGAGACGCAGGCTATGAGAGATCCACATGGACAAGTGAAGGTGTTAGCATACAACTGTATAACCACCTGTTGTGCACAGAAGGACGATAACGAATGTAGAAATGACGACGGTAATAAAATAGTACCCATCTATGTAGTGAAAATGGACGCAAAGGATGAGAGCAGCCTGCATTTCAGATTGGGGCATCTCTGTTTCCTTACCTGTTTGAACCTTTCCGTGTCATTGAGTGCTCGAAGTCATGTGTAATCCTGACTAATGCGTCCTCAGTAGTCGACCATGTAGAGGCGCTTAATCGATCTTCCCGCATCGACCGGTCGCATATGCATGCTTCCAGAATTGTGGTTGAAGGAAACAACTGTGGTATTATTTATTCAAAAACACTTGTCAAGATCAGAGCACATTCGAATGTATGTTAATACTTTTCAATGTGAGCTCTTTAATTAATTGAGCGATTACGAGTGTGCCCTATCACTAGTCAACATTTTGTACTTTCTATTGTGTTGCATGCAGCCTACCTATAGTGCGTTGTTTGTGGACTGCCACACAGAGCCACAAACAAGTAGCTTATTTTGATAAAACAGGTATAAGGTAAATACGAGCGTTGAGATGTTTCTATGCAAGTTCGGTATTGTAAATTTTCCCGCGGCCAAAGTCACTGTTGCCTCCGTCTACAGGGTTAATGCGGAACCGTTATTTCCTTCCTATACCGGTTCTGTAATTATGGCAGGTACGGTGGCTAGATGGGTAGGTGTGCCGACCGGCAGGGCACAAAGCGTAGTTCCGCGTGCCTCCGCTTCATGACGACGAAACTGGCGCTGCTGTTCTCCGCCCGGTGCTCACCGGCGGATCGTCTGCTACTTGTCGCAATCGCATCGCGCGTTTTGTTAACCTCATTTTTGTTTAAAAACATTACTTATTACTTGCGTTATCAGTGAAAATAGTAGCTGAAACTAAAACTTTTGCGGTCTGGCATTGAAACAATAAACAGACGACACTAGCTACCTGTTTTCTCGTCTGTTTGCTGTCTGTCATCGTCCACATGCAAGCGCCGTAGCGGAGCAGGCGCTGCGCTTTTTGTGAGAAGTGATCGGAATGAAGACCAAGAAGGACACAACTTGTTTCGCACCCTTCTGCAAATCCGGCTACAAGTCATCGAGAAAAGGACTGAAAGTCTCGCTGTTTTCGGCGCCGCGGGATCCCGAACTGTTCAAAAGGTGGGAGCTTGCTCTTCATCGTGCCGACAAGAGGTTGCAGCCACACTCCGTTGTGTGTGAGCGGCATTTTGACCAAGAATGTACCGAACGGGATTACAGATATATGATAGAAGGCAACGTTGTTAGCCTCCCACGTTCTCACCCACGATTGACGAAAGATGCCGTGCCTTCTGCCCTGCCCGATGCTCCTGCTTACCTGTCAAGAAAGGTGACCGCAAAACGAAAGACGATGAATTCCACAGGCTGCCGCCCAACCAAGGCTGCCAGAAATGACAGCCACGACCTTGAGACAGTGCCGGACGATCCAGTACCTTCAAGCTCCAGTGAAGGTATCTCTACGTCTGTAACCGAAGTGTCACCTCGTCCGGTTGACATTGACGATCACTACCTGCACGGTATCCCACAGCGGCTGGACACATCACTCTATTGAAAATTCTGGCGCCTCTGCGTTCTCGACTTGCAGAAAAAGCGGACAGAGCATCGTTCTGGTGAAAGTAATACTCCTGGAGCACTGTGCGTCAAAACTGCGAGCCACCGTGTCCGTGCAAGGCACCGGCACAGAAGCTGGATTTGGAAACTCGTGAACAGGTTGGGGACCTTTTGGCTGACGTGGATGCCATGATTCCATGTCAGGGCATAAAATGCAATGACCAACTTGACACCGTCCTCGCGAAATCCAAGAATATAAGAATCCACGGAAACACAACATTCAGCTCCAAATGCGTCGGTATCGCCACAAGTCAAGGAAACTCCTGTTTGCATTGCCGATACGCAAAAAAGTTGCTCCTAAATCAGCTGTCGTACAAAAGAACAAAGGACCAGAGGTCGAGGGAGTGCGAAAAGAAGGGAAAGCTTGTAACCGCAAAGTTCAAGAGACTGAAGCGAAATATGTTTACTCTTGAGACAAAACTGGAAGAGATGAGGAGGAAGAACTCAAAACTAGAAAGCTGCGCGCTTATGTCAAGAATAGAAAATTTGCCAGTAAGACAACAGTCACAAGTCATGGCCTGTTCAAATGCTTCAAAGCGGAAAAACACGAAGGGTTTTAAGTGTTTTAAGTACCAGCGCGAGTGGCTGCTCGAATGCTTGATAATGCGGATGAGGAGCAAACGGCTTTATGAGCACCTGCGCAAGGAGAAGATCATGCTGCTGCCCGGCAGAACGTGTCTCCAACGGTACCTGTGCGGATTTTGAGGCGGATTCGGCTTCAACAAACGGGTGTTTGCTGCCTTAATTGAAGGAAAAATGCATATGCATGACGGAGCAGCAACGTCATGGCGGCATTATGACATCTCTCGAGGAGACCTTCAGTCACTGCTTCACAGCCACTGAACTGAGGCGAGAAAGTCTCGCAGACTTCGCCTCTTTTCTGCAGCTCAAACCTCCGCCTATGATCGGTTGTGAGGAGCATAAAATTGAGATCACTAACAGCGTCGTCAAGTTGTACTCTATCATGCGCCTCCACTTCTTGGTCAAGAGCAAGAACCTGGTCCGTGAAAACGCGCGAAAAAAAAAAGAAAACACCTGAAATTGAGACGCGTGCTTTGAACGCATAGGCATGATTTTGTGGTGTGTTACTTCACTGACTCAAAAACACTAATGTGTGCATGTCATTTATTGCACTTTCAAAAGTTCAGCTAGAAGATACCGTTTTGCAATACAAGCTTATGCACTTATTTTATTTATTCGCAAGGTCTGCTTACGGCCATGCACACGCATAAATCACAGCTGAGCGCTGTGTTAATATGTATTCGCGTTGCCTTGTGATGGCGTGGAACATTTATAGAAAAAAAAAATAAGAACGAGGAAGTGACATAACAGTGTTTGGAGTTGCTTGCCTGAAAAATCGGGAACGCAGCAAACACGCTGTACGTAAAAAAACAGCCTTAAACTCGGCTCCCCTGCCTTTGTAATATGTTTACATCCCTTCCCTATTCCCGTAAGACAGCTTGTTTGCAATAAACTCATTTGCACTTGGAAAAAAGTGAAGCGAGTCGCTTTCTGTCATGCGTGGCGACGGCCGGAGGAAACGGTCATGAACCGGGCTTTCGCTGGTGGCGCCACTGCGGCGTCATGAAGAAAAGGCACGCGTTACCCCCGCCGGTCGGCACACCTACCCATCTAGACACCGTATGGCAGGTGTTTTAAAATAGGTGTAAGTTAATTTTTTACGCAGTAAACTTCATGTTTCGTCGCTTCGGGCAGTTTTCTTCATGGGCATTCTACCTCATACGTGGCACAGCAATATTTCAATAGGTTAGTTGTAGCTTTGTGTTGATGACATCCTTTTTACTTTGTGTTTCACAGTTATTGCCTGTCAAATAGCAGCCCGCAACATCAGCCAGCATAAATGATAAAACCCGGATAATCAGTTTATTCATATAATAATAATATAGGAAGAAATGATGCACGAGGTAAAAGAATATTAGCGAAAACGTTTCGTTCCATATACACAGATTAGGTATAAAACATAAGCATAATGATTTTCATAGGTTTCCCCCGTTCCGTTCTCAGTGCACTTCCTAAATTTGGCAACATGGTTTCATGCTCTTTGCAAGACGGGAAGGGGTAGGCAGCGAATGCGATGGTTAGAGGGCATCCTCGAGGCGCTGCAGATAAAGTTATGTGATGTTAGGAAGATAGTGAGAGACCGGAAAGCATGGCGTGATATGGTCCATAGGGTCACGAAGAGTCGGCCACGACTGAACGACTGAACTGAGCGGAAGTGAATCCACTTTTGCATCGCTTTATGAAAATGTGAGGTGCGTGCAAAATTGATGATCCTTTGAAGCATGCCTGAGCAACCGAAACAGATAAATGTCGGAGGGAGCGATATCGAGACTGTAGCTAGTGCATTTAAGGACCATAGAAGTCCGTTATGAATTCTATTTTTTTTTTCGCAGCCTTTAAACAGATAATTCTAAATCACTGTTTGCTGCTCCCTTTCAGTATAAGCTGCTAGAGATAGCGAACACGTTACGTGAAAATTAACTGAAATTGCGCAAACGTAACCACATGCGTGCAGTCGGGACTTCGAAAGAATACTACTGTGACGTCATCGCAGCGGGGAAAATCGCAATGCGAGGTTGCCGCGGATCTGTTTTTTTGCATAGATTTCATGACACGTTTGTTAGTAGCCTATTCGTAACCACAGCGCCACTGCCTCTAGTGCTAAAATGTTTTGCTTACTACTGTACCAACTTGAGGAATGCCTGCGCAGACGTTAGTATGATGGCCGTCTGGGCAGGCATGCATTGCAGGCCGCAAACTAAAGGCATGCTTGAAGCGGTGCAACAGGTGGCTTTTCGATCAACGGACAACAATAGTTTTGAACCAAAAGCCACCTCGCGGAGTGACAGACCTAGTGTGCTCAAAGCGATGGAGAGTATGCAGCGAAGAATGAAAAGTTTTACTGCTACGATATTGCAGATACTCCTTGTCTTATACTCGAATGTATCCGACTTCAACTAAAAATGAATTCATGATGTTTGCAATAAATGTTGATAAAATATTGACTATTATAACCAATTATGTATTATGAGGTGTTTAACGAATACACTGCTGAACAGACGTTGCGAAATCGAAACCTCTAGATAGGAAATCCCTTTTCATTTACGAATACGAGTACAAGGACACTTCTCATTTTGTTTCGTGCCATAAAATAAGGATTAAGCTTTATACGCCGAAAACATTGCTAAACAGTGCTTATTCATGATACAATTTTTTATTTCCATTCTTGCTTTTGAAGTCACTATTATTTATTGCAATGATAGTAAGGATATACAAAATTATCACGATACCTCGCCTATTTTCGGCGTCAATAAAGAATTTCAAAGTAAACATTTTTAGATGCAAGCAAGTGGGTTTTTCAGGTTTTAGGTTTCAGTTTTGTTAGCATTTATAATTGAAGCATGGTTTTCGACTTAACTGCGTACTACAGGCGCACGTTTTACCACCTATTTCCCTTGAGCCACAATTCTGAGAAATCTGAACGACTGTTCTCCATTCGTCTTGGCTTTGGAAGACGAAAAAAATTGCTGCCAGTTGCGAAAACATTGAACATGTCACAACAACTAAGTTTAGAAAAAGCTTGCCATCACTTCTGGTAGGCAGAAAGCGGACTGGAATATTCTTGAAGTTGTGGTACATTTAAAATTTGTTCACCACAGCTAAAACGAAAAAGCAGCGCTGTTGTCTCCTGGCGCGCGAGGTTTAGGGTTGGCCAAAATACAAATGAGGAACGTCTAGTGCCTCCGCTCACCCACGGACCACAAAAATAAAAGAATAAGTATGTTTCGCTCAGTATAAAATACGGTAAGGCCAGAAAACCAAGCTGCTCTTTTTGTTTTTGCTTTTGCGCTTTCGAACTGTCAAACTGCGTTTTCATCGCGGCGGCTGTTCTTCTGGCTGCTAGGAGGTATAAGCGGATGTTACATGGATGCCGATTACGACTCAGAGAACTATAATGGCGTATTACAATGGTCACCGCTGGTGGCGTGCGGTTTCTTCGGCGCTCGTCAAGGAACGCTTTCCAAGGCAGCCTTGGAACCTTTTCGAAACCGAAGCTCCTGATCTCCGCTGCAGGAGAGCCGTTATTTTGCTTTGTTGAGGGCAGTTGAAGAGGGCCGAGGAGTTCTATACAGATCTCTACAGTAGCCAAAGTAGTCAGGACCTCAATGAGATTGGCGGTAGGGAAAAACAGTCAGACGTTCCACCAGTGACGAAGGACGAGGTTAAGAAAGCATTAGAAACTATGAAAAGGGGGAAATCAGCTGGAGAGGATCAGATAACTACAGATTTGCTGAAGGAGGGGAGGGGGGGGGTATCGTAATAGAAAAACTGGCCACCCTTTATACGCAGTGCCTGGTGTCATCGACGGTACCGGAACCATGAAAGAATGCGAACATTATCCTCATTCACAAGAAAGGGGACTCTAAGGACATTAAAAATTAGACCAATCAGCTTACTGTCTGTTACGTATAAGGTATTTACTAAGGTAACCGCTAATAGAATCAGGACAACCTTATACTGCAATCAAGCAAGGGATCAAGCAGGGTTTCGGAAAAGGTACTCTACTATCGATCATATCCATACCATCAATCAGGTGATAGAAAAATGCTCGGAATATAACCAGCCCTTATACATAGCATTCATTGATTACGAAAAAGAATTTGACTCAGTTGAAACCTCGGCGGTGATGCAATCATTGCGAAATCACGGGGTAGACGAGCCATACGTGAAAGTGCTGGAAGATATATACAGTGGCTGCACAGCAACCATAGTTGTGCCTAAAGAAAGTAACAAAATTCCCATAAAGAAAGGTCTTAGGCAAGGAGACACAATCTCCCAAGTACTATTCAGAGCTTGTTTAGAGGAAGTATTCAGAGACTTGGAATGGGAGCAGTTAGGGATAAGGGTAGATGGATAATACTTCAATAATCTGCGATTTGCTGATGACATTGCCTTGCTAAGCAACTCGGGGGATGAACTGCAAATAATGATTGATGATCTAGACAGGAAAAGTAGGAAGGTAGGCTTGAAAATCAATATGCAGAAGACTAAGGTAATGTTCAACAGCCTCGGGAAAGAACTGCAGTTTACATTAGGTAGCGAAATACTGGAAGTAGTAGGCGAATGTGTCTACTTAGGACAGGTAGTAACCGCAGATCCGGACCATGAAAAGGAAATAACAAGAAGAATAAGATTGGGATGGAGCGCATTTGGCAAGCACTCGCAGATTATGGCTAGCAGCTTACCGGTATCGCTCAAGAGGAAAGTATACAATAGTTGCATTTTGCCTGTACTCACCCATGGGGCTGAAACGTGGAGGCTAACCAAGAGAGTTCTACTTAAGTTGAGGACAACCCAGAGGGCTATGGAACGAAACATGGTAGGGGTAACATTAAGAGATAGAAAGCGTGCAGAGTGGGTCAGAGAAATAACTCAAGTTACCCACATTCTAGTAGAAATTAAGAAGAAGAAATGGACATAGGCAGGACATGTAGTGCGAAGAGAGGATAACCGATGGTCGCTGAGGGTAACAAACTGGATTCCAAGGGAAGGAAACCGTAGCAGGGGGCGGCAGAAAGTTAGGTGGGCGGATGAGATTAAGACGTTCGCAGGGGTCAAGTGGATCGGAGAGGCCTTCGCCCTGCAGTGGGTATAATCAGGCTGATGATGATAATAATGATGATGAGGGCAGTTGAAAGACCAGATATATAGCAAGAGGGCAAAAAAAAATGATTGCGGTCTACTCCTTTGCATTCACAATACTCAGAAAGACATTCGATGTAACAAGCAAGTTTGAAGCCTTTTTATCAACTGACATAAATCGGGTCTGGCGAGTATACGTGCACATCTCTTAACCTTAAACGGTATTTGAACTTTTGAAGAAAAGGTTTCGTGTCATCAAATAACGTTCACGTGGAAAGGTATCTCGCCTGAGATGTTTTTGTATATCCTTGTGCTACGCTGCCGGCGACCTTGGAGCCAGAAAGGAAGAAAGCACGAAGGCGACCTCCAAGGAAATTTCGTAGGTGACTCTTTGGTGCCTAAATGCTGCGCTGATTTGCGGACAGCGCATGTGTCAACAATTACCTCCATAGTGCCCTGCTGCCGAAGCCAGTGCGTGACTGAAGCAGTATACCCGCTCACTTCGAAGTCTGAGCGTCGCATACACGTCACTGGCGACACATGACGAGCGAGACAACGCCGAGTTAGTGGCTGTGTTTAGAGGATGCAAGCGCCAGACGAATCTATATGCAGCACGAAAGGGCTGTAACATTATAAATCTCGTGAAGCTATCCGGTGACGTCGCGTATCTTCGCTCGACGGACTACGGGATGAAAACGCAGTGAGGCACACTGAGCGCGCTGTACAAGGTGATGATTTAGAACGAATACGACCGTGACAGGTGAGGAGAAGACCGGCACGCAAACTACAGCACTCGCTGTGTCGTTTGGCTGCATTCTTCGTCCTCATCTAACGCGCCGTATTCATTGTGAATTTGATGCACCAACTAGCCCAAATAAGAGTTCTGCTAGAACAAAGGGGCTGCGTCGACAATAATTAATTTTTTTTATCTCTACTCTGTATTACGGGAGGGGGTGTTATGTTTCAAATAATAGCGTGGAGAAAAGAAAAAAACATATATATTGAAGGCGATATGACCGCGTTTCAAGTGCTGACAGTGACGTTACTGTATAACAATGCCCTAAAATGTGCACAACGAAGTTAACCACGTTAATCGATGCATTGTCTGCATTATGCTCTTGGCTTGACCAGATTTCACTGCATCTTTCTGTTGGAAAAGAAATATTTGCCTTAGTTGTATTAAAGTTTACTGCTAAACTATATTGTATTATAAGATAAGGGATAAAATCGGCGGCAGTAAAAATATTAATACAAGCACTTCCCACAGCTTCAGTCAAATTGCCCCTGCATTCGGCTTATGAACTATAACGATAGTAAATAGCCGTTGAAATATAAGGCAAGCGCCTTGTCCATAAAGCAAGTTCACTTAATGAATACTTGATCCTTGCTTATTTGATTAGGTCTGATCAGCTGTCACATAAAGCGCAGATAAATTAGGTTCCCACTAAGTGGCAATACATTTTACAAAGGAAACTATCTTCCTTTCCGGGGGGCGGTTGCCAGCATGGGAGAGATTCTTGTGCTTTATTAGGCATAATTAGGTTCAGGAGGAAGAGGGCAATAAAGGTGGTGATAAAACCTTGTTTAGGTCAGGCAACTGTGGGAATGCCATATGCTTCGAGTGAAATTAACACATTTTTCACGTACCGTCGTAAGCTCCTTGTAGTGTTGAGCGACCACCCATGTATCTCTAGTCTCTCTAGCGATATGAAGAAGTATTCGAGCACTTTAGATGCGGTTCTCAGCGTCTATCATCGCGTGTAACTCGCCTGGTCTCTGATAGCTGCTGTTTCGTCAAGACAGACTTCCTACAGATGTCCACCTGATGTATACTGGCGCTAAGGCGTGCAGGATGCTTTCAACGACAAATGGTAATCAGCGACCATTCGTAGCAATATTAAAAGTCTTGAGACCGCAGGAATATAACTTCAGATTACTACGCTGATGAGTTTATCCTCTTTTCTAAGAGCACTTATAATTACTCCTCGTACCTGTTCAGCGTAATCGTAGATTGAGCGGCAATTTATGCGCAATACACAGTTCGTGCAGGGCGAACACTGTCAAGAACACCTTGGATTAAGTTGGTGAACCCGAAAATCGAACGATATTTCTACGCTGTTATGCAATACAGGGCGCTCCGTATTTATCTGTCCGAGTTATGAAAAATTATGCTCTGCAAACTACTTGCTATTCGGGTTCAAATGCCGACCACTAGGCGAATCGTGAAGTTCTACATTTTCCGATCATTATCCCGGTCCTGTGCTAGCTAAATCTACTTGATCCCTGCGAACGTCTTGACTTCATCGCCCTCCTAACATTCCGCCGCACTTGCAACGCTTTCCTTCCCCTGGACTCCAGTTTGTTACCCTAAGCGACCATCGGTAATCCTCTCTTCGCACTCCATGTCCTGCCCATGCCAATTTCTTCTTCTGGATTTCCACTAGAATTTCAGTAAGTTAATTTATTTCTCTGACCTATTTTGCACGCTTCCTATAGCCCAATATTATCCTTACTATTTTTCATCCATTGCCTCTGCGTTGTCCTCAACTTGAGTAGAATCCTCTTCGTTAGCCTCCACGTTGCAGCCCGATAAGTGAGTACCAGTAAAATGTAACAGTCGTACACTTTCCACTTGAGCGACATCGGTAAGCTGCTAGTCATAATCTTCGAGTGCATGACAAATGCGCTCCATCTCAATCTTATTTATCTTGTATTTCCTTTTCATGGTCCAGATCCGCGGTTACAACCTGTCCTAAGTAGACATATTCGTCAACTACTTCCAGTGCCTCGTTACCTAACGTAAACTGCTGTTCCTTTCCGACATTTCCTTGACATTGATTACATTCTGAATACATTGCTTTGCTAAGTAACTCAGGAGATGAACTGCAAAGAATGATTGGTGACCTAGATGGAAAATTAGAAAGTAGGCTTGAAAATCAATATGCAGAAGACTAAGGTAATGTTCGACAGCCGATCAGTGTTAACAGTTGTTTATGGTGTGTCACTAGTAACTCTGACGTCGCGGCATATATATACGGTACATTCATGCATTGGCCAGCCATGTTGTTTGACGGCAGCATATGTTTCCGAGTTTGTGGTCATGTAAATATTCAAAGCTGCACTAAATTACTATCCAGGCAATGACCTTAGCTTCTGATCTGCAAAACGGTGAGCGAATACAACAAAATAAGGCCTCTACGCAACAAAACGTAAATTGCGTGTTGTCGGTCTAGTCGCTTCTGCATATTGCCAATAAAATTAGCGCAACAACTTTGACTAATACATAAAGGAGACATATACGACGAAAGACAGGCGCTGCTGGCTTTCGTCGGGCGTGTCTTGTTAAAACTTTTTGCGCTACTTAAACTACAATACCAAAATGTAAACTTAGGAAAATCGCAGCCCAGTTTTATGCAACGTGAAAACGAAGAGGAGCAGGCAATGATTCAATTTTTAACGGCAAGAAATAATATTACTGCTTCTTTTATGAAAATTAAGATATATTATCAATTCCCCATGTATATCAGTTCCCGTGTGCCTGTTGTTGTTGTTGTTGTGGTTGCAGGAAGAAGGAAAAGAAAATGCGCGGGCCTGCTTTTGGCTCAGTAGCTGAGCCACATCCGCTGCCTCATGCGGACAGAAGAGAGAGAAAGAGAGAGAGAAGAAACCTTTATTTAGCCGGATATAGTTCGATAGGGCCGAGTTACATTTCACGACTTAAACCGCCACTTCCGCCTTGAAAGAAGAGTTTCCTCCCCCGTACAAGCTGCTTATAGTAAAGAACACGAAATTACCTGGAGGCGACTCCAAAAGAACTCCTTTCAACCCGGTATTTCTCTCACATTTTTTCCCCAGCCAATTTTCTCCTGACTGCACACTGTGCGATGAGAGAGCTACCCTCAACCATATACTCTGGGGATGCAAGGAGGACCCCCCACCTCCAGAATTAGGAGAAATCCTGCATCCAGATGACGGGGAGGTCCTACTACCCAGCTCGGACCCGGGCATACAAGACCGGATCCGCAAGCGCACCTATGAGGTCGCCAACAGGCTTGACCTGCTGGCCATCTAGTCGGACAGAAGAGAGAAAGTAGGGAAGGAAAGAAAAAGAAGAGGGAAAGAAAGACGCGCGCCGCAGCAGCCATCGTCTACCACCTAAGCGGTGGCGGGTGCAATGATGGCCTACAGCAGATTAAAATTCGGTGGCTGGCAAGCCCCCGCTGCAAGCGGCGTTGACCTACCAGTCTCAGGCCCGTAGGGCCAGGAACAGCCACCCTTCATCACCTTCTCGAACGTGCGGCGTGAATGTCAGTAGTCGGAGCTGCTATCGATTATAACTGACTATCAGTGGTTCGGAAGCTAAATCCTTTATAATGTAGGCTGCGTTTGATTAGTCTAATAATATTGGTTCACGAGAAGGGAAATGCGTGATATCTGTCACGCTTTTTTCTATAGACATCCGAACCGCACCGTAAGGGAAGGGAGGAAGGGAATGACAGCGGAAACAGAGGAAGAGGAGCCGTATTTGAGGGCTGCGGAGTAATTTAGACCACCTGGGGATCTTTAATGTGGACTGACATCGCACAGAGCACGGACGTGTCTTTGTTTCGCCACTATTGAAACCCAGCCGATGACGGTCGGGTTCGAACCCTGGTGCTCCGGCACAGCAATCCGTCACCTTAACTGTTGAACCACCGCGGCAGGGCAGTTTTGATTAGTCTCGCATATGTTATTTATTTCTAAATGTACATGCAACGAGAAACGAACCTCTGGCTCAAGTCAATACTAATCAGGTTGGTTTGAAAATGGCAAGATTACTAGTTAGTTCAATTTTTCATGTAAGCAAACGGGCAGATTTTCTTAATACTTTCGGAACACTCACCTTTTCGATAAATATCAGACCCCATTCATTTAGTAACATTGGATATCTACTGCTAGATCACTAATGATATGCGGAATTTCTTTCATTTCTATCTCCTGCTGCTTGTTGCGTCCGGTAGTTTTCTCCTCGTCGCTTTTCCGCGAGCCGCTGACTGTACTTTGATTACTAAAGAAAAGGAAATGTCTCTGTCCTTCGAATAAGATACTTCAATCATTCTACATGAGGACCATTTCGGCTTGTTTGCACGACTTATATGTATATTTTTCATACGGTATTTTGCTCTTTCCGTTTGTATTGCTCCCGCGAGAGTTCATGAATTCTGTCGAGCCTAATTCTTAGTTTCGAATGCAATGTTAGTACTACACGTGGATAGATTACAATGCGTTGTGGGCTGCAGTTTTGGCAAAATTTCTATAGAATATTACTAGCAATAAAACTCGGCAGAACGTCCTCTTTATAAACACTCCTAACTCTCAGCTTTCTTTTAGTGCTAAAACAAAAACGAAGAGGAAAGAAATATCTCCACTGTTTTTTAACATGTCTAAGGAAGCAGAATTGTCCTTATAAATTGTCATTCACACACGCACGCCCACACCTTCTGCTATAGTAAGCCGCAAGCCGTTCCTCCGCAAAGATGTCGATGCGATTACATAAGATGATGGTTCCTTGGACTTTGAGTCCTTGATTTCTGGCCCTTGTGTATGCCATTGTATCTTATCTTTTCTCTCTGGGTATGTACGGCAGTGCTTGTTTCTCAGAATGGGTGCAAGTAGTGCCCACTCCTGAATGCCTCGTCCATTGCTGTCTCGTATTTCTTGCACTGACTGTGCTTTTATGAAGAAACCAGCTAGGCTTACGATTACTGAGCCCTCTTTACCCGTTTTACCACGCTGGAAAGTATTGTGTGTCTTAACGTCTTCAGATTACGACAGTTTAAATGAAAGTGACACGAAGAAAACTGCAAACGGTATGGTTTCTATGCCAGTACTCGAATGAAGCGGTGAGAGCTTTCGGCGCGATAATGAAATGTCTCTTCCTATTTCGAAAACAAATAATTTTCTCGTATACTTCTCGTTCCAATAACAGCTGCTCGCAGCCGCTGTTTTAAAGAAATGATTCACTTCAAACTAATTACAAATCATGGCTTCAATGAAAGATTCATCTGAGGATAAATCCTAATTATTGCGAGCTCTGTGTCTCTAATTAGCGCACAAGTCCAAACGAGCGCCTCAGAATCAGACACTAACTGAAGACGAAACCCCCGCAAGGCTTCGAGGACGAATGTCAGGCCACAGATATCTCGTTAACAGCGTGTACTTGTCTCCGTCTTATCAATAATTAACGCCAGGAGAAGGGGGCATGCAATTTAAAAGTTCCTTTGAATCAGCCTTAAATCCGAGAATTCCGAAAATACGCATAGCTGATGGTAAATCTTTACGAATATCGGCGATTGTATAAGCCATTACTGCGTATCGTGCTAAAAGCGATTAAAATGAAACACAATTCCGGCTTTGGGTACTTTAAGCAAAGGATTCGTTCAAGACAAGTAGAATAATTTGCCAGCCTAATTGCATTCTGCTGAAAGCCTGGTCGCAAAGAAAGGTCGCAAGCCGGTTTCTCACTTATTTGCGAAGCGAAAGCTGCAGGAAAACGCACTGTCCTGTCTTGCTGTAAGGTGATAAGTAATATATTTTCTTTTTAGAGGGAATGTAAGATGATTGGCGAGACAGAGTTATTTCACAAAGCAATGTTTTGGGCAGAATGTTCTACTTCTGAAACTACACATATTAGGGAAAAAACGTACCAATCTATCGCTGCAGACTGGTTACTTCAAAGAGGAGCCGTTAAACAGGCAGGGGATGCGCGAGTTTGCGATTGATATCAACAAAAAATTAGGACGCTGCTGCATTCGTACTAAATGTTACATTTCTGCGTGCTTCGAGAGCTCTAAGAGCCCTTCGTGCAACTGATTAGTGTACATGTGGACATTCGGTAGCCAGGTTTTGGATGGTAGCCCACGGGCAAGCTCTCTGGCGGGCGGGCGTGCACGCCCGCAGGCTTTGCACGCGGCACGCACGCACGCGCACGAACGCACAGGCACACACACACACAATCCCACGCAACCAGATGCACGGAGGGCCCACGTTCATGCAGACACACACAAGTAAGCGCAAGTACATGCACCAAACCTATAACGTTTCTTCCTCCCGGCAGTTTTTCGCACTGTTCATCAATATAATGGCACATATACCACAAATGTGAGCTGTAACCCGATCTGTTTTCTTTATCCACACTCAACCCATATCTTTAACAAACTCTAGAGAGAACCAGATTTTCTCGCTCACCGATTTATGATTGGAAGATGATGAACAAATTGATAACCAAGGCGTAGCGTAAGGACATGGCATGTTTAAACATGGGAACGTGGTAATGGGATGAAGAATACGACATCTAGATCACAACTAGAGAAATGTGTGGTTTGCACAAGATTTTAGCATTAGTCAGCAAAAAAAGGAAACATTTTAAAAACACAATTTCTTTCACTCGGCTGTGAAGTGTTTTTTAACTTATTTAATATATTCCGTTGGTGTTACAATACACGCCATCTAAGAGTGTTATTAGCTTATGTAATGTTGATGTAAAGTGCAGTGGACGAAAAAAAAATGAGAAAAAAATTTGGTTTGGTTTGGTTTGGTTTGTGGGGATTAACATCCCAAAGCGACTCAGGTTATGCGAGGCGCTGTAGTGGAGGACTCCAGAAATTTCGACCACCTAGTGTTCTTTGACGTGCACTGACATCGCACAGCACACGGATGCCATGCTTTTCGCCTCCATCAAACAGCAGCTGCCTAGGCCGGGGAAAACTAGTATGCATTGCGGCAGGGAGAGAAATGAGTACGAACTCGAAAGGAGCTTGAAGAACCAGACTTGTATGATTTGAAGCAAAGGATAGGAATAATTGCTCATTACTCCATTCGTATGTGCATTCTTCTCCTTTTCAACGCGTCCTCTCCGCTGGTTGTTTCCACGCACCATGTACCAACTGACCCAATAAGCTAAGTTTCTTCAATAATGTGCATTATCACATATGCGTTGCAAATTAATTTTGTATGGTTGCTATAGTGGTGATTGTATGGAGCGAGGAAACGCAACCTTGGGCCGTTTTTTATATGGATGCGCAATTTTTATGTATTGGGTTCATTTGGTCCTCTTTCATTGGGCCCTGCTGCTCGGACACGCACCTGCGGCTTTCAAGTGTGTGTGAAAAGCGAGAAGACCTTTACTTAGCTCATTGCTGATCGCAGATAAGGAACTGGTGCGTGTGGCGAAGGCTATTGTCGAACTGAGGTCCTGCTACCCTGTGCCTTTCCTGACTAGCGTTGGCTACTTTTCTATTTTGCGGTCAGGCTTAAGTCACCCAAATTAAAATGGTATAAGGACATGCATTTTAAATGCATCCAAATATTAAGTGCCTCATGTATGTATATCCGTTAGCGGACTGAAAAGAGGTACAAAAGAATGAAATCCGCGTACGATCTCGCATTTGCTTGCCGAGCTAAATAACTTTTGCGCTACCTGGAAAGGTTAGAATGACAACGTTGGAGACAATTCTGCTCACTACTGCATCCCCGTAAACCACTGCCGCATACCTGGTATGTTGCCAGAAGCTTGCGCACACCTCCGCAAAAAGGCACTCTTTTCGTGCCGTGGCCCTTTTTCAACGCCGCAATGAAGTTGGCGTAGCTGAAGATTTGGGTAAAATGGTTGCGGGCACAAACCAGGCACAGGCAACAATTTCAGAGGTTTTTGCACCGTCTTAGCAGAATGATGTCTACGACTTACCCTTTTCAATAGCTGAATTAGACGCCGCTCTTGCTTTTTGTCGGCATTCATCTGCACTTGGCACTGATTGGATTACTTACTGAACCTTAACAAACCAATGCAAGGACGGTCGAACTGCGCTGTTTAATTACTCCAGTGATATATGGGCTACTAGTACTGTTCCTGAACACTGGAAGATTAACCGCCTGATTGCTGTTCTGAAGCTTGGAAAGCCCCCGCTCGAACTTGCCTCCAACAGGCCGGTTGCCCTCCAACAGGCCGGTTGCCCTAGCAAACTGTGTAGGAAAAGTTGTGAAACGAATTGTGCTGGCCACACTTCAGTGGTTTTTAGAAAGTAATATCTTTATCCGAATATGATGACTGGCTTTCGCTGGGGACGCTCATCTATCGACAGCGTCATCTATCTTGTGGCGACAGTAGAACACGAAAAGCATCCCCGTCGACCAGTAGCTGCTGTCTTCGTAGATATAAAGGAGGATTACGACAACGTCCTCAGTGATGTCATTGTTGATGAACTTGACGACGTGGGAGTTGGTGGCCGGCTGTAGTTGTGGATTGAGAGCTATCTCAACGGCCGCTCTATTTACATGACTACGCCTGATGGAGATACTACCCGCTATAAGGTCGATCGTTGAGTTCCACAGAGAGGAGTCCTCAGCCCAACTTTATTTACTTTGGGCGAATTGGCCGGGTGAGCGGACTGCCAACTGATATGCACATCTGTGCATATGATGATATCTGCATCTGGGCTTCTGGTTCGACTCGCCCACAACAAGGGAAGAGATTGCAACGAGCTGTATCATCGACATCGATACACTTATGGTGTCAAGTTTTGCTGTTAGAGGCAGAAAAGAGTGCAGCGATCGCATTTACGGGAAAATGTGTCAGCTGGTACCCGATTGCTCGTCATGGAGTCGTAATACCGTACGTCTTCAGGCACAGATTCTTAGGGGCAATTATTGACCACCGACTATCTTGAGCTTGATCGAAAGATATTAATAAGGCGAAGAAAATGCTAATCAGTTTTTGCCATGTACTTCGTTTCATAGATTACATAAAATGGGGTCCAACTGAACGCTCCCTATTACGGCTTTACGAGACTGTCTTTGTTGGCAACACCCGGTACAGTCTCCCAGTACTCTCTAATATGAGCATTTCTTGCTTGCAGACTTTAGAGAGGATGCAAGCGCAGGCACTGAAATTATGCCTTGGACTGCCCAGATACACATCTAACAAAGGTACAATTGAAGAGGAACATGTTCGCCCAATATCCATATACTTGTCACACGAACCACTTCGTGTATGCCCTCGAGCCCTTACACGGCACCATTTTCACGCACTGAGCAAGATTCTGGACGAGCGGCCGGGCTGCAGTTTTTCAAGTGCACTCCACTACCATCAGTCGCAAGTACCAACAAGGTATGCCCTCCCATATCGTCCCGCCCAACCAGCATGGGTTATGGACAAACTTTTGGTGCATTCATTTTCCCGGTATACTAAAGAAATCAATGGAGCCACCTAAAGTCTCAAACAACTTGCTCTGGCGCACGTCTGGTGAGAATATCCTAATTATATTCAAAAATAACCGACGGATCTGTGTCAGCACAGGCATCCGCTGCAGCTGTGGTCCTACCAAGATACTTTGTTGAGCGAGTTGGTACTTATTCATTGTTAATATAAACAGCGCGAACACGAAGACAAAGAACAAGATAAAAGAAAGCCACAGTAGAAGCGCTGACTCACAACTATGCCTAAGCCCTTTACTCCAAGGCCCAGAAAAAACAAACATGAAGAAAACGAAACAATCACTTTAAACAGCCCCTGGGTTCACCTGCTGCTTAAAAAGTCACTTAAAAAAGACACCTCTTTGCTTGAAAGAGCAAGAGAAGTCTTGCTGACACACTTATTGTCCGTTGAAATAAAATATGATTCCACTATCTCTCTCGTCATCTTCTTTTTGTGGCGATACAAAATCCTAACCTTGTCATACTTAGGAGTGCAATTCTTCTTCTCCTTCTTCATTATTTCACATGAATGACAATGTGATACCAGAAACGTTTTGTCCTTTCCACTTTCCAAGTTGTTCCGGTGTTCCTGTAGTCTCTTATTAATACATCGTCCTGTTTGTCCTATATAACTGGCTCCACAAGAGAGTGGAAGCCTGTACACAACACCTGTCTTACATCCAACATATGGGTTTCTATGTTTCACCCCACATTCTTGCTTCTTCGCTTCTCTTTCCCTTTGAATAGCCGGGCAGATCCTCTTCATCTTTGTTCTTTCTGGGCCTTGGAGTAAAGGGCTTAGGCATAGTTGTGAGTCAGCGCTTGTACTGTGGCTTTCTTTTATCTTGTCCTTTGTCTTCGTGTTCGCGCTGTTTATATTAACAATGTGGTCCTACCAGCTCAGAAAATGACCGCTACATCAACCGCTGCTGAACGTGTAGCCATTCGTGAATCTATTCGCTACATACGGTGCGAACCACCTCAAAAATGATGTATATATTCATGGATCTAAAAGGCTCAATGGACCATTGGATATTTATGTTCCGCGTAATATTCCGCGTCATCGCGCATGCTTGCTACATAAACTACATTTAAACGTGGCTTTCACGCAGAGGTACTTATATTTAATTGAGCAGGTTCGCTTCCTGGGGTGTTGAACTTGCGGCATCCCCGAGACTGTAGACCATATATTATTGGTGTGCCCAGTGTATGCTTGTGAAATAAATGAGCTAGCCGCTTCCTTAAAGTGTTTCGATAAGAGGTCTCTGTCGGAGGAGTTGTTGCTGGGCGCTTCGCAGGACAGTGGGAAGGGTGTCCAGGCACTGCGAGCGATTTGCCGTTTTTGGATGTCACCGGTCTTGATTCGCGCTTGTAAAGCAAGCTGCCGTGCCTGTATATATATTTCATATGCCTTCTCCCACGTCGTCATCCATCATGATCTTCTTTCTTCCCCATTCCCCAGTGCAGAGGAGCTTTCCAGATTTTAAGTGTTCCGGCCAACCTCTCTGCCATTCCTTTCAATTAATCCGCCTACCTATTTATGATGCATGTATGGATGGACATAGATCATCCACGTAGTAGGAAATAACATACAAAATAATTGATTCATTTAGGAAAGGAGGACGGGATCCATAGCTTACCGAAAAGCGTAGGGAGTACTATACAGGTCAGTATATTGATGCAATAACTCCGAGGGCACTGTGGCATCTATATTGCTGACACGCGAAAGCCTAAGCGTTGCTGGCGCACACGGTGCATCACGTTTGCTCTCATTATCAACATAATGCACCGTCACTATCATTGCAAATGTAGTCATTGCCATTATCACTAACTGCAGAGTCATTGTCATCGCTGCTGTCATCCTCACAATAGACAAGGAGAATTTTGATGCGCGTTTTATCATCTCGGGAATGGCGGAGTAGGTTAAAGCGTTTCGCTGGGGATCTAAGGAATATAGGTTCAACTCCCGGTAGAGACAAAATTTGCTTATTTTTAAATATCTTAAAATCTCGCGGTATCCCGCGGAATCTCGCAAAGTGTTATAATCCACGTGGCCAGACGGAGAGGGTCATGGCCGCGAGTATGAACCACTAAAGTATTTTGCCTTAAAAATGCTTCTCTTGCTCTCACGAGTCAGCCTTGAAGAAAGTGCAGAATCAACACCGAAACATCGGTTGCTATCATGAAGGTTCGGTAAACGTGTCGCAATCGCTTCGCTCGAGATTGTGCTATACCGCTTGAGAAATAAAAACTACGGTTATATTCTCTTTACATTCTCTTTAAGGCGGTGGAGAGCCCGAATTGCAATATTGCTTCGCCGCTTCTGTGGTTCGTTCTTTGCCTAGGTGACCTCTCTTAGACCTGAAACACGCAAGCAGTGCTGAAATATGAGCATACAAAATCTCAGATACGAGAAGATTTCTGAGTCCGAAAGGTAAAGAAGGTAGCCTGATAAAGAAGGTAGCGCGGTGGCGCTATGCGCAAAAGCTTGCAGTGGTAACTAGTGTTATTGGATTTTCGAATTTGGAAAAAAAAAAAACGATTACCTGCTTCATAAAGAGATGAAAAGAGGAAGCCAATGTACGTGTTAAGAAAGAAGAAAAAAGAGAAATAAATAGCTCTTCTACGACTGTCGCGAAATGAGAAAAACCAGCGACCACGCACAGGGCGGGCAAACCACAATTACCAATGTGACGAAAAAAACATGATGTTTATATGATTACAAACGTTCTTCTGTACACTCAATCTGTGTCTTGCCTACTCACGTACTCAACCGCCTACTTCTCTTCTAATTGCCTACTGCTCCACCCTCTTAAGCACTCCCTGCTTAGACACTTTATCATGCACTTGCAAATTTTTTTATTTAAGTAAAATGTGATGTTGGGCTAGTCGGTTCATGTCGTAAGGAAATACAAAACTGCGCAAAAAAGACGGGGCAAGAAGAACAGAGAGGCACACACGAAGCGCAGAACTTCCAACTGAATTTATTTCTAAGAATCAAGGCACTTATAAAGGCGCTAAACAAGATAATACAAGGATCAAGACGCAAAACCTGCGTGGGTCAGGAACACCGCGTACACAAGTGATTTAGGGCTGATGAAAAGGAATGATATGGCCATCTAAGAACTGCATCTCCTTGTTTGAAAGTGATAAAGAAGGTGAGCTGACACAACTCCCGCCCTTTTTGAAATTAAAAAGGCCTCGATAACTTCTCTTTCTGTTTTTGATCTTGCTTTTGATAGGAATTTTGTACGCTCGAGGTAAGGCACACAGCTTTTGCTGTCGCAGCTCTTGCAATGTATGGGTAGGTTACTGCCCGTGCCTGTACGCAGGGATCGTCTGTGCTCCAGGGCGCGCTCATTGAAACAACGTCCAGTTTGTCCTATGTAGGACCGCCCGCACGATTTACTCAGGACTACAATTCACCGCGAGAATTTAGACTCTATTGCAGGCTATGTTCCTTACGTCCTTTATCTCAAAAGCCCGAAACTAAATTGCAGTGAGAAGGAAAAAAATGCTTAACTAGGATATGGCCGTTTAAATAATCTGCGTTTTCAAGCTAGAGCTTCCAATGCTCTTGCTCCAGTGCAGCCTTCCTAGCACGATCTTCGAACGAGGCTGCTGTTCGTAGAGTTGAATGTCGTCGTTTTATGCGGTGTCGTCGGGGCCGGTGTATCTTCGTTCGCTACACCTCCGTCCTTATGCGCCGCCTCTCGGTAGTCGACGATGAATAATTCGTCTTCACTACTCCGGCCAAGCGAAGCCGACGAGCCTCCTCCGCTTCTCCGATAGCCCTGCGGTGCCACACGAGAGTGCTGGTTTTTGGTTTGTTTCCCCGGTAGTCCATTGAACGTTTGCCCCATGAACAGATATGATCTTCTGCTTGAGGAGCCCATTTGTTTCTGAGCTGCCACCTTTCGCCCAGGCGATGAAGTGCACTTCATCGCCTGGGCGAAAGGTGGCAGCTCAGAGACATTCGCTTTATATCCGAAAAATGTTTAGGATATAAAGCGAAGAATTAGATAGCGAGACGCACAAAAATACAGAGGGCACTTAATTCCGTCTACATACGAGATGTAAAGGTTAACTAGATACTAATGCACCCACAAGTTCAGGGTATTCGATGCTTATTCTACCGCAATCCACCGTAGCCCCTGAATAAGCCGTAATTCAACATATTGCAGCACAATGTCCCTTCAGTCTACCGCAAGTTAGCACATTTAAACTTCGACTGCCTTTATTCATTCTTATTAAGCAGAATACAGAACCATCCGCTAGTAAACCCTACTACACACTTACGCAATAAAACCTAGACTACCTGATTCAAAGTGATATATTCTAATTTAATCAAATCCCACTAGTCACTTGCAATACCTATAATGAAACCTGTTCCAGATTGTTCGGCTAACGCACCGTAACACAACGAAATGCTACGTAATTAGCTCTTAATGTATTGTGATCGGCCACAATTACCTTTAATACTCTGCAAATTACACTGACTCACCCACGCTAATATAATCATACGTAATAAATTATATCTACCGAAATAGGCTGCTAATAAAATACTCTAACGAATCTACCCGTAACTAACTTCACTGCAACTAGTTTGATGTAATCCACGCTTCACGTAATATGGGCTACCAGCTGGGAACACATTCAGTGACTTCGAACTATCCGACCAATCGGAGTGGACATCCGTAATACACTGCGATCTATAGCACATCGTCACTAGCATGATTACACTCTCTTCAGTGAAAGGCCTCTCTGATTAGGCAAGTCGTGCGCCAGCAGCAACGACACAGTACCCGTAAAGTTCCTTGTCTCATCCACCCGTTGAACGTTTTCCGGATATTGCTACACTTGCCTTGCTTTAGAGTACCGTCCCTCCCTATTAATAAAAATTCTAGGGGCACTTCGGATCACTTAACTGGGATGAGGCGACAGCCTCTACCATGCGGTGGTCCGAAGCCCTTCACTACAGCACAGTACCGCACCTGTTTTAACTCGTGCCTTCACAATGACGCGATATCGTAAGCTCCAATCCAGTCCATTCAGTCGTTCAGTCGCGTCCGATTCTTCGGGACCCTATGGACCATGTCACGTCACGCTTTCCGGTCTCTCACTATCTTCCTAACATCACATAACTTAATTTGCAGCGCCTTGAGGATGCCATCTAACCATCGCGTTCGCTGCCTACCCCTTCTCCGGCGACCTTCAACCTTTCCCAACATCAAATCTTTCTCCAGCGACTCCTCTCTTCTCATCAGATGACCAAACGAGCTGAGCTTTAACTTTAAAATTTGACCCTCCAATCAGCAGTCAGGGTTTATGGTCGACAATATGGATTGATTTGATTTTCTGGCAGTCCAAGGAACTCTCAAGAGTCTCCGCCAGCACCACAATTCAAACGCGTCAATTCTTCGGCGGTCAGCCTTCTTCACAGTCCAACTGTCGCATCGTAAGCTACCAGCCAACATATAAAGCCCCAACATGCCTGCGTAGCCTAGGCAAAACGGTAATGTAAAGGTCATGGCAGGCTGATTCTCATATCCCCCTCCAATATGAAAACAGAACCCCGAGTTGGCAGCTCCTGCCGAACGTAATTTCAGGAAGTCATACGTCCAATTAGTGCTCAGCCATATCTACTGTCATCTACCGCCTCCCACGTAACGAAAGCGTTACGGACGGACGGACGGACGGAATCGCCTTAATATTTGCTTATCTTCATATCACCTTACGTACCCTTCTCATGCTCATTTCATCTTGAATTCAAGTACGCTATCACTAACTCATATTTGTTCCCTTACCGGCCGCTTTTCCCGCTTCCTATCCCTTGACGTAACACCTGAAATTTTCGTGCAATAACTCTACACGTTGTCATCCATTGTAGCTACAAATAGAGCACACCACTTGGGGCGCGCCAGCAATCACGGAGCCTGTGGTTACATCATTTTTAATTCCGTCATTTTCTTCCATGGTCTAACAGGGAACAACTGAGTTTGAATTACAGCGCGGGAAATATTCTTTACAGCTTTGAAAGAAATATTTCTGCAAGAAATGCACAATTTCCTTTCGGTAGCAGTGGACAAACGACAAAACAGACAAAATATGCCGTAGTATTACAATTTGCGAAAACGATATTTGTAATAGAGCTATAATCCATTCATCTGTAATGACCTTGATAAGAACGTAAAAAAGCACTGATTTTGAAAGGGATCAGTTTGCGTCTTTATATCACGTTTTCTTCTCTCTGTTTTTTTTTTCGTGGCGTCCTTACTTCATTACTCTGCTCGATTCCCAATATGTATGCACTGATGTCCAACTGAAGACTGCCGTATGTGCTGCCGGTCAATTAAAGCAGACAGGGACGACGCGTCGTATATCTTATCTTCATGAATGCCCTCGCAGCTTTGATCAAACGTTACTGCTTCTCGAGGAGCCTTGAGGGCTCTAAGGGGATGTCCCAGAGAAACTCCTAAGCAAGCACACTACGACCACCGGTCATTTCAGCGCGTCTGCGGTCGACAGTCGCGAGTGCTATCGATTCTAAAGACGACGCGGGGACGAAGAAAAGACCCTGGTCGATTACGACGGTTGCCATTCGCTGGATAGCAATCCCTCTGGCACATACTGTAGCAGCGCTTGACTGCAAGTTCTGTGCCGTTTAGCCGAAGATTCTTTTATTTTGGGGAAGCCCTTTGAGAAAGATTGCCGTCCGTACGTTGCTGCTGCTAGAAATGGGAATTGAGAAACAGAACCGATTTACCGCGCCCATAGAACCATGCACCGAGTGGTAAGAAGTAAAATGTCTTAAACTTAAACGGGATTAGAAATTCCTGAGATGAGACGGATCTTGCTTTCAGAGAAAGGAGCGGCGCCAGAAGGACGGAACCGATTGCGCCTCAAACAGAAGACTGGGGCATTTTATTCTCTTTTTTTTTCCCTACCATAGCGCATTTGAGGCACCCACTCAGCGTCCCCTGACAAAGACTGTATGGATTCAATAATCAGCCCCCAAAATAATATAATTGCAAAAAGGGGCATCGAAACACACGATTACTATGGAACTGTACTTTTCTTGCCTGCGAGTATTGCCAGCGAAAGCGCAACTGAAGGGTCACTTTATTTGTGCCGTGTGGAATGCCTTGAATGTCACCTAAACATACGCGCATATACAAGGAGTACAAGTGCTGCTGTTATTATCCGAGTTCGGACACGCAGCGTATAGCTCAGCAACAAAGTTTTGTTATGAAAGTTTCAATACTCGTATATGTATATGTATATGTATATGTATATGTATATGTATATGTATATATATATATATATATATATATATATATATATATATATATATATATATATATATATATATATATATATATATATTGTTGTAGAAGACCTTGAACAGGGCGATACGTCGTCAACAGTCAATAGAACGTTCTGCGATCAGTCGTGAGACGTGTCAGCACACGTACGAGCATCGAAGCGAGCTTCGTTGTCGTTTTCTTTCCTGCCCGTCACGCGCGTTGAACATGCTTGTCGTCGTTCTCTTCAGCAATAGGCGCTGAACATATCAGAGCCCAATGCCTGTTTTACAACTTTCCCCGGCGAAAAGACGCCATCCTGGCGGCTCATGGCGATGTGATGATGGCCGGATCGTAGTAAGGTTTCAGGCGGTTACTGTGTACTATTTCACGATTTCGGCGATGGTGGTCAGTGGATGGCGTAAGGGGTTCGATGAGGTAGTTGACGGGGGATGTTTGCTTGACAATACGGTAGGGGCCCTGATACTTGCTCAGAAGTTTGGATGAAAGGCCGGGACTGGAGGAAGGCACCCATAGCCAGACCAAAGAGTCTGTACGGTAAGTAGGAAGAAGTGCAGATTGATCTCGGGTGGTTTTCTGCTGTTGCTGGGCGTGAGAAGTGAAGGACCGGGCAAGCTGGCGGCATTCTTCGGCATAAGTTGCAGCTTGTGAAACAGTCGTGAATTCGGAAGAATCCGGTCGGCAAGGGAGAATGGTGTCCATGGTACAAGAGGGCTCACGACCGTACAGGAGGAAGTATGGCGAGAAACGGGTGGTTGCTTGTGTGGCAGAGTTATAAGCAAATGTGATGAATGGAAGAACGCGGTCCCAGTTGGAGTGGTCGGAAGCGACATACATTGCTAGCATGTCGCCCATAGTGTGGTTAAAACGCTCAAGCATTCCATTTGTTCGCGGATGGTACGCGGAGGTGGCGCGGTGAACGATTTTGCATTCTCTAAAAACAGCTTCTACAACTTCAGAAAGGAAAGCGGGACCGCTGTCACTCAGCAATTCTTTGGGAGCCCCGCGGCGAAGAATTATGTGATGGAGGATGAAGGAGGCAATGTCTTGGGTTGTAGCAGATATCAAAGGCGCCGTTTCGGCGTAGCGTGTGAGATGATCGATTGTAACGATGATCCAGTGATTGCCTGTTGATGTGCTAGGAAGCGGGCCGTATAGGTCTATTCCAACACGCTCAAAGGGCTGAGCTGGGCAGGTCAGCGACTGCAGAGGAGCGGCGGGTTGGCGAGGTGGGTGTTTTCGGCGCTGACACTCTTGGCAGGACTGGACGAACCGACGAACATAACGGTACATCCCACGCCAGTAGTACCGCTGTCGCAGGCGAATGAAGGTTTTCAATACGCCGGCGTGGGCACACTGGGGATCGTCGTGGTAATGGGAGCAAATCACGGAGCGTAGATGGGTACGAATTACAAGCAGCCACTTTCTACCATCCGGAAGGCAATTCCTACGGTAGAGGAGCTCGTCTCTGATGGCGAAATGGTGAGACTAGCGACGGAGAGCACGGCAAGGAGGTCGTGAAGCGCGGCCAGATAAAAAATCCACGAGTGAAGCGATCCATGCGTCTTTTCGTTGCTCGGAAGTCATATCAGTGGGCATGTCGGTGGGATGTAGAACGGATATAGCAGGAGTGGCTTCAGACGGCAAGGGAGCACGTGAGAGAGCATCAGCATCGGCATGTTTACGGCCAGAGCGATAGATGACGTTAATGTCGTATTCTTGGAGCCTCAGAGCCCAACGGGCCAGTTGACCAGAAGGATCTTTCAAAGAAGACAGCCAGCAGAGGGAGTGATGATCGGTGACGACATCAAAAGAACGGCCATACAAGTAGGGGCGAAATTTTGCTATTGCCCAGAGAATAGCGAGACACTTTCTCGGTGACGGAATAGTTTGCTTCAGCTTTTTTTAGGGTCCGACTTGCGTAAGCGACAACGTACTCATCAAAGCCAGACTTCCGCTGAGCGAGTACTGCGCCGAGGCCGACGCCGCTGGCATCAGTGTGGATTTCCGTGGGAGAAGAAGGGTCGAATTGACGCAGGATTGGCGGAGTGTCGCGAAGGCATCATCACAGTGCGGAGACCAGGCTGAAAGATCGTGGCTGGACAGAAGCTTGGTGAGAGGGTTGATGATTGTGGCGAAATTGCGAACGAAGCGGCGGAAGTACGAGCAGAGGCCGACGAAACTGCGGAGTTCTTTCACATTAGTTGGCTTGGGAAATTCTGCCACAGCGCGTAATTTTGCCGGATCGGGAAGAACGCCATCCTTGGAGACGACATGTCCGAGTATGGTTAGCTGCCGTGCTCCGAAACGGCATTTCTTTAAATTTAATTGGAGGCCAGCGTCGGTCAGGCATCGCAGAACTGTCTCAAGGCGCTGGAGGTGAGATGGAAAATCTGGGGAAAAAATGACAACATCGTCAATGTAACAAAGGCAAGTGTGTCATTTGAGCCCTCTGAGTAGGTTGTCAATCATGCGTTCGAATGTGGCAGGGGCATTGCACAGTCCGAATGGCATGACATTAAACTCATAGAGCCCATCGGGTGTGACGAAAGCGGTTTTTGGGCGATCGGCCTCTGCCATCGGCACCTGCCAGTATCCGGAACGCAGGTCTATTGAAGAAAAGAACTCAGCTTCCTGCAGGCAGTCAAGGGCGTCGTCGATACGAGGGAGAGGATAAACGTCCTTGCGCGTGATCTTGTTCAGTCGGCGGTAATCTATACAGAATCGGATGAAACCGTCTTTTTTCTTGACCAGGATGACCGGAGACGCCCAAGGGCTGTGCGACGGTTGGATCACGTTGCGCTGGAGCATGTCGGTCACCTGTTCGTCAATAATGCGGCGCTCGGCGGCTGAAACACGGTACGGACGCTGGCGCAAAGGGGAATGGGTGCCGGTAACAATACGGTGAGTAACGGTAGTTGTGCGCCCCAACGAATTTTGCTGGGAGTCGAACGAAGCCGCGAAACGTTGTAGGATGGCGACAAGCTGGGCTCGTTGTAAGGGCGTGAGGCCAGCGTCGATGGACCGGTGGAAAACTTCGAGGGATGATGGAGTGGCGACAGGAATAGGTGTTATGGCGCTGATGTGAAGGCCGGCGATGGTATCGCCGAAGGGATAGGTGGGCGTGAAATCGAGCAAAGCAACACTACCCAGTGACTGGCCACGAAGTAAAGTGGTAGGGCAGGGGCACGGGTTACAAACAAAAATAGCACTTCGAGTTGCGAAAAATTGTCAGCACAGCTTGGGGCAGCAACACGGATTTTTGGTCAGCGCATCGTAACGAAGGTGTGTACATAACAGTGGCGTCGGAAAGAGCAGCACAATAAAGAGGCACAAGCACTGAGGAGAAAGGAGGCGTAACGTCGGTGTCCTCTGCGACGTGCACGGTAGCGGCAGCAACAGCAGCAGCGGGTGTGTCGAAAAAAGTGTCACTGAGGGGTGATAACTCAAGTTGAGCACGGGCGCAGTCGATTATGGCGTTATGATTGGAGAGGAAGTCCCAACCAAAGATAACGTCGTGTGATGAGCGGGCGAGAACGAGGAATTCTATTGTGTATTGAACGTCGTCGATGACAAGGCGGGCCGTGCAGGCTGCTAATGGCCGAATGTCCTGAGCGCTGGCTGTGCGAAGAGAAATTGCAGGAAGCGGCGTCATCACCTTTTTGAGTTTGCGACAGAGGGCGTAATTAAGAACAGAAACGGCTGCACCAGAGTCTACAAGTGCTTCGACAGGAACTCCCACGATGAATATGGTAATAATGTTGGCTGGTACGTGAACAGGACTTGAGTTGGTCCCTGATGGCGCAGTTCTTGCCTCCGGAACTGCGGCCGTTAGCTTTCCGTGTTAACGGCTGATTGGCGGCGGAGCATCGGAGATCGGGAACGACCGCCAGGAGAAGGCGAGCGGTGGGAGCGGCGATCGTAACTTGAAGAGGACTGCGGAGGAGGCTCAGAGAACACAGGCGAGGAGGACGGAGGAAGATTGTACATCGGCTCACGTGTATAGTCGTAGGGACGAGGGCCACGATTGCGGCACAAAGGAGCCACATGGCCGGCGACTCCACAGGCGTAGAAATAGGTCGGTTGTCTTGTGTGCGCCAGGGGTTGGAAGGGTGTGGCTGTGGTCGACGGCGGAGAACCGGACGATAAGGGGGGATTGTAGGTTGCTCATTTTGCTGGCGTCCCTGAGGCTCGTATAGGAGGGGAGGCCGGCTGTACACAGGGGCGACAGGGGGTGGTGGCCGCACCAAAACATCAGCGTACGTGAGAGGAGCCGCCACCAACGGCTGCTGAGGAGGTGAGGGCAGAACCTCAGCGATCTGCTCTTGTATGACACGCTGAAGAGTGGGAGTGAGCGGCGGCGCAGGCACAGGTGCTGGCGGGTAAGTGAAGGTGGACAAGAAAAGCTGGCGTGCGACTTCCTCACGAACAAACTGTTGAATGTGCTGAATTAGCGACTGCTGGTCCTGGGCACCGTCCCCGGAGAGAGCCAAGCTGGAAAGAGTGGCCTGCTGAAGGCCAGCACGTCGTGTGGAAAGCCGTCTTTTGCGCAGCTCATCGAAGCTTTGGCAGAAGATGATAACGTCGGACGCAGTTTGGGGGTTTATGGCGACGAGCATATGGAAGGCGTCATCGTCAATGCCTTGCATAATGTGTCCGATCTTCTCGGCGTCGCTCGTTTACGCACTTGCAGAGGTCTACGACATCTTCTATGAAACTGGTGAAGTTTTCGCCGGTTTGTTGTGCCCGACTTTGCAAGCGTTGCTCGGCGCGAAGCTTACGTATAGCGGGACGGCCAAAAACTTCCGTCAGGCTGGTCTTAAGAGCTGTCCAGGTAGAAATGTCACTCTCATGGTTGCGAAATCATAGATTGGCAACGTCGCTCAAATAGAAAATGACGTTTGTGAGCTTCACGGTGTCGTCCCACTTGTTGTACGCACTTACGCGTTCATACGACGCCAACCAGTCGTCTACATCCGTGTCATCGCTGCCGCTGATGATGGCTGGGTCGCGCTGACGCGCTGCACCGGGACAGATGACAGGCGATGGGGTTGGCGGTTGGCTGGCGGTCTCAGGCATCGCGGAAGTGGTAGGCAAAGCTCGGCTGCGAAGCTCCAGGTTGAGGGGATTGCTGGCACCTCCACCACTTGTTGTAGAAAACCTTGAACAAGGCGATACGTCGTCAACAGTCAATAGAACGTTCTGCGATCAGTCGTGAGACGTGTCAGCACACGTACGAGCGTCGAAGCGAGCTTCGTTGTCGTTTTCTTTCCTGCCCGTTACGCGCGTTGAACATGCTTGTCGTCGTTCTCTTCAGTAATAGGCGCTGAACATATCAGAGCCCAATACCTGTTTTACAATATATATATATATATATATATATATATATATATATATATATATATATTGTAAAACAGGTATTGGGCTCTGATATGTTCAGCGCCTATTACTGAAGAGAACGACGACAAGCATGTTCAACGCGCGTAACGGGCACCTGTTTTACAATATATATATATATATATATATATATATATAAGTAAATAGACGTACTTGGTTGCTAGTGGTTACATAAAAGTGAAAAATTGCTTCATACTGTTTCCAAGTTTATTTGTAGTCGACGTTTCGGCAGGAGCCCTGCCGAGTCTTGAGAAAGGCAGGGCTCCTGCCGAAACGTCGACTACAAATAAACTTGGAAACAGTATGAAGCGATTTTTCACTTTTATATATATATACATATATATATATATATATATATATATATATATATATATATATATATATATATATATATATATATATATCAAAATATTATATAAATTAAAATATCTCGGTGGATTGCCGGCTTGGAGAAGGTAGTGAGATAAGCCCGTTCAATAAAATATGGTCATCTGCAGTACGGTATCTGTCTTAACATTGTTACCTTCATCAACGAAATGAAGAAACATATGTAAATGCAGATCACGCTAATGCCAAGCCTCTGCCAAGCTATATAAAGAGGCCAGTCGCCACATGCTACGCATTTAAGCACAGAGTGAAGAAACACTTAGTGGTAGTAGAGATTGACGAGTGATGATAGAAACTGGGCTTCTTGCTTTCCGCGACCTTCGTTGAGGGAGTGCTCAAATTAGGGCTACGGATGGGTGGCGTAAAACAAGAAATCGGAAGCGTGTGTCTAATTACTACGTAAGAGGAGGACCGATCCTTATTCAGCTAAGCTTGGTCGGCTCAAGCGACGCCTCGAATTCTTCAACAAAATTTGTTGTTGGGCGGGCTTCTACGGAGCCTCTGTGCAATGCTTAAGGCGCCAGCCGTACCGAGATTCCCCTCAATAAAGGAGACTAACTACTCAAAGAACAAAAATTGCGTGCCTGCCACGAAGTAGATGGCGCTGTGTCTTACTAACGAGTTCGTATCACATATAATTGCACTCGATGAACAAAAGCCAATGTCATTCTATGGGAATGCACCGTTTGGGGGCAATTGCTAGCAATTGAAGAAGAAAAATTGGACGATGCTTAAGCTTCGTGTTTAAGAGTTTGACTCCATAGCGTTTAAACCCCAATGCTTTGAATACTATGACTGGATGTATAAAGTATAGAATCGGGTGGCAGCTCGCGCCATCTGTTGCGACAGCGCTGTACGATCGAAGAAATTGTCCCGTGAGTTCCGCATCGTAAGAAACAAAGCAAAAATGTTCTTTGCTACTCGGTTGACTATTATATCTGTAATACTTTTCTTTCTAATGATGCGCCTAAACATTAGCTGACAGTCATAAGGCAATGTATGGGTTAGTCAATCTTTATTTGGAGGCAAGCAATGCAGTTCCTTTGCGGAGTGGCTGTATGCTCGCTTCGCACTCCGAACGTACGAACCGTGTTCGCCTCCGCGGGTTTCCGCACAGCTTACTTTTATGTTTCTTTACGTTCTTCTGATTTTCGCGTTACTACCACAGCGTCTCTACCAGTTTACTGCGACACAGGGTCCTTAATGCTGTCACGTTAAAAATCAGGTGCCATTTTTGGAAAACAAAAACTTTCCACGTATTAAGGTATTCGCCAACAGCGCAGTTAAGAGAGTACCAAATCAATCAGCAGTGGTTCTGGCTAGAAAACGTCGCCGTGGATCTTTACAAGGGCGCAAAGAATCACTCCACTTGCTGAATCAAGGTTCACGTTCTAATATTAGCCTTAGTCTAACGTCGTCACTGGAACCTGTATATTATTTAGACAATGAAAGAGGAAATAACCAAGGAGCTTTCATAAATAAAGTGTTTGTGGTAAGTATTTTTTGCGTCAACGTATACGCAGTACTACAGAATAGGTATTCAGCTCTAACTGAGGATGGCGACATTACCCTTGAGGCAAGGAACAATAGTTTCAGAAATATCATTACTGAGTGCGCGGTAGAAGTAGGCGGTAGGAAAGTTAGAGAGGATACCGGTAAGCTGTCTAAGGAGACGAAAGATTTGATTAAGAAACGCCAGGGAATGAAAGCTTCCAATCCAACAGACCGGATCGAATTGGCCGAGATATCAAAGCTAATCAATAAGCGCAAGGTGGCCGATATAAGGAAGTATAACATGGAGAAAATTGAGCATGCTGTAAAGAACGGGGGAAGCCTTAAAGCGGTAAAGAAGAAATTGGGCATAGGCAAAAACCAGATGTATGCGATAAGGGACAAGGCGGGCAACGTCATCACTAATATGGACAAGATAGTCAAAGTAGCCGAGGAGTTCTATACAGATCTCTACAGTAGCCAAAGTAGTCAGGACCGTAATGAGATTGGCGGTAGGGAAAAACATTCAGACGTTCCACCAGTGACGAAGGACGAGGTCAAGAAAGCATTAGAAACTATGAAAAGGGGGAAATCAGCTGGAGAGGATCAGATAACTACGGATTTGCTGAAGGACGGGGGGGATATCGTGTTAGAAAAACTGGCCACCTTGTATACGCAGTGCCTGGTGTCATCGACGGTACCGGAACCATGGAAGAATGCAAACATTATCCTCATTCATAAGAAAGGGGACTCTAAGGACCTTAAAAATTACAGACCAATCAGCTTACTGTCTGTTACGTATAAGGTATTTACTAAAGTAATCGCTAATAGAATCAGAACAACCTTAGACTTCAATCAATCAAAGGATCAAGCAGGGTTTCGGAAACGGTACTCTACTATCGATCATATCCATACCGTCAATCAGGTGATAGAAAAATGCTCGGAATATAACCAGCCCTTATACATAGCATTCATTGATTACGAAAAAGCATTTGACTCAGTTGAAACCTCGGCGGTGATGCAGGCATTGCGAACTCAGGGGGTAGACGAGCCGTACGTGAAAGTGCTGGAAGATATATACAGTGGCTGCACAGCAACCATAGTTCTGCATAAAGAAAGTAACAAAATTCCCATAAAGAAAGGTGTTAGGCAAGGAGACACAATCTCCCCAGTACTATTCACAGCTTGCTTAGAGGAAGTATTCAGAGACTTGGAATGGGAGCAGTTAGGGATAAGGGTAGATGGAGAATACCTCAGTAATCTGCGATTTGCTGATGACATTGCCTTGCTAAGCAACTCGGGAGATGAACTACAAATAATGATTGATGACCTAGACAGGAAAAGTAGAAAGATAGGCTTGAAAATCAATATGCAGAAGACTAAGGTAATGTTCAACAGCCTCGGGAAGGAACAGCAGTTTACATTAGGTAGCGAAGTACTGGAAGTAGTAAGCGAATATGTCTACTTAGGACAGGTAGTAACCGCAGATCCGGACCATGAAAAGGAAATAACAAGAAGAATAAGATTGGGATGGAGCGCATTTGGCAGGCACTCGCAGATTATGTCTAGCAGCTTACCGGTATCGCTAAAGAGGAAAGTATATAACAGTTGCATCTTACCTGTACTCACCTATGGCGCTGAAACGTGGAGGCTAACCAAGAGAGTTCTACTTAAGTTGAGGACAACCCAGAGGGCTATGGAACGAAAAATGGTAGGGGTAACATTAAGAGATAGGAAGCGTGCAGAGTGGGTCAGAGAAATAACTCAAGTTACCGACATTCTAATGGAAATTAAGAAGAAGAAATGGACATGGGCAGGACATGTAGTGCGAAGAGAGGATAACCGATGGTCGCTTAGGGTAACAAACTGGATTCCAAGGGAAGGAAAGCGCAGCAGGGGGCGGCAGAAAGTTAGGTGGGCGGATGAGATTAAGAAGTTCGCAGGGGTCAAGTGGATGCAGCTAGCACAGAACCGGGTTAAGTGGAGAAATATGGGAGAGGCCTTCGCCCTGCAGTGGGTATAGTCAGGCTGCTGCTGCTGCTGCTGATGATGATGATACGCAGTACTTTCCGCGTAACTATGCCGTGTTTCTTGAACATTAGCTTCTAGTAAGCCCTCGATTCATTTATTGTTACGCGCAAATCTCTAAAAAGACCTGTGCTTCCATGAAAAATTTTGAAGATATAGGCTTCTAAATAGTCTCGTAGCGCAGTTTCGCGCTGTTTTGTTCTCATGAACCAACTAGCCCAAAAATATTCCCTTTTGCAGTTAATTCCACCTTAGCCGTCGGTCGGGATATCTTGGATCGCGGAGGCAGCCATGGCAAGACCGATGACTTTACCCTGGCAGTGTTCTTCCTGGCTCAGCAGCAATGCCGTTCAGGAATCTCTACTTCTACTCGATTCTCCAAAGGTAGGGTAAGTCTACAAAATATGGACCACGTCGCCGGTTCCATCGAATTTCTTGCAACGAGGGCTAAACGCCTCGGGGTGCCTTTTTTTTTTTAGTTGTGGTTTCTGAAAGACTACTGTTTGCAGTTTCCTCCACGCTATCTCTTCTCTCTTTAAGAGTTTCTCGTGCGCACATGGATACAATTGAGAATCCAACCTTTAATCAGTAAGGATCTCTCGTACGTGTTAAGGTATCCATCAAACTGTGGGGGCCGCTCACACAAGACACCACTGCGCATCCCGGAAAGTAAGAACTCGAGCCAGCGTTTATGCGTTCTCATGCCTCTTTACCCTTGATGTGCTAGTGTTCAAACCAACGTGACTTGCTCTGTCGGAGCTTGATTTAACTGTCTGAACCATGAAAAAATTTATTTTGAAAATTTAGGAGACAAAAAACATAAAAAAAAAAATACTTTTTTTTGGCGCGCATCGGCAACTTAGACCTTCCCCATCAGCATGCACAAAACACTATCTTATCCTACAGTAGCCTCACAATTAGATTAAGTCGTACAATCCTGGACCTCTCTAATGTTATTTTATGACTCGAATCTGCATTCCAGATGGTGACAGAAGGTATTGACAACCGTGGATTTGTGTTTCGATGTTGAACTTCCAAGTTGTAGATATGTGATTGAAATATGAGCCTTGTTCAACATTCAGGGGTCGTTAAGCGGGCAGCATCAGCCAGGCCAACCGCAACAGCAGCAATTTTGAACAGCCTTTACCTCTCCTACTTGAGCAAAGCTAAAGGTAATGTTATCTCCTTGTGACAAAATAAAAAAGTAAACGTCATCTACTACTAGAACTGCAGTTTCTAATACAGAGGCTTTCCGAACACTCGCAAACATAACTTAAAATCCGACGCTGATGCTACGTAGCACCTCACATTAGGCTTCAAAATTTGTTCTCAGTTTTAGTGGCAGAAGACATTCTAGTACAATACTGAATTGATAACGGGATTAAGAGAGGCTAAAAGGAATAAGTTCTATTAAAAAGCGTCGCACCTCAGTCTTTGCGTGCGTTAAATGTAGAAAGCACTTATGCTAAGCAAGTGAATGCTGTATCGTGTACTCACTGATGTTTCGGTGCTCATTTCTTTCAGTTATTCAAAACAATGCGACTTAGGACAAGCCTAATCCCTGTCCGATTAACTTAATATAGACATTGCTGCAATAATAACGGATGCATTAGCGCAAGTGAGCGCACTGAATAGAATACGGGCTTAGAGTAGTCGTAACTGGAGATTTTATGTGCTAATTAAAAGAAACAAAATACTGGCGCGAAGGGCTAGTCGGGGTCGTTGTTGCATTCTGGTGCTATAACAAAGGCCTTATAAGTTGCCAAGCACACAGTTTGCAAGTATAGCTTATTATTTACACTTTGCACATTCTGCTTCTAAATTGTATTATACCATCATCTTGCCAGTAGATTGCATCAAATGTGCATATGTGTATACCGCTCCTATATAAGACATCTCAATGTTACGGGAGTCATCAAACTCCTATTTTTTTTTCCTCCACAGTAAAACAATGCAATTTTCTGAGCAGGACTGCTTCAATGTTATCAGGCAAAAGTATGCCTTGAGTTCTTTTCTTCAATACCAACTCGCTTCATTGACGATACCAACACGCCCAAATGTCAGCCTTCTCATAAGCATGCAAATCATTATAAAAATTGCAGCAAGGTATTCTTGAGGAATGTATTAACTTGGAAGAAGTTCAGAGTGTTTGAAACCAGCCTGACGAATAATAGATAGCCTTGTTGCGGTCTGCAAATGAAAGGTTGGGTTTACTATGGCAAAGGGAGCGATGCGCGAAAGTGCATGAGGCCATTTAAAACCAATAGCAATGTCAAAAATACATTTTGGTCGACATAACTATATCAAGTGGTAATTAACTGTGCGAAAATTATTTACTGTGGAATTATATTAACCTTTAATGGGTAACTGCAATCCTAAAACTGATGTCAGTCTACTTGATCATCAAATGGACTAGCAACCATCTAATAATTAAGAATATCATAGGATAACCTCTCTAGTGAACTCTCTACCACCGAATAAGCTGTCTTTCTTGTGCTAATATTACACTCTATGTTTGCATGTGCAGATTTTGAATGAAGGAAAAAGACTTGCTAAACTAAGCGGTGTTTTAGCTTATGATTGAATTACAGATACAGCAGTCATGTATGGTTTGCTGTAGGAGATACATATGGTTTAGACCATATAAACATAAAAATAGATAAATATGGTTTTTAGCCACGGATCTCCCGTTCAAACGTGTCCCTTTATTGGAAGTGGCTCTTTCTGCCGCTTCTCTGTCCTCCTGTCGTTTGCTGCATATGCCTAGTTGCGCGTCGTTATGAATTGGGGCTTTATATCTGATCGTTTTCAAAAGCTTATCGACAGGTGTGCCAGGACTCATAGATACCTATACTCTTGAGTGACAGCTGCTGCAATCTAGAGCGCCTCCGCCCATCCCAGGTTCCCAAGTCACGCCTGCTGCCGGAAGCTCTTCGTATGTGTCGTTCTTGACGACGAGATCATGTCAGCCGGTGTTTACGGCACTCAACTGTCTGTCACAGACAGGATTGACTTTAGTTATTCGTCAGGCCTTCTTTTGCAAAGGAAAGGTGTGTATTTCTGTCTCTGTGTATTCTTAGTCGGTTGATAAGGGCCAAGAAAACTCCAATGTTATGCTGCTGCTAAGAAAACTGAACAAAGAGAGCGCAACTATGAGACAGTTACTTGTTAAGTTCGGCCTTGAAGAAAAGGGCGAAGGACCTCTCAGTATTTGTTAGGTCCCCCAATGCCTACAAAAGCAATAAATTCATACAGTCCTTCCCTTTTCTCTACTAAGTTAAAAAATTAAGGCTATGGTTAGCAGATCACAGGGTATTCCTGTTCGTGTAAGTTAGCTCTTTCTGACTGATTTGTGCGGCGCTGAATCTTTTTTTCTTCAGATATGATTAAGAAGGACATTTTAACAAAATATTCGTTTTAGGTGTTTATTCATTTTTCTTGCAGATAGCTCATAATCCCTACTCTGTACATTCAATCGTTGCATACCATTGTGCAAGTTGGGTTAAAATTCCTGATTTATTCTAACTTGTCCTTCTGTCTTTACAGATAAATTAAAGACAGAAATCGAATAGAAACTAGCAGCACCTGACTTTATTATAACTTCACTATAGCATTCCACCCTATTAATCAGGACATTCTTTACAGAACATGTTCTTCCTATGGTGCAACCCTCCAGTCCCGAAAATATTTGATGATATTTTCTGAATCGAGAATAAGTACTGGCCATATCATCAACTCCCTCGGTCTCAAAATTGTTAATATATAGTGTTACGAGGTTTATTTACACAGATGTTACGATGCGCTGGAGATTAGCATACCACAGCGGACAGACCCAGCTTCCTCGTCCTCCTCTGCTTATTCCGCCAAACCTCATCTTCCTGCAATAAGGATCGCGGGAAGTGCGGGACACTGCTCCCTTCGCAGACGATGCCCACCGGGTGAGTCAAGGTTCGGCACGTTGATAGGACTTCATGCGGGCCACGTGCACTACTTGAGTCAGGCAAGAGACTACAAAGTTTGCTTTGCTGAGGCGTTCCAGTACAACGAAAGGGCCAGTATAGTGGTGCAACAGTTTCTGGGACCAGCCGCGCTCACGCAACAGCGTCCAAAGCACACCAGGTCACTAGGGGCATAATTAACATCTTGATGACGCTGTCGTAGCGTTGCTTGTAGCGTTCCTGGGAGGCTAGAGTGCGAAGTCTAGCGAGTCGACGAGCTTCTTCAGCCAAAGAGAGAGTATGCGCTAGTGAAGTTACAGCAGGGAGTGAGAAAGGCAGAAACGTGTCCGAAGTGCTTCGTGGAGGTCGTGCATAAAGAAGAAAAAACGGACTGTAGCCTGTCGTTTCGTGCTTAGCAGTGTTAAATGCGTATGCTATAAACGGACGGACTTCATCCCAGTTTTTGTGGCGGGAGTCGACATACATTGCCAGCATATTGCTAAGCGTCCGATTGGTGCGTTCGGTAAGACCGTTTGTTTGTGGGTGGTAAGGAGGTGAATGGCGAAAATGGGATGAGCAGAGGCGAAGAAGTTCTTCTACAATTTCTGCCGTAAACTGTCGGCCACGATCGCTTATTAACACACGAAAACAAAATAAATAAGCGATGAAAAAGCGTCAAAATAAGCGATGGCTGTACCTTGCTGTAAAAGGCGGTATTCGACACTAAAGTTCGTTAAAAGCAGTTCAGTTCGTTTAGTACTCAACGCAAAGACCCCCCGAGCGACGCAGACTTGTAGGCTCAACAATAAATTCACGTTCGTTTCCGCGAGGCCTTGAAGGGCGGGAGGGTTGTCGCACTGCCCTGTAACAAACAAGCTGGTACGTGGAGGTAGAGTGACATGGTCGTCGCAGACTCGGAAAACTGGCCTGCCTGCGTAGTCGTCGCTGCGCTGAGTGTACTCGTCGGAAATTGCGTGGTGAGGGAAAAAAGACACCATGAAGTCATGGAGGTCGATTACTGCGTCGTTTTCACTAAGAAAATCAAGGCCGAGAGTCAGGTCTTTGGAGCACTCTGCAGGCACAACGAAGCACCACGAGAAAGTTACGTGGCGAATCTCGACGCGAGCGGTGCACACTCCGAGCGGCGTTACCACATGCCCTCCGGCTGTCCTTATCGGGGGTCCGTGCCAAGGAGTCCGGACTTTCGCAAGATGGTAGCAAGGCCATGACTCATAACGCAAAAATCAGCGTCGGTATATACAAGGGCAGTCATGTGGTGGTTATCAACGATGATCGGTATCTGGGCGGAGGTAGCTCACTGTCGACAAAGTGCGGCGTATCAAGGATCGTCGGGCTGAAGGTTCGTTCGTTGCGTCGAATTGCGGCGTCGAAGGTAAGCTTCTGTGATCGGCGAGAGGTCGTCGGACTCGTTGGTCGTGCGGTGCGTCGATTGGGGGTGTCGGAGGAAAGCTTCGGCGATCGTCGAAAAGTGGCCGGACTGTTGGTCGGAGCGAAGGGTCGGAGGTCGGTCTGTGTGATCGAATCGGTGAGCGGAAAATGTTGGTCGTAGTGTTCATCGACGGCGGCCCTACCCCCGAGGGCCGCCGTCTTCAGTTTTCCTGGCGCGGACTTGGGGACTGCCTGAAGGAAGAACGGCGGCTGGAGGAAAACTGTCGCGGCGACGGTGACCTGGACTGGCGTCGCTGGATGGACGCAGGTGGGACGTTATGGCTGAGGTATTGGTCGATATCCTGAGGTCGTTCGCCATAGTGCGGCCGAAGAGCATCCGGTGAAAATCCGCGCAAGCCCATCCCACGGTACGGGTAGTGACGCAGTACGTGACCGGCTTCGCCGCAGTGAAAGCACGAGGGTTGATTGGCCGGCGTGCGCCCGCCACGCGTGTGCTTTGCAAACGGGTGGTCGAGCTTTAGGCACACCAGTCGAAACTGGATATCGGGGCGCAGGACGAGCGGGAGGAGCAGGGTTGCCGGGTGCTGATGGGTCTGGCGCAGGGGTACGCAACACGTCGCTATACGTCATGATGTACGGCGCAGGCTGCAGGGTGATACTGATGGCACTGCTTGGCGGAGCTCTTCGCGCACAACATCCGAGATGCCCCCAATACGCGGGTGTTGCTCGAGAGCGGGCAGCTTTTGCAGCTCTTCGCGCACATTGCTTCGGAAGAGTTCACGAAGGGCTTCACTATCGTTTCCGGCCATCGGCAAGCGGAAGTCCACAGCAGCGATTTTCGCAGATCGAACGTACAAGGCCAGCAAACAGCTGCTCCTTGACGCCTCGCATAAGGTGGCGCACTTTTTTTGCCTCCGACATGACCGGATCCGCCCGATTGAAAAGTCGAGTCATTTCTTAGACAAACATGGCGACGCTCTCATTGGGCCGTTGTGATCGGAACTGTAGAGCAAGTTCAGCTATCTCTTTTCTTGCATCGTTGCCAAATGTTCCAAGCAGCTGCCGCTGAAAATCCTGCCAGGTGGCAATAGTAGCCTCATGGTTTTCAAACCACATCCTGGCGACATCCTCCAGGGCGAAATAAACATTCCGCAATTTCCGCTCCTCGTCCCACGCATTAAACACTGGGACCCGGTCGTAGCTGGTCAACCAGTCCTCAACGTCTTCAAACTTGTCGCCATGTAACGGTGTGGGAATACGCAGAGTATGGCAGATCAGCGGCTATGGGCACTCACGGAAGCTGAATGGTCTGGCTTGCCGCTGTATTCATCATGGTTCGTGGTGGGGAAACAAGGGGACCACACTCGAGAACTAAGCCTCTTAAGCGGCGCTCAAGGATGGTGGCGCCCAATGATAACAATATCGGGCTGTTCAAACTGAGATCAAGCTGTTGCAATGGCCTTTTCATCAACTGTCTTCTCAACGTAGTGAACCTGCGGCAAAACAATAAAAAGTGATCTAATGGTTCCTGTTCACCGCAAAATGCGCAGACTGGAGACAGTGCTAAACCAGACCTGTAAAGATAGAAATTTTAATGTGGGATACGACATCGCAGCCTTGTCAGAGAAATCTCACGTTGCCGTGAATGACATAATTTTATATTCCAAGAATAATTTAGAAGCAGGTAGTAATCAGATCTTAGAAGATGTCCATTTTTCATATTTAATTGAACGTTTCTCCGAAACATTAGTGCGGTGATGTACGTTGTCGCCGGATGGATAGATAATACGGGGCCATCGAGGGACTCTTTTGCCAAACTATCTGCATATTCATTTAGTCACATTGCTGTGGCCTGGTACCCATACCATATGTACAATTTTCAAATGTGTATGGATTAGAGAGAGAAAGGTTTTACTATTGCAGAATCCACCGACGAAGAGAGGGATGAACACACGGATAGAGAGCCGGAAATTACAGCCACTTTAGAAAAAGAGAAGTCTAATTTCCGTAAAGCGAGCACCACCGCCAGGAACTCCGCTTTAAAAAGTGTGGTGAAGTCCGGAAGCCGGACAGAAAAAGACCAGTCTTAATGCGGACAATATATACCCGCACCCGCTTTTTCATTACTTTGAGATGCGTCAGTAGCTACTACTAAACTAGCAGAAAGGCTTCTTAAATGATCTTCTAATAATCCGTTTAGAATAACGGATGATAAGTCTTCAGCATTATTCGGGAATATGTCGTCAAAGACATTTTTCAACAAATTAACCGATGGCTTGTATGGGTAGAATACTAGGAAGGTAAACATTTAATGGGTCCAGCAAATGTTTGACCATAACAACCTGCGGTGTGTAAAATTTAGGCCAATGGACACCGAAAAGGAAGGTCGGTTGACAGAAAAAAATAGACATAGATTGGTGAAACTCTGATTCATATATCCTTAGGTACGTCTGAACAGTTAGAATTTGTAATCTACATATCAAGGAAGGAATCCGGGCTTCAAGGTAGAGCACATTGTTGGCAACACATTTTGGAATTCCAAGACACAACCGAAGCGGTTCTCGCTCCAAAAGAACAGGCGGTCGAATTTTATAAGCTGCTGAACCAGAAAACAATACTGAACCGAACTGCAAAATTGGACTCACATACATAACATAAACCATTAAAAGCACATCTCTCCACATTCCAGACCGGGGACGACTAATTCGGCGCAACGTGCCCACAGCCCGAGCCCCTTTAGTACCAATATGGTTAACGGGGGGCTGCCATGAAAGATTATCATCATAAGTGACCCCTACATACTTTATTAATTTACCCTGTGATATTATTTGTTGCTGATACATTACAGACAGAGTTACAGGATCTTTTATATTGAATACGAGGACCGCGCTTTTGTTCACATTTAATGTGAGACGCAAGCCACACAACCAATTCTCAATAGAAGTTAGGTACGTTTGCAAGCGGAGATAAATGGATTGAATACAGATAAAACGCAATATCATCTGCATATACATAAGTGCGAACGTCATGATTAACTGTTATCGAGCTGAATAGTATGCTGAAAAGGACTGATGAGAGAACTGCTTCTTGCGGCACTCCTTTGGCTAGCTTATATTTGCCAGAATGAACGCCATTTAATGCACAGTAAAACTCTCGGTTTTGGAGGAATTCAGACATCCAGGCTACTAAATAATGTGGAAACTGAAGAGATTTTAATTTTTGCAATAGAATGCTATGTTCAACGCTATCATAGGCTTTGGCTATACCTAGCGTTATCAAGGCAGCGGGCATGTTTTGGCGCAGCGCTAAAAGAACTCGACTCTCTAGATCAGCACGCACATTCCAGATGGAACACTTTTGACGGAAACCAATTTGACATGGACGGAGGATATTTTCTTTATTCATGAAGTCCGAAATACATATAAGTGTGACTCTTTCAATTAATTTTACAATGTCTGATGTTAATGCAATTGGTCTAATATTATCTATGGAAAAAGCGCCGCCTTTATTCTTAAGTAAAGGAATTATTTTGGCAAGTTTCCATTCTTAGTGTATCCAAGCATGTTTGATGGAATAATTTACTAGCTCTAATAAGGTCTCAGGTGACTCGTCAAAAAAATTTTTAACATTTTTGAAGTTACATTATCAGGACCGGGAGCAGCGGCTGGTAATCTCATAACTATAGGAGAAAGTTCAGAAACGGAAATTTGAGGATAATAACTGGATCCATTGGCATTAAGGATATCCAGCATGAAGAAAGTGTAGACGAGAAACGCTTCTCCAGAATTTTGGCAATTTTTTCAATTGTGTTTATAGCTTCATGGGGAGTCAAAATAAGGGAATGTAGATTTTGTGATTGCGAAATCTTTTTCCGCGAGCGTAAAAGCCAAATAGAGCTGTTCGGTTGCCATATTTGGACAGGAAATCGAAATGCTTAACATCATACTCGTCCTTCGCTTTTGCAACTGGACGTTGTACGTTTAAAAGTAACTGCAATGAGCTTATATTCATGCAAGATTTTCGAGCACTGGTTGTGGACAAGCTTTTTCCATGCCGCCTTTCTACGTCTGTAATCTCGGGAACAATCAGCATTCCACCAAACAGCTGAAGTATTCCCCTTTGAGCTCCGTACCAAGATCTCAGACTTCTTACGGCACTCACCGAAAGCGTTTTGAGCTTTGTTCTTCATCCGTGTTAGTCACTGAATCAAGATTAGAGCGTAACGTTAACTGAAAGTTATTATAGTTAATAAATTACTTCAACTGAGAAGTCGCTGGAGTTAAAGGGCGATTAACATCAAACGCAATTGGTATGTGATCACTAGAGGTGCCACAATCAAGTGTCGACCAATTATTAACCAAAAGACTGGGAGAGGTAGAAGTTGAATCTAACACAGATTGAGTGTGTTTTCTTATGAAAGTGGCCGAACCCGAATTTCTGCAGGAAAAGTGGCGGGCAAGCACCGAGAGTGAGGAAAGACGAGCGCGTGCCGGTCTCGCGAGCTTGCCACATGGCGGCGCCAGTAAGATAACATTGCGGCAATATGATGAAAGACAACAAGAAACATAGTGGAAGTTTCCCTTGCCTGCTGTTTTGCTCGTTCGGCAGTTCCCTAATGCGGCTTCAATAGGCATTTAAAGAAAGAAGAGAAAAGAGGTGAAATGTAGTCGAAAACTGGGCCTCTTGAAAGTGGAGCTGAGCTGACTGTGAGGTTCCGCTGGTGAACAGTTTAAAGGTCAGGCAACGCAGCAATCAAGCACACCAGAGATTTGAAGAGAGGGCAGACATCTCAGTTATGTCGTTATAATAAAATAAAAATTCTAAAGTATTGAGCTCGAATAGCACTGCTGGCACTTAGTTGTTTCGCCCCTGTGCTGTTTAGAAAATTATTGATAAGGTTAAATATTTTCACTACAGTTATTTTCAGTGCATCTATACTATCATTAAATATGTGACAGTTATCTATCCTTTTCCCGGTTTCAACGAACGTTGACATCTATCACATACTCTGATACAATAATCTCGCAACAGCTTGTAACACGCCGTTATCTAACTAGTTTTCCTGAATAGATCGATTCTCTTACAGATATTGGTGTCTATGTCGAAAGTAGGGTTATAGGCCTGTAATCGGAAGTAACGCTTTTTTTTAGTGCTTCTTTGTAAACTGCCCTTTGCATACTTATTCAGCAAGTATCCTATATAAAACTACATCCCAGACTTGAATATTGAGGGCGTATGCTCAGAAAAGAACACTAGTTTGTTTCAGGCACTTTACTCATCAGTTTAACAAATGAGGAAGTAAATTATATTTTTGTGGTGCACAGCATCCACAGAAAGAATTTATCAAAAATTATTTTTTTTTAACTTTGAACAATAAGCTTGTAACTGAAATATTATATTATGATGCCGGACCTTAGTAGCTTTAAAGGAGAAAAACAATGTAGAAATCATGAACACCAACACCAGAGGTAACAATTTTTGGGTAATAACTTTAAATGATGAATATATCTAGTCAATGTTTAAAATAAATCCTAGTGTACCAAACAATACCGTATAATACTGTTTCCTTATCAGTACCCCATAGGAAATGCGATTTTAAGTGACCATTTCTAGATTCAAAGCAAGAATACTGGATATTAATTGGGAGAAAGAAAACGAATATCCAAGTGTAAAATAAGGCTCGCAAATAATTGGTCATGACACGTTTTTCTAAGAAATTTAATTTGCTAGAGGTGACCTGTTTACCTTCACAGATAAATATAGAGAGAACGCAAGGATATTATCGATCTGAAATGCGGCATTGAGAACCATGCCGCGGCGCGAATTCTTCTAGATGTTCCGCTACCCTAACTATGGTATTTATTATGCAACTAGTTTTGAAGCCATGCCATGATCTTTCACGACGACCTTGATATCAAGCAACCTTTCTTTAGCTTATGTTTAGTGAGGCAGGATGCTTCCAATAGAGCTTGGTTTTTATTTATTTTATCAAGCAAGGAATGTAATTGCATCTTCTTTAAAAAATCAAAGGGACCTCACGCCTTCTCCACTTTAGCCACTCCGTCACATAAGCAGTACGTGATATGCGGTGCAATTGTCACGTGCCGAACGCGATGCTTGATGCCATCGTGTAGAGCAAGAGCGAGATACCACACTGGTGTCTTACCTATAGGGGCTGAGGTAGTCTCCAACGAGGTCACTATACGCTAACTACATGGCATCATCAACCTACTTATTAATCAATCAATCAAAGTGATCTTTATTTGTAGGAAACGAAATACATAAAGAATATTTGGACCGATAGCCGCGGGGCTAGATACATATCTTAATTTGAAAATGGCTGCCACTTTTCCAGGAACCCGCTTTAACTTTGCGCCTGAGGATGGGGTTTTGAAAGGAGAAATATTCGAAACCTATATACCTCTTTTGCATCTACTGCAAAATAGGGTATATAACGATTATTTTTCCACGTTTACTGAATTTGTCTGATTTTCTTAATGACAAACTGGCAGAAAAACGGCTGTGATGTACCGCGCGACCACATTTTCTAAAAAGTAGCCTAGGTTGTGCCGAAGAGTGGTGCCTGCCGTCCGACACAACCTCGTTGATGGTGGCCGCCTGCGCATCAGCGAAAATTGTATTTTGCTTTTATTTGCTGCTGCTCATAGTTGTGAGTTCAGCCGTACGTCGATCACTGCAAGCAAATCATAGTACTACGAACCGATCAAGGTCTTGTGACCTACCTCACTGTGAAGGCCTCTACGCCAAAATATTGATTAACTGAAGGGTGTTTGGGGGTATACATATTGATCACAGCACGTGAGAAGGACCCGTGGATTTCTGGGGGCTTGTCATATATAGCGTTCAGGAGCTCCAATGGTCTTCACAACTCTTTTGTAGCGCACCGTATGGTAGTGCACAGTGCGCACTTTAGGCACGGCAATCCTCGGCGGGTTACTAATTCAAGTTTAAGAGTCACTGTGAGCCACCAAAAAAAAAATCAAAAGCCAGGGCCGAAGAATCACGGATGCAAATACTTTAAACAGGCCCTCTTCAAGGAGGAAACATGCCTCGGTGTATTTTTTGCGGTGCGACACCGCACAGGTAAAGTCCGCCCAGTTCAATCTGTCACATCGAATTGAAACGGAAGTACAGAAAACCGCTGAACAATAAATTTGAATTAGGCAGCGTGTTTTGATTAATCTCTTTTTAGGGAAACATGACCCCGTAAGAACGATTTCTTGGTATAAGGTTAGCAAGTGGAATAATTTACACTCTGTTTCTATTCACTACTGCTTGAAACCGTTTTGTTTACATGAGCTGCAGTGCTATCGCGAATGGCTGCAGAAGGTTCAGCACTATTCGAGACTCGCGCATGGAAGGTTGAGAATGATAGAAATTTTCATTGCCAGCAGAACCAATACATTCATTCCTCTTGCATTCAAGAAAAGGGGGGTAAAAGGCGGCTGCTTTTTTTCACCCTCTCTGTGTTGAGGATCGATGAGCGCTAGCTTCAATCTATATTCGCGGATGATCGATAGCTGTAGTGCCTTGCCTAGCACCCCTATTTTGGACTCGGGTAATGTATAGCAAGACATATACAGCGAAATAATAATTTTTCCTAGTGAATGAGCTTTCCAAGCCGACATAGCAATTTCGGTGGCTAGCACTCCCGTGTCCCACATTTTGCGCTGTTTCCTGTTTTCCAAGCGACTGAACGCCGACCGTTAGCTGCTCATCACGCCGCTGGCGTCCCGCTTATTTTAACAATGATGGAATTCTTTCTGTGTCGGCAGCATTGGCAGGACAGATTCCATTAGCGTTGCAGCCAATGCATCGCACCTATTAACTGACCATAAACGTTTAGTGGAGAAGTGGGCGAGAAGGCGCATCGCGTTTTCACACCAACCCTAGAGAATTTGCTCTGTGCATGGCCGAGAATAGGAAGGTATACAAGAGGAAAGTATAAAACACCTGCATCTTACCTGTACTCACCTATGGGGCTGAAACGTGGAGGCTAACCAAGAGAGTTCTACTTAAGTTGAGGACAACGCAGAGGGCTATTGAACGAAAAATGGTAGAGGTAGCATTAAGAGATAGGAAGTGTGCAGATTGGGCAGAGATATAACTGAAGTTACTGATATTCTAGTGGAAATCAACAAGAAGAAACGGGCATGGGCGGTACATGTAGTGCGAAGAGAGTATAACCGATGGTCGCTTAGGGTAACAAACTGGATTCCAAGGGAAGGAAAGCGTAGCAGGGGGCGGCAGAAAGGTAAATGGGCGGATGGGCGGATGAGGTTAAGAAGTTCGCAGGGGTCAAATGGATGCAGCTAGCACAGGACCGGGTTAATTGGAGAAATATCGGAGAGGCCTTCAGGCTGCAGTGGGTATAGTCAGGCTGATGACGATGAGCACTTTGGGGGCCTTTTAATACAAAAGCTCGGAAAAAAGAGTGACGGTGTCACAACTTTCCGTTATAGTTTGGTCACATGGCAAAAGTAATGTTTAAATCTATATTGCCTCAAGGATGCTGCAAATCAGGGGAAGTCAATATTGTATTACTAAAACCTTCACACTTTCTTTACGTATGTGAAGCATCAAGAGGAGACACGGTCATTGCAGCCGGGGGACAGAAAAATGGTTGCATTATGGATTTCACCCTAATAACATTGCTAATAAATATTTCGCAGCCCTTCAAAAAAAAAAAAAGATTCTTCTACTTGTTCTTTTCGCAGAAGTCTACAGGAACTCATATTAGCATATGAAATGACTGCTCCTTTCAGAGGGTTCGCAGTAAGCATTTTTGATGGGCACTATTATCCCACAATATAGGCATTCTCTTGGAGCACATGAAGTTTTTATAAACTTCAAGCAGCCTAGACTAGTCCTTCATCATCTGCATTGTGGACATTTTTTGCTTCTTCATATTGATGAACATGCTCATAACAGAAAGGTTCAATCAAAATGAAATAGAAGCCTCGCGGAACAGCGTCTACTACAGTGTACACCTAAGATTATAAATATAAGAATTATAAATATAAATATAATATAAGGAAAACGCAGAAAACTAGAAGGCCTTTCAGATATGATCTGGATCAAATTCCATCAGAATATGCTGTGGAAGTGAGGAATCAATTTCAAGGATTAGATCTAGAAGGCAGAGAGCCTGAATAGATGTGGACTGATGTTCGTGATATAATACAAAAAGTTGCTACTAAGGCAGTTCCAAAGTAAAAGAAATGCAAGAAAGCAAACTGGTTATCAGAAGATGGCAAACGTTATGGGGGAAAGAGAAATATACAAGCTTCTCAATGCGGATTTTTAGAAAATGGCAAGGATAGATAAGAATGCCTTCCTGAACATACAGTGCCAAGGAGTTGAGGACAACAGCCAACTGAGGAACACAAGAGCTCTGTATAAGACAATGAAATCTATTAAAGGAAGCTTCTGCGCTAAGCTCGGCGTGATATAGTACAAACGAGGCAGGGACCTCACTGAAGCCTCGGAGATAAAGAAGTGGCAGGAATACAAAGAAGAACTGTGCAAGAAGGACCCGGATGTGCAAATACAACATAAGACGGTTGTGATTACTGATCTCGAGCCGGGCATCCTGAAGAGTGAAGTTGAATGAGCCTTAGCCAGCCTTGCTAAGAACAAAGCTAGCGGAATTGATGGCATTCCAGCTGAGTTGCTTCAAACCCTCAACCATGACGCTGTTAACATTCTGCATACATTATCTCAGAAGATTTGGACAACCCTTCAGTGGCCACAGGATTAGAGGAGGTCAGTTTACATCCCCATTCCAAAGAAAGCGCGTGCCAAAGATTGTTCCAACTACCGCACGATCGCACTTATTTCGCATGCTAGCAAGGTGGTGTTGAAAGACCTCAAAGGCAGGCTGCAGCAGAATGTGGACTGGCAGCTTCCGGACATGCAAGCTGGGTTTCGCAAGGGCAGAGGAACTAGAAACCAGATTGCCAACCTTCGCTGGATCATGGAAAAAGCAAGAGAGTTCCAGAAAGCCATCTACTTCTGCTTTATTGATTATGCGAAAGCGTTTGACTGCGTAGATCACAGCAGATTGTGGCAAGCTCTCCAAGTGATGGGAGTTTCAATTCACCTCATCTGTCTCTTCAGTAACCTGTATGAAGGGAAAGAGGCCACAGTCAGAACTGGACATGGTATTACTGATTGGTTTCCGATTGAGAAAGGAGTGAGGCAAGGCTGCATACTCTCGCCCTGCCTACTTAACCTGTATGCAGAGTACATCATGAGGAAGGCCGGTCTGGAGTAAAGATTGCTGGAAAACGTATCAACAATCTTAGATATGCGGATGATACCACTTTAATGGCAGAAAGTGATGTGGAACTCAAGAGACTTCTGATGCGCGTACAAGGAAAGAGTGAAAAGTTTGGGCTTAATCTGAACGTTAAAAGACAGAGATCATGGTGTCTAGCCCTATCAAGTCTTGGAGAATCAAGGAACAAGAGGTGGAAGTTGTGACAGATTTTCTCTTCTTGGGCTCCAGGATTACAACGGAAGGAGACTGCAGCCATAAAATTAGGAGACGCCTGCTTCTGGGAAAGAGAGCCATGGTTAGCCTTGACCGCCTGGTAAAGAGCAGAGACATTAGTCTGCCAACCAAGATCCGTATAACTCGTGCTATGGTCATTCGAGTTGTGATGTATGGATGCGATAGTTGGACTGTGAAGGCTGACTGCCGAAGAATTGACGCGTTTGAATTGTGGTGCTGGCGGAGACTCTTGAAAGTTCCTTAGACTGCCAGAAGATCAAATCAGTCGATATTGTCGACCATAAACCCTGACTGCTCATTGGAGTGTCAAATTCTAAAGTTAAAGCTCAGCTACTTTGGTCACCTCACGAGAAGAGAGGAGTCGCTGGAGAAATATTTGATGTTGAGAAAGGTTGAGGGTCGCCGGAGAAGGGGTAGGCAGCAAACGCAATGGTTAGATGGCATCCTCGAGGCGCTGCAGATGAAGTTATGTTATGTTTGGAAGATAGTGAGAGACCGGAAAGCGTGGCGTGACATGGTCCATAGGGTCAGGAAGAGTCGGACACGACTGAACGACTGAATTGAATTGAGTGCCACGCTGTTCGTCTTACTGTCGCCGGCGACAGACGTGGGAGATGTGACCGCGGATTCCGTAGTAATAACAGATTTGGCGGGGAGGACGCCAGGATTGTCGATAACAGGGCGGTTGAGAGCATGGGGCTATTGGAGCCACATGACCACACACAGGAGCAGGACAAGGAGAATTTACTTGGGCAGGTGGCTTCGAAGCCATTTCAGCGCACGTGGGGAAGCGGCAGGCGGTAGTCGACGTGGCTGGTGCCACGGCACAGGTGAAGGCGGCCAGTTCGTGCTTGACGACGCTGCGCAAATCTGAATTGGCTGGCGGGTGGTTCGAGCTTCCAGGAACTAAGCTTGCTTGATTGGCGAGCTCCTCTCATATAATGGCATTGATAATGGAGCGCAGGTTGCCATCAACAAGAACGCCGTCATTGATGTATTGCTGCAGGCGGCACGACTGAACTTCGTCCAGGCATTGGCAGGTGGTGGTTATGTCCGACACAGTGGAGGGGTTCTGAACCCACAAGGCGTTGAATGCACGATTCCGATGCACTTAACAATATGGGGAACGCGTTCAGCTTCCGTCATAGCAGCATCGACTCGTCGGCAAAGGGCTAAAACGACCTCTATATATGATGTGTAGGACTCATCACGCTGCTGAAGACGGGCTTCGAGCTTCCTCTTAGCCAGCTCAGAACGACCAGATGGCGTGCCGATAATGTTCCGCAGCTGCTGGGTGAATGTTGACCAATCAGGGATGTGGTGCTCGTGATTGAGGAACCACGTTCTTGCGACGTCAGTCAAGTAGAAAACAACGTTCAGTAGCTTGTGGGAGTTGTCGCGACGCCGGACGCACAGGACCGGAGCCGAGGGTAGCGTTGACCGGCGAGGCGTCGAGGAACCGCGGAGACATGGAGCTTTCATTAGAGCTGAGTACAAGTAGTTTATTTACATGTGTACACTTTGGAGATTTCAGAAGGAAGCCCTCTCCAGTTGTCGGACCCCAGGTTTTCTTCTCTTGGGTCTCCCTAGGTCCCTAGGCAGGGAATTGGTTCATCTTCGGCACGGGCCAATCGCAAAGCGCGAGGTGACAGTTTGCGCACTGCATCACTGAGCCCCGCCCCGCACATTCTTGCACGTGTGCCACTACACTTTAACAAACACGTCGCCAGTTCACAAGCGACCCCCCATCGTTCTATTCTCACGGCTTGCCTCTGTTTTTGTCCGTTTGGTCCGGCGCCTTGTGGGTCTCCCCCTCAGCGGCAAACACTTCAGCCAGCAGGCCAGAGCTCGCGTGAAGCCGACGATGGCTTCTCCCTTCGCTTTTGCCCAATGTCGAGCACCGTACCCCGACACCGCGCGGCTCCGACGACGGTCGCTTGCCCCGTCACCGCCCCTCTGTAGGTCATTAACAGGCCAGGCTCTTTTTGGGAAGTCAGGCCGTTTCCTCACAAAGCGACCAAATCGGTGCTTCGAAATGGCCATGGGTGAGGACAGCGGCTGTTGAGGCGTGCATGCAGACCGGGTGGACATCTACAGACGAAGCTCGCTGAGATGCCCATGGAGCGAACGCAGACACACCGACGCCTTCTGAGCAATAAATTAGCTCGGACACAACAGCTCCTCCGCCGACGGGAAGATCTCGGACGGCGAGGAGTTTCCGCTGCTCGACGTTAGAGATCAGCTTCTTCGTACGGTGGTTGAGCCACTCCTAAATCGCAAAGACTGGCGCCACAAACCAAGCAAGCGCCAGCAAAAGCTCTCAAGCTCCCAGGCTATTGCGTGATAAACAAAAATCTCTGCCCAGTATCATATTTGCGGACCCTGTCACACTACTGCCATCCGTTTTCTGCCTCACTCCCTCTCTTCTGTTCATAAAAAGAGCTACAAATTCACTCACTTATGAAAACTGCTAAGAAAATTTCAGTACAACAATGCCTAACGTAAACACTTTGAACATTAAAGGGTACATTTGTATCTTCTTCGTTCACTGAAGCGGTAAAAAGAGTATTATGCACGGCTCAAGCCATTGACTTTAGCATTTGTCTTTCCCTTTTTGTACCGCTCACTAAAGCTCAAATCTTGGAGCGCAATGCTCCCTCTCAATAGTCGAGAATGTTTCCCCGACATCTGCGAGAGCCACGTTAGGGGGCAGTGGTCCGTCACAAAGACGGAGGAGTTTCCGTAGAGGTAGCAAACCAGTTTTTTGGATGCCAAAACCAGGCAAGCACTTTCTTTTTCGCATGCGATATAGGCCTCCTCTCTTGCTGCTGGCTTTTTGCTGGCGAATAGCACAGGTTGTTCACTTCCGTTTTCATCTACCTGACAGAGAATCTCTCCCTCACATCGTTTCATTAGGTGGTGGTGATAGATCATGAAATCTCGGTGCCCTCGCTTCCGCTCGATGACGTAGTTCGTCTCTGAAAGCTTTTTCGTCACTCGGAACGGCCCTTCCCATTGGTATTCGAGCTCTTTCGCTCGCGATGAGCACAGGACAAGGACTTGATCGCCCTCTCGATACGACTGCAACTTTGCCTTTCGGTCGTAGTAACTTTTCGCCCTAGTCTGTGCCTCAATGTTGGCTGAGTCCCACACATTTTTAAGATTTCCATCTACTGTCTGCTCCTTAATGAGCGTTTCTCTGTTCACGTTTCCGAGTCCTCGAACGAGCGACACCATCGACGGAAGCACAGACAACCCCTTACAATCGCTTCCCTCACTTTCCGATTGTTCTGTATTGTCTGAATTGTCTCCCGTTTCTCTCTCATCGAAGTGTGATGAGGCCTGCTTGTTTTTCATTTCATTGAACTGCCTGTTTGACACCTCCTCACTGCTCACTTGTTCCTCGCTCCTCTGCGATGTCGGAGCCTGTGCACCCTAAACATCTCTCTCCTCCTGCCCTGAGTCAGCCTCATTCCTCTCTAGCTTGGCAGCAAGGGAACGCGCCTCAGCTTTTGTGAGCGCCTGAACGACTCCCTCTGTCAAGCCTTTCCTTTAAGCTCTCAGAAGCTGGTTCGTTCGGTTAGAAAACAAGTAGGGGTAGTGCGGTGGCAGCTTGTTTGAAACTGCAGCCTCAGTACGAACTTCACCGAAAGGTCCAGTGATTACGACTTCCGCTACTGGAAGGCAAACACTAGATTCCTCCAGAATCGGCTTTATCCACGCATATTTCCCGCTGAACTGCTTTTCTTTCACGTAATCTGGATGTACAAGGTCAATTGTCGCCCCACTGTCCCTGAGCACTCGGCATTTTTTTTCGTTGACAGTCAAATCAAACAAATAAGGATTGAGTAGCTCCTCATTCTTCACCAAATCGCAAGTGTATGCGAACGTAACTTTTGGTTTTCGACATCCCGCGGTAATGTGCCCATATTCTTGGCAGTTATAGCAAACTGGCGGTTTGCGCCCTTCAAAACTCTTCTGTGACCAATCATTCGTCCCCCTTCCTGGAGGCTCACTTTGCGACTTTTCAACACTAAGCGTTTTCGTATTGCCCATTGACACATTTCCCAATTTAGATCCTGAACTCCACTGGCGCTTTCCCAGTCCTGACCCTGTCACGCTATATCCCTTATCAGTCGGCATAGCAGAAGAAAGCTCCTCTAGCATCCCTCGGCGGGAGACGTATTCGTCCGCAAGTTCTGCCGCTGCCTGCACCGAGCTGACAGTCGCCTTGTCCCGAATCCAAATTCTCATCGCCTCAGGAAGTTTAGAAAGAAATTGCTCGATAGCAATGATTTCTAAGGCCTTGAGGTACTCATTATTGGCTTTGGCGCCTACCATCCATTCCGTTAGGTTTGCTTTCAACTCATAGGCAAACTCTCCATAGCTAGCACCTTGCCTTCTTGTAATGCTCCGAAATCTCTCTCTGAAAGCCTCTGACGACAAACGAAATCTCTTGAGAAGGCTCTCCTTAACTTTATCGTAGTCGTCAGAGTCCTCCGCAGAGAGTCGAGCAATTACATCCGCTGCCTCGCAAGGCAACAAACATAACAAACGCCGCGGCCAAGAGCTGCGACCAAACTGTGCCTTTTCGCACGTTCTCTCGAAGTTCACAAGATAGAGGCCTATGTCCTGCCCAACCTTGAATGGTTGTAATAACTTTGATAGATCATATAGATCTTGTCGGACCGCTACCTCTACTCCTTGAACAACGCTCGTCTTTCTGAGTTCAACTTGCAGGCGGAGTTTCTCTACTTCAAGCTCCAATTGTTTTTCTCTTCCGCCTGGGCTCTCTGAATCTCCAACCATATCTCTTCTACTTGCTTACTCTCGGCATCCGAACTTTCTATTGCCACCATGACCTCATTCTTTGTCATTTCAGGGCCAACCTTGATGCCTAGCTCCTCCCCCAGACTCACGAGTTGAGACTTGAGCAGTTTTTTTCAAATCCATGACAGCAGTGTGACAATGCCCTGGCCTCCACCCAGAAGTACTTTAATTCACGCTTCTGCGGCTGGCCTCCCCAGAAATAAGATTACACCTCTATCTTATTACCCTGGGAACTCAGAAGCAATGCCAGCACTCACCAGTCCGCAACTGCCAGTCTCCGTGATCTCGGTGTGCTCTTCTCCATCAGTCAGCCAGGTTCGATCCCACGACGCTGCCAATCAGTTGCCGCTACGACGGACGCACATGACCGGAGCCGAGGGTAGCGTTGACCGGCGAGGCGTCGAGGAACCGCGGAGACGTGGAGCTTTCATTAGAGCTGAGTACAAGTAGTTTATTTACATATGTACACTTTGGAGATTTCAGAAGGAAGCACTCTCCAGTTGTCGAACCCCAGGTTTTCTTCTCTTGGGTCTCCCTAGGTCCCTAGGCAGGGAATTGGTTCATCTTCGGCACGGGCCAATCGCAAAGCGCGAGGTGGCAGTTTGCGCACTGCATTACTGAGCCCCGCCCCGCACATTCTTGCACGTGTGCCACTACACTTTAACAAACACGTCGCCAGTTCACAAGCAACCCCCCATCGTTCTATTCTCACGGCTTGCCTCTGTTTTTGTCCGTTTGGTCCGGCGCCTTGTGGGTCTCCCCCTCAGCGGCAAACACTTCAGCCAGCAGGCCAGAGCTCGCGTGAAACCGACGATGGCTTCTCCCTTCGCTTTTGTCATATGTCGAGCACCGTAACCCGACACCGCGCGGCTCCGACGACGGTCGCTTGCCCCGCCGCCGCCCCTCTGTAGGTCATTAACAGGCCAGGCTCTTCTTGGGAAGTCAGGCCGTTTCCTCACAAAGCGACCAAATCGGTGCTTCGAAATGGCCATGGGTGAGGACAGCGGCTGTTGAGGCGTGCGTGCCGACCGGGTGGACATCTGCAGACGAAGCTCGCTGAGATTCCCGTGGAGCGAAAGCAGACACACCGACGCCTTCTGAGCAATAAATTAGCTCGGACACAACAGAGTCATCCCAGCAGTTGAAGGAGCTCACTCTTGTCTAATTATCAAGCCAGTCTTCGACATCTTTGCCTCGAAGGCTGGCAAAGAGCTGGGCATCACGCTGGCGGCTGGTGATGGTCTAGATAGGGGTAGCCACAACAGCAGGGGCAGATGCCGGAAACGGGCGAGTTCCGTTGCCCTCGTTCATACCGAGGGGGTCTGAGGGGAAGCTGAGGCCGGAACGGAGCTCCAGGGGGAACAATAGACAGGTCGAAAGCAAGATGCTTGAGGCACTAAGGGCACTAAGGGCACCTCCGCCACTTGTGGGCCACCGCTCGAATAAACGTCTTTATTCCAGCCACAGTCCAGAACGCTGTGCGTGATCTTGCGAACACTGGTGAATGATGACGATGCCGCGTATGTACCATCTCACAGAAGTTCTCACATATCTTGCATGAGCCGGTCTCCAGCTCAACGCTAAAAAATGTCACTTCGCCAGCAAAACCATCAAAGTACTCGGCCATGTCGTTAGCAAGGCGGGCATACAGCCCGATCCCGACAAAATTGCAGCTGCACTTATTTTCCTCAGCCCAAACGCCAGAAAGAACTGCGCAGCTTCCTTGGGTTGGCGTCGTACTTCCGACGTTTGATTCGAAACTTTACTTTTATAGCGGCCCCTCTACACAACCTCCAGCAGTCTGACGCACTTTTCTTATGGTCCACTATATGTGAACAGGACTTCCAATTCCTCAAGCAAACACTCACTTCAACTCCTGTGCTTCGACATTTTGATGAGGCAGCTCCCATCATACTTCATACTGACGCCAGTGGACAAGTCATCGGTGCCGTTCTTTTGTAACGCAACGCTGCGTCCGAAGAGCAGGTTATGACATAGGCTAGCCGTTCTCTCACAGCAGCCGAGCGTAACTACAGCATTACAGAACAAGAATGCCTTGCCGTTGTTTGGTCTGTCCAAACATTTCGACCCTATTTGCATGGCCGCCACTTCCAAATCGTCACCGACCATCATGCGCTCTGTTGGCTGTCATCGTAAAACTTATCAGGTCTGCTCGGCCGCTGGGTGCTCGCCTTTAACATCACGTACAAATCCGGCAGAGAACACCTGGATGCTGACGCCCTCTCTCGTTGCCCGCTGTCTTCTACTCCAACCAACTCCCATGCGGCCACAAAACTCTGCCCCTCACGTCAGCCGTCCGGGATCGTCTAGATGTTGCACCCATCGAGGCCTTTCCGCTGGACCTAAGTAGTAACTTCCCAGCTTTTACAGCAGTCTGATTCTTACTGCAGCAGAACTATCGCTCGTCTCCGCAGTCAATCACCGGCACACAGCAGTCGCCTGCGTCATCAGCTTTGCCTTTTCCGGATTCAACACGGAACACTTTACCGCTCTGTATAACACATGACTGGTCACCGGTGGGTTCCTGTTGTTCCTCGCTCTTTCCATCATCAAGTGTTGGAGGCTTACCATGACGATGCCACTGCAGTTATTTAGGACACCACAAGACGAATGACCTCTCACAGCCGCCGGTCATCAATGATTTGTAACTGTGATTGACCATCTGACACACTACGCTGAAACCACCCCTCTTTGCTCCGGTGCCGCTTCTGAATTTGCCGAGTTTTTCCTGCGAGCGATCGTCTTGCGTCACTGGGCTCCCCGTATCTTGATTAGCGACCGTGGGAAAACATTTCTTTCCCAAGTCCTGGCGAAAGTACTCTACGCAGTCAACACCGTCAACAAGACGTCTTCTAGTTATCATCCTCAGACCAATAGCCTCATCGAACGCTTTCACCACACCTTGTCCGTCATGATATCCATGTACGTCAGTCCTGGCCATTAGAACTGGGACGTCATTTTGCCTTTCGTTACCTATACCTATATTTCAGACTTTCAATGCACCACTGACTACAGCCCATTCTTCTTAGTTTATGGCTCTCAACGAACCACACTATTGGACACCACCTTCTTCTCAGCTCCAGCCTCCCCATTTGCATCGTTTGCCGACCACTTTTCTACGAGCATGGCCCATTACCGGCGAATTGCTTGCCGCAACACTGAAGCCGCCCAACCCGAACGGAAGCACCGCTATGATCAGCACCACCGCACTGCCTCTTTCTTAATCGGGGATGAAGTGCTACTCTGGACGCCGATCCGCACGCCTGGATAGTGCGAGAAGTTCCTCCATAGCTATATCGGTCCTTACACCGTGTACCAGCAAACATCTCCCGTGAACTACCATGTTGTCCCATAGCATACCGTCGTCGATCGGTATCGGCGTTCAGAAGTTGTTCATCTTTCGCGTATGATGCCGTCCACCCGCCGACTAGCTTCCATCTAAACTGCGACCAGGATGGCCGCTTCCTTGCCCGGTGGATTTGTGTGATCGCGGTGCGAGACCTTTCACCTCTTTCATCTGTACATACGCAGCATCGTCATCATGCACCGGTGTTCGCAAGATCACGCGCAGCGTTCCAGACTGTGGCTGGAATAAAGACTTTTGTTCGAGCGGTGGCTCACAATATATATATATATATATATATATATATATATATATATATATATATATATATATATATAGCTTGCTTGTGGGGTTTAACGTCCCAAAGTGACTGAGGATATGAGATACGCCGTAGTGGATCGAGCACTCCGGAAATTTCGACCACCTGGGTAGCCAGAGTAATATGCAGCCGGCCCTTACAGCTGCGTTGTCTACGACGTAGCTCAGAAAGTGTGACTTTACAGATGCCACAAGCTCAAGGAGCTGCTTCTTTATCATCCTGTCACCGTGTGGGCTGTTCTTGCTTGTGAGCCACTCCAGTATCGTTTCCTTCTTCCAAGCCGTCGTCGGCAATTTCTCTTCTCGCCGGCTATGGTAAGGTGCATTGTCTAAAATAATGACGCTACCAGCTGCAACTTCTGCAGAACGTCATTAAACCAGCCCTCTAAGCGATTGCCGTCCATTTCCTCGCGGTAGTCGCCTGTCTTTGGCCTCGGAATATATCCAAGCAGCCGTCGACAAAGCCATCCTCGCTGCCGATGTGTGTGACGATCAGGCGCTGACCTTTCCCAGAAGGTTGTTTTAGATCCATCGTCAGGCCATTTGCTCGAGCGAACAGGCGTCCGTGCTTCTGCACTACGGTGTCTATCCACACGATCGACCGAGTGTGTCCCACCGTCACCCATGTCTCGTCCATGTAGAAGATCTTTCGACCTTCCGCCCGGTAGCTTTCCACTTCCCGGAGGTAGCGATTCCGCCAATCGGTGATGTCATCCCGGTCGATAAGCAGCGAGTTGCGGCTTCTCTTTTCGTGCTTGAAGCCGATCTCTGCAAGCAGGCGATAGTACACTGCCTCAGTGATGAGAGCTCTATACGCTCCCAGAGCTCGGTAGTTATTTTCTTTACCGTCGGTATCTCGTTGCGGCGAACGAAATCGTGCACACATGACCTCCGCGCACACAACGTGGAGCTGTCAAACTTCGCGCTGCGTCTTCTGTTCTCCGTATTGCGTGAGCGCTTTCGCGATGGCGTAGTCGGTTTGTCACCCGAAACTTCTTTCCTCAACCTGAAGACAGTCCTTTCGCTGAGACTGGGCATGTAGGTGACAAACTTGCTCGTTTCCTCTACGCGGCGTTCAGCCTTCCTGTTACGCCAGAACGTCTAGCAGTTGAAGGTCATATTGCGTGAATGGCTGTCAGGATGTGGCCGCTCATGTTCTTGCCAAGGCTCCTTGGTGGTGTGGTCACCAATGTGACACAAGGCTCGTTCGGCAAAAAAGGATCGCGCTGCGATGTCACCTCGCTGGGCTCCTTGGCGGAAAAGAATGCCGTGCGCATATTCACGACATTGCACGTTCGCAACCGCAAAGAAAGTACAAAATAAAGACTAAGCCTACCACATTAAAAAATAACCTTGTGAAAACACACAAAAAGTATATACAAATCTTATGCTATTAGCCAGACTGCTTTACAACTACACGCCCGGTGCCGTCGATCTTGCTCCATAGAAAACGACGCACAGCGTTGTAGAAGGCACGGAGTTAATTTTCTCTCGCGATCCGGGTGTAGCATTTCCACCATGATAGTTTTACCAAACCACTCATCATGATATACAAATCTTATTTATACCGAGAAATACAGGTTTTACAAGCAGTTACAATTTTTTGAGCGGGACTATTTCTTTACAGACACGTTTTAGCGCATATGAACAAGGACGAGAGAGATGTAGACAACACGAGCGCTAGTGTTGTCTACATCTCTCTCGTCCTTGTTCATATGCGCTAGAACGTGTCTGCAATGCACCAACTCGCCCAACAATCTGTGCTCGTGTGCTATTTCTTTAGTAGCGGAGGCAATTGGCTGCTGCGTTACGGTCATCTGGGCTTGGCCTCTCCTGTCTTCTAAAGTAATTGTACCCGACTATAGTATTAAATGCGCTTTTTTTTTTAGATTTTCTATGCTGCATATCAGATAACTTTCTCCGATTACGTAGAATGAAGCCTTCTGTTCGATTCTCCGATGGCAAATGTGATTTGTCCGTGTGTAGTATCATGCGCCTCAGACTGATTGCATTATACTTTCAAAAAGATTGGAATTTTTATACTTGCAATCTCAGAAAGCCGGAGCAGGCACATGTGCTATTCAAGACCTTTTTTTATCTTTAGTATGTGCTGAATTGATTCCGAATGCCTTCTATTTGCGAGCTTTTTTAAGCTATATATTTCTCCCGGACCACGAATGGAGATATGAAACTATAAGTAAGATTTAGAGTGTGGAATACATTGCAGAATTTTCTTCCATCTTGTAATACTCTCACTCTTGATTTTATCATTGCAAGGCTCAATTCATCAGTTATATCAAAAGAAATACAATAACGAAGAGTTAAATTCCGATCGATTTTGTCAATTCCTAATTATTTCCTTAATTTTTCTCTTTGTAATTTAGCACACGTCCATTCAAAAATTATATATATGTGTAGGCATTAGGAAAACTAAAGCGCCACATTATGCGCTAGCAAAACAGCTTGTTTGTTGTCTGCTTGTTTGTGTCTTTTTCAGCAAGCTATATATATGTGCATTCTATATACAATTGATTTATTTATTGATTGATTGATTGTTTGATTGATTGATAAACTTTATTGCCTAAAAATTGGGGATTAGGGGTAATTGGTTAGGAAATAGTTGATGAGAGAAAATGGTCGGTAGTCCTTGGTTCAGGAGTCCGCTGTCTTCAGCTGTGGCTCTGCTCGCTGCACCAGCAAGAGCTGATGCTGTGCACCGAGTCAGCTAGAAGGTCCTCCCATTGTTCGGAACTAGGGCTATCTATTTTAGTACTATGGGGCTAGTCATAGATTTCCATGCAGTGTGGTATAATGTAGCAGTGTCTCCGCATCAGACACATTCGCATCGCGTGGGCCATATCTTGTGGAACAGAGCTTTGTTTGAATGTTTGTTTTAGGCGCCTAAGTGTAGGGTCCTGCTCTTTACCCAAAGCGAGATGCAGTATCAGTCGCACTTCGTGATGGACGCATATAAATAAAGGCAAAAGTTGGAGGAACATATGCTGGTGCTTCGAATTCCTGTCTGACATTAGCGGCCAAGCTGAGTAGCAAGTGGATGCTAAATGGGATGCGAAATGTTATGAAACCACGCTGAATGCTTCACAAAGATTAGTTACCTCCTTAGACTGATACGAAATCGCGAGCGTATTTTTTTTTTGTATATTTATAACCATGCCAAGTTTTTCCACAACAGCTCTACTGTACGGTGCGTCTCGGCACAACAAACCCATTACATTTTTGCATTTAGTTGCAAACATTTACACACTATATCTCATGATATGGGACAATCTGCAAAGTTAAAAGAGACGACCAATGTAACTCCTGCGGCGGGAAAGAGTGAGCATTATTCTCGGACAGCATGCTACGTGTTTATGTTATTGCCGATCTATACAAAATGGCAGAGACGTTATTTCTCGTTCGTACTCATTAAACGTTCTGTGGCAATTTTTTTTGCCCAGTAGGCGTCCGGTAGTGTGGCGCGGAGCAGGTTGCCCAGTAGGCGTCGAATTTCCTTTCAGGTGAAGGTATTGAGGTCAACGGGTTTTTAATACTTTTGAAGTGAGAGAGTTGTGCACCTACTGCCGAATATCGGAGCGATGATCATGGTTGTTCGCTGTAAAGACGCTTGAAAAGGACTGAACCGGTCTGTTCGATCTCCATATCACACTTCCGTAGGAAAGGGCTGCCCATATCTGCATTTCCTCTCAGCTCGGCCGATCCATCTAGTATCGTGAAAGCCCGTTGAATGATCGCACGTCCGATCTTCGTCGGTTTGTCGCGTCTCAATTTAATTGAATGGTACCCTGATTAGTTTTCACCAAACAGAGTGTTTCTGGGACTACTCTAGGAAACACGCATGCTGCATTCATTAGTGCGAAATTGTTGAAACGTATAAATTAAACGGAATGTGTCATAGTGGCCAGAAATTGATTCCTCTCCTGTTAGAGCACTAACAAAAGGGGTTTTGGCCCACATTTTGTGTTTCTTGGTTTTTGAAGCAGCATTCCAGGCTCTGAAGATCAGTTTGTTTTGTTTTTGTATGGCCGAAGCTATCAAAAATGAATTAAACGATAGCAGGCTTTTATTTGAACGGTGGGCATTAGGGCATTACTGACGAATAAAGAAGCGGCGTGACAGAAATATATAAATAATGGCTGTTGGTACACCAATGGGCTCAGGTCAAAAGGCTTGCAGCATTACTAAGCAGGCAGTTGTGTCGACCATATGTAGTTTGTAGCATGAAAAAACGTTTCAAAAATTCAGACTTTTCCGCATTTCGCCTCATCACAGTTCCGCTGTGACGCTTTTATGAAGATGAAGTCTGCTGGAAGCAAAAAGGCTTCATCAGGAAGGCAGACTGATGCTCAAGCTGATGTCATGTGATAAGGCTGAACAGAGCATATGCCCTCATATTCTTGTTTACAGCCCGTATGTAATATTCCAGGTGACTCTTTTCCGGCAATGAATAGCGTGCATAAGATACCACGTACAAAATGCGAAAAGAAAATTGGCTCTGATTTCAATTATTGGTCTATAACTACCACTTCTGCGGTACTCTTTATTTCTGTTTTATATATACAGTAATCTGATAGAGAACACTCCAGGGCCGGAAGCATCAAAAGTACAAGCACTAAACACATTCAAAACAATTTCGGGCACTGTTTAAACGCTGGTAAAATAATCTGCTTAACACTTTGGCTATAGAGTGTATTCCAATTTGTGTTATAGCGAAAAAAGAAAATTTAAAATATTTATTTTGCCCTTTCAATGTTGTTATTATCAGTGCATGCCTTTGTCTTGTGCTATAGCCTGAGGAGGAGGCATATTAAATGGAATTTTTAACATTGCAATAACCGTTTAGAAGCTGAAAGAGGAAGTTTAATCGGCAGTCATGATTGTTCTGTTACTAGAGGTAATCCACTACGCGTCACGTTTTTGTTGACGGTTGCACGGGGGTATGCTTTAAATACGTACAAACCTAATTACCTTATAGCGTATTCGCTCTAATATGGGAGTGTTGCTTAAGGTGAAATGGTCCCAGGTGATTAGGACATAATCATAATAATTGCATTTTCAGCTTTTGAGTGATTTTAATCTAATTGAGTAACACTAGTCGGGGATCAATTCAGTGAACGCCTTAAAAAAAAAGCAGTTTGCGGATTGAATTTGCTACAAAAGTGTCTGTGCTTTGTCCGAGAAAAGCCGTCAGTTATTATCAGCCGAAACATTTATGTTTCTGCTTCTAATAATAAGATGTTTTTAATAGCGTAGACTTTAAGGATGATTTTTATTCTGTAACATTTAGAAAAACGTTTTATCGTCAAAATTAATGCACAACTGCTAATCAATATACCGAGCCGCCACCTTCGATGCCGATAATGAGACACACTTGTTCAATTGAAGATGCCACTTCGTAGAAAATTCAGTCTTCTGCGATCTGCTTCACACGGACTGAAATACCTGCAACAATGATATTAAAAAATAAAAAATAACTGCTCATAAAAATTTTCCCTGAGAGACACCAGATGGAACATGGGCACTCCTAGGAGAAATGGTGTTTAGTGCGACGAACTGGCATCTCTTTGAAAGGTAGGCTGTTATTCATGTAACTAACAGGTGTCTTTTATATAATAGCTTAGTTTATGAATACGTTTCATAAGTGATACCGTGTCGTAAGCTTTGCAAACATTCGTGAATACGGCACCTGTTTGCTTGCCATGGTTCATCGACGCGGACACTTTAGTTGGCGGTAATACGGTGGCCTTGGTCTGAGAGCATTTTGTGCAGGTACTGGCCCTTATAATTGTTCCTCAGTCGCGGTCACTGTCGCCGAAGGCAATCTGAGAGATCGACTTCTTTGTCTCCGTGATGGGTGATGATGTTGACGTATGTATCGCGTGTAACAAGCACATTCCCAGCTATGGTAGGTCGCTGGCATGTTCAAACTGCCACCTGCTTTACCATTTAGGTCAGGGTTAATTGCTCTGGCATAGCGCCCAGCAAATCTAATTCTGCGGGCGCCCAGAAAGAGAGACTTGAGTACGTAAAACATGTCGCACAGCAACTAAAATTACAAGGGTTCAACGCTGCTGAACCAAATATTGAGAGAAAGCATTAGCTGCGGGCGACCGAGCGTGCTTCTTTTTTTCTTCTTCCTCAGCCCACATATAAAGCCCCGCTTTAACCATGCCGTATGACCGTGCCTTAGTGGCCTATAGGGGTAATGTGAATACCAAGATCCTCGCAGGCTTATTCTGACATATCCGCCCCATATGTGAAACGAGAGACCAAACTTGGCAGCTCCTGCCGACCGCTTGAGTTGGTAGCCCAGTTCTCACCCTAGTGCCGCGTGCGGTGTGACGTCACTGCGTCACGTGGGTAAGACGTGGCCATCGGCCGCGCTACGCTGAAGGCTCTAAACCTAGAGTAGTATTGCTTTCGCAATAAAAACCCGTTCAGAATAGCGCAAACCCGGCTCATATCTTGCCGATAATGAGTAGATCGAAAGTATATGCAAAGTCCAACTTAAAGAGAGAATTTAAAGAAATCAGGAAACCCTGTGGTGTCTCCCAACCCTAAATGCGAAAGTGGATTCACTTCTTTATCTAAAGGCAGACTTCACGAACCTGGCGGAAACTCTCGGAAATCTAGAAGAATCTGTGGACTTCCTCTCAAACAAATACGACTCGGCTTTTGAGCAGTTGAATGAGCGCACGAGAGCTAAAGAGAACTGTGAAGCTGAAACCAATGTCTTCGTGGTCATAGTTCATAAGTAAGCTGAAGAACCTGTGCTGTGCTAGCTGAAGAAGCAGCTAGCACAGAACCGGGTTAAGTGGAGAAATATGGGAGAGGCCTTCGCCCTGCAGTGGGTATAATCAGGCTGATGATGATGATGATGATGATGATGATGATGATGATGATGATGATGATGATGATGATGATGATGATGATGATGATGATGAAACTGAAGAATTGAAGCGCCTCAGGGTTCTACAATACGAATGTAAAGAATACAACCGCAATACAGACAGAAATTCACGGTCATCTGCTAAACGAAAATGAAAACTTGAAAGACGTACTGAAACATCTCACTGTAAAATTGGATCTGCACACCTTCTCAGATGTGAAAGCACTTACTGTTGCAGTACTTTCCATGATAGAATCATGGTAAGAGGTTGTGGTTTAAATATGAAGTGAAAAATAATATTCATAACCTGGATACCTTAGTACATTTAGAAAGAAGTGAGAAATGTTATAATACTAGACGTGGAGAAAACTGAAAGTTTGCTGTACCATGCTTGAATTCATGTATGGAGCATTTGTGCTATATTATCTCTTTTAAACTATTATGAGTCACTGAATTTTGATTTATATAGCTGTTCTAGTGTAAACTGTTTCATGATTGACTAACCTGATTTCATTTATCCAGATGATTGTTTTATCCAGCGCAGGACTTTTGTTTTTCTTCCGGATTGATCAAGTGCCTTGATATACTTATCGCTTGTTCATTCTTTGGTGCTGACGGTGTTTGTTTTATCTGGCTCGGGACTTTCTTTTTATTCTGCATTGATCGAGTGTCTTGATCTGTTTATCGCTTGTTAATTCTGAGGTGCTGTCTAGACGCTGCCTTATATATAAGGCTAGGGACTCGTCAAGCCGCCAAGAGGCACCTTTTTTCCTTAGCTCTCCATCTACAGCACTTTATGGAAATAAAGATTTGATTACTGCAATCCTGCATCGATCATAGAGCAGTCCGGGCTATTATATATTCCTGGTCCTGATGTGTCATTGCAGAACGCTTGGCTTACCACTGTTTGTGGCTTGTCGTTCATCGTCGTCTCTTTCATATCCTGTATCATCAAGTTTAAGTTTGCGAGATGACCCAAGAGAAAATCTTCTGAAGGTTACTTTTGTTGACCAAGTGAATGTATGTGCTTTAGTTTGTGATTTTTATTGGTCAGAGCTCAAAACACGCAGGCCACTTGCAGCGGACATGCGTCTACTCCTTTATCAACGAATCGGCTGAAATAGCACCGCCCCCGCGGGCTATGATGCATCCGCGTATCTAAAATGCCCGCTCGCTTGGTTAGAGCAACCATCCGATAATGATAATCATTATCGCGACTGTGACGCCGGGACAGTAACAATGCATGTGGAGCAAAGGGAGGGTCACGCCAACAGGGGGCAGGCAGATTGGCGTGACTATTGCCTGATTTCGGCTGCCTTGTCTAGGCGGCGCTGACACTCAGTTTTTTCTTGGGCTGGGAGCTCCACTTACTTCTATCCACGCCTGTCGCACCCAGTCGCCCAGTTCTGCTACATCTATAGAAATGTAAAAAAACGTTACGTTTCATTAAAGCCTTCACGCCGGGTTGTTCATTGACAGGTTTGTCTGATAAGAACCTTTTCCACAGGATTTAACTATCGGGAGTTCCTTTGCTTTCACGACAATTGTCGTGACTGTCTTATCTTTCACATTACCTGTCATAAACAGGGAATGCTTTCAATGTTACTAGCTTTGCTTTATTGCATTTTAAATACCATCAAAACGTTTTCATTGCCGCGAGAACTTGCCAGGCCAAGTCCTACAAGCCGCTTGTGGCTTAGACGGGCCTGTTTAGTTATGATCGTATCAAATATTTTAGCATGCGCTGACGACGAAGACGTGCAGAGGTGTGAGAGAACGAAGAAGTGTGCTAGCTCCAAGACTGAGCTCTAACGCTGTATCTGACCTCTGAGCCTGCCCCGGCGCAACTGTGAGGAGCCTCGTTTGCGCGACATTTGGTTGAGGTGCTGGGAACGACTTTCATGCGCCGGACACCCCCTACAAGCCGGGACCAAAGCCCAGGACGCACGCCTCAGGTTGAGACCGCAGTACATCAGAGCAGTCGCCGACTGCAAGGTCTTCCCTACGAGTGCGCTCCTCTCTCTGACTACAAAATAACACGGAACACTGCTGTAAGCGCGAAGAATTCGCCGGTATCGACAACTCCGGTCTTGCTCCACAGCAGTGAGATCCACCACGTTTCCACGGCCTGGCCCATGAGGACGCCGAAGACTAGCTGAAGAAGTTTCACCAAGTGGCTGTCTTCATCGCCTGGAACGCTGTGTCCAGGCTGCGCCGTGTCTACTTCGCGCTGGAAGATTCTGCGAGAACATGGTTTGAAAATCATGAAGCCGAACTCCGCACATGGGACACATTCAAGGTGGAATTCTTGCACACTTTCACCAACACATTTCGCAAGGAAAAAGCGGAACTTCTTTTAAACAGCCGAATGCAACATCCAAATGAAAGTGTGACGGTATACACCGAAGAGATGAAGCGACCCTTCCGACGGGTTAACCCGACCATGAAGGCTGTTAAAGAGTAGTTATTTGCTGGCCTAGTGCGAAGTCCACCAACAACAGTAGACTAATTCATCAGGGAAGCGACCACCATCGAAAAGGCACTTGACATGCGTGCCCGGCAATATCAACGTACTGCTCTGTCTATTATCGCCGCCAATGCAAGTGAATCCGTACAGTTTTCGACGGCTTCGTTGCGTGATACGATCCGTGCAATAGTCTGGGAAGAGGTTGCTAAATACCTGCCGATTCCTGCAGCGCCTTCGGAATTTCCCACGCTCTAGAATGGGCGCGGCGCTACAGGAGTATGACCACCTGACGCGTGCCACGCCCTTCTACGGCCTCTGCTCCCCCTGGCCCCTCACGACGCAGGTACAGCGCGAGATCGTCGACATCGCGGGAAAACGCAGCTCACCACTCTGTGCGGTGCAACAGCTAGCCAGAACCGTCATACACGAGCAACTAAGCGATCACCTGCTTGTTTTCCCTGACGACTCCGTGGCGAGAGAAAGCTGCTCGCTCGCCGCAGCGGCCGCCATGCCTGCCCTGCAATTGCACCGCCAGCAAAGAGTAACACACCTGGGCTCTTCGATCACGGCGGAACTACTGGGCCTTCGCCTGGGCCTGGACCTATTGCTCACCGTAGAAGAACGGCTGATTGGGCGAGTTGGTGAACCATGATGGACAGTAATGTATATTGCGCAAAAAGACGAGACAAAGAGGAGAAGTGGACAACGACGGCGCGATCTGCGCCGTCGTTGTCCACTTCTCCTCTTTGTCTCGTCTTTTTGCGCAATATACATTACTGTCCATCATTATTGCTCACCATTGCTCCGCCACCACCAAGGTGTGCACTGCTGTGTGACTCCCGCGCCGCCCTCAGCCGCCTGCAGACTCCCGGTCGTGGCACACCGCTGCTGTGCGCGATACGCGAGCGCCTCGAGCACCTCGCAGAGCGAAAGTGCAGCATTCGCGCGCAGTGGGTGCCCGGCCACTGCGGCATACACGGCAATGAGCAAGCGGATGAACTCGCCACCTCCGCACATCAACTCCCTTCCAGCGACGAACTTCTCGCTTTGGAGGACTTGCGCGTGGTAGTCTATGACCACCTCCGTCAGTAACACCCAGACCCACGCATCGCGCGAGGAGAGCGCATCCCTGCTGTCGGCGCGCGGTCATTGTCGCGCCTACAGCGTGCAATGCTCATCCGAGTGCGCGTCGGCTGCGTCTGGCCCGGGGTAAGACGGGTGCGCCACGGACTTTCGTCGAGCGACGTGTGTGGTGATTGCGGTGCAGTGGAGACATTGGAGCACATGCTGCTTCACTGTACCGCATCCGCAGAGCCACGTCGCGAGATGCTCGCGGCTTGTAGGGCACTCGAAATCATCCCGGACAGTCTCGATACGCTCCTATGGCCGCGAGGCAGTGCGCGCACCCGTGACAGGGCAATGGTGAGCCTCTGTGCGTTCATCGAGCGGGTGGGCTTGAAGCCTCGCTTGCTCTTCGCCGGGTAGTGCGTGCGTAATCTGAATGCTCCGTGCGTGCTACCTTGGACGTATGCTGCCGGGCGCCCCACCCCGGCAGCTGGTGCATTGTGTCGCGCGCGCGATCTGTCTGTGATAGGACGCGCGCGGTTATTTATGTACATCAATGTAACTATATATATATATATATATATATATATATATATATATTGTAAACAATTGCAGTGGCCGCTCGCGCGCAGGCATTTGTGGACAGTGCTCGGACACTTGCGCGCGAGTGATGCGAACTGGTTGACCATGTCTACTTTGTAAATAATGTACAAAGCTCCCCTTGTCCTTTCGTCCTATCGCTCCCCTCTCTACTTCCCCTCGCTTCCTCTCCCTATCCGATTTTCCTTCCCGCCGGCCACAGCTCAAGTGCTTCAGTTTTTTAGATAGCAGTTGCCGCGGCCGGCAATACTCTTTTCCTTCTTTTTGATTATTTAAAAAAAATCAACCGCTACCACCACCAATCCGCCGTTGTATTAGGAGCGATGCCGCAGTGCCCCGAACCCACTGAAAACGCACTTCCTGTAAATGTAAAGAAGGAAAAATATCAAGAATTGTTTCAAAAGACGCATTTTCGGGCTTTCTAATGCTGCTAAGACTGACAGGCAGTCAGAGAGTATGATTACGTGAGTAACGTTACCGGGAACTTTTTGAAGGACCAAACCAATTGCAAGCAATTCAGCAGTAAATATTGATATTTAATCAGGGATCCGTACGGAAAAACTGCAATCGAGTGCCTGGGAATAAATACCTGTTCCTGCTTTTTCATCCCGTTGTGAGGCATCTGTGAAAATAGCTACGTGTCATGGATACTGTAATAAATAATCTTCAAGGTGGCCATTTAATACAGTGGTAGTCAAGTGCTTTGCATTACATGGCAACGACTGGTCAAAGAACAGTGCGGAACTAGCTTGAACCATTGCCAACATGTCTACACTGAAATAAGCGAAACTGCAATTTTGGACCGTAAGGACTGAGTAAATACAAATTGTGATTGCTACATTTGCGGCCAATGATAATATAAGAGCTTGCTGTGTAATAAAAATGGGAGAAGCCACTCCAGACAGAGGTTCCAGTGCTCGTAAAAAGGTTCGCACAGTGAGGAGCTCACACCGTGAGTTCAAGTTACGTGCACGGGCCTCTAGATAGAGGACTGCATTTGAAACTGATTTTGGCGACCCCGAACATAGTCGTAAAGCGTACCTCTCCAGTAGCAACAAAGGTCGTAGTTTGTATTTAGGACAGCCCGAGAAAAGGAACACAGCCGAACTGTAGAATTTGTCTCATATAAGTTTTATAGAGAAGCAAAACAATATGTTTGCGCATACCGAATTTCTTAAGGCTAATTCTAATCAGGCGACCACGGGCTCGCTCACCTTTCAGGCAAGTGCTTTTGATATGAGGCCGCCAGTCAACTTGGGAGTGCTATAATACATCCAAGTATCTCAAAGGATTTAACCTGCTGGATCTGTGAACCGCAATACACAAGGGAGGTATAAAGAAGGTCTGCCGGTGGGAAAACGAGTACTGAGGATTTCTTCATGTGAAGAATTAATTTTACTTTACCCAGCTAAACTTCAAGGGCATTCAAGTAGGCATGCAATAACTAGTATAAAGGATGAACATGTCATGCAGAAGAGAAAAAAGCAATATCATCCGCGTACACGTACACTTTTATATTTGGATGAACAGCAATATCCCTCATTCCGCAAGCGACACCGTTCTCATATGACTGATTTGCGCCTTTGAGGAATCCTTGAAAGTTTTCATTATAAATAGCATGGAGATGGCACCGATCGCTGAGGCACGCCTCTAGTTTGGTAACAAGTTTCAGAAGTTAAAGAAACTCTAGTGCAGAAAAATTTCTATTCCTTAAGAATTCTTTTAGCTATGCAAAAATGTAAAACGGTGGCCTAATTTCGTTTCTCTTATTCAACAGTGTAGAGTGTTCTACACTGTCATATGCTTTCGCGATATCCAAAGTGACCAATGCCGACACTTCTTTCTTCTTCATTGCAAACCTAATTCTACACTTCAAATCTATATGAGCGCCGAAATCGACCACCCTTGACGAAACCCAATCTGTGCATCACTAAATGCATTCATGGTCATAACATGGTCTGTGAGACGCAGGTGAACTATGCGCGCAATAATTTTCACTACGTTTGAAGTTGGAGAAATCGGTCAAATATTATCCAAATCAAAACCTTTTTTCGGATCTTTGAGGATTAGTATAATTTTAGCAACTTTCCAGTATTCAGGTAACCAAGCAGTTTCCAGGAGAAAATTTGCAATAGTCAACACCTCCGAGCTTTGGTCTTGCACTAAAGTGTTCAGCATAGCGACTGTAATACCGTCGCACCCAGGAGCTGCAGGTTTCGCAGCAGCCACTGTACAATGCAATTCCGATGGCTCAACCGCAATGAAATCAGAACATGGCGTAGTTCGAAGTAACGGAACTATCATTTTCGCGTGAAAGCGAATAGCAAGGCCGTTCGCAATCTGTTCAAGTTCGCAATCTTTTGCTTCATGGGGTGATAACACCTCTGACTCGGTTACACGTGGTGGAAATGAACTTTGGTAGTGTTTCATGACTGTATACAGCACCTCCGAATAACTGGATTAGAGAGATTAATATTCATATTAGTATTACGAATACCTTTTTAAATGGAGCCGCATAAAATTTATAAAATATCCAATTTTGGGGACACTGGTTATGGGAAAGACTCTTCCACGCAGCTTTTCTACGAAGGAATGCTTTCTCACATTCTTTGTTCTACCATCAGCACGACATTTTGTTAGGGACAGACGATTTCACAGTGAACACTGAACGCTCAGTGGCATCTAGCAGAGAAAAGAGTGCTTTTGAGCACGTTCAGAATGCTGAGATGATGCTACGGAGGAAAAAGAGGAATTCACAAACGTTTTAAAGCATTTATGGTTGACAAATTTTATTCACAAGTAAATATTTTAAGGGGAGCGATATTATATTAAACGTAACTGGGAAGTGGTCGCTAAATGTACCACAATCCGCCGCAGCCCATGATGAAACCCTTATTCCAATTTCTGCTAACGTTAAATCAATTATTGACCTAGAAGATGCTCGCATGTAGGTTATGCATAGACTATTAAAGCAACACGCATCATTTACAGACATCCAGTTCCAAAGCCGCTGACCACATATATCTGAACGCTAAACCCCAAAGAACATGGTGGGAATTAAAATCGCCAGCAATGATCATACAGTTGGTTGAACTCAAAAGATTATATAATCTGTTGTACGGACACCTGTTGAGAAGTAGACATTTGCAATAGTCAGAGGAGCACACTGTGAAATTGCGATATCAATTTCATGTAGTTCGCAGTCTTGTCGTAAAATTTTGTTAGACACCTTCGCCCGATGAATTGTTTTTGACGAAATGGCAAGCCGCTACCCCGGCCGCTAGTGCGATCTGATCTCACCGTTCTAAAATATTTGATAGAAGTGGTCGGTTTGACAAAAGCCAAGTTTCTTGTAGTAAAATTATGTCTGGGTTGAATTTTGAGAAGATTCTGTAAATCATGAAACGAAGATGCAATTGAACGGCAATTCCAATGTAGTACTTTTTAAACCCGCCATGATTATTGTAAAATCCGGGAGGCTCTAACAACCTCCTTTAAGACATCAGTGTTATTCTGAAGATTAGGGGAACCTTTTTTACTTTTAGTGTTAGAATGGGTGGACATTGAGGGGGAGGAAGAAATGCAGAGCTTCTGGGATGAACATCTCATCTCTACATCCAAAGGGCAAACGGTGGACACGTGGGTATCCACAGGACCCTGACTCTGCACTTTCATCGAAGAAAAAGAAGCAGGCGTTATCTGGGTAGAATCTCCAGCAACAGAGACCCTAGCAACCGTAGGAGCATGGCATTCAGCTATACCAATGTTGCCAACTTGCAAAGCTGCAATTTCAGTAGAGCCAATCTTTGTAGCTATGACCTGTGACACAGCATCAGTAAATGTGATTACCATACGGTCCAAAAGACCCTGAAGTGATTTTACAGCTCAGGCAACCGACTTTGTCAGGAATGCTTCTACATTCGAACCTAGTGTTCTTGCACAAGCTGCATATGAATTCCTCTTACGGTCTAGCTGTGCATAGGCATCTGCTCTAGAGCACTTTTTGTGCTGGATAATGTCGAGAACAGTTTGCTCGTCTGCGTGTTTGGGGCATGCGTCATCATCAGCAGGGTAATCTTCGTGAAATAGTGTGCAAATTACCACTGAAGACGTGCAAGTGTCAGATGAATGGTTGTCTCCCCAATGTCTGCTACGTACTTGCGGATTTGCACGCCTTGATGCTGCGTCCAAATCACCAGCAGTTTTCGCACTGCAAAGGGCGAGGCTGAAGAGGATCTACACAGTACGCAATGGGCCATACCTTAATCTATATTGGACAGTTATCCCCGGTAAACGTCGCTATCATCGATTCTGTCAGCACCCTGGAGCCACCAGCATCCCTGCTGCAACGGAATAGTGATATGATGCCAACGCCAGCCTCGTTAAATTCCTCGATCATTTCCTGCGGAGAAACCGACGAATCCTGAACATTCCAGCTGTTCAGGTATAAAAGGCTTTTCTGGCAGTGATGCAAGCGATGTGCATCGAAGCACGTCAGACACACATTGTAGATTCGAGGACTTACAGAGAATACCTCTCTTGCCAAACGGACGCACCTCAGAGATTTCTAGGAAGTGGGGGGTGACAGCCTTTAGCTGCTCCTGGATTATTTTTAGATTTTTTCAACTTCAGGGCTCCATCCCCAATTGGTACAAATGCCATCGATATTATGGTTATTCTATTCCTTCCAAAAGATTCCAGTTCCAAGCTCCGACCGGCAAACCAGGATGCCCAACCCCCACCTGGGGAAGCTAGTGACATTATAGGCCTATTCAAACATGAACCCTAGTTTCTGGTTTAAAACAACTACTGGCCAATCCCCCGACGTGTAATGGCCTCACCGGTGAGAACGGTTAGGCTAGCAGACAGGACAGGAACCAGCAGTCAAGACAAGGCAGCAGAACAACACACCAGCCATTCAATCGTCTTCGTCGGCAGGTTGGACGGCTGGTTGGACCAATGCTTTTCATAGGTCCTTCTTTTTGCTTCTTTTCTTTACTTCTTGAAACCAGTGTAATTTTAATTGGTGTTCTATTCTTTCCTTAAATTGCCTTAAATTAAATTTTTATATTTTGTTTTTATTTTTTTACTTGGTATAATTAAGCTGATACTTCTTGTCTTTATGAATTTTAGCTCTCATTGCCTTTGTCTTGTTTTATTTTCTTTATATAGTTCGCCCTCCACTTTGGCATCTTTTATCTCTTCACCTCATTTTCCTTTTGCATGGAGCCTTGTACAGTCCCTTTTTACTTTATTAGTTTCTTGCCTTTTTCTTCTTTTGCTCGGCATAGTTTACGTCTTATGATTGTTTTAGCATAAGAGCGTTGCACACTCCTTTTCATATTTTCTTCTTTTCACTTAACCTTAATTCTGTTTGTTTTCATCGTTTCACCCGTGTAATTGTTAGGTTTTGTTATTTTGTGGAAGATCTTTACTACCAAGGTCTTTTAACAGTGATTCGAGTAACAAGGCGTGCCTCTTTTTTGTTTCTGTTTCTGTTTTGTTTCTGTTGTGATCCTCGGCACTGTGCATATATATACTTTTTTTTCCACCAAGTGTTATTTTGATTCTGCTCTGCGGTGCGCATGCTCACCCACCGATAGTGGCAATGGCTCCTATATATTCGATCTGATGTTTTTGTCCAAAATAAAGTTGCAAGTTAGGGCCCGTCCTGTCTAATTCCGTATAATACTTGTCTTAATTTGCTGTATGTTGTTAAGAAATTGGCCGGATTATTCAATTAAATGTTCAAAATTTTTTATCACAAGTGTCTAATTAACGCTAATTATAAAACCCGCAATTGACCTGTGCGATTATAGGCGAATGAGCTTCCAGTGATGAATGACTTGAATCTGTAAGGTTGTGTACTTATTGTCAAATGCCTCCTTAAATATAGTTAAGACCTACAATTAGCCCAATGTGACTAGCTTGGTTTTGATTTATAGGGTTTAACATTCACAAATTATTCTGGCTATGAGAACGCCGCAGTGAAAGGCGTTGGAAATTTCGACCACCTGAGGTTCTCTATCGTGCACTGACACAGCACAGCACACGGGGGCCTTGCTTTTCGCCACCACTGAAAACCCGCTGCCGCAGTCGGAATTCGTCCCGTATACTTGGGAACAGAAGTCAAGCGCCTTAACCACTGCACCGCAGCGGCGGTGCCCAGTATACTTGTAGTGTGGAATAAGCTATTAAACGATATATGACTTGAGGATGTACCATAAAGCCGACATTTTAATTGCAATAAACGAATACATTCTAATTAATTACAATGCTTTGTCAGCTAACAGACCACTTCGTCCGGTGATCATACACAGCCACTTAGTCAAATGGGCATGCCCCAGTTCGAAATAACGCACAATGCTGAGGGGGACTCGTCGCTAGGCAGGCCAACTTCGATTTACAGGTCAACCTAAGATATTGAAGCGGTTCTCGTGTTTTTGCATGGAGATATAAAAGCTTGAAAATGCAAGTGATACCTGTGTGACGTGGCGCTGAGGATTAACGTGGGCGCCATGAAATAAAAGTCATTGTAGGTGTGATATAACCAACTACGGCAATGCGCAGCTTAATAACGCCATCTTATGTGGCAGCATATACTGATCTCTCGATCACGCAAGCAGCCTACAGTTATTGTAACAAAATCTCTCTTGATGTCCACACCTTCTAGTTATTTTTACAAGTAGCTGTTAATCTATAAACTGATGCACTACGAGGTAACTCTATCTCCCGATACTATCTGTGTATGCAACTTCAAAGAAGGTGAGCCGACAGCAACAATCGATTACCATAATAATAGATATACCTTGAGTTCAAGCTCCTATGACTTTAGCAGGTTAAAGAAAACATTTACGTTGTGACTGCGCAAAATATAATCCACTTCTCTGACGTATGGCGCTGAAAATTATCTGCTGTGCCAAGCATGAGCTGAATAATTATTTTTTTGCTAATAAATAGGCCCGAAAATTTTAGTCACTTTATGAATTTTTTTTCTTGAATTAATCCGCCAATTTCGCCTCCAAGTAAATTCTTTCAACTTCCTTTTCATCAGGGGAAGCAAGTTCGCTGTAACAAGCCTTTCGTAAAGTAACCAATATAGAGGCAAGGGCGCGCATCCTCAATCACAACGAATGCATTCAGACGTCGGAACATCTTGATAGAAAGCAATCTTTTCTCCAAAAACGTCGTTCCCTGGGTTCTCGTTTAGAAACTGCCTATAAATGGCACTCGCCCATTTCTCTTTGTCCTTGCTGTTTACGGTATTTGCGCGCTGATATTATTAGGTGGTTCACGCACCATCCACGGCACGACCTGAAAAAGCGAAAAAGCGCTGTTTGATTTTCATCGGCTTTTGTTATAAGAAAGAAAAGAAATCGCGGTTTTTCGAGCTACGTGGGACTACAGCAAGCTTGCGACAAAGCTTCGGGAATGTAATTCCTTTTCTACCAGCAGCGCTGACGTATTCATTCCTCCATCCTTTTTTATTTCTCTCTCTGATATTTGTATTTCATGGTGCTTCTTAGGAAAAGAGATCGACATTTGTGCCGCGACCCTTATACTGGCTTCCAGAACTCAAATATGCTTCTTGTAGTACTCTGCATTAGCAATCCTTTTAACAAAAATGTAGCCCTCTTCTTTCTTTGAACATTTGTTTTTTTTTTTCAATTTTGGTATGTTTTCTTGTTCTCTCACACTGCCGGCTCATGACTCGAGTTCCGCGATATTTGTCTGCCAAACAACTTTCAAAACGTCTTCGTGAGTGGTGATAGATTTATGTTTGTAACTTGTGCAAAATATAAAAAGTTTCTTCGGCACTGCAGTTCATACAATATTTATATATATATATGGTAAATGTGAAAATGGGTGCTTTAAAGTCGCGTCTTATGTGGACATTTTTCGCGTACATTACGCATAACCTTTGTCAAGAAGTTGCAGCCCTTCGGGTTCAACGAGTGCCGCTAAGAGCTTTCCGCCTCGTTACCATTCTATGCTTCCTTGATGCAAGAAGAAAGTAAAACGCACCAGTCCTCCCCCTAGATAACAAAACTCGGAAAACTGTGCATATCCACATTAAGCGAAAAAAGAGCTTATCATATCAGCGTGAAGCACAGAATTCGGCCCCTCTGTAACAAAGTTAGCGCCAGCGTTTTATTTGCAGAGTCCATTGAGGAAGTAAGCTAGTCGCGCCTTTTGTTGGAGAAGGAAGCAGAGGGTATCGCTTGAGTGGTTTGGCTGCACATTTAGTTCTTATGTCTTTTCTTCTGCTTTGCATATATGAGCAGTCAAAAACATTAAAAACATGTTACAATGCCCCTAAGTTTGCCTAGCAAGGGCTTGAAGACGAACAAAAAAAAATGTTTCCGGTAATACCACAAGTACGCCTCCTTTAGTCGATACTCGGTTTGCTGCATGTTCTTCAGGCTGCCCGTCAGAGGGTAACTTTTCGTTTTCATCTTTCTGAGGGTACCTCACCAACCGGAGAGTAGGTCAAAATTTTTGCTGAATGTTTCGGGAAGTGCAGCACGTCATACATTTTCCCCTTTTCAGTTCTGGCCAATGCCTACGCATTGCGGCGGACCGTGACGAAATGGCTCAACTATTTCTATTTCCGCGTTCCCAGCGTCATGGAGCTGAATCGCTGCATGTGCAAACGTGGCGTTCGAGGGGATTGATGAGCCTCGCTTTGCCGTGTGCCTAGCGTTGGGATTGCCGCTGCCCGAAGTCTTCCATCATGGGACTGTGCACCGAATTAAGTTAATATATTAATGTAGAGACCTTGCTGGTCGAAACAGTTCTGTAGATAGAAAATACATTGTTGCCGTCAACAAATTGAGTTTGTAAAACTCGAAATTCGTGAGCCATATTTTACTGCTTCTCATAACCTTTGCAGAAAATTTTGAAATGATGTGAAACGTTATGAAGCTAACTTCGCAGGAATAGTTCTTCACAGAAAGGATGCGTTTGTCCAGAACATATAAAGTCATTTTTTGTTGACCTCCTCGGAGCAAGTGAGCAATTTTTACAGCTACTGACTACCTTCGGAGTATTTCGATTCTATATAAGCGCACATCCTATTTCCTTTGACAGAGATACATCATCATCATCATCATCAGCCTGACTATAACCACTGCAGGGCGAAGGCCTCTCCCATATTTCTCCACCTAACCAGCCGGTTCTGCGCTAGCTGCATCCACTTGCCCCCGCGAGCTTCTTAATCTCATCCGCCCACCTAACTTTCTGTCGCCCCCTGCTACGCTTTCCTTCTCTTGGAATCCAGTTTGATACCCTAAGCAACCATCGGTTATCCTCTCTTCGCACTACATGTCCTGCCCATGTCCATTTCTTCTTCTTAATTTCTACTAGAATGTCAGTAACATGAGTTATTTCTCTGACCCACTCTGCACGCTTCCTATCTCTTAATGTTACCCCTACCATTTTTCGTTCCATAGCCCTCTGGGTTGTCCTCAACTTAAGTAGAACTCTCTTGGTTAGCGTCCACGTTTCAGCCCCATAGGTGAGTACAGGTAAGATGCAACTGTTGTATACTTTCCTCTTGAGCGATACCGGTAAGCTGGTAGTCATAATCTGCGAGTGCTTGCCAAATGCGCTCGATACCAATCTTATTCTTCTTGTTATTTCCCTTTCATGGTCCGGATCTGCGGTTACTACCTGTCCTAGGTAGACATAATCGCTAATAGCATTTGACAGCAGAAATAGCAAAATACAGCAGAATATAAAAGAACCAGTAGCAGGTCGCGGGCTGAGTCTCGCGCACTTCCAGAAAATGTGTGGCAGAGGTAGAAAAAACTCGCCTGATCGTTAATATGAAGAAGTAAAATAGTACGTCATTACGTTTTATATTTTTTTAGGAGTCAGTTCTTCAGGGCCAACTATTGCTTTCACTCAGTGCGTGCCCGCAGTCATATCTGAGTGTGTGCACATGTGAGGGTGTATATGTGTCTGCTAGTGTAGTCAGGCCGTGGCGGTCCCCGACTAGAATTTCTCTTTGAACACTCGGTAAATTCTGCTACGCACACCTACTCGTAATAGCCGAAGAATAACGGAAAAGTATCTGTGTTTCTTCAATCTTAGAAATAGAAGAAGAAATAAAAAAAAAGTTTATTTTTGCGGAAATCGCACTACACTGTACTCCTCATTTGGTTTGCATGCCACACTACTTATAATTTGGCTCCGGATTATTCTGTAATTCTTCTTCTATATTAAATAGCATCGTTCCCTGTCTACATGCACGGTAAAATAATGTTCCTTTTCGGTGTGTACTTGAGTTTCTAGGTACGAGCATACTTAACTCCCTTCGAGCTATTTACTGGACCAGAACAGGCCAGTAATTATCTGGAGGTCGTAGGAGAGTCTTTACAGCAACTTTGACATCCTGCGTCTAGTTTTACTATCGTTGACTACGTTGGCGATTGCTTCTTCTTTATCTACTCTGTCTGGGTGTCGTATACATTATTCCTTGCGATCTATGGACATTTTACTACACTGTTGAGTATGGCTGAATCCCTTCGGTGGTGGTGTGTTTTCGGCTAATTTATCTTGAATGCTCAGGCGCGGCTCTAAGTCCTACTTCACGCTCCGCGATATACAGGCAATATGTCCTGCTAGAAAAAGCGCCAGTTTAATCTTATACAATGACGCCGAGAGTGGTGGGCTGAACATTGATATAAGCATTAGAAGGCGATAGTACTAACACTCTTCAATTTCTAGCGATATGCTGAAATCATAAAGATGAGGCTCCACTAATAACGAATAGCTTTGGACAGCGCCACCACAAAGAGTCACGTGTGTGGACCGAAACGTGACCTTGTGGTAGAGCATCCGAGGTACCAGGTTCGATCCCTGGTGCCGCCGGGTACCCACCGGCTTTTCAATGGGTACAAACTCCCTCGGCCTGGTGCTCGGCTCTTTGGGGTGTAATGTTTGGGAAAGGGGTCATAGGTCTCAAATAGTTTCTCCGATGTGGCAGTCATCAGTTCCGCCATCGGACAACAATAGGTCCTCCTTGTGCGGCAAAAAAAAAGGGCCACATAATGGGCTTTTGTCAAAGTTGCTGTTAAAACTCTCCTACAACCTCGAGATATCAACCCGAAGGCAGATTTCATGTGGAATCGATAGAGATGAGAATCAGGTGACCGCTCGCCGTCAGCGGCGCGCTGAAGAGCTTTCAATGTACCATAAAATGACAAGTTTGAATAGGCAGAGGTGCAACAAAACCTACATTGAAATCAATATTTGCATTTCCATAACATTTGAAATCCACTTGGTGTGAACTTCCAATACAAAGAAACTCATTCCAAGTGGCTTTCAAACTGGTAATAACTTGCGCCATTTAAATTCATTTTGTATTATACATTGGCCGCCATTGCGTGTGTGAATTCCCCGACGTCAGACTGCACGACGCATTAAACGCTGTCATTGATGTAACTTGAACGAACTAAATGTTATGGGGCCGCCGCGGCCGAGGGCGGCATGGACGAAGGAGCGGTATCCCTGCCAGGACGAACACTGAAGCGGTGCCTCTTATGGGTGATGCTATCTTTAGGGATTTGCTGCCACGCGAGGATGTTCCTTCTAACACTCGGAACTCTTTTTCCGTGACACATCAAGCGCGCGCGCTTGTGTGTGTGTGTGTGTGTGTGTGTGTGTGTGTGTGTGTGTGTGTGTGTGTGTGTGTGTGTGTGTGTGTGTGTGTGTGTGTGTGTGTGTGTGTGTGTGTGTGTGTGTGTGTGTGTGTGTGTGTGTGTGTGTGTGTGTGTGTGTGTGTGTGTGTGTGTGTGTGTGTGTGTGTGTGTGTGTGTGTGTGTGTGTGTGTGTGTGTGTGTGTGTGTGTGTGTGTGTGTGTGTGTGTGTGTGTGTGTGTGTGTGTGTGTGTGTGTGTGTGTGTGTGTGTGTGTGTGTGTGTGTGTGTGTGTGTGTGTGTGTGTGCGCGTGTGTGTGTGTGTTTTACCACTTTGCAGTCCTAACCGCCGTTATGTTTAATATTTTCATTTAGTTTCCCGGCATCTTGAGCGCGTGCTTTCCTGCGAGCCGCGTCCGATGTTTTGTCGTCAGCAAAGTATTTTTGGTTATCCTCAATTAGCTGGTGTTTTTATGCAGATCGCATTTCTCACTTGTCGGATCAGGACCCGTCCTCTAAAAGGCGCAAAGAAAATGTGCAAATAAATGTGCAAAGAAAAGAAGTTTCCACCGGAATTGACTGGGCGTCACATTCACAACGTAAATCTTCCAATGGCACTTTATTTATGCGACAGATTTCTAGGCAGAAAGGTCGAAATATTTTGAAGTCATCGCGGCTGTGGGGAAACAACCTTCAAAAATTATTTGTGGTTTAACTCTGATTCACCATAGTTGAATTGCGATAGCAACGGCGGAAGCTTCTTTTGATCGCTCATTATTCCTCTATCATGCACTATCAGTGTAAGGTGCTACATGATTCGGGACACTTAAGCTCATCCTTTAGGAGTATGATGCGAGAGCGTAAGTCTGTGATGCGGCGTTCGAGGAAGCGCCGAGTGAAAGGCGCCGCACGGACGCCTGGATCGAACGCCCGGCTGGTTCAGCTTCGTATATGCGTGAATCTACTGGTGACGTCGATGACGTCACGATGACTTCTTCTGCGGCTCCTCCTCCTCCTTTTCGGCTGTTCAAGGTCAAGCACGGTGTCCGCCGGGGACACGCGACGGCTCGAAACCTGGCGCAGTATTGTGCACTTTTAGTCGAGCATACGTGGTAATTACGTGCGCACACTTAAGAATGCTTACGTATTGCTCACTGTGTCATGTGCGCGCTGCAAAACATCGCGAACATGACACATTCAGTTGGCCGTTCCGCAGCGCCCGCCAACACAGTACCGCCATCTCGGGACACGAAGTCAACCCACAGTAGCCCCGAATTGGAAAAAAAAAATCTTTGATCTCTAAACACAGATAAGAATAGTCGCGTTGGCTTTTTTATTTTAAGAAGAAAATGCACACAGTGTGATGCATATGAAAACATCGACAAAAAGCACGCAAATGCAGGTTGTGGCTTTAAAGATTACATAATCAGCTTAATAATGAGCTTAACTTTTCGAAAATTGCCATATATTCTAGAAAACAAGGGATGTTTGGGGTGTATACCTTTTCATGTCGGCGAGAGTTGGCATAGTGAAAGTGAACGCCATCATTCGAAGCGAGCTATCGCGTCCGAGCAAGCAGCAGCGAAACGTTTTAGTTCCGAATTGGGCGACCAGCGCTCCGCCATGTTCTCAACTCATACCGCAACGTGCGCCGCAGTACACATACGCCAGGATTTGTAGCGCCCGTTCGACGGCCCAAAATAAGCTCATGCGCATTCACTGCCCACATCGTCGTGGCGTATACTGAACGTCACTGCTTGTGCCCCTACTTAAAGTGCCTACAACTCTGCGTGCAAATTTGTAAAGCTCTGTAACAGTTAAATTTCTTGGACCCCGACTGAAGAAACCTTCTATCGTGGATTAACCCTCGCTAAACCAATAAACCAATGCAAAACAGTGTCGGTCAAGGGTCAACCAAATCAGAACTTTCTTAATCAATTCCATCATGATGGAAAGGTCATTCTCATCATGAATATTCCTCTTGGTGACCCTTAGTAGGCAGGGGGTACACTTGATACATGCGGCATAAACAAGTTCCACCCAGCATGCACTCAAAGTGAGGCGTCGCACAAGGAAAATGATCATATTTGTTTTTGTCAAGCAATACTTTTCCATAAAACGACGCCTTTGTGGAGCATCTGTACCCATGCCTGAGGAAACGGGCTTTTAAATACATCGAGACTGAAATTTCCCTACGAATATAGAGCATGTCCTTAGATTGCAAATTCTAATCTAAAAAAAAAGAGTTTTCTCACGGAGGCCCGAGTCTCCTGAAGGCAAGGCAGAAGGAGAGTTTTCGTACATTTTCGCCGTCAAATGCCTCTCGTAAAGCCCCACCCTTCAAATTCAAATTAGTTACAATCTAGAATAAAAACGTGTCCCGTCTGTATCCATTGAAACGTCATAAGCAAGCCGCACCCAATCCCCTGCCCTTCTGCACTACCCCCTTCCCCCCAACGGAAATAAAGCATACAGTGGAATAAATCTGAAGGCCAGTACATTGCATTTAACTCTTCACGGTTTGTTAGTACCCTTGCTTAGTTTGCTTGTTTTGCTTTCACCCCAAGAAGAAAAGAATGTAGACGGCGCACCGGATAAGAAATGCGGTAAAAACAGGATGATAAGCTGCTGATGTATGCTCTTCGTCGAATTTGGGTTCTTTTTTTTCGTTAAACCTTTCACTGCTCTCTCAAAAGGAACGCATTATTTTCTTGTACGGTGCGCTTTTACTTACGCCGAGTTTCACCGCTACTTCCTTCTCGTCCAATCACCGTCCTCTGCGATTCTAAACACTTCGTGCATGGCTGCTTTCTCAATTTCGCCAAACCGGGTATTGATGCTAGCGGGGGCAACCAAAAAACTGCAGATCCAAACAAAAAGTGTGTAAGGTGCTGTATAAATTTAGAGATGATGTAAAAAAAGAGTACTTAGATTTTCTGGCAACCTGGCAATGTATGGTGACCAGATTGCGAATCACTGTTTCAGGCGGTGGAATTGTTTCAGGCAAAGAAACGTACTAAACTTCGCACTGCCAATGACTTACTTATTTGTTATGACTTTTGTTTATCCGATGCCACTGTACTGATTCAAATTATGACTAATTTTTTCTGGTTTAGTGTCAGAAATGTCGAAAGAAATGTCCCCTGAGATGACACAGATAAAGCTGGCGGCATAGGGAAAAGGGGCACAGATGAAGAAGGCCTGTTAAGCATAAAAAGAATTTGCTAGTCGGCGCATAAAAGCTATAGCTATTTCGGCGCTCTACACTAAAAAAAAAAAAACGACATTAAGCATCGAAGAATATGTAACGTTCTCATCATCTAACACGCTCGCTAGATTATGTGACGGGATGATAGTTTATGGTTCATGGGTTTGGACATCCCAAAGTGACTCAGGCTCCGAGAAAGGCCGTAGTGGAGCGGTTCCGAAATTTCGCACACCTGGGGTCCTGGCATCGCGCAGCACATGAGCGCCTTGCTTTCAGCATCCATCGAAAAGCGGTCTCCGCTGTGGAGATTCGTTTTCGCATCCTTTGGTATAGCAGTGAACGCCCTGACCACTTCGCTACAGCAGCGGAAATTTTCGGGAATCCGAATGAGGCTTGAGTTGCCGCGTGTGTAAAGCAAGACGGGCGACATTACACGGAGTTTGAGGGAAATGCGTATGAAACATGTACTGGTGCATGTTTCATACAAATTACGATTCATACGATCCGTACTTGTACACGTACGGATCGATTCACGGTGGACAGTTTGTCTTATGCAGCGGACACTGCCGGCGAAGCAATATGATCGTAACCATGAGCCTAAAAGGCTTTCGTCTCAATTTAATAGTCTATGGTGTGATTTCTATGTCTTTTTTACGCATTTGTTTTTATACGTCCCAGCAATGCAAAGTTCCATGTCTAAGAATAATGGGGTATTCAAAGGTGCCAAAGTAAAACAGGCAGAAATTCACAGTGCATGGTACCAACATCTCTTTATTCTATGAATCCACGCCTTCACAGGCAGCTTTGGTGTGGTTATTTGATAAAGGGACCTTCTGACTGTAGATCGAATATACGTTCTCCTAATATCTTTTAAAACACTTGTGGCAGGAGATTCCTCACAGTGCAGGTGGTACAAGGGTACCATGAACAGACTCAGTAGCAAGTTAAGTCGCCTTCGTCCCTGACAAACTGCACGCGTAATCTAGAGAAAAACAGACCCTAATTAAATTCAAGGTGTCAGCGAATCCTACAGGAAACCTCATAGAGACCATTCAAGAGTCAGTACCGGTAGTGCAAAGCGATAATTAAAGTGAACATACGGGTGCCTAATGAGCAGAGCTGCTGTAAAAACAGAGCACCGACCTCGCAGGGAACAGAACATTAGCCTGTACGCCAAAAACGCTGAGACAGCAACAAATTGCTGAAACTTCGTTCTTCAGCATGAGTGAAACCTCAGGAGTCATCATTTTTATTTGCTCCAACCACAGCGCAAGATCCATTCTCACACCTGGTACGCATCCCAGGTTCTTGCCACATCTCATCTTCTATTATTGCCATAGTTCAGAAAGGCTCTAAAGCGTTTACATTTCAGGCGCTCCTATAGCGCAGGAGCCAAAAGCAGCGCGATTTTCACGTATTCATTTTGCGGGTCAAATACAGTGTTTAAAAAAGGGGGAATTGCGCTAAAAAAGACACGGACGAGAAGAGGACATGGCCCGTCCATGTCCTCTTCTCGTCCGTGTCTTTTTTAGCGCAATTCCCCCTTTTTTAAGTATGTATGACCGACTAGCCCAACAACGTGCTCTCTCAAATAGAATGTATCTAAGGCACGTGAAAATAAAATATTTTTCATCGAAATATTTTTGATCAGCGGACGTACTATTGTAGCACAAAAAAACGAATGTTCAAAGCGGCTGCCTGCGCAGCTTGGGAAGACTGCGCAGGCAAGTTCGAAAGGCTTGTTCAAAGTTTAGCTTTACATCTATCTCAGGTGTTCTCTCACATCGCATGGTAGCGCGCGACTGCGTGCTATTGATCATGTGTGAGCTCAGAGGAGCCCTAATTGAGCAGTATTAATCAAGCGAGTAACAGTGTGAATATTTGTTAAAGATAAGCATACGCACGCGAAAAATGGTGCTGATGGTATGGCGCTGACAAGAATCGTTAACGCCTTTGCATTACCCTTTAAAAGCGAAGCTTAAGAGTTTTCCAAACGTATATGGTGCTTTTTGCCTTTTTCTGTTTCTTTTTATATTCTCGTCCCATTTGTAACCTGGTACGAGCCGAAATGCGCATGTGTCTAGCTTGCTTTCGACATGATGCTTTGTGCTGCTTTATTTCGTATTTTTGCTTTCACGCTGTGCGCAGTAAACACTCTCTTATCATCAAAATAAAATCGTCAGTTGATTAGCGGCGCTTCCCATTTCTCGCGCTGTTTCAAAGGATGTAAACTCCCTATAATGACTACATTTCTATACTCGTGCAAAATAAAATACTTTAACGATCCCTCTGATGAATAATTATTTCCCAGTGGGTAACTTTGATTCCAAGCGTCTGTGCAAACATAAGAATAAACAGGGAAAGAAGTGCCGAAAAGTATCATAAGAACTATGCATCATTACAGAGCTTTCTCAAACAAACATACTCTTTGGTGGATATAAGCGATAGTAATCAGAGCAAAAATAATACAACTTATGAGCAAAGGGTGAGTTAAATACGTGAATTTTGAACACTAGTAATTCCCACGTGCAGCTGTTTATATTGAATGAAAGTAAATCGTTTTGCCAAAGAGACTCATCTTAGCCTTACATCACCTCTGTGCGGCAACTGTTAACAAAGTTGGGGCAGCCGGATGGTTTGCTAGCTGAATTATTTAGACCTCGTGCCAGCAGATGCAGTTTTTTTATGTGATAATGTAACTTTCCTAATAATGATGTTCCAAATTGAACGCCAGAAAGACAACCTAGCAATGAAGCCCCACGTCTAACGTGTTCTGGCCATCTCGAAGTCGTGGTTTCAAATTCTGCTGTCCAACACTTCATCCCGGAAAATTGAAACACATGACAAGGATGAAACACTAATGTATGATCATATTTAGATTTCCTGAACGGTACTTATTCACAGGTATTTAGCCACATGGATGGTAACATGCATGATAAGGTTAATTTGGTAACGGCTCGTTTTTGTTTATCCCAATGAAGTCCTCTGTACAGCTTTCGATTTGAAAGCAACGGCGGGTGGTAAAAACTCAAAGTGCTTGATGTTTACTGAACAAACACAAGTGTGATGTCTGCCTTTGGCTCCCTTCTATATTCGTTTGAAAGAGGTCTGTCTTGCACGCCAAGTCTGTAATTGAGTAATGCCCTTCTACGTTTACTGGACTATTGCACCCTTGTCTGGCAAGAGAACCGGTTAACTGACACACAGGAAAACGTACAAAGCTTTAAAGTAAATGCGAAAGAGAAAATTCATTTTTTTCAACACGTCACTGCGAAGCACATCTCTCCGGCGCCAGAGAGTTCCGATTATGAGTATACAGAGATATATTTCAAAATGTTTTCTCCACAACGCTGCCAATGACAGCGACCTCTACTGGCTAAAAGGTTATGCCCCCATCCTGCCCCACAGCCCTGCAAAGTCCCAATTGCGTTTTTTTTTTCTTTGCACTTATGTTTATCCCGCGGGTTTCACGTACTCTCATTTCCAAGAGCTGAAATGTTTTTACGGTATCCAATATCGAGAGATGCTTGCTATTTAGGTCAGTCCATTTGCTCGACCGGCCACTCATAATCCAGAGTAATCTGACACAGGTCGTATAAAAGGATGTTATGGCTAGATTTTTTCATATATCAGGTTTATCTGTGTTCTTGTGGGTCGATCCGAACCGGTAGGTAGCTGTGATTCTAGTCAACCAAAAATAGCAGTAATCGAAAACGGTGTGCCTTAGATGTTGATCAGGTTACAGTGGAAACAATAATAAGCAAACAAAACGTAAAATCATATTTACGGTTCTGGACTCCGGTTTCAGTATGTGGACGGATTTGTTAGGTTTCAACTGCTGCTTCATGGTAAAGATGTTCTTTTCCTGATGTTTACTGCCGCAAAGAAGCGTCAGTGACTGTAGATAGTTAATTGTATTACCTTAGGATGGAAACCCGCACAAACACTATAGGCAGCTTACATCAAATAAAGCTTGAATTTAATACATAATTTTACTTTTTGGAATGATATACCCTCCCAACGTAGGAACAGGATTTTAAATATGTACAGCATGAAATATGCTTTCAGCACAGCATGTCGTTTTAACGGTGAAAGCTTTAGATGTACTTTTTACCCATTGGAGCACTGAGTCCAATCCCGCTTCGAAGGATTGTGACCTCAGGAAAGCAATTATCAAAGCGGACAAGTTATCAATAAATAGCATAGTAGTCTTTCCTTTGTAATCGCTGCGAAACAATTCCACAACACATTTTGCTTCCGAAGCTTATTTTATCAAACTCTGTCTGCGCTTAAGATTATCTTACGTCCCTAACCTCGCGGACGAGACGTACTAGATGGTTGAGAAGGCCAAGTAAACATGTCCAGGGGGAATTGACACTGGGGCCACAAGACTAGGGTCGAATGGGGCGCGCGCGCTTCGTCCTCCTCGAATTCCTTCTTGCCCTTTCTATGCTGTAGTTGGGACCAGGTCATTGTTTACTTTTGCAAACGGGCGATAAGGCGGAATATTTGAAATTACGTAAACTGTTTTCTTGTATGAAACGGAGAAGGTGCTGCTATTATTGTTTTCTCTTAGCTCTCCAGGCGGTAGTGCAAAAAGTGTGTCGAAAGTGACGTGTTTTCAGTTCGGAATCATAGGATTTGGCATCATTTGGAATCATAGGATTTGGAATCATTTCGTTCGCTCGATCAGTCACTGGGGTGTGGACAATATCGGTAGAATGTCGGAGAGGAACTTCGAACAGACGAATGCGTTCTTCGACAAGGTCAGAAGTCAACGGAGGACTTTGGTCGTTTACCACCACTCGTGGAGGCCCTTGGCGCCGTATAACAAAGTTCAGTAGTAAGAAGGAGGCCTGGTATGCAGCAACCGATTGGAAAGCTCCCATCTCACACTCACAAGTGCGGTAATCACTGCAGATGATGATCCGGTGACGATTGCGCCGGAATGTGCAAGCTTGCATTGGCATCTGTCTTCATTATTGAGCTTGACCTGCCATCACAGTTATATTCCTTTCACTTAGGATCCTTCAAGTCGGCTGTCACCATCTCCGATGAGACATCTCATCCATATGTCTTAAACTATCTTTTAGCTTGCACGGACCTAATTATATCAGATATCTTGAAAAATGTTTATTTATTTCTGTACATGATATTTTCGTATTCTTTTTTCAAAGTCATTTACCTCACGAATCCTTCTAGGTGATTCGAAACAGCGTAACGGGTCTCAAGTCTACAAATCAGTTACAGACTCACAATTTATTACCACCACATTTCACTAACTATAGTGTACATTTCCAAATAACAAGACGCGTCATCTAGCCACAAGTCATCAATTTCCTAGACTCAACGGATGTTTTCTACATCCAGGGTCTCTGATGCGAAACGTAACTAGCGCTCTTGCTTCATAACTTACAAGATACGCTCGATCGTACCAAGCAGACTGATCCCATTTTTCTTGATTTTGCAAAAGACAAGGCTCACCATCAGCTATTACTGAAATTTCTGTAGCTGTATTTACATCCTAATATTGTAAAATGATTTAAAGAATTCCAAACTGATCGTTTTCAGCCGTTCTATATTAACGGCTACCTATGCGAAACCCCGGCCAGTTACTTTAGCCGCTTTACTAGGATGTGTCCTCGGTCCCCTTCTACTGTTCGTATAAACGACTTGCCAAAGCGTCTTTCCTAGGGTATTAGAATGTTCGCGGAATATTATAATTTAAAGGGTCATTGGCAATCGTCATTTTCAACATACCCTTCAGACAGATCTTAAGAGTGTAATAAATATGTGAAATAATTGGTTAATATCCCTTAATCTTACCAACAGTATACTAATGTGATTTTTGTCGTCGTCACATTCGTCACTGCTTTCATTACTCAGTTACTAATATACAGATTCAGTTAACACAATTGCATTAAAAACTAGGAGTCGCAGTCTTTTCTGATGTATTCTAGTGCGGACACATTATTAATATCATTTCAGCATCAAATGAAACAAGATTTCATAAGCGTGACCACAGTCTTGCTTCTCTTTAGGCAACGTTGCTTACGTACAAATCATTTGTAAGCCTTAAGTTAGAGTATACATCTGCCATCTCGAGCCAACAATCAGCATTTCAAATCCTTACATGCAATCGGTTCAATCGAGATTGCCACTCCTATCATTTCGTCGCCGAATTTCTGGCCTCGCACTTTAACAAGTTTTTTTTTTATTTTTCTTTGAATCAAGCACCGTGTACCACCGCCGCCGCGCGCATATCTCAAACCGCCACTAATCCACTTGATTTACTCGCTTAGCATTGCACACTACTACATTTTCTACTTCGTTATAATTTTGAGCAATTTCAGACTGGACCGGCCTGCTCTATGATATCGTAGCCATCGCTTTGTCTTCTGTTCTTACTTTAAAAGCCCATCAGCGATTATATTGAATGCTAAATAATCATCGCTGTTTGTTCATATTTCCAGTGTGTTTCCCCCGCTTATGTACCATTCCCTAAAATGGAGGCCTTCACGGAATAAAACTGAAGGGAACTGAAATAAAAAAGAAATAATTGAAAAGAGAAAACTCAGACAATGTATAAGAAAACACGTTGATCTCATTTGTAATTTCTTCAAGAAATAATTTCTTCTCCAAAGAAATAGGGGAAGGAGCCAGTTGTTAAAAACTTATCAGTGACATTTCAGGAGCATTCTTGTCGTTCGAATATCTGTATCGCTACAGAACACAGACGTTACTATGGAACAACTAGGTGGTTGCTAAGCAACTCTTGGTTGCTCTCCAAACCGTTAATTAAAGGTCAGGGAATCCGAGTATGCATAGAGTCAAGTAATATGCTTCTGTGGATTTCATAGACGCCACCAATTGCTGGAAGGCGGATACCTGCAAGTTTCTCGGCGGCAAGAAAGTATTTCTCATATCTATGCTAATGCCCCACTCCCTTTGCTTCCGCTACTTGGCTTGCCCATTCGAGCTTGTATACAGTGGTTAGTCCGTTTGCACTCAGCTTCCTCCAAGCAGCTCTTGATTAATGTCCCGTCTAGAGCATGTGAGAGCCGGTACTTATAGCCCGGGCTGGTACCACCATGTCGCGGCAGATCATCCTGTTTTCGCACTTGTCTGCCCTCCCAATATCCAAAGACGATAGTTAAAATGTTTCCACTCACTGAAGATTTGCTCTGAAGAAAGTGACTGCTACATGAGCTAATCAGCTTTCAATTCAATATAAAAATGACACGTGCACCCTGGCTGTATTTTTCTGCACAATCCAATCTTATGATAAACTGAAGCAGCCATTACGTAATTACCGAATATGCGTTCGTGTTCCTATATGCCGCTGAGTGTTATTAGTTTTTCAAAGCTGAACAATTTTGTAAGATATGAAATTCCGTGCACGTAATAAAATAAGCAAGCTTAAATACATGTTACAGTGGAATGACAAAATTTTGACCCTTGGACAAAGAGACTGTATATAGTATGGCTAAGTATACTGATGCGCAAAATTGGGTGCAAAGAAATATCGTACACGTATAGTCCTCCAAATACATATAATGATAAAACTAGTGACATTGCTTTCATCTTTGTGATTTAGGAAATGTAGCACGCTGTCGAGGCCGCAATGAATTTTTATTGATATATTAACACTAAACGATTTAGCGTGCTGTTGCTCCGCAGCCACCGTGCCTGTCCACTAATTACAGCTTCGTTCTCCAATGAACTTAAACAATGTTAAAGTTTACTAAAATTCCGCGCTTCATCAGGTATATACCATGAAGTTTCCAAGTATCATCCGATGCGACCAAATGTTTTACATGTACAGATGGCGCCACTATAACTGAGTTAAGATTTTTAAAACGAAAAACATTTTGAACGGGAATGGAGCCGCATGCTTAATGCTTGCGCTTTAGAGGAGAGTAACTCTGGCCCTTTTTTATTTTTTCCTAACTGACTATCTATGTGTAATTGCTCACATATTTAAGTACTGCAAGCAGACCTCAAGTAGCACAGGCAAGGCTGTGGTGCACCTTCAGTGAACTCTGTATAAATTATTTTTCTAGACGGCATATCTCATGCTGTCCTTTATTTTTCGAGTCCCGAAGAAAGTGCGCGAAATAAATAAAAAATAAACAACGTGAAGAAGTGCTTGCGCACCGCTATTGTGCTGCTCTTTAAAGCGCAATGAATGAACAAGGTCGAAAGCAGTGTGACCACGGGCACGCTACAAGGCTTTGTTCCGAAAGGACATGTTTCGGCATCTGGCTTTCGTAGCATGCCGCCGCGAACGGCCTAAAGCGTAGGCCTTAATGCCTAACACCGGGTGAAGGCCTTCCCAATTCATCGAAGGCTGTACCCCATTGCAGCAACCTTTGTTCATTCCTTACAAACATCAAGGAAGGACATTAACAGCATGCAAGTGCCTCGTCATATTCCCATCGTTTTCATTTAACTCTAATAAAAGGGCTACTCGAGACATGTTGTCTAGAAAACAAGTTATAGCTGATAATGCTATGCCGCTTTGCCTATCAAGTCTGCAGCGAATACTCAAGACATTGAGTAAATAAACATATTAGTTAGTTGACTACGGGAAAATAAAAATGGCCTCAGCTACCTTTTATTAGTGTTCGGTTAGTGTCCGAAGTATCGTTTATTTTTAACATCTATAGTCGGGTACAACTTTAGAAGACAGGAAGGCCCCTCCCAGATGACCGAAGCGCAGCAGCCAATTGCCTCCGCGACTAAAGAAATAGTCCCGCTCAAAAAATTGTGACTGCTTCTAAAACGCGTATTTCTTGGTATAATTAAGATATTTATGTCTTGATGAGCGGTTTTGTAAAACTATCATGATGGAAATGCTACACCCGGATCGCGAGAGAAAAATGACACCGTGCCTTCTAAAACGCTGTGCATCGTCTGATACGGAGCAAGATTGACGGCACCGGGCGTGCAGTTATAAAGCAGTCTGGCTCAATAGCATAAGATTCATATATACTTTTGTGTGTTTCCACAAGGTTATATTTTAATGTGTTAGGCTTCTATTTTAGTTGGTACTCTTTTTTTGCGGTCGCGAACCTGCAATGTCATGAGTTCACACACCGCTATGTGGCATTCTTTTCCGCCATGGAGCCCAGCGAGGTGACGCCGCAGTGCGATACTTTTTTGCCGATCAGTTTCGTTGTAGCGCAAGATGCACCGAGATCTGTCTCGAAGGTTCCGGCCACTCGGGTGTTTTTCCACAATGTTCCAGCCCGTGCAGGTAGCTGTTTGCGACGTTATCTAGATTGTTCTGTGCAGCCTTTAAATTGAGCTTTGACGAGTGTGACGGGCATTCTTTGTTCGACGATCGACGAGCACGTTTGTTTCTATCGCCGCCGCCGAGTTGCTTAGTTCTTTTGCGGGCGCAAGTCAGCCCAAATAAAGAGTTTCTTTAGTGCAGTCATCGACTCTTCATTTGTGTCGTCGACCTCGACACCACTACGTGACAATATTTTCTTCACACTTTTCTGACTCCTGCGTAATGCATGTTTAAGGCCAAAGCTCAACATAAAACATTGATCTGTTATTGGCGGCCTTTATCACCGGATGGCCTCTCTGTTTTTCACTCCTTGTCTTCCGCTTATGTGTCCAGTGAGTATCAATCCGGCAGCCCCGCAGGCAAGGAATCGATACGTCTATCACGGAAGCATCGAACGGCACAGCGCGACGCTCTTCCACTCGGGGGGGGGGGGGGGGGAACACCTAAACTCGATTAGCTTCACCCCGCTCTCCTTATTCGGCTAAACGTGTCATGGCATTATAAACCTGACACGGACGGGGCAGCGCAAATGTCCTTATTGTGCTCTAAGCCGCATTAGGCAGAGCACAAGTTGCGGGAGCTATTGCTTTACATGACGCGACAGGTGTTCCTGCAAGCTGGTTTTCATACCGCTCGTAAAAATATTTTGAAAAATTAGTTCTGGAACAAAGGTAATCGTGAACCTTGTCACAAGTTCCTTACTTCGTGTTATTCTCAAGTGTTGTTCCTGCACGTAATATTGCACTGCATCGGTCCACGCGCAAGCAGAGTTCCTCCTTCCTTACTATTCTGTTATTCTGCCTGTGTACATGTTACTTACGTTCTCAATGAAACATTGTTGATTGTGTCGTCCAGAAACATTGAACACTATTTTGCGATACAAATATGCCGCCGAAAATAGTCTAATACGAAAACCAAATATAAACCGGCAAAGTTTTTATTTGCTACGTTTGCATAAATTTCTGTATTCTTTTTCCTACTTGCTGGGTCAGTAGTTATATTGCTTCTGTGAGTGAATCTTGCGTCATGCGTGGCTGTGCCTTTCCACCGCACTCCCGTGCAACGTCGCGCCAAATCCACTGCTAGCTCACCGCATTATGGAAGGGTTCGTCCACAAACTATTTAAATCAGAGTGGAAGAACATCTCCGAAAAACAAATGGAAAACTCAAGACAATATACCACGGCCTTTACATCGGCCAAACGCATTTTAATGCCATCCACGGAATAAATATTTGTGCAAATTCAGAAAGAAATAAACCTTCTATATAAGTATATGGCTTTGCTTACACCAAGTATAGCCCAGTTTAGTTCAGCGACACCAGACGCACTGTCGAGTAATTGAACTTGAAATGCAAAACGGGCTGTTGAGCTGATTATCCGTGGAGTGTCCTCGGTGGCGCTAAAATAGTTCCGCGAGATGCTAGATTGCACACGCGTATGGCACAAAACAGCAAATAGTGAAGTTAAGCATACAAGCCTAACAATATTGAGTTCGTCAGTCTTACCTTCAATACATGCATGTTGGCTTGAAGATCCATACTAGGTTTGGAGTCTCTCAGTGAGACTCTTGAACCATCACTTGTCTACTAAAGAGAAACCCGACGTGTCGGCGCTGGCTCGGCTCCGTGGAGAAAGAGGCGAGCTGGGGTAAATACAGGAGTGGGAGTGGCTGTTGATAGGAATCTGAAAAAAGGGGCGTAAAGCCGCCATGGTGCCGACAGGTGCATGCTGTTCGCTGGAGTCATTTTTATTTTCCTTCGTGAGGTGGCCTGCAGCGTCGAGTGTTAAGACTCTGTAGGTACACAGCAGGAAGGTTGGCTCTTGTGCGGTTGACATCGTTTTGGGTTTGACTGCGTATGCCAGCATTGCAAAAGGCGTAATTGGTTCCGGCCTCGAGGATGGATATTTCTTGGAAGATTTCGGGGTCTGAATCTTTTGGAATGCTCTCCAATGGAGTAGCGCACTCTGAAAAGGATTCGTTCATCATTCTTATGTTGGTGATTTCTTTCGAAAATTTACAGCAATATAAGTACTACTACAAAGATATTTTAGTTCAGTTTCATGAAAAATGAAACTACGGTGGGTAAGTACAGCTCAGATTCCAGAGTACAGTACAGATTAATGTACAGAGTAAGTACAGATTCCAATCACGACAGAGGAGTATCTTCCTGTCCAGACGTATTATGCGTCTGGTCCAAACACTCAGCGATGTGTCGTGTATGCCCCAGACCTACAACGTTCCCCGGAGACGGTGGCCAGAGACCTCATATCAGGAACGCAAACTGTGTTAGCCGCACGTCCTATGGGGAACAGAGGCACTTTTATCATCACATTACAGGGACCAGATACTCTTCCGGACAGATTTTACTGCAACGACCGCATAGTGTGACTCAAAACGTACAAACCTAGACCGGTGCATTGTTACAGGTGCTACAGAGAAGGCCATATGCAGAAATTTTGTCCATATGGAGTTAACCCCGAATACATAACTGAATCTGGAGAGATGAAATTCAAATGCGGCCTATGCAACTCTGATGATCCCGATATTACTTCCTCTCAGTGTTCGACGAAAACGCGAATTGCTTGAGTTAGCAAGGGCTAGACGACGGAAACAATGTGCACCGTTAGGGGTTAAAAACAGATTTGTAGCTCTGGCCGAAGAGCTGTTTGATGATCTGCCTGAAGAAGAAGAACCTGTTGAGGTGGTTGCACAGAACAGTGCATCTTTTGCTTCTACGCTGAAGAATGGACGACGCACAAACCGGAGCACAGTGGCATTCACTGCTGATAATTTTGCGGAACGTAAACCCTGCACAAGCCAGCAGGATGCAATAGAAAAAAGGAATTGCAATTCTTTCAGCCCAAATTGTGCAGCTGCGCGACAAAAGAAAGCGCGTATAGCCCAACGCCGAAAGGAAAGTTCAGAAAAACAGAACGGAAAGCTTGCAGGCAGTACGACAGCAAGGTTAGTGGATGCTCCGAATTGTAAACCTGCCGCTAACACAACAATATGGGAGGCGGTACTGGACACAATTACGCGATTGATACACCTCATTCAGAGCAGCTTACATCATGGATAGAAGTAGACGAAGCAAGTGGCAACAGATTACACAATGGAACTGCATAGGGCTCTCTAATAAAGGTAGGGAAATAAAGACAAAATTATTGTACTGCAAGCTGCATTCATGGGCGTTCTTGATACAGAAACACAATAGGTTATATTCAATAACAGGATATATAGGGTACCAGTGTCCTTCCATCCCTGATAAACGAGCAAGAGCAGAGGCCGAAACTCCAGGAAAAGCTACCGTCTATATTAGGGCCAACACTCCCCAAACGCCACTTGACTTGAGCAGTGTTGCAACACTCAGCAGGAAGTAGTTGCCGTACTCACGCGTCCAAACAAAACGCTCCTTATATTAGTGTCCGTGTACGCTCGGCCAAGAAACACAGTAATTAATCTTGGATGGGTTAAGCATATTCACCATTCATACCCTGGAATTGCGATACTAATCGGTGGAGATTTTAACTCTCCGCTCACTTTATGGGGATATGATTATGATTCTAAAAAGGGTGATCAAGTTCATACTGCCCTCACAGAAATAGAATTTACACTGCTAAATCATCCAAGAGTCGCAACATTATCTGCAACACAAACACGCTCACCAGACTTGACGTGGTGGAAGGGCCCTGGTGCGCCACAATGGCAGGCGGAATTAGATGCGTGGGGTAGTGACCATGTCCCCATTAGTATTGGTCTTAATTTGGGACATATGAAGAAAATTCGATAGAAAGCTTCTTTACACATTGGGATGGTGTACGGCAGGATACTCGAACTCACTCAGTTAGCTCGAATACTCTTGTTACCACCCTTCAAACGGTACTCAAGGATCACACCATCACAACTGCAGTGAACGAAAATCAGCCAACTCCCGACCGGCACCTACTAAAACTTTGGGCACGCCGAAAACGGGCCGAGATACAGGCTGGTCGCCATTATGAAGACGTGCAAAGAAAAATTGAGGTAAACGGAGTGATGGCACAGGCACGCCGATATGAAGAACAGCTGGCTCATAGGAGATGGGATAAATGGTGCAGTCGTTTGGGCTCAGGAACGACCAACAAGGCCATCTGGAGGACTTTTCATGGCATGGAAAAAAGGCGGCAGGTTTAAGATCATGCGGAAAGTATTAGACTCGCATTACAGCTTACACCAGAGGAGTTTTCAGATCAGGTTGCTGCCCTTTTCTTTCCGAACCGCGCACATTATCCGGGGCCTTCACCGACAGTGGACGTGGTTGATAAAATAGGAATAACATCACCATTTACCAAATTGGAGTTATTTACTGCTATATAAGCCAATGGTAAAACTGCGCCTGGACATGACGATATTCCTTATGAAGTCTTCAAGAATTTAGAACGAGCAGCAGTTGATAGCTTGTTGGATGTGGTAAATGAGGTATGGCAAGGAGGAGACATTCCACTCGGCTCTGGAAACACTCGGGGGTGGTAACAATACCAAAGGCTGGGAAACCTCCAACGAGCCTAGAATCTTTGCGGCCTATCTCGCTACACCCACAATTTTCAAGATCTATGAAACGATGATAGCCACCCGCCTGTCATGGTGGTTGGAAAGTAATAAAAAATACTATGCTCGACAAATTGGGTTCCGAACAAACTTTGGCACAAAAAATGGATTGGCTATGCTCGCTGAAGAGGTCATTCACGTGTCGCCTTATAGCCACCTAGTGCGTACTGTAGTGGCTACCGACGTGGCGAAGGCATACAACAACGTGTTACATGCCAAGATTCTTAGCAACATGGAATGTATGGGCATTCCATTGTAGGTCATAGCAGTACATAATCTGCTTAAGGACAGGACGTTTTCTGCCCAGAAAAACGGAAAACATATTGGCAATTACACCTCGAAGAGAGGCTTGCCACAAGGGTCAGTGTTGGCACCTTTTACTATTTAATATCGCACTGATCCAATTGGCGTGGAAATTAGCTGAAATCTCAGAAGTGCGGTTCATGATATACGCAATTGATGCCACGATTTGGTCTGTTCCTAAACAACTTGAGAGACAGAATCGGTATCTGCAAGAGGTTTTAAATATCATAGATGAGTACGTCCAAAATACACGTCTGGGATTGTCACCTCAAAAGTCCAGTTACATTCATGTTGCAAACAAGAATGGAAGAAAACAATTGGCAACGCAAAGAGTCACCCTAAAGATTGGAAATCAGGCATTGGAAGAGGTGGATGAGTTGAGAAATTCAGAAATTCACAAATCCGGCAAAGGAACACAATGGCTTCATAAGGTGAAAAAAGTAGCTGCGACTTCCTTAAACTTCATAAAACGCATTTCGTCTCGGGGAGGAGGAGCTCGAGAGGACAATCGGTGTTACAGCTGAGGATACTATACCAGGCCCAATTCCAAAGACTCACGAGGCCGCAATTGGGCGAAATTGGAAACAATAAATAGAAACGCAATGCGCACTATTATGGCCTTACCGAAATTTACCCCTATCCCTATGCTCCAAGAGTTTGCACAGAAAAATACATTGACAGAATTAATTGAACAACGAGAGGCAACAAGGGATATGAAGCGAAAGTACGTTATGCCCATAGCATCCTTGTACAACGAAGTAGCAGTTCAAACACCACCAATAACTGACCCCCCTCCTTGGGAATTCAAGACTATTACGACAAACAAGACCACTCGGCTTCGTCGCAAAGAAAAGCTGGCATCTCGACCCCTGGTTAATGCACTTCCAGGTACCTGCACTGCATATACGGAAGCATTATTAATAGAAAATGGCGGTTGAACAGCAGCTACTAGTTCAACACCCAGCGAACTAAAGGTACATAAAGAATATGTTTCAGAATACCCGGACCCGCTTATGATGGAACTCTATGTAATCTGCGATGCTATGGAGGCCATAACTAAAATAAATTCCATAACAGAAGCCCACTTCTGTACATGCTCCTTAGCCGCCATAAAACAACTAAGAAAAGTGACAAAGACGCAATGTGTAACCCAGAAAATCCACGCACTCAATAAAAAAAACAATGATATGCATCCAGGTACATTGGACACAAGGCGATGCTGAGAACGCTGAGCAGAGAAAAGTTGACCACCTTACACACGAAGCTCCAAACGCTAATGCGGCTCCCACCAGGCTCCCTTTTGATGCCCGCTGCACTGTTCCCATCTCAACATCCTCTTTAAGGAAAAGTACACGTGCCCTCATTCCCCCGTGTACACTCCCCCTCCCTCATAACTTAACGAGATTGGAGGAGGTTTCCCTTGCCCCGCCGGGGTGGCGCAGTGGTAAGACGCCCGACTACTGTGCCGGAGTTCCCGGGTTCGAACCCGACCTCGGCGGCTGCGTTTCGATGGAGGCGAAACGAAGTGGCGTCCGTGTGCTGTGCGATGTCAGCGCACGTTAAAGATCCCCAGGTGGTCGAAATTACTCCGTAGCCCTCCACTACGGCTCCCCTTTCTCTCTTTCCACTTTCACTCCCAACTTCCTCCCTTCCCTTAGGGCGTGGTTGCGGTGTCCACAGAAAACAAGTGAGACAGTTACCGCGCCTTTCCCTTCCTATAAAAAAATCAGTTTTTTTTTTTCCCTTAGAAGGATAAGAGCTGAGGCGGCCCTTACCCCGTCGGTAACATGCCGATGGGACTTTCAAGCAGACATCGGACCAACCACATGCCCGAAGTGTTCCACACCAGCTGCAGAAGTGGATGTTCGCCACCTGCTATGGACTTGTGCATGGACAAGGACATCAAGGACACATATTCTACGCGAAATGGGACTAACCACAACAAGGGAAGAGGACTTCTCTAAATGGCTCACCGACACACAATAAGAGCGGGAGCCTGCTCCGGTTCCTTACGGAAAATAATTTACATGAGTTTCTGTAATATGCCTTATGACAAGCTCGCGTAAAAAAAAAAAAAAAAGCACAGCTCAACGTTGAAAATGTTTTGTCCGAGTCCGGCGCACTTGTATAGACATTTGTGCAGCACCAGATGCCCCACTCTACCCAATTTTCTGGCCTAGTAGTGAAAACATGTCAATTGGTAAAATAAGAATAACTAAACGAACCAACATTATCTCAGATATACGAAGTGCGGAAGCTTGTAAGGCACCCAAGAAGAGCTGTTTGAGCAGTGACTGTAACCTCGTAGATGATGACGAAGGGACGGTAAACATAGCTAATTAAAAGCTCCAACAAGACCATGTAAACAAAGAAACCTTGGCTCGTAATTTAGCGATGTAGCCTGGCATGAATAGAAAGTCTAACGGTGAAGCTAAGTAAGAAAAAGTATCAGCAGAGAATACATTCTTAGTTACATAAATACCTAAAGGGGAACCGCAGACAAGGAGTAGCCAAGCGCTTTATTTCCCTGCCCAGTGAGGGCTCTGTGGCGGATGATGTGTGCATTGACCGTACTCCAGCCTCCTTTTTACCCTGACCTGCTTTTTTTTTATTTCTCGGCGGTACGCTGCAGGACCGAGCTAATTGCGCCACACATGCGCCTTTCCTTACTGTTTACTATGCCGCGTAGTTCGAGCCTGTATGGGCATTTTGCCATGAGTTCTTTATCATCGCAAAACTCTGCTCCATCGCATGGTGTCTGCTAGAGAAAAAAAAAAGGGGGGGGGGGGTAGAAGGTGTATAATGAATACTAGCTAGAGGTGGACTGTTTAAAAAAGGGATATCTATATTTACCCAGCGCAAGATGTTTTCACCTTGCTTGGGGTTTTGTGATGTACCTTTCGTGGTAGGAACACTTTGTATTCCTTACAATTGCGTGACGCCACCGGTAGTATTCATTACCCCTTTGGTTTATGTTGTGTGTTCGAAAGCAAAGGTTTTGAATATGCACACGTTTTATATGCGACAAAGTGACACTGAATACAACATCGCAATGTGCCGCATACAAAGAAGCGAGAAGGATAACAATATAACTGACAAACAGAAGTGAAGATTACTGAGTAAGGAAACGTTGGCGTATTCGCTGAAATCATGTGAAATGTAAACGAGGGCTCTAAATGTTTGGAGAGCTTATTGACTTAGGCCCCAGAGTCAAGCTTTATGGTAGATGGCAACGACAATCAAACAAGCACCCGCCTCGGCCGCCGTGACTGTGGTGGGGCCAAATGCCCCCACAGATGCCAGATGCAAAAGTGCAGGACTCAGGGCTGTCAATAAATTTGTTACAAGCAATCTGATGTGCAAGAATTTACAGTACATAATACCGAATTATTTCGGTACTATGTCACAATTGCTGTGTCTATGTCTAGATAACAAAAACAACGATGCATTCAAAAGAGCGAATTTTGTGGTGCCCGCCCGCCAAAATTTGAACGGTTTCAAAATGTCGCACCACGCGAGGGTTGTGGAGCTTGGGTGATCAACAGACAAGCATTTCCTGAAAAAAGCGCCATGGCCAGATACTTATTGGGGAACAGCGTCGTATGTTTTGCCTACAACCCATATTTTCTGCTCGGTGCCAAACTAGCCGTACATCCCATAAACACAATTGTCATAAGCTGCCTCACCTATTATAAAGCTGAACTTGCGGGAGCTTCTGCCTCAGATATAGAGCGAAATTCACGGAGCCCGCCGCTGCTCTGGGCAAGATTCAGCCTGCCGGCAGGGGTAGCGACCGCCTGTCCTTGACGCGGACGCTGCGCACAAACCGAGTGTATAAAATAATCGACCGCAGAACGCCCGCGCCAGTGTGTCTAGGGAGATTCAGACTTCCGGCCACTCTCGCGGCGCTCCGGGAAAGCTTATTGTGTTTCTTCGGACCCGCGATCGCATCTTTCTCTGCACCTGTACGGCCGCCGCTACCGAGCAACCAAGCTTCGACGCCTCAACAAACAAGAAAGCCGTGAGAATTGCATTCACCGCAGACTGTTATTCAATCGAACATTATTTTTCGCTTTTTGTTAAACTTTACCTGACTTAGTAATATTTTACGCTGTGTTTTCTATGTAACTTTTGCCCATACTCATTATACCTAGAATACTTAGTTATCATCATCGTCTTCTTTTTATCACAGTGTTTTGCTCATTGTTTGTTTTTCGTCTTGTCATTTAATTCTTCGTCTTTTATCAATATCTTGTCGAGGCGTTTTATTTGTTTTATTGTACTCTATTATTATGCGATGTAAATTGGACTACTATTTATAAACATTCAATTGTTTGTAAAAGAAAGTAACCTCAATGACACACCGGCACACGTGGTTCAAGGGTTAATTGACCAGCCTAACTTTTAAACGTGTTCTCAAACCTCATAGAATGACGACGGGTAACCGTAAAAGGGATCCCGCACCTTTTTTTTTACCGTAAAGGCGGGGGTTTGTGACAGCAATAAATTCATATACTCAGCGACTGATCATAGGAATATAAAAGGAATTTCAAAGCTCAGGCGCGTTTGCAAAAGTTGGAACTGTCAGGCAAAAAAGGGTCCGAAAAATATTTTACACCCTCCTTTAGCGCTTCAAGTAGCAGGCATCACTAATTCCACTTCAATTGATGACTCTTTGATGATTGGGGCTAAGGTATTTTCCCCCTCGCATGGTTCACTTAGCCTTCTCTGTTACAAACTCCGTTTCCATCCAGGAGGCTCGTGTATGCACTTCTTGATTGGTTTATAGTCTTTTTGAAAAGTTGGTTTCAGAACATTTGTTGTTGTTATTGTTTTTTTTTTCATCCTACGCTTGAGGGGTTCTGCTCGCCGAAATTCAACCTGAAGCGATATCTTTAAGCGCGTATGAAGATTGAGCGACGAGAGAGATCCGCGATCCTTAGAGAATTCTACTTGAAAGTAAAAAGGGCTCGCGGGCTCACTCCAGCGGACACACACATAGGAACTTACATCTCTAGATAACGGCACACACGACACAGAAAAAACAACGCTTAGAAGATATATTTTTTTTTTTTTTGCCGCAGTTTATTTCATTCTTTTACGGCTTCGTGATCCGCCCAAGTTCCCAGCCGGTCCTGTTCAACCATCGTTTGACTTCATCGTTTTGTGTCCTTCTCCGGATCGGCGCACCTAGACGCCGTGTTCAGGAGGAATTTATACTCCCTTGCGCTCACTCCATTCCTTTATAGCTTCTCATCTTTATCTGTTACAAGCAGTAGAAGTAAAAATTGAAACGCCACTAAGAGTTGGTTGCCTTCGTGTTCAGCGCCGCCTGCGAAGTCGCCGCAGATGCCGTCCAAGTTGGAAGCCTTTAAAATACTGCTCCATCCATCGTTTGAGCAGCTGTGGTAAGAGATTCCTCGTGTGGGGATGTTTGCTATCTTTATTTTGATTTTCAGGTTTTGTTTCTTTGAGGTTGGAATTGGCCCCAGTGTCAGTTTGATGTGCTGCATTTCGAAAATACCACATAAGTGGTATTTTCGAAATGCAGCACATCAAAGGGCTGCTTCGGGGCGCGCCAGCTTCCTATATTGGGACATGTGTTCGTCCAGATTCTGCGAAACTCCGTGCAGTAGCTAAGTTTCCACGCCCAACTTCCCTAAAGGAGCTGCGTAGTTTTATCGGGCTGTGCTCGTATTTTCGTCGCTTTGTCCGCAGTTTCGCTTCGATGATCTCGCCGCTGACAGAGCTCCTTTCCGGTGACGCCATTCTTTCGTCTGGGACGTCCGACTGTGATGAGGCCTTTTCGACGCTTCGGCGCCTTCTAGTGTCGCCTCCGATTCTCCGCCATTTTGACCCTGCGGCGCCTACCGAAGGTCACATTATCTCGGTGCTGTTCTTGCACAACGAAAGACCGGCTACTCAGAGTACGTTGTTGCTTATGCCAGCTGCACCTTAACAAAGGCCAAAAAAAATTATTCTCTAACCGAAAAGGAGTGCTTGGCCAGCATTTGGGCCATTGGGAAGTTCCGCCCAAATCTCTACGGTCGTCCCTTTTCTGTTGTTATCGACCATCACGCACTCTGCTGGTTGTCCACCCTTAAAGACCCATCCGGCCGTCTTGCACGTTGGGTCCTCCGCTTACAAGAGTACGACATTCAGGTCACCTATCGGTGTGGTCGTAAGCATTCTGATGCCGACGCCCTGTCTACGTCACCTCTTCAATGCGGCTGTGACTCGACAGCAATTTTTTTTTCTTTATTGCCTAACTTATTATCAGATTTTACACATAAAGAACCTTACTTCGCACCCACACGCAGAGAGAGAGAGAGAGAGAGAGAATATTACGCGACAAATACACAACATGGATTAACACCACGAGATTTAGGCTGCGTGATCCATTACTAATCAGTCATTTGCAGCAACACTTCCATTCTCGGAAGCCACTCAGGCACTTTGTCTTGTGTCTTGAGAACTTCAATAACACTCGCAACGGCTTCGCGAAAATGCTCCGTATTTTCCTCGCATCAATGTCTGCATGCCTGAAAGCCATTCTGGATCGTCAGATACTGTGCAGGCCCAATAACGTGATCATGTCCAGCGGTAGCCCATCATCATCTTCAACTGGTAAAAATCGAATTCCGAATGCATCCACGGGTTGGTCTTTTTTAATTGTTCGTTGTATGATGTCCCAGAAGAAAAAGGCTTCCCAACCGTCTAAGAAAACGTGTTCGATAGTTTCCGGTGTTACCGTAGGTGACTCACCTTTACTAGAAATTGCTGACATGCCCAATGAACAACGGCAAGACCCTTGGATCGCTTCTCTTCTCACGCTTCTATCTACACCTTCTCTGCGCCCAGCTTCTCGAACGCTTCGCCGCCAAGCTCGTCATTTTGCCATCCGCGACGGCATGCTTTACCGCCGAAATTACCTTTCCGACGGACGCAAGTGGCTCCTTGTCATTCCTCGGCATCTCCGTTCGGAAATATGAGCCGCTTTTCACGCCGATCCTCAGTGTGCCTACACCGGAGTGTTGAAAATTTACACGTGTCTTTGCATCCGCTATAACTGGCAGGGTATGTACCACTTCGTGTGTCTTTACGTCCGCGCATGCCAAGAATGCCAACGCCGCAAAAACCCTCCACACTACAACGCCGTTCCGACGCAGCCCTTGCCCTGCCCCAGCAGGCCATTCTACCGTGTGGGTATTGATCTTTACGGGCCACTGCCAGTCACTCCAGATGGTAACCGTTGGGCCATCGTGGCTGTTGACCACCTTACCCACTACGCAGAAACATCTTCTTTACCTTCCGCGTCGGCGCCAGACGTTGCGTCTTTCGTCCTGCACCATCTCGTTCTGCGCCACGGTTCACCTAAAGAATTGCTCCGTGACCGTGGCCGTGTTTTTCTTTCCGAGACCGCTGAAGCCCTTCTTCAGCAGTGCCACATTGTCCACCGTTCGACCTCGGCCTACCATCCGCAGAAATATGGCATGACGGAACGTTTTCGCCGCACCTTGAGTGACATGCTGGCCATGTATGTCGCGTCCGACCACTCAAACTGGGAACGGCTTCTCCCATTCGTCACGTACGCTATAATACTGCCATACAAAGCACGACCGACTTCTCCCCCTGTTTCCTTCTATACGGCCGTGAACTCACCTCAACTATGGACACGGTACTCCATTATCGCCCTGACATCTCCGAATCGACCACAGTTTCTCAAGCGGCAGCATATGCAGAAGAATGTCGCCAGTTGGCCCGATCATTTACAACCCAGAACCAGGATCACCAGCAATTACTTCGCGCACGAACTTTTCCAGCGCCTTCATGAAGCACAGAATCCCTCGTGTGGCTTTGGGTTCCTGCCACCCCCTCCGGCCTCTCTACCAAACTTCCAAATACCATGGTCCATATCGGATTATTTGCCAGACCTCTCCGGTCAACTACGTTACAGAACCGCTTGCATCGACATCGGATATGCGTCGACGCGGGCGTAAAATAGTGCACGTTGACCGCTTCAAGCCCTGTTATCACGCGCCTGTTGTGTCAACGTCCTGAGTCAGCTGGATGCCTCCTTTTTCTCCCGGGGCTAATTGTAGTGTCGCACCACCGCTCGGCGACTGTCGACGGTGACAAAGACGACGAGCATATGTCGAAAGCCGCGTGCTACAAAGAAGACGCAAGAAAATGACGTGCTATTTGAACGTTCGACCAGAATACCGACCTTAAATATATATATTTACATGCGTATTTTGATTCTTTATAAATAAATAAATAATTGTTTGATATAGTATTCGAGATATTTTATATTCGCCATCGCTACTCTTCATGTGCAAACCCAACATAAGACGGTTGTGATTACTGATTTGAAGTTGAAGAGTGAAGTTGAATGGGCCTTAGCCAGCATTGCTAAGAACAAAGCTAGCGGAATTGATGGCATTCCAGCTGAGTTGCTTAAAAACCTCAACCATGACGCTGTTAACATTCTGCATACATTATGTCAGAAGATTTGGACAACCCTGCAGTGGCCACAGGATTGGAGGAGGTCAGTTTACATCCCCATTCCAAAGAAAGGCAGTGCCAAAGATTGTTCCAACTACCGCACGATTGTGCTTATTTCGCATGCTAGCAAGATGATGTTGAAAATCCTCCAAGGTAGGCTGCAGCAGTATGTGGATCGGGAGCTTCCGGAGGTGCAAGTTGGGTTCGACAAGGGCAGAGGAACTGGAGACCAGATTGCCAACCTTCGCTGGATCATGAAAAAGGGAAGAGAGTTCCAGAAACTAGTCTACTCCTGCTTTATTGATTATGCGAAAGCGTTTGACTGCGCAGATCAGCGCAGATTGTGGCAAGCTCTCCAAGGGATGGGAGTTCCAATACACCTCATCTGTCTCCTCAGGAACCTGTATGAAAGGCAAGAGGCCACAGTCAGAACTGGGCATGGTCTTACTGATTGGTTTCCGATTGAGAAAGGAGTGAGACAAGGCTGCATACTGTCGCCCCGCCTATTTAATCTATATGCTGAGTGCATCATGAGGAAGGCCTGTCTGGACTAGTCTTCAGCTGGAGTGAAGTTTGCTGGAAAACGTATCCAACAACCTCATATATGCGGACGATAGCACATTAATGGCAGAAAGTGAAGTGGAACTCAAGAGACTTCTGATGCGCGTACAAGAAGAGAGTGAGAAGTTTGGGCTTAAACTGAACATTAAAAAGACAAAGATCATGGCTTCTTGCCGTATCAAGTCCTGGGGCATCAAGGGACAAGAAGTGGAAGCTGTGACAGATTTTCTCTTCTTGGGCTCCAAGAGTGCCCCGGTAGGAGACTGCAGCCATGAAATTAGGAGACGCCTGCTTCTGGGAAAGAGAGCCATGGCTAGCCTTGAGCGCCTAGTAAAGAGCAGAGACATTACACTGCCAACCAAGATCCGTATAACTCGTGCTATGGTCTTTCCAGTTGTTTTGTATGGATGCGAGAGTTGGACGGTGAAGAAGGCTGACCGCCAAAGAATTGACGCGTTTGAATTGTGGTGCTAGCGGAGACTCTTGTGAGTTCCTTGGACGGCCATAAGATCAAATCAGTCGATATTGTCGGCCATAAACCCCGACTGCTCATTGGAGGGTCAAATTGTAAAGGCGCAGCTACTTTGGTCATCTGATGCGAAGAGAGGAGTCGCTGGAGAAAGATTTGATGTTGGGAAAGGTTGAGGGTCACCGGAGAAGAGGTAGGCAGCGAGCGCGATGGTTAAATTTCATCCTCGAGGCGCTGCAGATGAAGTTATGTGATGTTAGGAAGATAGTGAGAGACCGGAAACCGTGGCGTGATATGGTCCATAGGGGCACGAAGAGTCGGACACGACTGAACGACTGCACTGAACTGAACTTATAGTTACATCTGTTGGCCTTATGCCTATATGATTTGTCAAGAAATATTCACACCACCTGGAGCGCTGCGACGACAGTTTGCGATGCTGATATTAATAAAGGAACGTCAGGTGACTTATTTGCTGCAGCTGTGCTCGAGCGGCTTGTTTCCTATCTCTCTCCTTCATGCAGCCAGGCTTCGATTTCTTTCAAAATAGCTTCGTCACAAGCGCAGTACTGCTAGACATAATTGCAAGCTGCAAGTGAATTTTCAATTCATTGGCTTAAGCCAGCACCGAAAAACATCCCATCAAAGTGTCTGTCATGAGGCGCCATGAGAAAGGTAGGCAGAAATCTTGTAGCCACATTGGATATCTCGAAAAGCAAACCTACTCCGCACGTCGCATGATTAATGATATCATCAACAGATAAAGGTTAACGTCTACAGTTACTTTTGCGTTTGCAAAGTTTGCATTTCCGACAGATAACGCCGTCGATACTGCTTACACCATTAAACGTCCTATAAGCCACAAGTAGGAATTATGAGTACTTATAGAAGGCTTACAACATGGAATATGTTTTTTTAACGTAACTGCATTTTTTTATTATATCTACCAAAAATTTATTGTGCGCAGTGGTTCGCACTGAAAAAAGATGTTTTTATTTTCCTGGTACTCTTAGAACTTTTATACCAACCATGGGAAAGCTTTCGCTGCAGTCCTAAACGCAGGACTTTCCGTGTACATTTGTCAGCAAACGCTAACACAGTATTATTGTTCTCGTCACATAAGCATACAAGAATATTTCTTGTCTGGATAAATGCCTGATTGGCAAACTGCGAGCACCAATGGAGCTGAATTTCCTGCTGTGAAGACTAGTAGTTCCTCGAGTCACCCTAATTGCCCAATTGTGCCTCCTCGTGCGGCTTGTTTTAGTAGGCACTGCGTATTTTCTAGATTTTTCATTTTCAGTCTGTCCACACAAATTGCGTTAGCTCTTGGACAAGTCTAATGAAATAAGTTCGCTGTTCCCTTAACCATGGGACGCCTCAGCACCCTCACGTGTATATTTGAATCTACTACGCACAAAGAGCTCGCAGTGTCAGCCTAATCACCACGTACAGCACGCGTGAATACTCTTGAACTGCAGCGACAGGCAGCGCAACAATTGCGAGCAGGCATGCGTATAGGAATTCGTTGCAGGGCCGCATGGTTGCGTGGCACGCCGACATGTCGGAAGAAAAGGCACGTGAGAGGGTAAGGAGAGAAAGAGAGGCTTTTCGTGACCCTCATTCCTCCATTCTTCCTTGTTCCCAGGCAGCGCTCTCCACAGTGTGCGTAGAAAGAGAGCTCTCTTAGGCGTGCCTTTGGCGCGAACACGCGATGAGCGTGACAACGCCAATAAGTTGGAAAGAGACTGATTGGCTCTGTCAGGCATGCATTCAAATAACGCAGCGTGTCTCTGAAGCTCGTTATGTGCACAAAGTCCTGTCCAAGATTGCATCCAAATCTGGTTTACGATATCTTTTCGCAGCTACGGTGCATGCCCTTGATACTAGCTCTCTATTCAGGAATCTTGGTAACACTGTAGGCGAATGTTCGGCTAGGTTTACAGAAACAAGCTGCAAACATTTGTTGCTCTTTGTGCCACGGACAGTGAATTTCAATCAGGGCTTTACTTAGCTGAGCTGCAAACGAGGTTATCGTCAGTTTCTTTTTAACGGTGGAATTACAAATGATTTAAATAAACCGGTGCTTTTAATAAAAAAAATAGCATAAAAATATTCAGCCTCAGCGATCAACACCGTGGTCCCAATTCCTTGTCTGCATTTTCATTGACCCCAGTCCCCAGCTGCAAGTTCAATTACCAGAAGTGCAAAATAAACAGAAGGGATATTGTAATACAGTATAGCGTTAGTTACAGTCAGCCCGTCATTCTTGATAACTAAACTTCGCTTCAAAGACTCTCGAGTGGTCGCCCAGGGATTGCTAGGTAAGCTTAGCAAAAATACAGAACCGGAGGATATTCGCGTGGGTAGACATTTATGGGCATGTCCAAGTAGCATGGAATTGTTGTTAGCGTCAATAAAGAGGGCCTCTCAACTCAGGCTGGGCTACGTCTTCGCAACTTCAAAGACTGTTCTGCGCCATTCGGTTTGCAGATTTATTGCCCAATATCCCCCCCCCCCCCCCAAGTTAAACGTCAATTCACTAAACATGCCATGTGCCTAACTTCGCTAAAAAGGTCTACGAAAGTATGCAGCATGCAACAGTGTACGACTTAAAGAAATGGTACGACAGCTATAGGGTTAGTGCTTAAGATTTCCAGGGATCACAGTGAAGAGGAGAGGGGTGTAGTTTAGGGGCTGTGTGATAATCCTGTTGCACGACAACCACAAGAAAAATAAAATGTCGACACATGTGTAAGTATTGTTGCGCACGGATGTATATGGTTCTAGAAAACAATTTTCAGCAGCTTATTTAGTTAATAATGGCCGCGAAAATATCAATTTGCATACATCTGTAGATACATCTCGTTTTATGCAGAACCTCTGACTCCATGAGATCCATTACATGTTCGGCAAGATTCACATGCTGCAGCACCGAGAACAGTTAATTACTTTAATATTTCTTTCTGATCCTGTTCGGCGTGAGAATCTGTATCTACTACACATTTGGTTTTTGCTTAGCTACGGCCTGATTTATTGCCTTCCATGACAAACCATGTATTAAGGAAAAAAAATAATAAAATAATGGTTCTTTTCCAGCACAGTAAAATCTATGCGTTTATTTCCTGGTAACGAATAGACGGGAAACATCCATTTATTTCTTGATTACAAATAGAAGGGAAACATCCTTATAAAAAAAAAGCGGTAAACAGTGTGTTGCGCAAAGAAGTCACATTCAAACAGAGAGGAAACATCAGGGAGGAGCTTGATTAAGAAACGAAAGATTTTACAAACCAAAACATATGAAAAGCAGGAAGATTTCGGTAACCCGGCACAAGTGCTCCACAGGTTAAAATATTAAAGTCCTTAGTAAGCCAAGCAAGTTTCGCATTGCTTTTAAACCATCTCTTTCAGACAAGGACCACGGAAAATGTTGACACCTGCATGCCGCGAATTCAGAGCTTTTTTCCCGCGCGCTCGATCCGTTCGCCCCACTGCACTGAAATGAAAACGACGTAATATCTGTAAGGGAATGAGGCCACTTAAAATTCAAATCTCGTGTACAAGACCAGGCTTACAGCACATCTCGGGCAGATGATATCTGTGAGGAGTTCTAGCCTTCCATCGTCTGTCTCCTGCATGCTGAGTGGTCGAGCGCGTGCTTGAGTATCCAGCTTCATCCCCAGCGCTGTGCACCCAAGCCTAACTTCCGTCTTCACCGTCGGACCGGAAATGCGAGGCTGCGCGAATGTGTGCCTGAGATAACGCCTTCATGATGCCCCGTACAGAGATTCCAGTAACCAAACGAAGGGATAAAAGGGGATAAACACGATAGTGGCTCGTAGTTGACGGCGAGCGGTAATATGCGGCGGAAGCAGCGGTGACGTTTTTGTCGAGGCATTGTATAGGTCCGATGTATTGTGTTCGTAAAAGGTAACCACGAAACAAATTTTGTTCCTCAGTCATATTTCGGGGCCCTTAAGGGCGCCTCTAAAGGCGTAAATATCCCGAATGATTTGAATGAGCGTTGCTCTTACATAAAAAGAAAAATATTTCCAACTCCCGAGATGGAATGAGGAATGCTCTACGCGTCTAGAAAACCAACCCCGTTTTCTGGTGGCTTATGGCAAATACGATGCGTTATCTTGCTTGGGCGCCTATATATTTGCATGTTAACCACCCAGATTCGCATGTGTCTCTAAAAAAAGGAGAAAGCATACGTATCACCAAGCAGCACAGGAGAAAAGGTTCCCACTGACCCGGGGATCTCCATCTCCAGTTCATAAATACTGCGAAACTGAATAGCATCAAACGTAATGCGACTCCTGTTCCCAGTTCATCACAGGAGTCATGTGGTTCGAAATATGAAAGGACTAAAATACGTACTTATTTGAAAGACCGTTGAGTCGCATTTCTTGTATTGATAAGCAACAATCGCTCGCATTTTTCATGAATCAAATACAGACGCCATTTGTGCGCTTTATTCAATCTTGTTCTTACAATAAAGCGAAAGAACTAAATTGGTTAACTGTATTTAATTTGTCGTATGCCTATGGAGATCTATCTCTTCTGAACCTCTAAATATTTCAAATAAATATATGTTAGCGTTCAAAAATACCCGTCTTTTTCTCCACGTTACGCTTCTTTCTTTGTATCCCAAGATTCGCTCTAGTGCCAGCATCAACGACATGAAGGCGGTAGGTTTCATTGTTCGGATCGATGTTTTCCTGGACCGCACTGCTTTCCTTTACGTCCAGAGTATGTGTTAACAGGTAAAGGAGCAGCGCAAGCTGGACATTACCTACGCATTTTTCTTGATTTAAACGCTCGAGCAGCACTGTTTTTGGAGGAGGTGCCTCTGCTTAATTTCAGCCTGTTTTGCGGCATCAGAGTTAACGTAGTCGCATATTATTATAAATTGCCACAAAAGTGTCCCTAGCAAATTTGATGAGTGTGGTAAGTTGACTTGTTAAGCTAAACGAGTATATGCGACGCCGAGCATCTAAACATCGTCGCTTGATATTTTGCACCCGTAGAGCTCGTAGATGTTGCGACCGCTAGGATTCTGCATATATTCACAGGCTAACGTCGATGCTGTGTAGTCACCATGATGATCGCATACAGCAGTCCGAATAAAGCCATTCAGGCATTATGCCTGCACACGAAGAAGCCGCTACTGAAATCTCTTTCTATTGTTCATTATGGAGCACGGCTCTAATCAGCAGAAGTGAGGGGGCCGGTGTGCAGAAGAGAAAACTACATAATTGTACGGAGACTGAAACATAGCTTATTGTAGCAGCACATAAAAATGTTTTGTTGTTTTTTTCTTTGTCATCACGCGCGCGAACGGTTGGGCATCTTTCGTGAGGACGTAATATGTATGAAGACTTACGCTTTGCCGACTCTATTTGAGATTCCTTATCAGGGATTTCGTGCTCTTTTGAGAAAGCTGCCCTCTTGCTTTACCTTATTCATCACCTAAGTTATAAGATTCGAGCTGCTTATTTCAGAAATGGTAAACAGGGCTCCGTTTAACCTTGCAGAACATCTGTATTGGCTTTTCTCTTTTCGTGGTGTCATAAAATAGAGAAAAAATAAGCCAAAAGGTTAATAATATTTTTTTCCCGAAAAGATCAGCTTCGTCATCTCGTTATATATTTGCTCTGCTTTTGATATTAATTGATCTTATCACGTTTTTCTGGCTCAAGCGTACATAGAAGTTTCCTGTAAAGAACTTCTAGCATTGGCCTAAATAATTGTAATCAACGGGTTGGTTGTTTGCTTGGTTGGTTTGTGTAGTTTAACGTCCCAAAGCGACTCATGCTAACTCAGGTATGAAACTACAGACTAGGATTTGTCATTTAAGCACCCATTTCCTCTATCTACCAGTTCTTGTCTCTTCTGTTTATGTGCATAGTTAGTAACACCTGAACCAGCTTACAGATAAATCTCTTTTTCGATGCCACTATCAGCGAACACTTTAGCTTGTCGTCAATTGCAGCTTTTCACCAGGGGACGGAATGACGTTGTCGGCGGTGCACACAGACATAAGTGAGCGGAAAACGGCCTAGAACTAAAAAGCAAAGTCGCACTGTAAAAAACGCTAGCGGCACTTTCACTCTCTTTGAATATACTTTTGTGCATCTGACAAAGTCTGTACAGGGCCTTTCGGTTTTTATTTGGGAGAAAAGACAAACGAAGCCGAATAGATTTGACACAAGCCAGCGTACTTCCTCAAGCAGCCTGCTTGTGATTACTGCATTGTGATCATGCTGAGATTGACAAAATGCAAGGCATCAATCCTCTGAAACAAACAGGGATTGTCTCTTCTATATTGGTGTAAGATCCATGTGACACAACGCGAAATCAAGCACGTAAATTATTAAATCTATTCATGTCAATGAAAAACGAGGCCCGAAGCAGAATTTTGAACGCACATGGAAATAGGGTTACCTAGGTTGCTGTTAATTTATACCCACTCATGGTTTTTATTTGTAACAGAGAGCTAGAGCACACAGCGGATAGTGAAAAGCGGAAAGTATCCTGTGTGCTCTTGTCAGCTTTCATTAATAATCCGGCTTGGATAATCCACGCAGCGAAATCATATGCAAATCATTCCCGGGATAAGCAGTTTGCATGCAGTTACGCCTTTAATTATTCAACTAACAGGCCATACAAAACGATGTGCTAGGTCATCTAAAGAGAAACATTTGATAGTTTGCTCCTCTGTCTTCACTTCGAGATAATTTTTCGTCGGTGTTTGCTCACTACTATTCGTTCCGAAACGAGCAGATAGCGTGTAATATACGGAAGAAAATGGTGCCCTTTTGCGGCATTTTAAAGCATGCACAATCACGTACCCTCTACGCATGACCCTTCTATAAGAAAAAAAAAAACTATTGATGCGACACAGTTCAGTCGTCACTTTTGGTTCGGCGCTAAAGAGAATGCTCGCATCACGCTCGTGACAAGTTTATAACTATTTCTCTTTTATTATTTTTCCTGGCATTCCTGCACCGAAAGCTCCTGTACAGACAACGATCACAGGATTGCGCTCAGCTTCACTTAAGAGCTTAATAGTGACAGCCTTTCTCCTTTTCTTCAACCTCTTCTCTTCCACCTCTCTATTTTGCCTTGTGCTTGTTATAATTTCTTTTTCTTCCTTTCCTTTATTTGCGTTGTCGGTGACATCGGCATCTCAGGCCTCCTCTCCATGGTATACGAGACTGAAATGACATACGCATAGCCCTACGGAGCTTTTTGTAGGCACTAGGCCTAACGGGGACATTTTGTGATGTCAGCCCCTGTTGCGACGTCCTGAACAGGGAAATTATGTCGACAAGAGAACCTATTTCATGTTGCTTTAGACATAACAAATGAGCGGAAATTGGAACGACAGGTAGGTTACGTTGAATGGCTTTCAGGCATTTAAAAGGTTGTTTTTATTTCCAAGAAAGGGTCTATAATAATATTCAGGTTTTATTATTGTGGTAAAAGTAGGGAAGCGAACAGTAATCAGAAGGGTACGTTTGCATATAAGTACACTCCTCATCTGGTTCCACGTAAGTTTCAGTTGCAAGTAGAACCTTTAAAAAAGTTCAACTTATAAGCGGGACTGTTTTCAAATGTTTCGTTTATAACTGGAACCTATGCGGAACCAGATTATGAGGCTGTCCACAAGAACAGTACATAGCGTTGACACAAAGAAATATCACTGTAAGGGTCAATGTTCCCGCCTCTTTAGCCGCACTGCCAGTTCTTTCTTTTCTGTTGCTTTTCTGTAGAGCTCGCGTTGCGAAGATTACCATTGCCCTGGATATCCTTCTGTCGTTTTCTTTTGGCAAAATATATGTCGTCCCGATCAATATTGTCCTTCTCCTTAAGGCTGGCTGCCCCTGGTTGCTTTCAAATTCAATTCCGAGCTATAGGAGCGTGATCGAATACGCGGCATGCAAGAGATAACATATTCCACCCGGAAGCGGCTATATGGTTTCATTTCTGCTGAGCAATATTTATTTTTCTCGACGTGATCATGGTTGTGCAACTTTGAGGCATTCAGAAAAATCCGAATTTGTATATCTTGCAGACTAGCATCATTGCACGCCCACATGCCCGAAGTTGGTATACGCATGAAAAAACGTGCCACATAGCAACAGGAATTTAATGTTTAAAGTATTTCTCTGCTCCCACTTTTTCTTTTATCTGGAGAGATATCCGCTTTCGGCGTAATAGTGAATTCCTCTCTTCAGTTTCTTGGGTAACGAAAAATTACAGCTGCAGGCTGTTCTGTTTGTTTCGATATATTATTCATAAAACGAACGGTTAACATTTAGCCGGACCTAAAATAGTTTGAACACCTCCACAGAGTGTTGGACGTTATGGCTCCAAACTTCACAATTAGCTATTATGAAATATTGTATTAACTCTTTTTGCTTCTCCTATGTTTTGCTTCTCCTACTCGCAGCTTAACTGCAATAATCCTTTCAGGGCACCGTTTCTGGGGTTCCGTTTAATCGTGATCGGAATAGCCAGTGATGCCATAAAATAATATTGTGCAAACATTGATATGAATAGCCTAAGCTTGCCATTCGTGGCAATTTTTTTTTCCAAACGACTGTAGTGACTGGTCTAATCTCCCGTAAAGAACCAACGGGCTGCGCGTTTATGATCGTAATTTCTAGGTGGTTGTACAATACTATAAAAACAATTTTCTGAATATATTAATAGAAATAGCTCAGTCCTCTTTTGCGTAACACAATTTCTCTTCTTATTCCTCTGATGAGCTCCTAACCAGTGTCCTAGAATGCTGCAGAAAGCCAATAACACTGGTTTCTAAACGCATTAAACGCACCTGACGAATTTTGCAAGGTTTTTTCGTGAAAACATTGTTAGAAATCATGTTAGATTTGAAACACAACCACGTTGTACATCTACATTTTCTCCACTCAAAACACAAAACTCAGAATGCCACAGAAAACCAACGTGGAGCGTTTTTAAACATTCATAGCCAAAAAACTAAAAGCTTGTCAAGAAACCTTCTGCAAATATATTTATTCTGGTCTTGCAGTATTCTTGGTCATACAGTATGCGAAAAATGGCGTTGAAAAATATTTCCGGAATATGTCCAAAACTTCTTGATATGATTTCCTGCAAGGAAAATGTTCCCAGATGTAGTATGAATGATACCTTTTTTTTGCCAGTGACAGAGAACTTAATCGACTGGGATATGTAATTTCATTTATTGTCTATTTCTCATTCCCTGACGGAGATATGATTCACGCCATGCGGATTTCTACCAGAGTTGCTCATTCCTGGTCCTCGACCACATATCACATGCAAAATGCGTCTTTCACGCGCCAAACAATATCAAGCGAGCACAATCGACCAAGCGATCAAATGTGCAAGCCCGTAAGCAAGCACGTAAGCAAACAATAAACAAGGAAGGAAACAAGTAAACTAGGATACAATATCAAGGAAACCTTCGCGCGTGTTCAAAAGCTGGTGCACCAGAGAATAATATATATATTGTTTTGTAGTTCGTATTTAGATAAACATTTAGAATAAACATCGGCTTTCATACGAGTTTATCTTGTGCAACGTTTTCCTCTGCGATGGCGTAAGTCTGAGCGTCAGAAATAAAGCCGAGAAAAGAGCAGGAGGCCGAGGGGAAAGAGCGCGAGAGAGGAGACGTTTTTCGATCCTATCCATCGACGTTCATTCGCCGCGCGTCCTTCGTGCTTTTAACTAAGACCATCATTAAGGAAGCACTTAGGCCGATTAAACATGTCCGCATCGTATATCGATCTTCTTTGCTCTCTTTTTATCACTGTGGTGTGGATTTGGAGTTTATTTTGCATAGCTGTGTTTCTGACTGGAAAGTTCATTACTGTTTATTTTTGTGAAAATGCTCGTTTTACCTATAACCACGTGACTTGTGGAAAAACATTGGCTCTTAGAGGAAAGGACAGCAGTACAAACGGGCCTTGTTAACGTAGATATTGTCACATTTCCTTCCTGTAATTCATTAAAGGTGATTATTCAGCCTGCACGATAAAGTAAATGCAACTTCTTCTTGATATGCATAAGTGTTTTGAAGGGCCGATATAATCCACTAGTTACTGAGTTGATGTCATTACAACGATTCTAAAGTCCTTTGACCTCAACTGCCTCTTACTCGAGCCCACATAAGCACGTCACAAAAAATAAAATAAATGTGAGGAATGAAAGAGCATATTTTTCTGTTGCTAAACAGATATATATATAGTCGCAATGATAAAGTTCAGGCGGTAAATTTCTGGAGTTATTTTCGTTTTCTTACTTTTTTTTCAGTTGCGACAATCGCAACAATAAACCGCTCTAAAAATGTTACTGCATTTATGAGTGGTATTGTAGTTAGTCGGAGTCTTGTATAATCGTACCTCCTCACTAATGAGCAACAGCCTTCTTGGCGGCAGTCGGCATAGACCACAATCTCACCGCACACAAGGGACTCAATTAGGATTCTCGTGAATACTCTGTATGCATGATCATGCATACAGAGCATGCAGAGGATGCATGTAGCCCTTCGGAAAGCAGGTTGTACTGTCACCTTCTTGTTCTTTAGGTACAGCCCACCCTGAAGACTTCTTGATCTTTTCTGCATAGTTTCTCAACTGTACATTTGAGTCACTAAAGCGCGGCTCTCTTAAAATATTTATAGTCTTCTCTTCAACAAAGTATCTGGTTGATTTATTCTGCACAGACGGAAGCTTCAAGCTTTCTCAGATGGACTTGTCCCAGGAGATTTAACCAGATTTCAAATTCTCTAAGAGAAATGTTTCTCAGCATTGTACAAAGGCACTCTCCTACAGAACAGGGTTAGAGAAAGGTAGAAACGGAGTACTAGCAAAGAAATCTCTAGGTTAAAAAGCAAGTGTTGTTCCCTTGAACAGCGTGTTGAAAGCAAATATTCATCTACATTTTTCTAACAGAATTTTAGAATACTGCATCCTCTTTACATAATTTTTATTTTATTTACATGATACTGCAGACCTCTTTGGTTCAAGCAGGATGGGCAAAATCAGTGTTAGGAAAAAATAACAAAAAAAGGAGAAATTTTTGCGTGTCATGCACAGATACACTTCTACAAATAACCTGGAAGCATGAATTGGTACAGATGGCCATTTTGATTATGTCACTATAAAAAAATAAAAAAAAAATAATAAAAAAAACGACAATAACTTTCTCAGAGGTCAAAAACATTGCAAGCAACCGGACAAAAACTCTCTCAGTGGTCAAAAACATTGCCAATGGCTTCCCTGAATTTTTCACAAGTGAAAACCTCCCCAGGCAGTATACATTCCAGTCCTCGATAGTTCGTGGAAAAAAGGAGAATTTGTGAATGTTGGTTCTGGCAAAATGGGGAGTTAAGCTATATTTGTGTGTGCGCCTTGTTTTTCGAGTGAGGGATGGTGTGACATAAAGTGTTGCCGATATTCCGAGCTTTCCATGAATTAAGGAGTGTAAAAATTATAATCTTGCTATCTTCCTCGGGTACAGAGCTGTTTTATTTTGTTCATAATAATAACTCCAATCACAGCACAGGCATTTTTTCTTCCTTCTTTAGTGTAGACTGAAAATTTGATGTCATTTTAGAGACTTTATACGATATCTTAGCCTAGATGGCAGTATTGAAAATTCATAAAAGCAGCCATCATGTCTACCCCATGATTCATCATCATCATCATCAATCGGACTATACCCACTGCCGGGTGACGGTCTCCACAATTTTCCTCCAATTAACTCGATCCTGGGCTAACTGCATTCACTTAACTCCTGCAAACGTCTTAACTTCATCCACACATCTAATCTTCTGCCGCCCCTGCTATGCTTGCCTTTTCTTGGAATCCAAGTAGTTACTTTAACGACGACTCGTTTTTCCTTCTTTGCACTACACGTCCTGCCCATGCCCATCTTTTCTTGAGTTCGACTAGAATGTCAGTAACTCGAGTTATTTAAGGACGCAGCTCTTTGGCGCCTGGTTCCGCGATTCACTTTATCGTCCCGTCGCCGTTGTCTCTCGAAACCAGCTATGCAGCCGGGGCAGCGCGCGCTTCTGCCGCCACCGTTCGCGCTGCGTGTAACCTCCCCCTCGTGTTCTCCAGTCGCTGCGACCACGCGTGTTCTCCGATTACTGCGCGCGCTTCTGCCGCCACCGTTCGCGCTGCGTGTAACCTCCCCCTCGTGTTCTCCAGTCGCTGCGACCACGCGTGTTCTCCGATTACTGCGCGCGCTTCTGCCGCCACCGTTCGCCGCTGCGTGTAACCTCCCCCTCGTGTTCTCCAGTCGCTGCGACCACGCGTGTTCTCCGATTACTGCGCGCGCTTCTGCCGCCACCGTTCGCGCTGCGTGTAACCTCCCCCTCGTGTTCTCCAGTCGCTGCGACCACGCGTGTTCTCCGATTACTGCGCGCGCTTCTGCCGCCACCGTTCGCCGCTGCGTGTAACCTCCCCCTCGTGTTCTCCAGTCGCTGCGACCACGCGTGTTCTCCGATTACTGCGCGCGCTTCTGCCGCCACCGTTCGCGCTGCGTGTAACCTCCCCCTCGTGTTCTCCAGTCGCTGCGACCACGCGTGTTCTCCGATTACTGCGCGCGCTTCTGCCGCCACCGTTCGCGCTGCGTGTAACCTCCCCCTCGTGTTCTCCAGTCGCTGCGACCACGCGTGTTCTCCGATTACTGCGCGCGCTTCTGCCGCCACCGTTCGCGCTGCGTGTAACCTCCCCCTCGTGTTCTCCAGTCGCTGCGACCACGCGTGTTCTCCGATTACTGCGCGCGCTTCTGCCGCCACCGTTCGCGCTGCGTGTAACCTCCCCCTCGTGTTCTCCAGTCGCTGCGACCACGCGTGTTCTCCGATTACTGCGCGCGCTTCTGCCGCCACCGTTCGCCGCTTCGTGTAACCTCCCCCTCGTGTTCTCCAGTCGCTGCGACCACGCGTGTTCTCCGATTACTGCGCGCGCTTCTGCCGCCACCGTTCGCGCAGCGTGTAACCTCCCCCTCGTGTTCTCCAGTCGCTGCGACCACGCGTGTTCTCCGATTACTGCGCGCGCTTCTGCCGCCACCGTTCGCGCTGCGTGTAACCTCCCCCTCGTGTTCTCCAGTCGCTGCGACCACGCGTGTTCTCCGATTACTGCGCGCGCTTCTGCCGCCACCGTTCGCGCTGCGTGTAACCTCCCCCTCGTGTTCTCCAGTCGCAGCGACCACGCGTGTTCTCCGATTACTGCGCGCGCTTCTGCCGCCACCGTTCGCCGCTGCGTGTAACCTCCCCCTTGTGTTCTCCAGTCGCTGCGACCACGCGTGTTCTCCGATTACTGCGCGCGCTTCTGCCGCCACCGTTCGCCGCTGCGTGTAACCTCCCCCTCGTGTTCTCCAGTCGCTGCGACCACGCGTGTTCTCCGATTACTGCGCGCGCTTCTGCCGCCACCGTTCGCGCTGCGTGTAACCTCCCCCTCGTGTTCTCCAGTCGCTGCGACCACGCGTGTTCTCCGATTACTGCGCGCGCTTCTGCCGCCACCGTTCGCCGCTGCGTGTAACCTCCCCCTCGTGTTCTCCAGTCGCTGCGACCACGCGTGTTCTCCGATTACTGCGCTCGCTTCTGCCGCCACCGTTCGCGCTGCGTGTAACCTCCCCCTCGTGTTCTCCAGTCGCTGCGACAACGCGTGTTCTCCGATTACTGCGCGCGCTTCTGCCGCCACCGTTCGCCGCTGCGTTTACACCCCCCCCCCCCCCCGTATTTCTGCGCGGCGGCGACGGTGTTCTCCGGTTGCCAAAGCACCGGCTCAGCATCAGCGGATCACGGTGCGTGCATCCCAAGCCAAAACGCACAGCCATGTTGACTTGACTCGCTAGCGGCGTCAGCGGCATCAATCAGTCGCTGCTATCTCTTAGCCAGACAACATTCCTATGGGCCCACGCGCTGACTCCCCGACCTCGCGATCCACAAAGCTTCCTTCATGACAGTCAAGAGCTGTTACTGGAGTGCTTGTTGAAGAAATATGCGTGAAAAATTAAAAAGAGGATCTGTAATTGTACATATATGTCTTGCTCGAGTTCTTTACCTCAGTCTATCTAAAAGCCGGAACAGCTGATTAGCTGCGATCAATTTTCGCATTAGGAAGTCACGTAATCTTCGGCAATTTTTTCTGGCCCACTGTGCGCGCTTCCTATTTCTTAACGTTACAACTACAATTTTCCGTTCCATAGCTCCTGCGTTGTCCTAAACATAAGTAGAACCCTAGCCTTCAAGTTTCAGCCCCATAGTTGAGTACCGCTAAGATGCATTTCAATAATTGTCGCATAAGAATAGTATGCATCTTAGAAAAGATCCTTTCCCTTTGATTTGCCCATTTTAAAACAGTGTCTGAGGGGTGCGTAGATGCTTTAGGAATAGGTTTTAGGAACAGTATTTAAAGGCTTTTTACGCGAGCAACACTCGCATAAGACATAGAACGGAGCCGCTAGGCATAGTGTTGGTGCTATGGCATACAATAAACAAAGCGACGCCATTTTAATAATGTGCATTGTGGGATGCCCGCTTTATGAGCTATACAATGCATGTTTTTTACTTTAAATATCTTAAAATGCATTGTCGATAAAGGAAATTTAAAACCTGGAAGAGTTTTTGTGTTGACGGCATCCATTTTTTTAACATAACGCTGGCGCCTAGCATCCCTAGTAATAAAATTTATCAATGTATTCCAGTTATTAAATGCTTAAACTCTCAGCTGTACCCCGTACATAATGTTTGCCAGCTGTACCGACCGCACTGACCTATCTCTCACAGGGTTTAAAATAACTGCATGAAATAGTTTACAAAACACGCCTGTAATAATTTTCAAATGTTGCTATGATTAACGGGGCCAATTAATAATTATGTACTGCTAGATAGCCAATGAAATGCCTTCCAACTGCGCATTTTTACGATATATTATTAGACTACAATGCAGATTTAAAACTTTTGTAAGGGGCTTCCTTTAGATGCTCACGATCTTCAAGTTCTAAGTATAATACTGACACATGCCATTCATAGACGACAAAGATTTGAACGGGCGATTCGGAGAAGACGACGAAGCGTAACGGTGCTCCGCTTTCGGGCTGCCCTGACTGGTTGTTGATGTTCTTCGGTGCGAGAGTGCCAGAGCGCCTTCTGTGTAACGTTACGTTACAATATTACCACTCGAAATGAATAAGAAAATATTGATTGGTTAATTTTAGTTTTTGGTCTTCTAATCATGAATCTAACGCAATAAACAATCTGTATTTTGCTGTAAAACTCACCTGCACAAATCACGGAGGTGTGTGTTTAGTAGGCTTTAAAATACATGTTTGTAAATTGAAGAAAAGTCCGCCTGCATTTAAATCGTTGAATAAGATTATTATCGAGCTCAACTTTATGCAAAGCATAGATGACTTTCCTGTGGAAGTACGAAACGTGTGTTCAGGAGTAACATGTCTACTTTTGTAATCCAGACGCTCAAGAATGAGAATGACCCCGCTATGAGAACAAATTCTACGTGCTCCGATGGTGCCCCGCCGGGGTGGTGCAGTGGTAAGATGCCCGACTACTGTGTCGGAGTTCCCGGGTTCTATCCCGACCTCGGCGGCTACGTTTCGATGGAGGCGAAACGAAGAGGCGTCCGTGTGCTGTGCGATGTCAGCGCACGTTAAATCCCCAGGTGGTCGAAATTACTCCGCAGCCCTCCACTGCGGCTTCTCTTTCTCTCTATCCACTCTCACTCCCACCTTCCTCCCTTCCCTTACGGCGTGGTTCAGGTGTCCAGAGCTGCAAGTGTGACAGATACTGCGCCTTTCCCTTCCTATGAACCCCTTATATTATATGCTCCGAGGGAAACCAGTATTCAATTGAATAAATATTCTTGGCACTATAGAGTTGAAAGCTCATCGTCCACAGCCCATATAACAAAAGGGCATTGTCGTTTTATTAATAAATTACAAATATCATATTCATGGTGCTTGAAGTCATGTTTTTTTATATGAAATGATATGGATTCTTCTATATTTATTGTTTCAGAAGCCTTGTTTTTGGTGGGCTTGGTATAATGCACTTACAGGATCGCTCAAGTCGAGAATCAGTACTGCTTGCGAGCTACGCTGTTTTGCGAAGTAATTAATGCAATTTACAGCATTAGCCGTTGCCATAGCTATATACACCTTTGGAGCCTACATTGAGTAACCGCTATCTCAACCACTATTTGTTTGAAGCTTGCAACCTCACAATTTTAAAAGCATGCTCGAGAGTACTAACTGCGTTCTGTACCAGCAAAGCGGAAACAATTGAACAGGCTTTTATAGATTGTTGGATCGCAATTTTATACTGAATTGTTCCTCAGAGAACCTTGAGAAAATACCAATCACGCCTCAAGGCAATCACTATCTGCCAGTTAAAAGGATGGTGGAGTACCATACGACATGATACTTATGAGTCTGCTCAGTCTAGGTAGACAAGAATGCAGGTTACTCATGCGGATGAAAATGTTCGCTCAATGAGCGAAAGTTTCATTCACAGTGTGACACACTTGCGGGGCATTTCATAGCTAAGCTCGAGCTACCTTAATGGCTGAGCTTGTTCTTTTTCGTTTTAGCGTATTAAGGCGAAAGCCTTTAATGACTCATGCTGTCGTGGAAGAAGTGTGTCCCGCTTTTGCGGCGTTCTGATTGGCCGAGGTGGGTGCGTCCCAGCCATCTGCAATACCACACTTAAACGCGCGCCAAGGAACGCCACCCGACAGGAGCGATGCGTGCTGTCGAAACACACTTGCCGGAGAAAGTGTGATAGATACTGTGCCTTTCCTTTCCTGTAAACCAATTATAATTATATATAGCACTGCAACGAATGCCGACAACAGGCTAACCATGGGAGGCAAATTATAGGATAGCAAGGGTACGCTTTCAGAGACCCTCTAATTTTAAGCCGAAAGCCTTTATTGGCTCATACCGTCGTAATTTTTTATCTTAACGGAAGCAATAAAAAAAAAAAAAACACTATACACTATCACCGCAGTCGATCACGGCTCGTTTGAATCTGCTGCAGACTATTGGATGCACAGCAAAAGATACTTCTCTTCAAGTTCCCACTGCATAATCTCTCGCGCTATGCAGTCATCATCGCCGTCTTCATGAACTTTAATTGAAGTCAAACTTTTTGTCGGGCTAGTTGGTTCATAAAGATGTGAAAAAACTTCAGCGGCAATGGAATAGCCTGAAGGCGAAAAGATGAGAGGACAGGAAAGAGCGCTGACCGACAACTAATCATTATTGAGCAAAAACGTGCGCAATAAATACGAGAGCGGTAAAATAACAGTTAGATGCAGTCAAACGTCACATGGTGTAGAGGGCCTTAAAAGCGATAACCCACAACACAGGTGATAAGGCTAAAAAATGATGGGACTCAAAATAATGTTAGGGTATTCAGTTGATAGCATTTAACAGCAAACGGAAGAAAAATGAATTAGGCATAGGCGAAAGTATTGTCAGGAAAACCAGATGAATCAACGCGACGTAGTATTCAGGTCATAAGAGCGATAAAATGAAATCGGGATGAAAAACTAAAAGAAGATGACAACTAAATATATTCCGTTCCAGACAAAGTACACAACTAGTAAGTACATGGGCGATGAATGAGTCAGGCATGCGCGGTCAACAACTAAAATTACTTGAAATCGTGATTCTGGATAGAAGTCAAGACGGCATAGGCCGTGAATTAAAGGAAGCTTTCTTTATAACTCAAAAAGGCTCAGGGTGTGTGAGTGAAGCGTCTAAAAGGCTCTACGAGAGCGAATTTGCCTTCTTAGATGCCCTTTGTTAGAAGCTGAGTTCGAAGCCTTCTTAGAAGCTGAGTTCTAAATATCATAGCCTTTGCTTTCCGTCTTTACTGTTCCAACAACACCAACACCCATTCGCTAAAATTTTGAAACCACACTTTCATATGTCTATGACCGCCGTTATGCTGTCTTGTTTTGCATAAATTTCGAAAACCGCCCCTCACGCAAAAAGATATTTCAGCACTAACGTAAGCCTGAAATTGGAAAAATAAAAACTGACTTCATTTACGCTGTGCCCCGTAAGTGCCGAACTCCGCAAGATGAAACGTAGATATTGTATTTCGTTTTTACTTTGCTTTTTTCATTTCGTTGTTTATGCTTCAATGTCCATCGATGCTAAATAACAGCTCTTGAATTATTTTTTCCTGTATCAACTTATCTTTTGATCTTTCGTTTTTCACTTATAAAGACTTTTCTCTTCGTAAATAAAACAAAACACGGCGGCCTTCCTAAACGACACATTGAATGAATCCATGTGATCAGTCGTAGGTAATTCACGATATTATTCAGCGACGACTTATTGCTCTACTGACCTAAGGCCAGGCTGCAATATTTCATCTGCAAAGCAAATAACACACTGCACCCATGAGATAAAAACAAACAAAACCGAAACACTATACATTAGCAATTCCTCTCAGTAAAGTCGCAAATAAGAATAATTGATTCACAGGAAGGGAAAGGCGCAGTATCTTTCACACTTGTGTCTGTGGACACCTGAACCGCGCCGTAGGGGTAGGGAGGAAGGTGGGAGTGAAAGTAGAAAGAGTGAAAGAGGAGCCGTAGTGGAGGGCTACGGAGTAATTTCGACCACCTGGGGATCTTTAACGTGCGCTGACATCGCACAGCACACGGACGCCTCTTCGTTTCGCCTCCATCGAACAGCATAACCTCATTTATGTATAAAAAACTCTTTACAGGAGTCAGACTATGTGCGAGAGAAATCAAACATAGGAGAAGTGGACGAATTATTAGGTTGGCTGATGAGATTTGAAAAACGGCGGCGTTGAGGTGTACCTTGCCACTCAGGGTGGATGTCTTCGGCAGTCGATTTTGCGGGGCAAATTTCTGAACCCGAGCACTAAGTGAGAGGGGAGGAAAATATCGATGATGCTAAGGACACGCCAATGCGATTAACCTCTCCAAAACAAAATAATATAGGACACAAGAACTTGTTCACTTATTTCTTTCTTAAGTCAGAGCTCCCGTATTTTACTTCCTCCTTATGACCTCACGGCGCCAGAGACGCGACCCGGTTCGATGCGTCTCAAAAGCGGCAGCAAGGAGCCGCTGTGCTCGTAAGTGTGCTGCGTTAATGAAGGCGCCCGCTTTTAATTTTGGCCTTCGGTCCTGACTTAATTTTCAATTTGGATGCAATCACTTTCCTCTTGGTTGGCGTGGCACGCTCTCTCCGCTCGCGCTGAGGGCCGAAACTCGGTGCGCGTGACAGTGCAGCCGAGAGCTATAAAACGTACCCTACAGACCTTTTATTCGCCAGGTCTCCTTTTTTTCTGCGGATGCCTCCGCTTTTAACATGCAAAGGGAAGTACAGTTCTTGGCTATATCAACAATAAAGTGATTTCCTGCGACCAAGTAATACTACCGCATGTTTAAAACCTCACCGACGAGTAAATTATTTTCAATTGGAGAAAGGGGTTATAAAGTCACGTGTAATATGTCCAGAAGGAAAATTACTCACGGAAGTGCCAAAATATATTTTGTCATGCATTTTCTCTGCAGCAAAATGTTTTTAAGAGGCCTGACCGAGCGAATATTTAGAGTGTGGCTGTGACGCGTGCGTTTGGCTGTTCTCTGGATGTTGCCACTCGGAAGGTAAAAGCCTCGAGAGGCTGCGCACCAAAAAGCAAAAGTTGCAGGAAGCCCGAACATGAGTAAATATGAGCCATGCGGGCGTGACATTGGAGTCCAAGCGGGTTAGCACTCGAATGACGTCAGAGGTAAGCACCGTTTTGCCGGCTGCCCTCCTGTCACGGCAATACAATGACCGATTTGCATTTGTAGGAAGGAAGACGCACCAACGTGAGCAGCACTGTCGCCGTACACAAGATCCTACAGTGTGCGATGACAACCGACTCGCCTAATGACGCCAGGTTTGACCGAGTATCTCCATCACATGAAGGCTGCGTATGAACGCAAACAGCGTAAATTACAGACGTAGGAGGCAGCTTTGGGACTAAGTGGACCTTCCGGGAACTCACATGATAGAATCGGGCAGTAAAACGCTTAGTGTAACAATTCTTGCTCAATAACGAAGCATATGATTTATCTTAGTATTGATAAATATTTTACGCCGCGCAGACTGAATGGTATTAAGTTCACACGAATAAAATTTAGGATTTTTATAGTTGTAAACAAACAGTATTCAAGTAGTTTAAGAACAATTAGGAAGACGCTGAAGCTATCGCTTTAATAACTTCGCCTTCAATACCTCTCAATTATTTCCGCGAATACTTGTGTTTTTTAGTTATTCTTTAATTAAAGCAAGGATTAGTATGTGTACCAGTGTCTTAGCACGGCCTTTTAATTTCTAGAATGTTTAGAAACCGTTTTATTAGACATAAGACATTCACATTAGACATTCACATGAGCGGCGACAAATGACCAAAACAGGAACTGCACATGATTAACAACAAAGAAAAGAAAAAGGGCGAAGACAAAAGCATCTCTTCTGCCCGAGCTGGAAATGTCGCCGGTGGGACACGTCAGAACCCTCTTTCTCACGGCGGGGTTTGAAACATCAAACTACCTTTTCGGTTTGGATGGCGCCGCTACTAAACTCAAAACTGATCGCGACAGCCAGGCCCCAAGAAACGTGCAGAAAGGAAAGATTGAAGCCACAAGATAATAATAAAATCCAACACACTGTTCTCTAATACAACTTCAACACGTTAAATGGTGTAGTTATTAATATACCAAATAGATGACTAAAATAATTGATAAGAACCTAAATCCTCCGTAGTATGGCCTGTATTAAAAAGAGGGAACAAAGGTGATTGCTCAAGTTACACACGATTAGCTATCATATCTGCGCTTGCATACATTCGAGAAAACAAGTAAACTATATCGTGCACTAGTTTCGCGAAAATTATTCCCTGTATAATCTAAACATTACTGCTACACTAAGAAAAGAACCAAAGCTGTGCTTTTAGAATCCCCAAATTGTGTCAGCTCTGCAGCCAGAAACAGAGAGAGCGATAAAGGAAGCTTTATTAAACCATCAATTTTGAGAATTTTTCAACCTCTGGATAGCTGCCGGCAAGCATCCCATCGAAGCTGGAGGTGACCGATACTTGCATTGTAGCTTCGTTTTGTGTATCTCTGTCCGAGCTGATCATCAGAGCCTCCCGTGTGTCTTAAATTCTGATCCCCCTGAATTCTTTTTTGAACTGTATACTTGTCCCTATCCTGTGATGACGTTTGCATGTCTCCTGCAATGTTTGCAATCTCCATCAATTTGTTTACAATGTTAGAAATCGGGTATGGTCGCGAAGAAATTGGGCATAGGCAAAACCAGATGTATGCGATAAGGGACAAGGCGGGCAACGTCATCACGAATATGGATAAGATAGTCAAAGTAGCCGAGGAGTTCTATACAAATCTCTATAGTAGCCAAAGTAGTCAGGACCGTAATGAGATTGGTGGTAGGGAAAGACAGTCAGACGTTCCACCAGTGACGAAGGAGGAGGTCAAGAAAGCATTAGAAACTATGAAAAGGGGGAAATCAGCTGGAGAGGATCAGATAACTACAGATTTGCTGAAGGACGGGAGGGATATCGTGCTATAAAAACTGGCCACCCTGTATACGCAGTGCCTGGTATCATCGACGGTACCGGAACCATGGAAGGATGCAAACATTATCCTCAATCATAAGAAAGGGGAGTCTAAGGACCTTAAAAATTACAGACCAATCAGCTTACTGTCTGTTACGTATAAGGTATTTACTAAGGTAATCGCTAATAGAATCAGGACAGCCTTAGACTTCAATCAAGCAAAGGATCAAGCAGGGTTTCGGATACGGTACTCTACTATCGATCATATCCATACCATCAATCAAGTGATAGAAAAATGCTCGGAATATAACCAGCCCTTATACATAGCATTCATTGATTACCAAGAGAGTTCTACTTAAGTTGAGGACCACCCAGAGGGCTATGGAACGAAAAATGTTAGGGGTAACATTAAGAGATAGGAAGCGTGCAGAGTGGGTCAGAGAAATAATTCAAGTTTCCGACATTCTAGTGGAAATTAAGAAGAAGAAATGGACATGGGCAGGACATGTAGTGCGAAGAGAGGATAACCGATGGTCGCTTACGGTAACAAACTGGATTCCAAGGAAAGGAAAGCGTAGCAGGGGACGGCAGAAATTTAGGTGGGCGGATGAGATTAAGAAGTTCGCAGGGGTCAAGTGGATGCAGCTAGCACAGAACCGGGTTAAGTGGAGAAATATGGGAGAGGCCTTCGCCCTGCAGTGGGTATAGTCAGGCTGATGATGATGATGATGATGGTCGCGTCTGCAACGCTACTCAGTACTTCCTCTCTTTTGCTCGAGATCAGCGTTGAGATAGAGCTTTCAACCTATCGTTGTTTTATAGTTGGGGGGGAGTGAAGGGAAATTCTAGCAGGCTTAGAAAGAGAGAGTTAAAGCCTGTTCATTCTCCGTTTCATTCGTTGACAAAGACTGCTGCGTGGGGGCTCAGGCAAGGTGAATCTAGCCCTCGATTTGGTTTTTCCCTAGGATTTTTGCTGGCTCCGAACAGACGCGACCGCAGTTGAAATTGTTAATTGCTCTCTTGGAGTCGCTTACTATCTTCATGGCATGTTCTTATGTGCTAGCCAGTACAATGGCCACTTTTGAAGCAACTATGAAACTATTTGTGGCCCTGTCATGTTCTCATCAGATGCTACCGAAACCTTGTCCCTTTTTTCTTCTTATTCGGCTGCGTAAACTTGAGAGTGCGTATTTTCTTCCTTCCAATCTTCATCTCTAAGTGATCTCTAATACTGCCCTATCTCTTTCCTCGTGATGCAAAGTGTGCAAGTTCTTATGGGGAGCGGGAAAATCTTGATTTTATTCCTAATGTGGACCGGAATGCCCTCCCTTAGATTTGCTCTTTTAGCATTCAACGCAAATTTCATTTAACATATACCGGCCGGTTTCGTCACCATTAATTATATTTGCTTACGCCCACATGTTCGTAAGGTCTATCTGGTCTTGTGTTGGAAACCTCTAGGCTTAGTAACCTGCCCGTGGACGTACCCAACGGAACCAAGCGCAATTTTGGTACATTTTTGGTAATTCCGTCAAGCTTTCTCTCTCGTATTTGTTAACCCTACCGATGACGAATGCCTGGGTGAGCCTGAGAAGGCTGACCTCTCTCATGCCAGATCTTCGGTTCGCAATTCGCCGAATTAAGCTTCTTCTCTGCTGCACGCTCACCTTCAACCTGGGGATGGGATTAGTTGCTCTATTCGTTGCAGTGTCGCCCCATGAGTAAGATGCGAATCTAGTCTGTTTGCTTTACCATGCCCTCTCCTTTAATTTACTCGTAGGTACCCTTCGCTATCCAGACAGTGAAGTAATCTGCGCAGGTGTCGTGGTTGACATTTTCTATTTTCTCCAGACGTTGACCAAACATGGGGATGTTGAATTGCGTCGGTGATAGGATTGGCCCTTGAGGTGTTTATCTGTCAAATAATGTGCATTGCTTTAATGTGCAAACAATTTCAACTGCACAAGAAGGGGTATTGCAGATGACAAATTCAGTATTGTAGCTGATAAAGCCTAGTTCATATAACTCTTATGAAGAACCTACTGCCCTCTGGACAGATTAGTTTCTCCTATGTGCAGAAGGAGCATATACCTTCTGTGTAGTACAGCAATATTACTGATTTCATTTTATCTGTATTTGAGCGGCGACCATACATTTGGCTATTTTCGACAGAAATGTGTGCTCTTTATTTAGGTGCACAGCAACAATATTTTTACCACTCCGGCGGACGTTGTACTAATAGAGTGTGCGAAGTATCATCTAAGTATATTCATTAGTTCGTTTTAATTCCCTTTTCAAATTGAAGGCTTCCGTAATACTGCCTCACAAGTACATCACTTGATTAGAAGAATCGTTCACTCTGCAGCCTAGAAAGTAAAGTATACGCGGGCCTAGACGACGCTAAAAGATGCCGAACATGACAGTGTTCCGCGCTCCTCCCGTCACGTGAGGCTGCATCGAATGGCCTTGACTTCGAGGTTCATGCTTGTTTGCTGTCCAAGATTAATGCTGGGTAAAATAGCTTCTGGGATTTATAACGCTTTCACGTTGCTCTGCTTAATGTACGATTAAGTGTCTCTCTTGTTTTGTGTGAGTCTTTGTGAGTCGTAGAACTTTAGAGTTAAAGTTTATAGTAAGAGTCATGGAGGGCAGTAGCTTTTCACTAGCCTGGCTTGGGATTTTTCGGCCGAGCTCGTAACCGGGGTCACTTGGGGAGCCGTGCCACTCCATGGACGCTTACGGCTTTGCTCAGGGATCCCCATCGTTGTTCAGAGCGCTTTTCTGCGAAAACAGCACGGCGAAAGGATTCGAAAGCACTCCTGACACAGCTTCGGACCACGTACCGTGAGGCGGTTGTACCAGAATGAATCCTGAACCAGGGACGTAGACAAGAGAAGGGGGGGGGGGGAGGGGGAAGGGTCCTTCTTAGAACCCCCCCCCCCCCCTCCGAATTTATTTGAAGGCTGCATACCCCCCTTCTCCGTCTCCTTTTGAGTTTTTTCTCGCCCATTCTTTTGAAACCGGCGGCCCGCTTCTGCTAATAACCTTATCAGGGCCCCTTGCAAAGCCTGTCCCTTTGTAAGGTGTATCTGCATCAAACTCCCTTAAGTGGGGACTAATCATCTATCCGGTATTTTTCCTGGTACTGCCTCTTTTACTTCTTTTGCAGGCCACAGGATCCCTGGTTCGAGGCCGAGAAATACCTACTGAAGAGCTTTTTTTCTTTGTGTTCACTCAATGACCTACTTTCTTCTCACCCATCCTCCCCTCCCCACTCCTTCTTCTTCTCGCCCACTTTCCCCTCCCCGGTTTTCCTTCTTCGGAAGCAAAAGCGTATTTAAACCCCTGCCAGTGATGATTGCTTTGCCCAGACGAAGACAAGTCCATTTGTCAAAACGTTCGCTCGACATGCGAACTGAACATTACCCTTGTTCAGTGCTCCTTCATACCGTGTAAACCATCTTCTTCCTCTCGTTCTACCTGGATCCTCATAACGCGGTGATATTTTAAAGGCGCTAAGCGTAGCTTTGTCTGCATTTTTTGTTCCCGTACATCATTTCTGAAATGATTCTGAAGCAAATTAATGGCTTAAAACGCGGCATGAGAAGCTGCGACGTCCAGTCGAAAACTAGGGCGTTCTTCAGTGAAAATTACACAGCGCCACAACGCGTCTTAGGCGGCGAAAGAAAAGCCACGCAACCTTCGCTGTAGGCGGCCATATGCGTTAGAGGTGCTCTTCTGCTGTTTTATACCTGAACGATCGTCCAATCAGGTATCAACAAAAGAATCGCGGTTCTGCTTTCTTTAACAACTTTTTGCCATAAAATAAATACATTTTAAAGGCTGCCTTTTGCCCAGCAACAATGAGGACCACAAAATGCGGTGCGAAAGTGGGTACCCATCGCAGTACAAGGTATCTGGGGTTCATTTGAGCGCGAAAATAGTGTCTTTCATAATCAACACCCAACCAGTAACGCTAGTTATGGTAAATTTTATGTTGATGAGAAAGCGCTTCTGGTCATTGGAATGTTGCTTTTATTCTTACCTCTTTACACGGGGAAGCTGGGCAAAGGAAGTCGCCCTGACATAGGTGCATTTAACCAACGTATGATGCTGGAAAGTCACATCACGTTCTCACAATAATGAAGCTTGTCATTGTACCAGACAAGGCAGCGCCAACATTATGCTCTGCTGGACACGTCGTGTTTTCCCTTCAGCGTTGATGGCTTGTCCATTTGCTTCTAGCTGAGCATGACCTAGCCATGGAAAATCGATGCATAAGCGGCCTATTCGTCGTTGGTTCCTGTCAGTGAACGGTAAGCACCCCTGCGTGACCTGCTTTCCTGAGTGCCTGTCGTGCGAGACAGGCTAAGGAGCAGTCGAATGAGGTTTTCTCTGCTGGCCTGGTCATTTCTGTTTTCAACCCATTGGTGTGACGTTTGTTCCCCTTGTTGTGCTTCTGTTTCGTTTCTTGCGTTACATCGTCTTGCCGCAGACGTAAGTAAATGGATAGAACGGTTGTCTTCCTGTTAACTGCGCAAAACTATAAATGACTCTGTTCGAAAAATAAATGACTGGTTGGTTCTGTCAACATATTGACCGGCATGGTGTTAGGCTCCAAGTTTTGTATTACTGCCATTAGTGTTTTTTTTGTTACAACACAGCTCAGTTAGTTACCTCATCATGATGGCTGATGTGAACTGTGTAGTTTGGGTCTAGCTTCAATATACCATAAATGAAAGCTGCATTTTTCCCTTTCAGGAATTTTCACATTTACCATTACATTATAGGAGTATGCACCTGTCACAGTGGTAGCCATTGTGGTGCAAGTATCACGGTGAAAGGATAAAAGCGTATTTAATCGCCTTATCCTTGCCTGTCCCACCTCTAACTGCAGACGTCTTCTGCATGATAAAGTGGTGCCAGTAACTTCACTTTAATAATTCTCGAGGATACTAGTATACTCTAGATTTTGCAAATCCGCATGAGTGAAAACAATTTATTATTGACAGCTGTGCGTCTTGGAATTACTTCTGTGATATATATTTATCGTCAAGAGAAGTGTAAATTTCTCGCCGTTGTTGCGCCATCACAATTAAAGGAGCTATTTTTTCTCATCTTCATGAAGAGAATTTAGAAAAATCTGCATATTTGACCTAGCATTTTGACGGGCTTCTCAGCTAAACAAATCGATGAGCTTTCCAACGCGCCGATGAAGTTCTTTCATAACCAGCTATATGTAACAGTATCCGCTACATGGTTGTGCTGGCTACAGTGCCGTTTAAACTTTGAGGAACGAGGGAAATGAGTGACGTATCGACGATGCTTAAAAAACAGCGCTGCCAAAGACCGCACGACTCTACTCGGCTTAGGAGAGCCATCGCCTTCATATCCGCACATCTTTACTGCGTCTCATTTGCACACATTTCTCATTTTGCAGCTATTTAAGAGGTCTCCCCTCGCACAAAGAAGCGTATTGAGAATCTGTAGACTTGCATTATTCATGTCTGAACATAACGTGCGGTACCAGAACGTCAAAAATAGGAACTCGATCTTCAGTTCCTGCCACAAACTTAATTTAGCGCGCGCCAATTTTGTTCACGGAACGTTTCTCCTTTTGCGTAAAATTTTTTGACCATATAGCCTACTGATTACAGTTAACTTTTTGAGAGCGCGTGATATAGCTGTGGAACGCATAAAAAAAACTCCAAAAGCAATGTTTACCCAAGTAAAGATCAAGTGGCTTCCTTCGTGCGGAACCTGAAGTACAGGGTGAGAAACATCGCGCCCAGAGAAAAGAGGCAAGGGAGTCAGATGCCATATTTCGCACTGCGGTACGACGAAAGTTGACACACGCTTCAGATGTGGGCTGTATAGCTTATTACTTTAAGGAGAAGAAGAGCATTTCAACCGGAGCTTTACTCAAAGCTGTTTGCGTAACGACTCCATTTCATTAGAGAAACTTGGGTAAAAAAAAAAATGAAAGGTTCTATACGTGGGATCAAATATGTACAGACAGAATTGCTGTACGGAAAATAATGCAATGATATGGCATCTGTCGGGAGGCCATTCTGAAGTTCTCTTTTTTTCTCTCTCTCTCTCTTTTGGATATGGAATCACGTTCTTACGTTACGAAACAAGCACAATGATTACCGACTGAACTAATCTATGTATGCGAGAATGTTCAAGTAGTGGATAAGAAACGGAATAAAATGCTCTTACTACGTCCGTCACGCGTCTTCAGCCGCATGCCAAAAATATTTAAATTAGTCTGGCTTCAGCGGTCAAAACGCCCAAAAAGAAAGAAATCATAACTGGAGTTTTAGGTTTCAACATTTAACGAGCAAGACCTATTGCGCATAACGGAGACCCCTCTCGGAAACTTATGGCTAATCTGCGAGCAGAGCTGCTATCCACTATGTCTGTTCAGCCCATCTACGAGCAACCGCCGCCTGAGTCGCATAGTCGCAAAGTAATCCGGAGGGAGGTAACTTATACCATACGTCTCTCAATCGTATATACGAATAACGAGCTAATTGTTTATGGATTTTATTTCTGCTTGTCTCATAAAACCCAGCACATCTCTTTACCCAAGAAAGAATATTAAAAACATATAGATATGCGATGAGACTCACCGGTTATCACTTGATTGAATGTTTGAGTGTTGAGTGGAATTTGCCCTACATATATAACTCAGGTTATTCAGCTTGCCTAACTAAAATCCAATAATATACTGTCCGATATTCGACCGTTACTAGTTTGTATGTATATAAAGGGAGCAAACATTTTTCTGATCATTTCCTTGGCTACCGCCAGGAAGAAACTTACTGTAGCTGGAATGTAGACATCCTCCAACGATACCTTCCAGCGGTGCAAGTTGTGCAAAAGTGCTGTTGCAAAAACCATCCATACATAATCACTTAAAACAGTTGTGCGAATACTCTGCAATCTCTTTTTTTTATTTTATTTTGCAATATATATATATAATAGTTCTTACTTACCAACTAGACTCTCGCCTTGGTTGGGGAAACCTGAAGCAAGCAAACTTGATTCCTGTCCTTTTTGTCGAACCTCTCTTTGTTTCTGAAGAGCGTGTATTAATCATTCAGATTACTGAATCTATGCGTGAACAAAAAACATATGCGCGAACAGAAACCGATAAAACAAGAGAGAATAATATATCGAAATTTCTCCCAAGAAGCAAATAACATCTTTTATTTACGGGAAAGGAGCAATCCCTTCTAACGCAGTCTTTCTGAATGTCATTCGTTAACAGCTGCTGTACCTTTTTATTCCACCTAGACATTATACTATTATATTCATCACGAATCGCGGTGAGCGTAAATACCACATTTGTAATAATCTTTTTCCTCACTGACTCAACTGCTACTTTGTTCTTTGCTAGAACCTAATTGTTATCAACGCGTAAAATTCACTAGCATGACCTGAAAGCCATGCTGGAAAACAAGCAAACTGAATTTAATTGTACATATATTCATGGTGTCCCAGTTAAAAAGGTCCGAAGTTCAAAAAAAAAATTGTTTCGGCTCAGCTGAGCTATTCCCGGTTATGCAAACGAAAGATTTCTTTTACTTTGTTACGCTGTATTGCTAAGCCAGGTTAGACTCGCATAGATAACCTAGTTTAAAGAGCGAAAGGTCGATTAAGTGTGGTCAGACACAATATGCTTGCTGCTTTATAACTGCTCCATGGCTTATGTAGTGTATACTGCTGGGCTAGTTGGTGGTGGTTATCAAACATTATGGTATCGCAGCGCTTTCAGACAAGGACAGAGGACTAGGGACAGTTGTGCAGCGCAGTTGTGTGTGTCCCTAGTCCTCTGTCCTTGTCTGAAAGCGCTGCGATACCATAATGTTTGCTCCATGGCTGTCTGCAACCGTCAAGGAAGCTCAGCCGAAGCAATTGTTCCAGCAAGCGAATCCTCCTTGGCAGTCTATAGACCTCAAGGACAACACACCACAGCCGCGCCTAGAAAACAACAGAGCATTGAAGGACTCTGTCGACATGAAGGTTTTGAGGGTATATTGAAAGGGGAGTTCCAAAGGAACGATCCAGGTGGGCAGCGGTGGCGGTGGAGGAAAGGGGTAGGCATGGGACTTGAAGGTTATAGGGCACAGCGTCAGGCAATACATATCTGTGGAACTGGTGCATATCTCCACGGCAATACATATCTGTGGAGATATGCACCAGTACGGAACAAATTTGCCAGGCGTGTGAAGAGAAAGAAGTAGCAGGTTTACAAAATAGAAGGAGAAAATTCTAGAGGGCATTTTGGACCACTAAAGTGCGACGAGCCGAAAGCCATTATAGCGTGGTGAATGGTAGCCTTTCACTACGGCACCTCTTTCTCCATCTCTTTCACACCCACCTTTCCTTCTTTTTTTACGGCGTGGTGCATGTGTCTGCAGATAACTGTGACGGATACCGGGCTTTTTCGATCTTGTAAATCAATTTCAAACACCGCTGATGCCTGCTGTACTAACGCCTCCTAGACATCTTGGTCTGCTTCTTTTCTGCTTTTGTTTGCTGTGTGATGCGGCGTTCGAGGAAGCGGAAAATCAAAGGGCGCATGGACGCATGTATCGGACGCCCGGCGCGGTCAGCCTCATATATGCATGACTCGCCTGGTGACGTCATGATCAGTCGTGACGGTACATTGCGCGCCTCTTGACTCCCCTGATGGGGCTGGGGCAGGTAGGTCACTGCCGCTAGCGGTGGGGGCTTGCCTGCCACCGAAATTTTATCTGTTGTAGGCCGTCATTGCACCTGCCACCGCTTAGGTGGTGTACGACGGCTGTTGTTGCGGCGCGAGTCTTGCTCTCCAATTGCTGAAGGGCGGCTGTTCCTGGCCCTACGGGCTGGGACTGGTAGGTCCACGCCGCTTGCGATAGGGGCTAGCCTGCCACCGAATGTTTATCTGTTGTAGGCCGTCATTGCACCCGCCACCGCTTAGGTGGTGCACGATGGCTGTTGCGGCGCGCGTCATTCTCACCCTCTTCTTCTTCTTTCTTCTCTACTTTCTGTCTTCTGTCTGCACTGGTGTAGGGTGGCGAAACGAAGAGGCGTCCGCGTGCTGTGCGATGTCAGTGCACGTTAAAGATCCTCAGGTGGTCGAAATTACTCCGTAGCCCTCCACTATGGCTCCTCTTTCTCTTTCTTTCCACTTTCACTCCCACCTTCCTCCCTTCCCTTACGGCGCGGTTGCGGTGTCCACAGAAATCAAGTGAGACAGTTACCGCGCCTTTCGCTTCCTATAAATAAATCAGTTCACAGAAAACAAGTGAGACAGTTACCGTGCCTTTCCCTTGCTATATAAATAAATCAGTAGAAATCAGTGAAGGGTGGCTTTTCCTGGCCCTACAGGGCTAGGACGGTAGGTCAACGCCTCTTGCGGCGGGGGCGAGCCAGCCACAGAATTGTTAGGTGTAGGCCGTCATTGCACCCGCCACCTAGAGTCTCCCCTGATGGGGTTGGTACAGGTGGGTCACCGCCGCTTGCGGTGGGGGCTAGCCTGGCGCCGAATTTTTATTTGTTCTAGGCCGTCATTGCACACGCCACCGCTGGTGGCGGACGACGGCTGTTGTTGCGGCGCGCATCTTTCTTTCCCTCTTCCTTTTCTTTCTTCTCTATATTCTCTTCTATCTGCACGAGGCAGCGGATGTGGCTCAGCTACAGAGCCAGTAGCAGGCCCGTGCATTTTCTTTTCCTTCCTACAGCCACAACTACAACAGCACCCGCCACCGCTTAGGGGGCGAACGAAGGCTATTGCGCCGCGCGTCTTTCTCTCCCTCTTCTTTTTCTTTCTTCTCTACTTTCTCTCCTCTGTCCGCACGAGGCAGCGGAGGGCCCCGCCGGGTTGGTACAGTGGTAAGACGCCCGACTACTGTGCCGGAGTACCCGGGTTCGAACACGACCTCTGCGGCTGTGTTTCGGGGGCTGGGGCAGGTAGGTCACCGCCGCTTGCGGCGGGGGCTGGCATGTCGCTGAACTTTTATCCATTGTACGCTGTCATTGCACCCGCCACCGCTTCTGTGGTGGTGGACAACGGCCGTTGTAGTGGCGCGCGTCTTTCTCACCCACTTCTGTTTCCTCCTTGTCTATTTTCGACGCCCGACTAATGTGCCTGAGTACCCGGGTTCGAACCCGACCTCGGCGGCTGCGTTTCGATGGAGGCGAAACGAAGAGGCGTCGTGTGCTGTGCGATGTCAGCGCACGTTAAAGATCCCCAGGTGGTCGAAATTACTCCGTAGCCCTTCACTACGGCTCCTCTTTCTCTCTTTCCACTTTCACTCCCACCTTACTCCCTTCCCTTACAGCGTGGTTGAGGTGTCCACAGAAAACAAGTGAGGCAGTTACAGCGCCTTTCCCTTCCTATAAATCAATCAGTTAAATCAATCTCTTTTGTCTGCACGAGGCAGCGGAGGTGGCTCAGCTACAGAGCCTGTAGCAGGCCCGTGCATTTTCTTTTCCTTCTTCCTACAGCCACAGCAACAACAACGATGGAGGCGAAACGAAGAGGCATCCGTGTGGTGTGCGATGTCAGCGCACGTTGAAGATCCCCAGGTGGTCGAAATTACTCCGTAGCCCTCCACTACGGCTCCTCTTTCTCTCTTTCCACTTTCACTCCCACCTTCCTCAGGAGCCTTCACTTACGGCTCGGTTGAGGTGTCCACAGAAAACAAGTGAGACAGTTACCGCGCCTTTCCCTTCCTATATTTCAATCAATCAAGCAATGGAGCTGGCTCAGCTACAGAGCCAGTAGCAGGCCCATGCATTTTGTTTTCCTTCTTGCTATAGCCACAACAACAACGCATCAAAGTTTACCGGCGTTCTATAATTCGTTTACAGGAAATTAAAGGCGCTGTGTATGTCACTTGAGGAACTCCGCTATCGTCGGGGTAGACAAGGGGATTGATTGAATGCCCTTTATTGAATGGGAAGGCTCATGGCCATGGATGGGGATAAAAGGGAGTAGACAGAATCTTCATTGTTTAGGTCATCACTCGAATCACATTGCTCTAACCAGGCCACTAAGCGAGCCATACTTTGCAAATATCATCTGTGTGTTAGCATCAGTTCCTAGAAGGGAACGGTTGTTCTCAGGCGGTAGGGTTCGATCTCGGAGCGTCCAGTAGAAAAAGCAGGGCAATCCCAGAGTAAATGAGATATGACGCCGCGAGTTAGAGTAGTACAGTGGGGGCACGTAATCATTTTCTCCGTATACTGACGCCAGCGGGCCATAATACGTTGAGTGTAAGCCGCATGGGCGATGAGCTTATTCAAAAAGACTTCTTGACTTCAGGTGAGGTGGGTTTTTCTCGTAAAAGGTGGGTCTGGTGTGGCCACCTGCATGCGATGCTGACTGAGGCTACGAAGACTGGTCTGAATAGAGGGCATAATGGCAAGAGAAGGGATGAGTTGCCCTCCCAAGGTCGAATAATGATGAAGCAAGGGGGGTGGGGAAGTAAATGTGGACATCCCACCTGCCAAGGCAGCCGCGGCGAGACAAGGGGAATTATGAAGAGCGTTGCACAATCCGGGGCGTGGCGCAGTTGGTAAAACGCTGGGCTAAGGATCCAAGGGCTGCAGGACAGTGTTTATTAATCTATTTTTAACTCTCGCTCTCGAAAGCGTGACACCTCTGCTGAGAACCTTCCATCGACAACGATGATGCATTAAAGGCTTTCTCCTTAAAATCGGAACAGCCCGTAAGAAGTAGCGAGTGGTACTGGCTCTGTGCTCGACACGGGCGAAGATGAAAAAGCGCGGCGCCGATTCCGCGCGCTGCATATAAGGTCAAATTATCCGAGCCGATAACCTTCGTGCGAAAAGGCCGGTAAAAGTTTGGCTTTAGAAACTTACGCGTTCTTGGGAACTGAAGTTTTCTGAACGCTGCTAGGATTTGTTTAGAGCAGGCGGTAGTATTTTTTGCATTCAGCCTTCATTAGGAGCCAGAATTAGCTCTGCGAATACGGAAATTGTCGAGAGCCAAGAAAATGCTCCGGCCGAAGTGCTTGCTACGCCTTAGCTATAGCATAACCCTTTCTGTGCAGTAAGATTGGTATCCGGTTAAGGCTTTTTAAAATTCTGGGACTGTGCGCCTTAATGCGCCGTGCTTTCAGAGCTCTCATCCATACTGTCCTTAAACGCTGCCAAATTTGCGACTTCAATGCTGCTCACGACAGTTTCACTTTCGCTGTAGATTTCTGGATAAGCGTCAACGACTGCTGACAAAAAGCTTGTCCGGCGCGTCGGCGTCAATTGCTACCGGTTGCCTCCTAGACAGCAGCACCTCAACGGTCTGCTGTGAGCAACATTGAAGCCGCGAATGTGTCAGTGCTTTAACCAACCGCGGAAAAGTGTGGCGCAAACATGGCTCTGCGGGCACATGGAGAGCCTGGTCACGGGTTCTTTTTTTAAACTTCTGCGGCTTTCACTTTCGCTAAATAAAAGCAACTGCTCCAAGGACGTTTTATCAGAAATACCTCGGGAGAACTATTTTTGTGGCTCTCGACAACGTTCCCATTTCCGCCACAGCTTAGGGAAGTGCTTTCAAAGATAGTTCGTTAATTTCGACTGCATTATTATTCTTAAAAGTTAAACTGACAAACTCTAGTGGAATCATTAGACACCTTTTTACAACACTTACTTAATTTCGACTGTGAATAAGGGTAGATTAAATAAGAAAAACTGGCCTACCTTAGTACTTGCATTACTGCATATCAGCGCTTGGAACGGCTTGCGCTCAGCGTTATGTTGTCAGAATTTGGATTAGGCCTCTCAGAAATTCGTCAGCTGGTGTAAATACGGCCCCTGGCATCACTCGCCATACAATGCTGTACGCTACTCAGCTCTCTATGTGACCATGACGAAGGTGACTATGCGCGGCATGCTACACGAACCTGTACTCCACTTAGCCTTACATCTGTTACGGAAAAACAAACGGCGAAAGCTTCTGAATGAGTGATAGCGCCGTCGTTTGTGGCGAAAGGAATTGCGAAATATTTTTCATCACGAAACATTGCCTACGATGCCAGTCGAACTGCATATGGTCCACTACAGTTCTTGAATACGCGGAAGTACGCAGTAGAGGCTCGTGACCACGATTGAAGATCTCAAATGTTCTTGTCACAGCCCGAGCACACACGTTCACATCTACACATTGACACTGGCTGTCATAAATTCCCCGATATGATGCAGCGGATCGAATTCACAAATCGATTTCATCCCACCTAACAGACAGTCAGACCCGCTCACATAAAAGGCGCGTGCTGATATGTCGAAGGAGATTTTTATGTAGAGGCGTTCACCAACAGTACAATGTTCAGATATATTTCAGTTTTAACGGTACCGTACAGCCATTTCTAGGATAGGCAAGAAAAGGTATTTGATTCATGCCATAATGAGGGACTGAGGGAAAAAATAGGCCAAAATTTCGCGATCGTAGAAAGAACATTGTGAATTTTTCTGAATATTTCATAGGAAGAATAATTTTCTTGTAAGCCATAAAGATAGAATATTCAAGTAGTAGTTTTTACGAGGATCACACGCGAGCTTGAGCGTATGTTCAGGAGCTCAAAGGGGAACGAACAAAAATGTCGTCTTTTCTTTGTGCAACCAGAGGAGTTCAAATATTGCCGAGCATGCGGGAAGGTTAGAGAGCAGTCGTCATATCGAATTCCAATGAGGAAGGCTGGCGAGGCACAATATCGCACGGTGTGCCCAAGGGACACAGATCTGAACCAGCGATGCCGCTTGGAAGAATTTCTATTTTGCCGTCGCTGCACTGGCCTTATTGTAGAATTCCAAATTCACACTGGCGGCTCATAAAGAAGATACACAAAGCGTACGTACAACATCGCGACAAGCGTTTGCACGACCTCGCATTTTCAATATTGCTCGTCCACGGTTGAGTCAACCAAATATATGCAGAAAAGAATGGCATCGATAACGCGACGTCGCCTGCATTTTACGTCTCAAGACTGACAATATTAAATTTGACGCCGCTTCGAAGATGCGCATTATAAAATGCAGGGTTGGCCAACACTGCGAACCATACGCGCAACAGAACACAATAGATTAGATGAAGCTGCTAGTTCAACATAGTGAAATTCTCTTAGATGAATATGATCAGTGTGTAACGAGTGGTACGGAGGTAGTCGTCCCTCGTGTATATTGGATATTTTGATGAGAAAAGTTAGTAAATAGAGACATTTCAACGACTCCTTTTACGATGACCTTACGCAATCAAATGATAGTGGGTTCAAGAAGAGGGCTTTGTCGGGCTGGCTGGTTCATGTTGAATGGAAGGAAGGAACAGCTCATGTGTCTGTATCGCCTTCTTATACGTCCCATCCGCTTGAGCTGTTCCTTCCTTCCATTCAACATGATAGTGGAGCTTACCGGAAATATTTCAGCCAACTTTCATACACGTAAATGTCGATACGGAAGTAACATACGTCCATTTTGGTGTTTATGTTGATATTAACGTTTGTTGCTTTCCGACTTCAGAGATGGTGTCATTTTTTCAGGTGACTTACACAGCCGGTTGACTGCTTTTGATAATAGAACATATGTGTGCGATAATAAAGAAACCTTAGAAGAACAAAAAGCCCTACCTCTCCTCGATCGCTCAAAAAGAAAGATTTCGCCCAGGATATTTGAAAGTGTACCTGCCGACAGAGTAAAAAAAGAAAGAGTATTAGTTTACTTCTAATCAAATTTTTGAAAATTCGCATAATAGCATGAGGAACCGTTGTTCATAAGGAACCATATGCAGTGTATAAATTATTTCACAAAGAACACGAACGGAAGTTTGAGAATCATAGTTACGCGTAATGTTATGCATATCAAATAGAAGCACTGTGAATAACAGGAGATAGGAATAAGGAGATCTGATAAAAAACTGAAGCTAAGGAAAAGCGCTTTAATTTTGATAAATGTTTTCATATCTAGTAGACATTTTATACCTTTGAGCTAGTAATATGGAATTCTTCTTAGGAATTTTCTCTGTGCTTTCGCCTACACCAGCGCTGCTTATTTGCAGGTGAAGACAAATTTAGCCCCGAATAATGTATTTGGAAGCGGCTTAGATGCCCAACGAACGCGATCTTTTGCTCTGGCGTCCCTTCACCGGAGCAGTTCATTAAGAAGTCTCTTATACCTCCCGTTGGATTAACACAGGGATGTATCATTAAATACCTTTTAATTTCTTCATTGATAGTTCAGACGAAACTTTTTTGAGAGTTTTATTTTTGTATGGAGCTAAAAATAATTTTAGGACCTATATTTTCTCGTTCTTGGCGACTCGGTAGAAATTTCGAGTCGCAGCAGTGAAATCTCGCGGGAAGTAGAGATCTCTGGCTGCAACTGAGATAATGTTTATGTTATGAAATAGATGTTTGCATTAACTGTGAATATAGCACATTCCTCAAACAATAACTCTGAGGGCGCTGATTGTGTGCCACTCCGGAACCTCTAATTACTGCCAAATTTCGTGGTCTAAGATCAAAGAGAAGCGTCACCTCTTCATTCGAAGAAGTGACGCTTCTTTTTAATTTTAGACCACCACCCAATATTCATATGTTGGAAAACATTTTCACCCACTGTGCAATATCGTTTTTCTTTTTTAGCACAAGTAGCCCGCAATAACTCCAAAACAAAAATTTAGACAGAGATAATACACACTTTATTGGGCCTTCCCTTACCACACTTTATTTGCATGATCTAATTAGGGCACGTAATAAGGAACCCGTTGTAGAGGAAGTCTATGTTAGAAACAAAGCGTCACGAAGCACAAAGTGGTTTCTCTTCCCAAGCCACACTGCTTTAGCTTTTGTGATGAAGGAAACTTAATTTACTTTTGGGTTAGGACGGATGCTGTGTTGAAATTGTCTCATGGTGAAGCTATTCATTGCCTTTAAACCAGCCACTATTAGGTAGATGTTTGTTTTCACCGGGCGAGTTATTATTTGTTTACTGTGGATATTTTAGAAACGGTGGTAATTCAACGCGGCAAAAGTCATAATGGCCAGGGGTACTAGACGACACAACTCAGCACCCTTAAATAGACGTTGCAACCGCTGTATCTTCTGTCTTTCCGAGCAGGCGCGTTATTTATGGGGCAGGTTGAGAAAAATGAAACAATCGACGCAGTTTGAGCAGATGGTCTGTTTATTGACAGGAATATGAAAATATACTTTCAACACAAGTGAGTCAGTCACATGAATAAAGAACGGGTGTCGCATGGGAACGGGAACTTTCTTTCACACACCGTCGAAAGTCCGAGACAAATTTCGCTTCTTGAATCACATCACATTGACTGTTCCAGTTTTTCATGCCGAGACGGCACACACCAGTCATCTTGCCCGAAAAGAGAATTTGAGTCTGTAGTGGCGTCATCTTTCATTCGGTGACCTTCCCTCTCCCATGAGATGATTTAGTTCAGCTCACGCAAGTAGGCTTATCTGCAAGCATTGAAATCGAAAACTCCGTGAGGCTCAGCAAATATTATTCTGCTTTCATTAAGACTTAAGACTATATTGAACAATATGCAACGTCTAATAAATGTGTTGCCTCAGAATGTCTCCACATAAATGAATACGTCTCCATGCTGCACTTTTCAACGTCAGGACGTTGGAGAGTACGGGACCCCTACTGCAATGTTTATTAGGACTACTACAGCAACCAATATTTTAATATAATAAACCAGCCCGCGGATTAGTGACGCCGTTGGTAATCCCTTCCGCCGATCCCTAAATACGAAAATAAGTGAGTCGCTTCTCGATAGTGTCCAATAAAGTAATTCTTGTTCACCTGAGGTGCATCAGTCAAGCGAGAAAGCCTTTTACGAAGCCTTCAGCCCTGAGTAAGTTATGTAAGCCAAAGTATATTCCCAGTCACCAGCTAGCAACAGAGACGCAGACAATTACTGCTGCTGCATGACTCTTTCGTAACGCACGAGTCACTATTTTATATTTCGATTCGCCAAATCATGCCACAAGTACAGCATTTCAGGAGGAACGCGGTCTTTCTTATATGATCAAATCAAGCAAAAGGAACTGACTGGCGCAATGTTTTCTTTCTTTGTGCATAGCCTTCCAACAAAATAAATTAGTCTCTATTTCTCCATAAGGCGCGAAATGTGAACGTGCTAGGTTGATAGAATCGCCCTGATTCGTTCTAAAATAAATAGGCATAGCTATTGCAGCAGGCACATTCGAATGTTTCAGATCTACAGCAACATTATATGCAAGCGCGCAAGTATAAGTCTGCAAGACATAGAATTAAAGAAATATTTATAGAGTTTCCAAAGTGAAATGTTCTGCTTCTGGTCTCGTGAAGTTTGGCAAGACTGCCCTGTAATGCCAGATCCCTGACGCTGGTCGTGGTAATTTTTTGTGGCGAAGGCCTGCTAGGCGATCCTCATTTTCTTCAGATGGTCGATTTGCGGCAGGCTGTGAATTTCCTGTGGGCTTTTTGCCTAATGACTTCGTCTGCATTTTTAATCCTTTTTCTCCTTCGACTTTACGTCCCTTTGCCATGGTAGAAAACCAGTAATTTTTCTCATTATTATCTCCTGCCATCAGGATATGTCTCTCGCTTAAGCCCTTCATGTACATTTAGGCGATGATTATATATCTTACTCTTCTCCTTACGGCTTGCATGTTGTTAAGCACTTGCTGTTAAACACCAACTTTGAGAGCAGTCGCGGCACACAATAACAATTGTTTTAACCCGACCACTGATGGGAAAGAAAATACTAGGAACTCTTGATCTATTTTTATTATTAAAACGTTCATTCAGGTGACCTCGTTTCACTTGTCCGCTCTTGAAACTGCTTATGTCCGTCTAGGAAGGTTGTGATTTGTGGCGGCCTCCCAATGCGTTTCAAACTGTTTCGCAAATAATAGCATGGTGCCAAAGATGGCCTTAGTCGGCCCATCTTGTCAATAGTAATCCATGATTAAGGCTTACAGCCAGTGTGGCTACGAAATGTGCGCAATTGAATAATTCAATGCTTTATTTTTTTCGACATAAATTTGCTGTGCTAGTTTTCCTGTGTATACGACGCATATATTGAAAAATCGACCAGCGGACTAAGTGAAGCCTGCGCTAAGTCAAAGCTGCGCTTAATTTTCTGCGGTGATACTTCTGGGAAGCAAACATATAGCATCTGTGCGGAACCACTGGTGGACCATTTCCCGCGCGCCTCACACATAATAAATAATTAAACGTACTGAACTTCGCAGTTACCTCTGCCTGGGTTTCCGATCAAAGCGGCAGAGGCATCAACCTGCCCCCATGTCGCCACTGTTTAGCGGCCACAGGCTCCATTGTCACGCCGACACCTTGCTTCTCCAGTTCCTGCGAGCTAAAGACACGAATAAAACATCAGAAAGTGCACGAAACTCTTAAATATATATTTAGGACTCTATGTCCGAACTCATGCATACAGTTTAGCCGCTAAAGTAGAGTGCTGTCTTTTCTCCGCACACAATGCTATCAACAAAATGTGGAGAAAAACGGAAACATGCGCCAAAATCAAAGTGATTAAAAAAAGGGAAAAAAAAGAAGAAACGTTGGATGAAACTAGTATGTACTATATTAATCCATACCAAGATAGGCCTATATTCGCGGGTGTACATAATGAAACATGAATTTATAAAAAAAGGAAGAAAAAAGCTGTTAAGGGCTGTGGTGCCGAAGAAAAAGCAAGCAACCTCTGTCTGGTAGCTGGATTTTTTAATCCGGAAGCGGTACACGTGAGGTGTGGATTATGTGACAGTTTGGGCAGTTATCAATACTAAATAAATATATATGCTACAGCAAACATGAATGGTGAATCCTCAAGCCTGCTGTCGACTGTACCGCTATCAGCACACTTAGCAAGAACGCAGAATCACGTTGCGAGGACCGACATAAGCGCCTCTAAGCGCTAACAATGCGCCCGCGAAGTGGTTAAAAATGTGATTGGCATCGATGATGAGAGTGAGTTTCCTGTAGCCATCTCAGCATGACGTTGGACCATTTGCTAGCATTTGGCGGAAGTAATGCGTCTGCAGGCCACGTGCCTGAATGTTCGTGTTAAGCATAATGGACGCGGTGCATTCTAGTATAGTTATTTATTCGGATGGATAGATGGTAAAGATGTCCCTCATCCTTCAGAGCATAGCCTTGTGTATGGCACTGAACAACATATTTAGGTGCCTTGCGTAATCTACGCACGACCCATGGTACCTTGGATGACGCGCAATATTTTGTCTAGAAAGTGTTTCTGTGTATTATACCACTCGAAATGGCAACCTTGTAACCTCTGCAGCACCTCTGCTACATCTTTAATCTGGTTCCACAAACTTGTCAAAAAACATCCAGCTATAAGTGAAACTTCCACTTATAAATGAACCTTTTTTAACGCGTATGTGGAAAGAGATTAAGAGTGTAGGAAATGCTATAGATATACTTTGGCGAAGCCTTGCTGTTGAACACGAATTTAGACCGGATCCTAAAAGCTTCAATGGCGTGTGCTTACTTTTATAGATGCGGCAGCGCATACGATACATTGAAAGCAAGCTTCATTATTTGAACCATTAGTGTGCAGAAAATAAACAGTCAGCATGACAGTATACGGCATTCACACACTAATAATACGAGGCTAGTTGCGGAGAAAAACAGAATTCGAAAGGTGGCTCAGAGTAGAGCTGCTCTGCATCGCGTTTTACTATAAGATGTAATCATCATCATCAGTATCATAATCATCATCCTGACTATACCCACTGCAGGGCGAAGGCCTCTCCCATATTTCTCCACTTACCCGGTTCTGTGCAAGCTCCATCCACTTGACCCCTGCGAACTTCTTAATCTCATCCGCCCACCTAACTTTCTGCCGCCCCCTGCTACACTTTCCTTCTCTTGGAATCCAGTTTGTTATCCTAAGCGACCGTCGGTTATCCTCTCTTCACACTACATGTCCTGCCCGTGCCCATTTCTTCGTCTTAATTTCTACTAGAATGTCGGTAACTTGAGTTATGTCTCTGACCCACTCTGCACGCTTCCTATCTCTTAATGTTACCCCTAACATTTTTCGTTCCATAGCCCTCTGGGTTGTCCATCAAAGCCCTATTAACTGTTTAGATGCTCTCATGTTTAGCGACAATCTACTATATATATATATATATATATATATGTGTGTGTGTTTTATTATATCTCCTGCGCCAAGCAACTTTCTCAGCAAATATTCACGTGAGCTGATCAGTTTAAAACAAATATCTTTTCATTCTAAACGCGCAGATGGCAAACCTTACAAATCTCTTGGTTTATTGCTGATCTGCGCCGCAGATCATCAGCGCAGCACGGTTCGTAACAAATAAATTCCTTCTATTTTATATCTCCTTCAAATGGACAGATTACTTTCAAGGCAGTGTACATCTGCGCGGAATTTGATATTATTTGATAAGCCAGTGGAATTCGCCATTCAAATTTTATGCATGGTTTTAGTATAATCTATTCGATGAAAATTTGAAAAGGACTATTCAATACCAAGCTCACTTGGCAATACTACGTCCTTTCTGCAGGCATCGAGGTCAAGAGATGTCAACTTCTCCGAAGGCACAATGAGCGTATGCGGGAGGGCGAAACGGCACGCGTCGCCCGGGATCTCCTCAGGTTCGACATCACTCCCGGAACTCCTGCATTGAATGAGCGGTAGAGGTAATTTGCACCGAATGCGTATTGGTAGAAGGGCCATTTGCGCAATTCCATCGACAGAAGCCCACCCGAAGCTTGCTGCAATTAATGGTTTATAATGCCTAATTCCAGACAAGGGAATTTTGAGCGCAACACAAGAACTGCAGTTTATCGCACTCTCTCTGAGCATGACAACCGTGCATGACTACATACTGAATCTCTTGTGTGGGCTACCGCAATCACAGCTCGTATTTTGGTGCTCAAAAGGGCTGACCATAATACAAGAGGGCAATTTCAGACTACTGCAGGTTAGCAATCATTGGCCAACTGCTTACCCGTCACCATCGTCCCTCCACACCGTTTTTCGGGTCGTCAGCTTCGATATGTAGAACGGCGAGCTTCGGCACATAGTTTGTTGGCCTGAAAGATACCGTGAACAACATGTTCATTTCTAACGCCAGAAAAAAGGTCAACTATCACACGCCTGCAAGCTATTAGAAAGTTTTAGAAAAATGTTGGAGGCATTTACACCTCTTTTAAGCGCAGGAAGGCCAAAACCTTTCCTGCGACTCTTTGCTCTCATGCCTCTTCACGATACGCTTGTTTTTAGTGCTCTCTTTTTTTTTTTTTTTTTGCTCCCTTTTCTCGTTTTCCTGCATTTTCTCGAACAATTTCGACGTATTTTGCAGAATTTCGACGTACAAGCCTGTTTTAACGTCTGCACTATATATCGACGTTATTGGCTATTTTGAGGTCTAATTGACTTTTTGGCTTTAAATATTTTGGCTAATAATTCAACATCAATGAAATTTTGCGCAGACACATTGTTTCATTCTCTACTTAATAAAAAATTATTTTACTCATCAATCAATTCGATGCTCGACAATGACGGTGTGACACCCTCCGCGGATGCACAAATCCTGTTCACATTAATAAGCCCACAACAGCTTTCGTCTTAAAATAACCCTCTGTTTCCCGATTAGCTAATGCACATAAAGCAATGAAAAACAGTTTGCTGGCATGATACGTGAAGGTGAAATTATCATCCTAAATGTGTATATATGAAGCTGCCTCGGGGCGCCTACATATTGCGAAAGTGTCGATAAGAACGATACGGACGTGATTTTCTTACTGGTTTTCTTTACTAATTTTGGTGCAAAATTACTAAATTGCCTAGTCTAAAGAAGCATGAGAATGCCAACCACGGCCAAACATTCCCAGCATTCACTGATTAGCTTACCATGCATTTAATATCTGTGGTGAAGCTGTAAATACTATGAGAATAAATGCTGGTTGTTTACATGTGCTAGCATTGCATTCAGACGCCATGGGCAGGGAAAATAAGGCTTAATCACGAAATGCCCAAAGGCAGCCTCAAACCAGTAGCCCACGTCTGTACAAGGGCGGACATAAGTAAACGGCGCAAGCTATTCTGTTTTAATTGTATTCACCTTGTTCCTATCAGAAATAATGAAACTGCAGAGGGGTTTATTGGGGGTTATTCGGAGGACTGGAGACGGCGACCGGTGACGCAAGACGATCGTAGAGTGAATCACAATATCGTCCGAACAAGACAGTCCGAGCTTCGAGTGCGCGCGCCAGCTGATCGGCGTCCTCATCGTCGTTAGCTTCGGCGCAGTATCGTCTTATTCTTTACAAAACATCATTTGCCCTTGAAAGCGCGCACTAGCGTTGTCAACAGGTCTGCCTATACCACAGCGGTAAGTTGTAATTGGGCGACGCCTGAAGAATGTTTGAAGGCAATAGCCTAGTCTGCTTACTTTTGTCTGCGACTGTACATACATGGCTCAGTGAGCGCTTACATACCTTGGTAAATTGTCGGCGAATGCGCAGCGAACCACGGCATAGCGCGACAAGCCATGAGCAGACATCGCGATGACTTTCATTCCAAGACGGAATGGCGATACAACAGTTAGTAATAGCTTTTGAACACTCAAACCCTAGACGACTCTCCTGCTATCACCTAAATAGCCAGTCTATATGAGTGCCAAAGTGCCATAGATTTAATAAAAGATGGGGCTAGACTAGTTGGTGAATCCTGCTCGGAACGGAGACAGCGACAAAAAGCACAACCACAGAGGACTTCCTCTTCTGTAGTTGTCCTTTTTTGCGCTGTTTTTGTTCCGAGTGCAACGGTTATACATAATTTAGGTTTAGGCAACGGTTATACATACTGGAAAATAAAATTGTATACTGTCGTCATAAAACCGCTGAGTGGATAAATCAGAAAATACAAAGCATTGGGTGGCACCAAAGTATAATTACCGAATATATGTTTATGTTAGGCTGAATAATTTATTTATGAAAATAATTAATATCAGCTTACCTGCTTTTTCGCAGACTTCCATGCCTGTCGCCAGGGCCCCTGGTTTTGGCTCCCATACTTCCAGCTGTAGTGTACAACGGAACATGATATTGTAGCTGATTTCAGCATGTATGTTTGCTCGTAGCATTGCTAAACTTTCGTGAAGAGAGATGATGTACTTAGAATTTTTTTGTTACACTCACAGTATATGCGTTTATCTAGGTTACGGATGTTTTTGAAGAATCAGCTGATCATAATAAATTTTGACGCATCCCCAGGGAGGCTTTAGATGTTTTAGTTGCCAATAAGCACAGTCCCGCGATCTCGCAGCATTGATTGCCTTCCGTGACAGCATAGCATGACCAGGGCCCGCTTGCACAAAACAATCTTAAGACTGTCTTAGCTAAGTCCAGACTTAACTGGAGTCTAAAGAATAGGCCATTAGCATGGACGCTTAAGACTGGAGTCAAGACTGGGCTTCAGTCCTGACTTGAATAAGTCGCTTGTATGATTACGACTCTAGTGCTGTCTTGGTTAAGACACAAGGACGCCAGGTGTCTAAGTAGAGAAATTAAGGAAATACAGGGATGCGCTGGCACTGTCCCTGCTGTAAGATGTACACATTCCGTCAATTTTGCGTTGTGTAAAATCCGTGCCATTGCTTTTTGCGGCTTAAGATTGTGTTACGAGGAAAAATGCCCCAAGTGGTTGCTGAGGCCGTTCTGGCCAGCCACTCTGGTGAATATGAACCCGAAGCGTTCGACGTTCGGAACACGAGCCATCTTAAATAAGCGTGGTCTTTCTAAAGACATCATTTAAGTCTGGACTTAGCTCGGACTTTATCGTGCAAGCCGGCCCAGGTTCGGGCAATATATTTGTAGCCTACACAAGATGTCTGCAAAGCCTTGCCATCGTTTTTTCAACTTTAGTTAGTGTCACTGGCCATGTTAACGATCTGTTAAAGTAAAATAGGTTTATCTAACGCAAAAAGTATATATATCTCCACCACTTTTTCTACACGCACCGTGTAACTTTCCTTTATATATTGCAATACAGAATAATGCATGAACATCGGTTTCGACTGAAAAATGTGTGCCTATTAGGTCACCAGATTGCCATTTAGTTGCAGACGACTGAACGTGCATGATATAGATGATGAACTACGAGTAATAACACACGCCTTGTGTGAATCAGGGAACGAAAAGTGCCGAGTGGGCTTGTATATTGACCTACTCTCTTGACGGGATAAGGCACGTCGTACGTGCGGTCATCTGTCCCGCCACCTGTCCGAGAGTTGACAGTGTGGTTGCATCGGCTGGTTTCAGTGCCGCCATTTCCACCACCCCTGCCGTGTGTGTTGTATGGTGCCGGGTAGTAGACGGGCTGCCTGGCCTGCGACTCTCGTGACACGGCCAGCATCATGTCGCCTTTCATGGAGTCGCAGCACTCTGCGATCACCATACCTGCGTGTAAAATTGGTTGGTGTTCATTGTGACGCATGAGCACCAGAGCAGGTCTACTACAGAATCGGTGAACCTCAAGTGATCTACGTGCATCACTACTGTAATAACTGAGGTTCCGTTCACATCTATATTTAAGTGCACAGTGGCACATTTGACGGTTGCTTCAGGAGCCGTAGTCAAAAGGAGGCTTCCCCTAAAACTGTCTACAATTTTTAAACATAGATTTAGGACTAACGAACTCATATCTCAGCATTGCGTTTTCAGCTGTACAGTGCATCAGCTAGAATAAACTTCGGAAGTACTAACCTACCGCAGATTATTAGATTTGCAATAATTGCTGTTACGCTACTTGTTACTGTAACTCATGCTAATATATAAACCAACAAATGTAGGGAATATGAGCGGCTCCTTTGTCACTAGCACAACAAGGGATCCGACAGTCACTGACATAGATGGCCCTTTATCAGTGTGAACTGTTAGTTAAAAGTGAAGGTAATGACTAGAAATTAGAAGATAAATCAACCATTTGTCGCCGGTGGGATCGTAGGTATTGAACAACACGATGGTTGCTTAAACTTTCACTTTCTTAGATATATATGCAGAGCTAACACACAAAGTTCCCCGTCTGCCGCTGTGGAAGAGGGAGGCGCTGGCGAACACTCTCAATCAGAGGTTGCGCGCAACATAAATGCCTAAAAAATAGAGAGATTAAACAGCGAGCATTGTAACTCAGTGGTATCATCGGGCGTGGAATTAGAAGGTAATGGGTTTGGATCCCACCGGCGGCACGTGGTTGCTTTTCCTACTGTTTTTACTAGCAGTAGAGATAATACTTAGTTCAGGTACGGGACCGTCCCAAGAACAAATATTCTAAAAATTTTAATCAAAAGGTATTTTTCGCGTATTACAGTTAATCTTTCTGCTTGTTGCCACAACTTACCTATTCTCGCGCCGTACACCGCCAGAATGCTATGCTGAAATGTGTGCTCCTCCCACTCAAAAGTCCTGATTTAAACATTCTTGATTGAGTGTGGCAAAAACATCCTTGATAAGGAATTTTTAAGCATTTTATCTTTCAGGCAATCTTTCGCAGCTCAAATTTGGCTGCATATTTCAGGTAATGTACAGCCACTTCGTGCAGTGGGGGCCACAGGCCATTTGTGACGTAGAACTAACTGGCTTGTGATTTATGTCATTGCCTGCACTCTGCTTTCGTCTGATGTTGCTGTCACCTACGATGAAGTGGCGGCAAATGAAATGGAAAATTGATAATGGTATTCAATAAAATACTGCCCCAATTTGACCCTTTCGTTAAGTGAGATGTCCATTTTTAAAGCCACACGACTGCCTAAAGGAAAGCATAGGGGAACGTATTTTTACATTATCTTGTTTCTTACTGTTCCGTCTGAGAATCGAGTTCTTTGTTAATTATCTAGTTACATCAACTCCATGTGCTGATGACTGGTATAATGAACTATGCTGCTATAGCTATATATTTCGTGATCTTTGCGAAGAAAGCGAATAAGGTAGGGGAAGAAGAGGGGCAGGTGACTCAGGGCCACGGAAAGGGCAAAGAACACACGTTCAGATAGAAAGCGCTGATAAAGTTTGTTTCCTAAGTGTACTCGTGATTCTATTCTGTACAATATTTTACGTTACATAAGAAATTTCTAAAGCAAGCATCTTTGAAATACAATTGACTTTTAGAACAAGCTGGAATTCGCAATGAAGCGCTTGAAAGCTCCACAAGCTACAAGCACCAGACTACCCTCAGCACACGCGAGCTTCCCCACAGCACCGGCCTAGGTGAGAGTTAAAAATGGGTTGCTCCATTCTGAGTGCGCCATGGCTATGCAAAAAAAAAAAAATATTTCGTTCGTTATTCACTATTTGCTTTTTTATAATGCTGTCTTCCTTAAACAGTGACCACAAAGTGACATGCTAAGTTTTGTAAACGTATTCCGCCGTACCGTCATCAAAGCGCTGTCTAGGGTCATAGTTGCGCCTCTTGAGCATGACGAAGAGTACGCCGACGACAATGACTAGGACCAAGACGGCGCTCACAATGGGCACGGTCACGGTGAGGTGTCGGTAGAAGGTTACTTGGGGATCCACGAGCTCGTACTGCCGAGAGGGCAGGTCTGCATCCAGAGAAGACAAAAAAAAAGAACTTTCAAGTGAAGGCATCAGTTTACAGCTGGCACAGGCTTCCATGAAGAGATATTTTAAGCATTTCTCTGCCTCTAGTGGTGCTATTTTCTAAGCCACTCTCCCGATTACACCTTTCGTTAACAAAGCCGGGAAATAAATACAAACACTTGTTATGAATTCAAAATACTTATATTACTGTATACTGGAAAAGTTTGCGTAAGGACACGAGGACAAGTCGAAAAAAACAAGGAGTAGCGCTAACTCACAACTAAAATTTATTCAAGACACTTGCTCGAATAACACACAACACAGCGAATAACACGTACATGTAATAGTTGCATTCTATAGGTACTTACCTTTGGGGCTGAACTGAAATATGGAGGGTAGCGAAAAAAGCTCTACTTAAGTTGAGGACAACGCAGAGGGCTATGGAACGGAAAATGATAGGTGTAACGCGAAGGGATAGGAAGCTTGCCGAGTGGGTCAGAGAAATAACTAAAGTTACTGACATTCTAGTCGAAATTAAGAAAAAATAAGCATGGACAAGGCTTGCGGTTCGGAAAGAGAATTACCGATGGTCTCTAAGAGTAATCAATTTTATTCCGAGCGAAGATAAGCGTAGCACGGGGCGGCAGAAAATTAGGTGTGTGGGAGAGATTAAGAAACTCGCAAGGGTCAAGGGGATGCAACTAGCAAAGGACCCTGTTAATTGAAAGAAACTGGGAAAGGAATTCGCCCTGCAGTGGGTATAGTCCGGTTCAATATTAGTGATTGATTGAGGATTGTAATAGGCACATGCTTATTTGAGAATCTGTTTTGGACAAACTTTAGTTGTCACTTATCGCTCGTCCTTGTTTTTCTCGACTTTTCCTTGTTTCCAGCGCAAACTTTTCCAGTATGCCTTTTAACCAACTCGCCCAACCTTCTGCTCTCCTATCGTAGCCCACTACCTAGTCGCACATCCTGGTCTGCAGCACTTTTCATCCCCCGACGGTCCTCGCTCAAGAGGAAAGTATACAACAGTTGCATCTTGCCTGTACTCACCTATGGGGCTGAAACGTGGAGGCTAACCAAGAGAGTTCTACTTAAGTTGAGGACAACCCAGAGGGCTATGGAACGAAAAATGGTAGGGGTAACATTAAGAGATAGAAAGCGTGCAGAGTGGGTCAGAGAAATAACTCAAGTTAACGACATTCTAGTGGAAATTAAGAAGAAGAAATGGACATGGGCAGGACATGTAGTGCGAAGAGAGGATAACCGATGGTCGCTGAGGGTAACAAACTGGATTCCAAGGGAAGGAAAGCGTAGCAGGGGGAGGCAGAAAGTTAGGTGGGCGGATGAGAATAAGAAGTTCGCAGGGGTCAAGTGGATGCAGCTAGCACAGAACCGGGTTAAGTGGAGAAATATGGGAGAGGCCTTCGCCCTGCAGTGGGTATAGTCAGGCTGATGATAATGACGTTAATAATTAATAGATACTAATTATATATTTATTATTGGTTTGAGAAACGATTCGTATATGCAAAAGTTTTATATTCACTCAAAAACAGTTTGCTACGCTGTTTGCTAGCACGAGTTACGCAGCGCGATTGATTGGCCTTGAAAAATAGCTATATCACGTGATCACCTACTATTTTAAGTCACCCGCCAAGAGCGAACATAAAGCGTCACCAAAGAAAAAACTTCTTTGCTATTTCTGAGACGTGTCTTGGGACATAGAATTGGTGCTGTTGCCTCTTGGAAGCTTCTTTTATTTGCGCGATGTGTAGTTTAGGACGGGAAGAAAAATACGTTTCTTAAACTCTAGCTTGATAGAAGCAACGCAGGTAGCTGGCAATTTTCAAAAACATTTATATTTGCATTGACAGTCTGTCCTAGAGGCAATAAACATCTTGCTAATTAGTTTCAACCTATTAAATACATTTGTAGAACTAAAACGTACTGCAGGCGACTCTCAGCCGTACGTCAGCCGGTCTCACCAAGTTAGGACACACCTTAGTTTATAAAAACTAGTGAAATTTAGCTGGGATAGATGGTATATAAAACTATGCTCTGGGGAAACTCACCCAGGCTATATTATATGCATTCATTATTGTATAAGGTAGAAACTAGCTTTGTGCATTTTGGTCTCACAGTAACGTGAAGACTTTCTACTGTCTCACAGTCGCTGCGTGAAATGCAGAAAAATAACCCGGAAATATCATTTGCGCAACATCCCATCTACAGAACCGGAATAAGCACAACCGTGTTTGAGTACCTTGCCCGTCGAAGAGCTCGGAAGCAAAAGCCAAAGAGGTGCCTTGTCTTCTTAGAACGTCGCAAAAAGCACAAAGGGAAAAGGATCAAATAGCCAATATGTTGCTCACGTTGATCATCGACTCATTTTGTTTCAGGACGAAATATTAAGTTTCAGCCAAACTCATCACACAATGCACTTTTCTAAGAAGACCCTTTAGCAGGGGCAAACTCGGCTATGTAAGGGCTCAGAAAAAAAAAAAAAGAAAACAATGGCTGCTTCACTTAACTAGACTTCAGCATACCCCGCCACTATTTCCCGTTCTTCAATGTCTGTATATTTTTGTTCGACAGAAAAATAATTGTCACCTCGAACTTATAATTTTTGGCGTGCTGGGGCGTCATCGTGATTATTTTACTCTACTTCTTCTATTCTTTCGCACGATCTGGCTTCAGAATTGGAGGGGGAGTATTATTTCCGGTTGCCAATATCTTAGGTGGTAATGATGCTAGCTTAAACATGTTTGTGTTGCAGAGAGGACTGACATAATACGAATTGCTCATGCGCGCGTTCAAGTTTTAGTAGCTTTTTACGGGCTCTCTAAGTTCCGTACATAGCTCCCGACGTCCGATGCCACCCTGACTTCTACAGCTTCTTGCCTAGACTTCCTTGTCGTGCGTTGCTACGACGTCCTAAACTCGTTGTTGAAAACGTGTCTAGACACGTTCTATCACGCGATAAGTTGATGATTTCGTCGCGATCATTAGGAATAACTATTTATCCTAATAATTAACTGTCACTGTCTCATCAACAATATTATCAGTGATTATTATCAAATCCAACAACATTATATCATTGTCAATAACGCTTACCTATATACCTCTTTATTCGAGTTATCAGTCGTATATATTATCTCTAGATTATTATCATATCCCTAACTCTCCTTATAATTACATCGCAATACTTTATCAGTAACTATATATCTAATCTGATGACGTCATATGATTACCGTTAACAGGAAACTAAATTGAATTGACTTACGTAATCTGTCTAATCTAACGACCTTATCTCATCATCATGACTGCCACGACTATATAGTATTCTTCTGAATGCTGCTTTGCTATGAAATTTCCTTATCATTATTGATTGACTATTAATTACGTAGTTAGAGTTAGCTATCGTCACTCTTCTCTTCGGTATATCCTGCACACATCTAGTGTTCACACATCTTGTCCATGCAACTAATAAGCCAAGGAATGCTTCTGCATTAACATCAGTGGGTAAGAACGTATTTGAGCGCTAAGTTGACCTTTCTTGCAAGCCTGGCCACACAGGCCTGAAGTTCCATGACGGTGAGCGAGCAGACAAATAATCAAGCCAACAAAACATTTTTACAGGTTTAACATCCCGCTTTTTACCCACTGTTCATTGCGCTAAAGAACAAAAGCAGGATAAACTCGAACTTGCCTAAAATTCACCCATGAGAGCAGTACCATCTGTAATTCTAAAGCTTCTACAGTGGCACAGGCTCGACCAAAAATAGAAATTAATGTTTTATGTTGAAGAACGTCTTCATTTGAAGACTATGCATTATGTACATCACAACTCTGACCTCTCAAGAGAATATATGATTTCGCTGTATATCTACCGAAACCGGAAATCTGCACAATATCTGACACGTATTCTTGCCGCAGCGAGGCCTCCAGCTTGGGTTAAGTTCACGTGTACTATATATAGTTCACAGGCTGCATATAATATTTCGTCGAGGAACCGCCGTTCATTCTAAGAACATTTACCTCCGGTCAGAGTGAGGGTTGCGAAGCTGAGCTCCACTTCTGTGGAGCCGGCGTCGTTGTGGGCGGACATGAGCAACGTGTACCAGGAGCCCGGAATCAAGTCCGCCAAGTGGACGACCTGTTGCTGAGGCACCACGTTGTTCGAATGTAGCGTCCACTCCGACGACGGCGATGAAGGGGAGGAGGCACGCTGATCCTGGCGGTACTGGACTACGAAGTACAAAACAGGGCAGCCGCCGCCCTCCCATGCATCCAGATGCAAAACAACGAACGTTGAATTGACCTCGAACAAACGGCTTGGATCCGGTTCTACGGGGCCTGCGTGAAAGCGCGCGTTCCCTTGTTATAGGACATTTTATGCTGTGGAATTAAAACATTCTTTTTCTCTAAGCACATCGGGTACTAACACACTATTCAAGCTCTCTCGCGGTGCAGGACTCAATGTCATCGAGGAAGTAAGGTGATGTACATACTGTCATCATTCACTGGTAGTTTCACAATTTGTTCTATTACCAGCACTTGAAAACAGCGGACTACAACATGTCAATACGTAGACTGCTTATGGAATGCTTCGTACAACATCCACTTAAGGTTGGCGCTTTATTTGTTCAAATATATAATTTTTTTTCCCTAGACTTTTGGTGCTTATTGCATTTATATAACGCTCAATGTTTCTTTCTTAAACGATTCTTAGGAGAGGAGCGGTGTTATTATTAGCAGAGACTGGTATTAAAGAGAGTGCGCCTCAGCACATAATCATGGTGTAGCTTTGTGTGGTCTGTGGGCCTAATGTCTTTACGGTGCCCAGGCTATGTGGATGCATTAGTGAAACATTCAATATCATTTTGGCCACCTGGGTTTCCAAAAAGGGCCCTGACGTCGCGCAGTATACGGGCGCTTTGTAATATTTCACATGTCTTCGCACGTATTTTCCCGTCGAACCAAGAATTGCCAAAAAAAAAAAAAATCTGTATTTCCTGTATGCTCCCTTTTTCGCGCAGTTGTATTTATGATCACTATTCTAGCCGAGTGACACTCACGTCCTCCATTCGTCCGCAAGCTCAGCGTCTCCCCTTGGGGCCCTTTGCCAGCCCTGTTGGCGGCTCGTATGTATACGAGATAGACTGTGCCGCAACGAAGGTCCGAAAGCGTGGAGGCCCGCCGGTCTGGTGGCACAGATACCTCATGCCACTCGCTTCCAGCTTCTTCCTTGTAGTACACTGAGTAGCCTGCGACCGAGGAATTTATTATAATTTTTTGCGGGGGGGTGTGTAGGCTAGGTATCGCTTAAACTTAGCGATATAGTTCCGGACAAAACAAAACATTTACTGGTGCGAAATTTTCAAACAAAAGGTAGTACGAATGGGAAAGCCGAAGAGAAGATAAAGGTACGTTTAAAGCGTGCTGCTCACCTATTATAGGGCTGTCCTGAAGCTGCTCATTTTCCCAATGAAGGGATATTGATCGCACCGTGGTACCACCTACTCGCAATAGTGGTGCGCTGGGAGGGTCTGTAATCGAGTCAGCAGTCAACACGCAGTAGCTTTGTATATTTGCAGGATACAATGTAGAAAATGCAAACACTTGAACAAACATCAGTAAAGTAGAAGTATTGAGAGGTGTAGGTGGAATGTGGCGTGTGATGCGGAGATATGCAACAGGAGAAAGCACTTCAACCGGGAAGGTTTGAACATGAAAGAACACTTAATGTACAAGAGTTCGGCACGTCTGTACGCGCTCCCAACTGCACGTATTCGGCATAGTACTACAGGTCCGACAACTAAAACAAACGCATATTAGCGTCGAACTTCTTGACGGTCTAAGTGTACTACGGGGTTGCCGTCACACGCTGCGTTCACATTTCCATCCCCTTCCCACCCGTTACACCTGATCAATTCTTTACTCAGACCATAATGTTTAGCTCACGTAGATGACTTGTGCAGAAGCCAAATATTTTCGTTTAGCATTGTTTTTAATACGCTAATACATAATATCGATAACTTTTTAGGGTGAGGGCGTCGCGCAAAGGTTTTAAGGACAAAAACAGGGCTCAGTCAATGCGCTCAATGATGTCGCTTAGAACTACATTTACTCTTGATATTTGATACATAATATTTGCGACGTTTGAATTATTCAATCTTTTCTTGGTATTATGAGCCGGACCGAATACTACGTTTAGACGCGCAATATACGTAATCAGTGAAAAATATCTAGAGTGATATCGCCCACCAGGACGACGGCAGTGAAGTATCCCTACGTTGCACACAAGCAGAAAGGAAAAAAGTCTCTCTGTCTTCCACTGCTGCGGCCAAAATCGGCTGCTTCGCAAGATCGCATTAAATCACCTACAAACCAGATGCCACGCGATCCCACACGAGGGTCTGTCTTCTTCCGAGATGATGAGCGCATTTTCTGTCCGAGGATTTGGAGATCACACTTTCACGTCCAGCTGCTGAAATAATTTTTTTTCGAAGCCCACCTAATTGAAAAAGGCCTTCAAGCAAGCGGTGTCCCTTATGAGCTGGAAAACAATATTTCTTTCCTTCCAGAGCTGCAAATCAAAGCGTTTGAGCCTTTCTGAATGGTCCGAATTTTCAAGTGCCAACCCGGTCAATTTTGCTACCTTCGCCGCCGCAGCTGGCATTCAGTAAAAACCTCTGCCCAAGCGATTGTCATTTCTATGCGACGCCATTTATAAACGGAACTCAGTAAACTTGAGGCATAACTGAGACATAGGCAGCGTAGCTTATGACGGAAATGTCACCTTTTCGGAAATTGGATCGTGTCTGCTTTGTCTCAGGGAAGGTCGCCTGCCTTCCAGATCGTTGAACTCGTAATAAAGAAGAGAACGCTGAAAAAACAAGACCCTTCGATAGCCCGTCTATCTTCACTTGTCGAACTGGACAGTTTTGATGCTTTCTTTAGTCATATTGTATTCCAGCCCCACACAACTTTAAACACTTCACCTTCAAACATGCTGTTATAATTTTTTGTGAGGACCATACATATAAAATTTATGATATCCGTCCCTTTATCTTTTTGATTTTTTGATGTGGTTTTCTCTGTCTCAGAGCTTGTAGCCCCGAACTCTCTTATAGAAGGCAAAGGAGGTTCTCTTAAGAAGAAAACACTGAATCAATAATGCGTGCATCCTTTTTTTAATTTCTCTCTTTTTAGGAGATGTTCGAAATATACCTAATAAAAATAGAGTTCATAAAACATGGCAATGCGTAGATCAGCTGAAACTGACAACCAGGTGAAAGGCCGTGGGCATTTCACTCGCCCCTAATGTAAATGAAGGAACGTGGCTACATAACTATATTGTCATTTCTTCAAAGTAAGTAGTCTATATATAACATAGCTGGAATTTCGGCAGAGGGTAACCAAAACTGGTTCTTCAGGCCGAAAGCTGATCGGGCTAATTGGGCTTTTCTTCTCCTGGGCGCAGACATGTCCGCTTTTTGAAACGTTGGCCTGGCTTGGGACCTGAGACTCCCCCTCAACCCTTGTTCAGTTCTCTTTCATACTGTGCATACATCTCCTTCCTCTCGGGGCACCCTGGATCATATCAATTAAATATTTTACGGCACTGCGGCTACCACTCCCATTTTTTTTCCTTTGGAGCTTATAGAGGCGCATACTGAGTTTTATGCTGCTTCTGATTTTTCTCCTTTCTAATGTTGATGTTTGCCTCGAATATAATCTGTTAATGTAGGCCCCTAAATTCATGTCCCTTAAGTAAGCATGTTTTATCCCGGCCATAAAATCCCCGTTTTTGTGCAGGCAAGCTAAAGAACGCCTATACAGGGGCATCAGGGCCATGTTAAGATGGGGAAAAATTGAAATAATTCTCAAGCTGCCTAATGCGGCGTGCCCTACAGGTGTCAATCTAAACACAATACTTCATGTTTCATAAATCAAATAAATACTTGGAGTACGTTCAAACGCCCTAAAACGTTCCTAAGGAACTCCGTCTGCAGAATACAACAAAAAACGTGGTTTGTTGTGGCTAATGGGGTCTAACCTCCCAAAGCAACTTAGGCTACGATGGACGCCGTATTGGAGGCCTCCGGAATTTCGATCACCTGGGGTTCTTTAACGTGCACTGAAAACGCATGGCATACGGACGGATTGATTTTCGTCTCCACCGAAAAACTGCCACCGCGGCCCGAATTCCATCCCACGTTCTTGGTTTCAGCCCCACTGAGCCAATGCGGCAGGGCCTAAAAACGGTCATATGCCTGTGTATATAACAGGACATATGGAGAAAACATGGTTAGCATCATTCAAAGAGATAATATTTTAGGTGCAATGTTGCAATACATTTTACTTTTGTTTTAATATCTTACTGTTAAGCTGCTACTGTTGAGCAAAGAACCAGTAAACAAAATATGAAGACAGTGTCTGCTCAAAATAAAGCAAAAATACAAAGAGATGTTTTTGAGCATTGCGTCGTCACGTACACAATTTTTGTTCACAACCTCGGACGGTCGAAGTCCTCTCTCCTGTTAACTGCAACCTCCCATGTGCAGAATATTATTATTGGCATTTTTAGCGCGCTTAGTAAAGCACGATGTGCTAGAAATTAAGCATTAACCTCAGCTGTCTAATACCTTTATAGATATTCTTACATGTGTTGACATTTTATAGTATTTGGCCGCCCAATTTCAGGTCATACCTCATTTGTTTTTTGTTTTTGTTTTTTTGTGCTTTCGCAGTAATGAGAAGAGCTCTGCACTTTACGAAAGGCCGTATAAGTGACGTCGGCCATATAGGCGATAACACCGTGTTATTTTCAAACTCGTAGCATTTTCAGCACAGAGAATAATTCGCCTTTGATCATAACAGAGGTGCGACTACAGCGGCCTCTAATTGAGCGCAAGTATTGCTCCTCACCAAGCCATTGCTGTAGCCCTAAAGATTGCTAGATTATGCAAACGCTCTCCCCCCCTCCCCTCCCCCCCCCCCACCTCTTCCCCGCACAAGCACCACTCACCTAACTCCAACGTTCGCACCCTGACCACGTCTGACTGTGGTCCGGCACCTTTGACGTTGAAAGCTTGCACAGTGACCACGTATTCTGTTGAGCGCCTTAGGCTGGTGAGCTCGTAGCTTATCCGGTGCGGCGACGGTTGCGATGCGCCCGCGGCTCCGGCCACATCGACCTGGCTGCCATCACCAGCTTGATTTGCCGGCGACGAAATCAATTGCGATGGCGCCTCGAATGTCTTGAACGTAAAAGCATCTGTGCTGGAGAGCTCGCGGTATCCCACGTAGAAGCCCTCGATTTCATCATCCGAACTTGATCGCTTAGGATTCTGGGGGCAGACAACAATAATAATCGTCGCAAGGGAGAAAAACGTGGGATTAAACGAATCATAATTGACTGCCACTTAAGGTATTTAGATGCTGTTAGTTTCAAGCTGGACGAGTATATGCCTGAAAAAATAATTTTTCTCTGTCAGAACAGGGCTTTTGCAAAAACGCAACTACGTCGTGACTGACAGTTATCCGCCTTCTAGATTTATGTAGTTATGGCATTAGCTTCGTTTATATACCAATAAAGATATATAGAGGCATAAAGTTATGCCAGCGGTACTGAAGATGGTATGAATTCGTCGCACGAGTTTACAGAGCAGAGTATCAATGTGATCTTTAGATGTCACTATTCTATTGTGAGTAGAAGGCGCCACAAAATAACTGTGCTGTTCTATTTGGGCGCTTGGATAAATATGAGCACAATGATTTACCCATAGCCTACCCTACGACGCCCGATATCCTAGCCTGCTTGCAGTGCATATAGCCTGTCTTATTACCATATTCAATCTTGTCGTGAGCAAATATTATTTAAGACTGCGCATTCAGCCCCAGTCAGACACTGCTAGCTTTTTTTTTTTAGTCTAGCGTTTCGTTTATTGTATGCAGCAGGTTACAGCTTCGTCATTTTGCTGTGCCAGATGACAAGTACTCCTCATTATAAAGGGAAGCCAAACATACTGCTGGATATGTTGTCTCCCTTAAAAAAAAAACTAAAGCTATCTCTCTTTACTGCTAGCGGCTCCGAAGCGTCCAAGGTAGTTATTTTTACAGGGTCCTTATCCGCATTGTAATCACACATTGGCACTACCATTTTGGAAATCTAACGTGCGCTTAAATCACATTCCAAAATAACTTGTTAACTAACTACGTTCTGAAGAGCGCAGGCACACTCCTAAACTTTCTTGCGAGAATCTACATGTGACGTATCAATACAGTTCGTTGCAACACGCATCATCAAATAATATTTAGACATTCCAGCCGGTAAAAAATTGCGGCTAAGTATTTATCACATTAAGTACATTATGTAGTATTCAGAATGAGAAAAGCAAAACGTTTTTACGCTAGATCGATCCTCAGTGAACTGAGAAAGTTCTCTTTATTTACAATTTCCAGGTGCTTTAGTCCTACATATCAATCTGTTTATATACATTTCATCCTCAGAAATATCAGGTACAGCAAGAAGAAGCGAACTTACATCAAAAGATACAGATATAGTCCTTGTATTCGTAGCAGTCGCTTGAACATTCTTCGGAGGAAAGCGAGGAGCTGCAAGAGTAAAAGTAGCCCACATATAGAATCTTGCCCATGCAACGTTCCAAGAAGCAATAGTGAGCACAAATGAAAGGAGAGGTGAAGTGACTCTAAGAAGTCGTGTGATGCTAAGCGTATTGTGCTTTTAATGCGGTTGCATCTCGCGAATTTGGAATTTTAAAGATTCTGTTACACTTAGGACGGAACACCACCATTACGGCAACAGTAGACCAAGCCATGGCACAAAGCCTGTATGCACGTATAAGTGGTTTCTTTTAATGAATTCTGTTTGATCACTGTTTGCTTTCTACTAACTTTCTTGATGTCGTGCAGTGACAGTGGGCAAAATCCTCTCATAGACATTTTTTACTAAGTCGCAAAAAAAAGGCGGATAGTCCCTTTGAAATTTTAATGCGAAAGACTTTAATGCCTCATATTGACGGTGTCCGGTGTCCTGGCACGCCGGGAACGTGAGAAACCTATCTTAGTTCTTCTTGCCTTGCGTCCTGCCAGCGCGGTTACCATGGAGACCGCGGCCGTTTGTTAGTGATAAATAGTGACCGATAATGATAGTTAGTGGTAATTATTGCGACATGATGATGATAATGGCAGATGACTGTGACTATGACGTCACAATTGGCCATATGTAGTAATAGGAACAGACGTCACATCTCGTCGTGTGACAACGTCATAGTCATCTCTGTCCTTATCATCATCATTGTCACTATAACTACCACTATCATTTCGATCACTATATGCCACTACCTAGCAGCGGATGTGACGTCAGTTCCTGTGTTTACATATGGCCAAATGTTACGTCATGATGATGAAACGCCATTCCGTCATTCACGCATATACGAAGCTGACGCCGCTTGGCGTCCGTTCCAGGCTTCAGTGCTGCATCTTTGATTTGGCGATCCCCTGATGGGGCAGTGACAGGTGGGTCACTGCCGCTTGCGGCGAGGGCTAGCCTTCCACAGAATTTGTATCTGTTGTAGGCCGTCATTGCACCCGCCACCATTTCGGTGGTGGACGACGGCGTTGTTGCGGCGCGCGTCTTTCTCTCCCTCTTCCTTTTCTTTCTTCTCTATTTTCTTTTCTGTCTGCACGAGGCAGCGGAGGTGGCTCACCTACGGAGCCAGTAGCAGGCCCGTGCATTTTGTTTCGTTCTTCCTACAGCCACAACAACTTCCTCGAACGCGGCACAGTACAGCACACAGAAGCAGATGCAGTAAAGCAGGAATCAGCGGCGTTATAAGAATCATAATAATCCGCCTTTTGCACGAGGATGTGGCGCCATCATGCGGGAGCGGGCGGGAAACACATTGAGCGGCAGTGTAGCAGACGACGCGAAAGCGCACCATACGAAATGGCCACGCCAACGCTGGTAGAAAGCGAAAGCTTCCCCCCTTTTTTTGGCCTCGGAGCGGAAAGTAGTGACAGTGATTGCAGCATATCATGTTCACGCAGTATGGGGGAAGGTAGAGCGTTTTCACAATCCACTCATAACGCACGTACGCATATACTATCTTCGTATTGTAAGAGCGTGTAGCGCGGGCCGTGTTCGACGTGACAGAATGAGACGCTCTCAGCGTGCAGGTTTTCGGCAGACAGAGCGTGGGGGCAGAGAGAGAGAGAGAGAGAAAGGGATCTCAAAGGGCAAAGCAGCCAGGGGTTTGTTGATTCTGCAGAGCTAGGTGGAATCGTCTCCTGTGACTTTGAGCGGCGCATATGCGCGGGGTGTCTTGAGTTACCGAGCACAATGCGGTCACCGCGGCGCCGGCATGGTGCAATGGGCGTCGCTTCCTCCTCGCGTCATCTACAACCGTGCAGCCATAGCTATAGGATTTCATCCACGAAGATCGGAAGAGAGTCACATATACACACCCCGTGAAAAGGGCATTGTCCCGGCCGGAATGCACACCTGCAGGAAACGCGCTGCATTTTTCTGGCAATGGATGATTCAGAGCTGTAGCCGGTTTCTGGCCTCAGGAGTCAGAACGGATGTGGTCGCAGTGGTGAAAAGGTTCTCGGTGCACAGAGAATGGTCATTCTGTTGTGAAAGGATCTCCAACGTTCATTTCTGCCTCCGCCGCGATTTCTGCGGAATCAACAACTTGGTGACACATGTGAATCTCCTACATATCGGATGCGCATCTCGGTCAGGAACCAACTCTGTTCTACGTCCAGAGCGATCCACTCTGCAAGTGAACGAGCATGAACCCTCCAGGAGACTCATTTATTGTGCCGGGCGGTTTCCTTGCTGTTGCAAACGGTTGGACGAAGACGACGAATATCAAGCTCCCTAACGAAGTGCATCTGATTGCGTACATTAAAGGAACAAAGTCCGGATGCTTTGGCGTGCACGAAGGCGAGCCTTTAATTAAAAAAAAAATACTGTGCGTCGTGCAAGTGTCAAGTGCGTCATATGCTCCGAGCGGCAAAAACACAGATAATACAGGTATGTATGCATCTAAGCGAAATAGGCATGATGAAAAGTACCTACTGGAATTTTCACCCAGGCTGTAGCGCACCAGTGATAGCTGCAATGAGGATTTCTTCGGTGCGTGATTGCTTCAGTTGCACCGGGGCCTGAAGGCGATGTATTTTGTCCCTTCTTATCTTTATGTGCAAAAGGGCTAGGTAGCTTAGATATCACAGGCGGCTGTGTGCGCTAGGCCGTAATATTTAGCATGTTTTATCGTGACTGCCACCTCACTAACAAGAAAAAAAAAATACGGCGTTTTAATGCACTGCCGTTCGCGAGCGCCTCATGACCAGCTCAACCACTCGGCTCGCTAACGGCGGTGCATCACAACAAACACCCTTTTTTTTCTTCTTTTTAGTCAGGCGGCAGTCGCGATAAAACATGCTAAATATTACGGTCTAGCGCACACAGCCACCTGTGATATCTGCGCTACCCGGCCCCTTCGCACAAAGAAAACAAACGACAAAATACATCGCCATCAGACGCCCCGAACAAATGCTCATTGCTGCTATCACTGGTGGGTTACAGGCTTGTTGCAAATTCCGGTAGATACTTTTCATCATGCAGATTTCCTTTAGATGCATACATACCTGTAACGAAGTGTTTTTCGCGCAGTCGGCTGCCAAGGTCGCCCATTCACGTCTTGACGCTTGGTTGCCCTAATCCAAGCTTCACGCCGTTGCAGGTCGCGGCTCGCCGAAGGAAACCTAACAAAACGCGTCTTGCATCCCGGCACGCCTCGAGAGTGGCAGCCGTAAGCGGCACAGGTGGTTGGCATCGTTTTACCGAGGCTGTGAACGTACCGCGCCTCCAGCCCCCGTGCGTTGGCTATGAGTGCGGCGACGAGAAGCGCCGTCGACGCCTCTCAGTGTGTTTTCATCAGTCGCCGCTGGGGCTTCGCGCATGCGCATAGAACTCGCGCAAAAGGCGGATTGGTACAATGGAAGGGAAAGGAGCAGTATCTGTCACACTTGTTCTGTGAACACCTGCACTGCGCCGTAATAAAAGGGAGGATGTTGAGAGTGAAAGTGTAGAAAGATAAGAGGAGCCTTAGTGGAGGTGTCCCAAGTAGTTTCGACCCCCTGGAGAGCGTTAACGTGCTCTGAAATCGCACAGCACACGACGCATCTCTGTTCCGCGTCCATCAAAACGTCAAAACGCAGCCGTCGGCGGTTGGGATTTAACCCGGGAACTCCGCCTTGCGGCTGGCGAACGCATTCGTGACCAGTCGAATCTTGTATTCGACTCCCTACCTCCACCTGCGGAAACAGGAGGAGGATACGCTCGAAGTTATCCTCCGTAAAATCATGAAACGAGCACTGGACCTCCCTGTCTCCACCTCTAACAGCCGTCTCATGGCACTGGGTGTGGTGAATACTTTCAAGGAGCTTCGGGAGGCCCACCTCACTAATCAGTACACGCGTCTAACAAAGACAAAGTCGGATCGCCGTCTTCTTGTCCGACATCACATCCAACACACCTAACTCACAGAGGAGAGATGCCGCATTCCCGAAAAATGGAGATGCGCCTTCCATGTGCGGCCTCTCCCCGCCAACCTGTCCAAAGAGGACCATAATGGTCGGCGCCTGGCGTGGGCGGAAGCCTCGGACCTTGGATTATGGAAGCAACCCAGGAGTTTTCTATGTGGACGTTTCCGGCCCGAACCCTAAGGGTTGGTACACAGCCGCGGTCATCCACAAGGGCAAAACAGTAGATGGCCTTACGTTCAAGGCCCAGTCACCAACCTACGCAGAAGAAGTTTCCATCGACCTCGCAGCCTCTGACTCCTCCTCCAAATACATCATAACCGACTCGCGAGGGGCTTGTCGGAACGTCCAGCAAGGGGTGACTGCTCCCCTAGCTTACCGCATATACCAAAATTATAGTCGAGACTCGGATCCCGCGTACCGATCTCTCGCTTGGGCTCCAGGTCACCAAGGTCTCCAAGAGAGTGAGGCAGCCGACGCCGACGCCCGCGCGCTCTCTTTCCGGGCATTTCCCACGGGACCCGACGCGGGCTAGGATTCTGATTTCAGCCCAGTTTACAAATTTAAAGAAATATCTGAATATTACAGATCCACGCACCAACCTCTTCCCACCACGTGCAAAGGACTGGGGAAGGCTAACGAGCGGGTGCTCCTACGCCTGCTCACCAATACAATGTTGTGCCCGGCTACTCTAAACCATTTTGAGCCGCAATTCGCCGGGCTGTGCTCGCACTGTGGGGAGGTGTCTGACACCTACCACATGGCGTGGGCCTGCCAGAAAACCCCATATTTGCCCCCTATCAAAACCACACCCGAGAGAACTGGGAGGCGACCCTGTCCGACTGCTGCACCCTAGAGGACCAAAAGGTCTTAACGCAGCGCGCCCGGGCTGCGGCAAACGCCAATGGAGTACCTGTCTAGGCATCCCAACTAGTGTATATGCCTCTATGTAATATAATAAATGTTTTCACCACCACCACCACCGGCACAGTAGTCGGGCGTCTTACCACTGCATTTAAATCTGTTTACAGGAATGCAAAGGCGTAGTATTTGTCACAATTCTCCGCGGACACCTGAACCGCACCTTAAGAGAGGAAGGTGGGAATGAAAAAAAAAGAAAGAGGTACCGTAATATAGGGCTCCGGACCACCACGCGATAAACGCTTTCGCCTCATCGCACTTAAGTGGTCCAAAGTGGAACCTAGAATTTTGACTGATAGCGGTCTGACTGCACTTTTTATTTTGCGTATTTAAAGAATTTGGCTGCACTGTGCAGGAAAGCATTTCTTTATCGCCGGCGTTGTCGGCGGTGTCGCCTGTATCAGCCCTCGCATCCCTAAACGTCTCAAAAATGCCTCTGGGTGGTGTCATTTGACAGGCTACAAAGACCTGCATGCTTGTGGCCTCCTTGACTCTTCAAGTTTTATTTTTATTTCCAGTTGTGGACAAATTAAAAAAACACACACAAACAGCGTTCACATGCCGCCTACCGACATCATGCCGTAGGGTTTGTGACATTACAATTTTGTAAGCATTGTCAACAGTTCCAGACATCGAACTAACTCTGGGGTGCATGACTGCATTTTCGTTTCTTCCAAAAACCTCTGCACAAACTCCCGAAACAACATGCGCGTCGGCAGTGCATTGGGGTCGCAGTAGTAAACAGCCATCCTCGACCGCCATATACAATGGAGGCCCATCAGCATGATGTGTTCAAAGGGTTCTCTATCCTCTTTTTCTGAGGGCAGATACCTTATGTCATATGGGTCAATAGATAAATCTTTTTTGACAGTCCTTTGTAGGACATCCCAAAAATACTGCCTCCCAACAATGAATAAATACGTGGTCTATGGCTTTAGGCAGCTTACAAGTGAGAAAGTTCGAACTCCACGAGATCAGAAATTCATTTTTCTCTAAAAATGTTTTAACCAGCAAAGTTTCTATGTGAAGCTTAAAGAAGAAGGTTTTTTTTGCTGCCGGCTGCATCTTAATTCTTTTAACCATTTTTAGTACATCCTCTCCAAGACCTCCATCGCACAAAGACCCGCACAAAGGGACTGGAAAGATCACATCACACAAATCGTTATGAAGCTTTATCTTCTTCCCTTCGTACCAGTCCTTCCTCGAGAACCGTACAAATAGAAATTTACTCCTGTCGGCAACCTCTTTCCAATAACCGCAAAATCTTCCGGGTAGGCTTTTCATCTCCACAACGAGCTCATGCGACACAAGCTTAACTGGCGCACGGTGCGCAAAAAAAAAAAAGATTTCTGGTATCGCGAAAAAAGAAAATGCTGAGGCTTAGCTAAGGTTAAGCCTAGTAAGATGCGAAGCATATTGGTGGCTAGGCTTGGAAATGCACGGTTTTCCCTTGGTTAAACTCGGAAATACACCGTTTTCCTTGGTTAAACTCGGCAATAGCATGACTCGTTCATCTCGAAAATACGGTAGTATAACTGTGTTACCGGCACAGAACGAACATGACGAACCCCGGGCCAATCCGTCGCTCTTCAGAAGTTTCCCGGGCACGCCTAATTCGTTTCGTAGCATTCCAGCGTTCCGAACTGGTAGAAGTATTGTCAGACTCACTGGCCGCACCAGTGGAAGCATTGCTGACAAGTTCCTCGCTTTGTTCTTCAGTTGTTGTAGAACGTTGTCGCCGAGCCGCATATTGAGCACGCCGCTTGGCTAGACGTTCTTCACGCTCTTCATCGGTCTCTGTAGCACGCCGCAGCTTTCGCTTCTCATTCCAACGGGCAGCACTGTCTTCAGGAGGCATCTCAACCCCGTGTGTGCCTAGCAGAAGCTGTTGTTGTTGTGGCTGTAGGAAGAAGGAAAAGGAAATGCACGGGCCTGCTACTGGCTCTGTAGCTGAGCCACCTCCACTGCCTCGTGGAGATAGAAGAAAATATAGAGAAGAAAGAAAAGCAAGAGGGAAAGAAAGACGCGCGCCGCAACAACAGCCGTCGTCCACCACCAGCGGTGGCGTGTGCAATGACGGCCTACAACAGATAAAAATTCGGTGCCAGGCCAGCCCCCGCCGCAAGCAGCGGTGACCCACCTGCACCAGCCCCACCAGGGCAGAGCACCCTAGCAGAAGCAGACGCACCCCCCTTATATACCGCCGCTCCGGCATCACGTGTTCACTACAGCGCACCTAACGGTAGAAGTGGGAAGCGCATTGGTAGCGACGCCGCGCTCTACCGCGCGAGCCGGCTGCCATCTCTCCTCTGCTCTGACGTCACTCATCACGTGGTACTCCTTGGTAGCGACGCCGCCATGGAGGAAGGAAAGCTTAGGAGAGGCCCTGACGTCATTTTTTTTTTGAAGCCGGCGCGGCCGCGCCGCGACCGGACGTTGCAACGTCTCTCCTCCTGTTTTACCCTCCGCACTTTCTTTCTCCGCGACGCTCACGTACCTAGCGCCCTTAGCAACGCTGTTGCGTTTCGATGGAGGCGAAACGAAGAGGCGTCGTGTGCTGTGCAATGTCAGCGCACGTTAAAGATCCCCAGGTGGTCGAAATTACTCCGTAGCCCTTCACTACGGCTCCTCTTTCTCTCTTTCCACTTTCACTCCCACCTCCCTCCCTTCCCTTACGGCGCGGTTGCGGTGTCCACAGAAAATATGCGAGACAGTTACTGCGCCTTTCCTTTCCTATAAATAAATCAGTAAATCAGTAGCAACGCTGTTGCTAGTGGCCCGAGTTTTCATGGCAACAGCGTCGCCGTTGCTAATGGTCCGACTTGCCTAACCCTAAATTTGGACGTCACTTCCGCCACACTTTCTCCAATGCATTGGGAATGGCAAGGGCCTCTCCTAAGTTGTTTCCTTCCTCCATGGACGCCGCGCTCGACCGCGCGAGCCGGCGGCCCATCTCTCCTCTGCTCTGACGTCACGCATCACGTGGAACTCCTTGGTAGCGACGCCGCGCTCGATGGCGCGAGATGCAGCCCGGTCTCTCCTCTGTCGTGACGTCACGCATCACGTGGTTCTCCTTGGTGGCGACGCCGCGCTCGACGGCGCGAGATGCAGCCCGGTGTCTCCTCTGTCGTGACGTCACGCATCACGTGGTAGGTCATGAAAGGTCAATGGTGGCGACACCGCCGCGCTCGAGGAGCTGAGGCTTAGCTCTAGTAATATGCTTCGCATAAAAACCTGCTAACTAGCGGACGTAGAAAAGAGAATTATCCAGCCTACATTTAGCAGGTACTAGTTCGCATATGTCATCTGAGTCCTAATTGGTCACAAAACCCCCACAGCATGGTCTAGTTAGAAGTAGTGCCACCTCGGCCAGCTCATTTCATATTGAGAAGTTACACTGCAGTCGAACATACCAAGACCCTGCCCTGTTCCAGCCCCCCAAAAAACATATGCGCATGCTTCTGGTAGATGGTGGTGAGCACCTGACCATGGCGAATTGTTGGCGGAACCTGTTGGCGGTTTGTGTGATGTGACCAGACCAGATGACATGGTCGAGTTGGCAGGCATAGCATGGGAAGTCCGTTTATACGAAATGGTGAGAGGTAATTGAAAACTACCGTACCTTCTTGGAAGTAGCAGCGCGAAAAAAAGAAAGAACGTGAAATGGGCTTAATTAAAGGAAGTAGCGATGTTTATATATATATATATATATATATATATATATATATATATATATATATATATATATATTGGCTTCTCTCCTTCATATATATATATATATATATATATATATATATATATATATATATATATATATATATATATATATTTATTTATTTGTGGGATTCTCTACGGGGCTGCGGCTCCACTTTCAGAGCTAACAACACTGCGCTAGCTCAGACTGGTAGCCCCAATGAACAGCACGAACACCGAGGACCAAAGGGTTAACCGTTTAATGGGCTTTCTTGGCCGCACGCGCGTGATCAAGCAACGGCTGGGTTCACCTGAGCAGCCCCGTCTCTTCGTGGGCGCGTCGAATCTCTTGGCCCTAAAGTCTCTTGGCCCGTCCGATCTATACTGCTCTCGGTGCACACACAGCACACGCACTCACTCACCCTCTCCCATCTGCCGGAAACCACACCCAGCCAACACACACAGCGTTCCTCCCCCCCCCCCCCCCCCTCGCCACAGCAGTCAAGAGAGAGAAAGAAGGAGGCTGCCACGTGATCTGTAGAGGAGACGCCGTGCGCCTCTCCCTCGACCTTGCGGCATAGCCAAGAGGGGAAGAGGGGAAGTGCCACAGCCCCGCCGGGGTGGTGAAGTGGTAAGACGCCCGACTACTGTGCGTTCCCGAGTTCGAACCCGACCGCGGCGGCTGCGTTTCGATGGAGGCGAAACGAAGTGGCGTCCGTGTGCTGTGCGATGTCAGCGCACGTAAAAGATCCCCAGGTGGTCGAAGTTACTCCGTAGCCCTCCACTACGGCTCCTCTTTCTCTCTTTCCACTTTCATTCCCACCTTCCTCCCTTCCCTTACGGCGCGGTTCGGGTGTCCACACAGCAAGTGTGACAGTTACTGCGCCTTTCCCTTCCTGTGAAGCAATTATTTTTGTAAGTGCCACAGAGAGCAGGCGATGTATGCCTTCCCACAATATGTGTGTGTGTGTGTGTGTGTGTGTGTGTGTGTGTGTGTGTGTGTGTGTGTGTGTGTGTGTGTGTGTGTGTGTGTGTGTGTGTGTGTGTGTGTGTGTGTGTGTGTGTGTGTGTGTGTGTGTGTGTGTGTGTGTGCGTGTGTGTGTGTGTGTGTGTGTGTGTGGTTTGGTTTGTGGGGTTTAACATCCCAAAGCTACTCAGGCTATGAGAGACGCCGTAGTGGAGGACTCCGGAAATTTCGACCACCTGGGGTTCTTTAACGTGCACTGACATCGCACAATACACGGGCGCCTTGCTTTTCGCCTCCATCGAAAAGTGGCCGCCGAGGCTGGGATTCGATCCCGCGTCCTTGGGAACAGTATTCGAGCGCCGTAACCACTGCGCCACCCCGGCGGTGTGTGTGTGTGTGTGTGTGTGTGTGTGTGTGTGTGTGTGTGTGTGTGTGTGTGTGTGTGTGTGTGTGTGTGTGTGTGTGTGTGTGTGTGTGTGTGTGTGTGTGTGTGTGTGTGTGTGTGTGTGTGTGTGTGTGTGTGTGTGTGTGTACACAGCAAGGAGGCCAGAGGAAACTCAATAAGCGTCTGTTTGTTTTTTTCCACGTGTTCTACAACTTCTGCACATTGCTACCTGATTCTAGGCACCATTACCTATAAAGTTAGCTACTTCTTTATTATTTAAATTTCCCATTATCTGCGGGTGACCGAGCGTTCTTCTTCCTCTTCGTCTTCTTCGCCTTCTTTTTCTTCTTCGTCTTTTTGTTCTTCTTTGTCTTCTTCTTCTTCGTTGTTTTCTTTTTCCTCCTCTTCTTCGTCTTCTCGTAGCTACGCCTCTTCACGACGTAGCTGCGGCAACCCGAGGTCCTGCTTTGGCTTTCGCAACAAAACGTATAGTACAGCTTCGACGTAGGTGATCTAATTTATCAATAGGCAGCCACAATGAGGCAATGGGAAAGCAACAATTCCAAACATATGACAGTACTCACGCTCTTTCGAAGTGGTGAATTCGACGGCAGCGCTGTAATCGCCCATGCCGAGAGCGTTGTGAGCACGGGCACGCAGCTGGTAAGTGGTGGCGGGCAGCAGACCCCGTATGGTTGCTTTGGACTCCAGGCCAGACACCGACATTGTGTCCTGCCACAGGCCTGAAACACCGAAACATGTCACGCCATAAAACTCAGATGGTGGGAAGACAAAAAGTGGAAATCAGTTCATGATGATGATGATAAACTCTTTATTTATTCCGAAAGAAGGGGAACCAGCCGAAAGACTGGTTGCACTGCTTAGAGAAGGTCAGCAGGGATCCCTTTGGACTCTGCGGCCTCCAATGCGCGCAAAATGAGCTGGCGCTGTTGGGCGAGCTCGGTGGTACGCAGGAGGGACTCCCACGCATCCATTGTAGCTGTATTGTCTGCGTTGTGTCGTATACATGTCCACACCATGTGAATGAATGTGGCCGGTTGTGAGCAGTATTCGCAGCTAGGTGCAATAAGATTTGGGAAAATTAGGCTATATAGCCATGGGTTGGAAAAGGTTCCTGTTTGTATTTTGCGCCAATGGACGGCCTCGCGCCGGGATAGTTCCCGGTGTGCAGGGGGGTATAGACACCGTTCGAGCCGATAATGCTGGAGGATGTCCGTGTATGTAACAAGGCGTGAATGAGTGCCTTGGGGAGTGTCAGAGGAAGCGGCAGGCTGAGGAGGGTGCTCCGCCCGGTAGCTGAGTACTCGGGCTAGATCATGCGCCTGTGCGTTCCCGCTGAGCACCTCATGAGCTGGGGTCCATATGAGAAGACGAGGTGTAGACGGTAAGGGGAGAGATCGGAGGATAGTGTGTGCCTGTCGGGATATACGACCTGCATCGAAGTTACGAATTGCCTGTTGGGAATCGCTAACGACTACTTTGGTGGAGGGGTCGGTCAGAGCTAACGCGATGGCAACCTCTTCTGCGGTGGTAACAGTTGCGGCGTTGAGGACGCTGCAGGCGTTGTGCCACTTTCGGTGTGGTGCCAGCGCGTGAACTGACGCAGCTCGCTTTGTAGACTTCCTCGGGTGATGAATGAAATTAAGCGGCCACTGCGAACTAATTTCTTCACCCGTGATTTAGTTTTCATAATAAAAGCTGAAACTCAACGTGCTTTACATCGTTCAAACGAATAAAGCGGGAACCTGTTATAAGCTTTGACTGAAAAGTAATGAAGCTTTTGCGGCCCAAATTTCAAGACACACGCCGCATCATGTGACAACAAAATGAACATTGCGTTTTGCAGGGAGTTCGAACTGAGTTATTCAAACTGAATTTTTCATGAGCTTCGAAGGTCATTATTTTGTGTGTGTACGTTGAACGAAAAGCGCCCCCTTTAAGTAAATAAGCACGATTTTCTGCCTACGGTGGTTTGCTATTTATCGGATTTCATCGCTGTCTTCCCTCTCACTCGCCACCTATAGTGACATTTGAAGCTATGAAGAATCTAACAAATTTATAATGACAATCTTTACAACCCAAGCCTGGCTATGATACCCATATAATGGAACATTTTTTTTCTTCACATTTTACAAATGGCTGCACAGCTGAAACTTACAACACTATTTTCTTGTATTCGTAAGGAGCTTTTAGTTATTTTCTCGCATTTCAGGAATGTAATTTTTATTTCCTAAAAAACAACATTTGATATACCAAATACGTTTTCCTCATAATATTAGTAAACATAACTTATTGCAGTTATTTATGATCACAAGCATGTATACCGGGTGTCCCAGCTAACTTGAACCAAGGGTTACAAAATAATATATTTGAGGTAGGTCAATGAAACCAATTGCATACAACTGCCAGCCTGTTTGCGCAGTACAGCCAATTTTTTGTTTTGCAATTACTTAATTAGCCAATTATGTTAATTTTTCTAATTTATTAAATATCGACTTTAGACCAAAAATGTGAATTGTAAAGTTGTAGAGCATCGTCAGAAACCCCAATTCCATTAATTACGATAAAGAAAGTCTCACGTGTATCCTTTTTTCCGGGCTCAGAAGAAAGCCCGCGAAATACAAATAATACCATGTGACTAGCGCATTTGTGCGCCGCGATTGTGGTGCTCTCAGTCGTGGTTTGAGCGAACGAAATTAGCTGCAGCCGTGTCTTCTTGGCCCCGTTAAAGGGGCAGGCCGATATGCCTGCGATGGCTTTTTCGCCCGCGTCAGACAGCCGGCCCACGTGACGGTGTAGTAGCAGCGAGAACGGCGAGCCGACACCACCGAGATTCTAACAAGGCCTCTTTCTCTCCCATCAGCGAACGTCACGACAAACGGATGAGCGATAAGGTATCAGCCACTGAATCTGCGCATACATGCTTGGGTAAAGGGGCGAGATGACATCATGTGACTCGACTAAAATTAGCGCTGCACCTTCATTTGCCGGTTCTTTATCGTCATCCGCCTGTCGTGATGTAGGCTGCTGCGGTGCGCAGGTCTGGCCAAAATCACGGTGGCGACGGGCGAGCTCGAGCTCGCTCGAACCATCGCCAACATTTCTGCCTGCCGCTGCAACGGGACCATCGGGTCACGGCCGCAGCTGATTTCGTTCGCTCAAACCACGACTGAGAGCACCACAATCGCGGCGCACAAATGCGCTAGTCACGTGGTATTATTTGTACTTCGCGGGCTTTCTTCTGAGCCCGGAAAAAAGGATACACGTGAGACTTTCTTTATCGTAATTAATGGAATGGGGGTTTCTGACGATGCTCTACAACTTTCAAATTCACATTTTTGGTCTAAAGTCGATATTTAATAAATTAGAAAAATTAACATAATTAGCTAATTAAGTAATTGCAAAACAATAAATTGCCTGTAGTGCGCAAACAGGCTGGCAGTTGTATGCAATTGGTTTCACTGACCTACCTCAAATATATTATTTTGTAACCCTTGGTTCAAGTTAGCTGGGACACCCGGTATATGGTCATATATATCCATTATATATGGTTCTCGTCAGTGACGAATACTGTTAGTCCAATTACTGTTAGTCCAATTACTGTTAGTCCAATTACTGCAGCATGCGTTCTGAAGTGTTTCTTTTTGCCACGCTAGTTTTTCAGTCTTGTAAATCTGCAAAGCGCTTATCATTTGATGTTAGCAGAGAGCCGCCGCCGAAACGGAGATCACTGACTATATATGAGCCCGCTACAAAATTCTATAACAGAAAACATCTGAAAGAGGATTATCACCATTCTTATTCCATAGACGTTATTTGCCACCTTTAATATATTTTCACTGCACCGAAAGCTTCATGACCTAGGTCAGAAAGGTCACCGATTACAAACATTTCAAGCAAGAAATAGCAATGTATTCGGCTAACCTATAAATGAGGCCAAAATAATGCGAGTCTTGTTGAATTTACGTCACTCTTTTTCCGTAAAGCGACGGTTAGTTTTAGATTGCGACATTTTACTCATCTTTCAGGGATGGCTGGCCTCAAAAATTTCAACAGAAAAAAAAAAAAATACCGCGCTTTCACTTAGGCCTTTCTCCGCTAGGCTGGTCGCTGGGAGAAGCTTGTGGCACTTCGGTGCTGATGATGGCGAAGGAATGATGATGGCGGATGCCAGCGGTCACCGCAACTGGAGTGCGACTTTGCCGCTCGTCAAGAAACGTTTCCCGAGACGACCCTCTGAGCACTTTCGAAACCCTAACTCCTGATCTCCGTTGCGAGGCAGCCATCGCTTAGCGGCCGGTCTCCAGAGGCGGAAAGCAACAAAAAAGAGTCGAACCATGAAGATATTTATTTGTACTCTGAACTCTTTTTTTCGTCGTTTTTTTTATCTCCGCAGCTGCAATATACCCATCTGCTGATATATTCAAAAGGTTTTTGCGCTATATATGTGTATTTTATTGGTCTTGAGTGTCCTCTAAATGTTTCTAGGCGCAGTTTCGAGACGACATAGTACGCTCATGTTGCATCTGATTTTTGATCTTTTTTGCTTATTTTTGAAATTACCGGAAACAATCAGCCAGAACATCTTGGGGAACGCATGAACGTGTTCCAATAGTGTTGCGAACGGGATTAGATGTTGAACTTCCTCCTAAAGAAGCGGTTTTGAAATTCAGGAGGTAAAAGGCGAAAGCGCTAGCGTTAACGCAGCGTGTAATTCAGCTCTTCTCCCGTAAACATTTTCATCGATATTCTTGTCATCTGCAAATTGAATAAACTTTTTTACTTAGAGATTATATTTTAGCTACCAATTGAAATAAATGCGCAGTTAAGTGTTAACGTCAATATTTTCAATAATCGATAAAAATACAAGTTCAGTGCCTCACTTCACAACTCAACATGAATGGCTGAAAAGCATTAAGATATCGTAATAATAATAATAATAATAATAATAATAATAATAATAATAATAATAATAATAATAATAATAATAATAATAATAATAATAATAATAATAATAATAATAATGGCGCAGACTTTATGCACATGCAGTGCAGTCATATTTTTCAACGTCCGCAACAAAATTTGTATCCACCCCTTATGTAATGCCCCTCAAAAGGGGTCTTTAAGGAAATAAAAATGAAATGAAAAGCAACGTTGCGATAATCTCGAATCTCGATTAAAATATTCTTCCATTGAAGAAAAGAACGAAGCTTCAGCATCATATAGCGCGTCGCTAATCATTCATTTTTTATCAGTGTAATTATACATCTAAAAACAAATATCTCTGCAACCTAATTCTTGGCCGATCTCCCTGTGTAGATATGTGCTATCAGCTGTGCTTAGCTGACTAAATTGTTTCTCTTTCTCGACGATGATTAGCTGACCGTCTCTATGAGACCGGTCTCTAATTTTTGGTGTTTTTTCGAAGTTCTATAGTATTCATTATTCTTGTGGTTTGTGTCCTCAACGTGCGACGACCTGGGGGTCCCTGGCGGAAACACGTAAAGCGACCTCCTAGGCGCTCTGCGCCGTATCCACACTGACACGAAGCACCACCATCAGCTGAACTCCATGCTGCAGTGATGCCAGCAGAGTCATCGGCTAGTCAAGCGGCCCCTGCAGTGGCGGCAGCAGATCGCGGCCCTGCGAACAAGGGACCGCGCGAAGAACAAGACAGCGATGCGCCTTTGGGTGACTACGCAGATGACATGGGCCAATTGCATCCTTCACGGTTGTCTCCTACAAGAAAAAGAGGGCTACTTGTGTTCCGGTTGTCTTCAGGCCCACCGAGGTAGGAGGCAATCTATAGAAAGCGAACCCTAACAGCGTGGCTTCGGCAGTTGTAGCATCGGCTCAAGAAGAAGTTATTAGTCATCGTCTTAACAAGGACGGGAACTTGATGGTTGCAGTATCGACATTGCCTGCAGCCAATCGTTAGCTCACAGTAACTACGCTAGCTGGAGTGACTGTAGAGGCCCGGGTACCGTACTCTTACACAGCCAGCTTCGGCAAAATTCAGGATGTACCTGTAACCTACTCAAATGAAGATCTGCAGGAGTATCTACGTGACCAAGGTGTTCTTTCAGCAAGGAGGCTAACAAGTTACATTCCTGAGGACGGTGGCAAGTTCAAAGAAGTACGCCGTCGCTCTGTTATATTAGAATTCTCAAAAGATGCACCATTGCCTAAAAGAGTCACGCTTGGGTTCTGCAGTTACCCTGTAACTGAATATATCGGACCAGCGACACAATGTTACAAATGCCAGAGGCACGGCCACGTATCGAAACATTGTACCGGTCCCGTGCGATGCAAAGTGTGTGCGGGCCCCCATTCGCACAAAGAGTGCACCTCGAGAGCGCAACCTAAATGCGCAAACCGCGATGGCCCACATTCTGCTTCATACGGAGGGTGTGTTAAAAAGAAAGCTGCTACACTTACACGCACAGTGGAGCAAGCACAAGAGAAACCGCTCAAGCGTCATGATCCACCACCTAACCCCGACGTGGTGTTTACGAATATAATAGAACTATCTCAAAATCAGCCACCACAACGTGAAAAAACATATGGTGATACATATGTGGCTGCAGCCAAAAAGAAGTGTGGGAAGTCCGGGGGCTGTTCTTCATCAAAACAGCAGCAGCACTCCACACAAGACACAACAAACAACCCTCCTAGTTCTCAGCGTAAGGCAGAGAAACGTAACAAAAAGATCCGCGAAAAGCAGCAAAGCGGAAGCACCGAGCAAGAAATCGCATGCCTACTGATCCCTATGCTGTTTGCCGTCATCGACGCTCTTGTCCGCGCTAACCCCTTGTCTCGAGGACTCCCAGAAGTTGAAGCTGTTCTAGCAATGCAACCGTTGTTGTCGGCGTCTAAGGCTTAGCAGGGGCGTAATATCAAACACCTGTAATCATGACCTCGAGAGGAAGAGCTCCACCACAGGTGACCATCCACATCTTTCGCACATGCTCCATTTTCCAGTGGAACACTCGTGGTTTACACTCGAAACTCTCTGATTTTCGGCACCTTGTGCGAGCGTACCACTTCCCTTTCATAGCCATCTCTGAATCGCGCGTGGGGAAACTTTCAGACTAAATGGATACTATTTTAATCATTCACGACGAGACGACGTCAGCAGATTGTTGATAGGCTTTTGCAAAGATATCCCGGCCTCCTTGGTTGAAATCCCGCCTCACAATGATAACGAATATGTGTGCGCCGTAACAGTAATTGGGAGACAAGAGTACACTTTTATTAGAGTATACCTTGAGCCAGGAAGGCCTTTAGATGCTTGTAGGCTTAAAAACTTGATTATAAGGACGCCCAGTCCACATATTATTTGCGGAGACTTCAATGCTCACAACGAAATCTCACGCACATGTGCTCGAGGTGCCAAGCTTGCAGAACTTCTCGCAAAACATTCAATTGAACCCCCAGATGACGGCAGCATAACCTATCTCCGAGGCCTGACGACTGCCAGCAGCATTGACGTGACCTTTGTAACAAGTTCAGCTGCCCACAACCTTGGCTGGTGCACCGATCTGGAAACACGTGGAAGTGACCATTACCCAGTCCTCATATCAACTGTCTGTGCGCAGAGGGCACCAAAGAAATTTTTTATAAAATCTACAGACTGGGATGCATACAAAGACCCTGCAAGCAGAGAAATTCCTGCTGCAACTCGAAATGAAGAACTAATATCGGCAATGGCTTATTGCCTAAGAGAAAGCACATGAATCACAGCTAAAAACGATAGCTTACCCTCTAATGAAGAGACATTTCAAAGGCTCTGCGCTATTCGCAGGCGAGCTGAAAGGAAAGCTTTGCGCACAAAAAACCTTAAAGACCTTCGCGCCTGCTTACGGGTACAACATCACATTCGACGATACCTGGATAAGCTTAGTTGGCAGAGAGGGCATTCCTTTTGTTCTACGCTGGATGTGCGCCAACCAGTAGCCAAAATTAGGCGGATAGTTGGCCGTATGCGCTCGCCCTTCCAATAGCTTCATCCTTTCACAGTAATATCCCTGCATGAACGAAAATCCATTAAAGAAGTCCCTGATGAATACTGCAGACTACTATCAACGGGTTCAGGGCCTTCCGCACACTCCACAGATGGTGTGTAAGACATCCCCCAGGCGGCAGTGCCAGCGATAGACTATACCTTTCACTTATGAAGAGCTATCCACAGCTATCGTGGAATTGAACAGACGGACGTCTCCGGGTCATGATGACGTGACCTATGACGCAATCGCAAAGCTACCTCGCAATTCTCGCCTTCGACTTCTGCAATATTACAATTCTTCCTGGATGGTTGGTGAGGTCCCCACGGAATGGAAGTTGGCGAAAATTGTGCCTGTTTTGAAATCTTCTAAACAACCAACAAGTTACGCATCCTTCCGACCCATCGCCCTACTGAGATGCGTAGGTAAGCTTATGGAGCGAATGATCTGCAAACGCGTCACCTGGTTCCTCGAGAGTCGAAAAGAGTATCCTCAAGAAATGAATGGGTTTCGCTAAAATAGATCTGCGACTGATAATGTCATCGCACGTATCTCATCACTTGAAGAATACCTTCCCGCTGGATACATTCCGAAAGCCGTTTTCCTTGACATCAAGGCTGTTTTTGACTCTGTGTTTCATCATCATGCTATTCTTTTAGCTTTGGTCAGCCTTGGCCTCGGTGGAAAGCTTTAGAACTGGACTGATCACAATTTACAAGAGCGGCAAATTTTTATGACCACTCCAGATGGTCCCACTCTCTTTCACGCAGTGAAGAGGGGCGCACCTCAGGGAGCTGTGCTCAGCCCTCTCCTGTTCAATATTGCCCTTATACATATAACAAGGCACCTTCCTCGAGGAACACGCATAACAATTTTTGCAGATTATATTTGCATCTATAGTGCATCACGTTTGCGTTATACTACGCAACATCGAATTCAGAGAGCGTTACTGCACATCTCAATGTACCTGGCTCCCCGTGGTCTTCGTCTCTCATCAGAAAAGAGTGTGGCTATGGCTTTCACAAGAAAAAGAATGACTGGATATCCGCTCCTTTTGGGTGGATGGTTACTATCGTAGGTACAATCACACCGATTCCTAGTTGTCATGATTGACAGTAACCTCTCTCAGGCACCTCAGATTAAAAAACCTCCGCGAGAGAATTACTGCAGCGACACAGGTTTTCAGATTCATGGCGGGAACACGATGGGGCAGCAACTGCACTAAACAATTTCTCACCCTTAAAGGTGCAAGCTCTCCCCGGGCTAACACCTTACATGAAAGATGGCATGTAAGGCATGGTGGTTAACAATCAAGGGTTTCCGGCTGTGTACCCTGCATTGTGTAAAATGAAAGAGGGGCGTATAAAACAAAAGTGAAATCGAGAAATGCGGTCTGAAAGCCAGAAACCGCTACAGCAATGTCCTGAGCACAGTGGTGTCTGACGCACGCTGCGGCCTCAACAGAATACGGCACCCGCTTTTCGACAACAAACAAATGAAATTTGTACAATAAATGATGTTCCACGGAGAAGATAGTCCTGCTCTAAACAAAGGGTGTTAGCCCGGGGACAGCGCTACACCTTTAAGGGTGAGAAATCGTTTAGTGTGTGCCGGTCGATGGTACTGCTTGAAAAGGCCTACGTTGAAGGAGCGTTGCGCTACTATTTACCAATGCTGCAAAGATTACGTCCAACAAGCCAGAAGATTCTTGAAACCGCGCGGAACAACTGCTTGCGAATATGCCTTAGCCTCCCAAAGGGATCCTCTACATCAGGAACACTTGCAGAAGCAGAATGCTTCCCGCTAGATTTGATTGCCGCCCAAGAAACTATGCGCACCCGTCTTCGACATGTACTTCAAGGAAAGAAGCACTTCTGAAACCATGTCCACAGAACTCAATGTAACTCTGGCTTTGGTCAAGCTGTACAGCTTCTGCCCCTCCCTATACTATTACTCAACCGTGAAATCTACTACCGCTCACCTTTCCCTCATGGACATTGTCTCTAAAGATGAATATGTATGTTCCTGGCGTGGATGCGAAGAGCCGCATTCCACAGGCAGCACTTCTGCAAGCCATGCTCGCCTACTTAGCCAAGGAATATACACAGTACACCCACATATTCACCGACGGTTCAACTATTGAATACATTTCTTCCTGTAGCCTTTATGTGCCCTCAACAAACCATGTTCTGTCTTACCGGCTGCAAAGGAAGACATAATCTACGACAGCTGAGATTCATGGCATCAAAGAAGCTGTTTCCTATATCCTGCGCCAGACCCGCGGCCGATGGGTTATCTTCATAGATTCCAGAGCATCTTTGCAAATCATGTATAATCTACTGAAGAAAACCAATAATCAGCCTGTTTCTCTTGACATCGGGTACCTGTAGCATTTGGCTACTGCCGCAGGCCAGTGCATCAGATTTCAATGGATACTAGCCCACTGTGGCATTAAAGCCAATGAAAAAAACCGATGAAGCGGCTTGTAAAGGCCACCAACATCAACGATACATTAGGACTTTCTTCGCGAAATCTGATGCATCCAAACTGGCTAAACAATTTTCTACCGAAGCAAAGTATCGACTTTGGAGCTTACCGAAAAGTCACTATCAATATCGTTACTCGATTGACCCACATCTATGGTCAAGACTCCCTCTGAAATTCCCTCGCCGACCAAAAACTCTTTACCACCGACTCCGCCTGAACTGTGCATATACAAATAGCTTGCGATACCGTTTTGTTCAAATGAACAGTCCGCTTTGTGACAACTGCGGTTCGGTTGAAACTGTGCAACATATCCTACTTGAGTGTCCTGAGTACGCTGATGAGCACGCGTACTACGAACATACCATGGAAAAGCTCTCCTCAGTGCCTTTCACAATGGACATTGTTTTAGGTCCCTTAGCCTGCCCTAGGCAGCACAGACTCGCAATGAACTTTTTATTTACGCATTTAAAAGACATTGGAGTTTTAGACAAACTTTAATCACCTCGAATGTTACCCTTCGGCATTTCTCACGCTGTGAACTCTATAAGCACATTTATCGGACTATGCATTTCATCATTTCATTTGGTACCATTACTCCACGATGCACCTTAGAACACACCTAATGGCCGCATTTTATCTCCGCCTTCATTTCTTTTAATCTCCTCACGAATCTTTTTCCATCTTTACCTACCGAATTCCCCTTCCTACACAGAGTAGCATGTCAGCGAAATGTAAACGCCGGCTAAAGTCTATGTTCTTCATTAAAAGGTCTCTCTCTCTCTCTGTGTCAATCCTTTTTTGGTGCCTGTCTGTGTTTTTCGGTCACTTTGACTTTCTCTTGCATTACCATTTCACCTTGCCGAGCAGCTGCACGCTTTGCGCGAAGCCATCACACGCTTCTTAAAAAGAATACAATTACATTATACAGCCTCAATATTCAGGCTCACCAACATCCTATTCAGGTCCTCTCGTTCGCTGAAGTAGGTAATCACAATTCATAATACATAGTGATCCTGCAAACTGTAACTATCTTTACTATTCGGAGATTGTATGTCGCAGTTAACCGCGGCCTATAGTGAATGCAGCTTAAGAAGATAACTGTAATGCGCCGATCGTTCGTATATGTAATCCCGTTGATAGCAGAGCAATATTTTGTTACTGGTCATTTCTGACCTAACCGCCATAGTAGATGTCCGTACAATTTCGCTTTTGTATACGTACTCCAACTAGTCGCTATTCATTGCATTTTTATTTATGCCGCTGAAATAATTATCGCAGTGCTCACCGCTACTTTCCTGGAAAGCTCTCAAGAAACTAAACAGGATGCTACGCAGGCGAAGGCACTGAGACCAGGAGCGAACTGCGTCTTGCAGAACCATTGCAATCGTTTGAATGTTTTTCTTGACAAACCACATTGAGATATATACATTTTAAGAATAAAAGAAGCCCTAAACCTTCCATTTCCCCCCTCAAATATTTTTATTCAATGTCCGTGGTGCTAACGTTCTACGTGAATAAAAGACAAAATAATTTTGAATTGATTTTCTCAAATTACAATTTTCAAAGCAAAATTTCTGTACCTTCAACAGCTATTTTTACATTCAGGTAATCGCAACATCTTAGTATTTTTTCATTGTTTTCCTTGCTGGGGTGGAGCTGGAAGTGTAAAGTTTTCAAAATATTTAGTCATACGTTTCTAGGCATATATAAAATACAATTTGTAGATTTGTCAAACTGGTACTGAAGCATTTCGTTGGCTTTGTAAGTGTTTATTATATCGGAGTATTTGTGCTATTAAAAATGTTCACATTTTTCGTCCTCTATATGGTCACGTTTAGCGCAAAGGTGTGAGTTTTCAGTTCAATAATCTGCATTTTTCTTAACTAACATTACTGGAAGTCAACGTGTTTTTGGGAAAGAAATATTATTTTCCACAATTTTCACTGTGCTCTTTTTACATGACAGGAACTGTAACTAATAGCCTAAGAGTGCTGTATTTTTGCGATCGAAAAAGAGTAAATCTCGCATGGCTGTCAATCGCGCATCACCGAAGATAAATGTAATCAATTGGTTTACAGCTTTAAGCGCATAATTTTTGCGGTGGCTGTGTTACGTAACACCTGCTATTCTTGTTGAATTATTGAGGAAGGCTTCAGGGCTTCTGTAGATTTTAGGAAAAAGCGCATATGTGGGGCAAATTAGAGATATTAAGGAAAATTTTATTATTTTTGTTCTATTGCAAAACGTATTTCTTCAGAAGGCTGCTATCAAATTTCATAACCAAATGTCTTATTTGCACTACCCACCGAATAACTTCTGCGAACCATTCTCATTCCCACCAGCCATAAAACAGTAAGCTCCGAACTCCTTGGGTTTGAGATTCGACATGAAAAGAGCTCCTGCGATGACGGCGCGTCGTTACGGGAACTGCGGCTGCGAACACCACATTGCGCTAAACTTCTGCTGTTACCTTTACAAAGTGGAAAAGACATTTCTTACGGAGCAACATTCTCTTCAGTGATGAGCACCTTACTCTTAGCGACCTATAAGCATCACCGGTTGCTTAATCCTTAATATGCAGAATCAGCTCAGTGATAAAGTGGACTAGGTGACACCATAATGTACTCACCGTTACTGCTGTTCCAGTAGAGCTTATATTGCGTTATGGCTGAGTTTCCCGTGAATGGAGAAGCCCACGTGACCCGTGCTGTCCGGCTTCCAATCTCCCGTACGTCCAAATCAGTCGGAGGGTCCGGCACATCTTAACACCAGGACGAAGGGAAAGTACACAGATTTTGCCTGTTGTTGAAATGCGGCAGCCATGACATTGAGACTTAAGTTATACAGAGGCTGTAATTGGTTGCGTGCGTGAGACCCTAGGAAAACGGTAGGCCTACAAACTTCTACCGTTTTGACACACTCGAGGGACAAAGTTGCAAACTTTCTTCTCAGTAGTGTTTGCTTAAACTAAAGCATTATTACCGTATGCGTACCTAGAGTTGCTTCTCACATATTTTGGATAATAATCATCCCCAATGTTTTTTACATGGCCACGCAAAACTTGGCACTATAACTTCTCTTATCACATATAAATAATGGCAAGAACAGGAAGCGATGCGGATCATATGAGATATAGCGCAACTGTTAAGAGCAGCCAACTTTTTATACGCCGTGTCACTTACCTCGTGATTCCATACCTTAGCGCAATATGTTGTTAATTTTTTAGCGTTTAGTCGGCCGCACTCACTAGCATTAATCAGTATAACTTAGCAATCTGGAAAAAGTATATATTTGACCTTACATCAACAGTGCTACGTATTTTGCATAAGATGGCTTATAATTTCAAACATTGGTTTCTTCTTACCCTACGGTTGGCGCATCATAGCCTGTTCATTTATGGTCAATAAAAGACAGCAAAATTAACACATTTATATAGTTGGAAACGCAGTTTTACAGACAAGGTATTTTCCGTGGCGTTGTGCATGAATCCATAGCGCGAGAGTGTTAACCTGAAAGTTCGTAAAGAATTCGTCAAAAATGAATAACTATTACCTTCTGGCTCATGGTTTAACCATAGCTCTGGCTTACATGAAATCTCGCATGGCTGTCAATCGCGCATCACCGAAGGTAAATATAATAATAAATCTAACATCGATGCCCTTTTTTATGTTCTAACATGCGGTTTCCTTCGCTGCTAAGCGTTATATTACTTCCATTCAGTCATGGGCGTAATGGTTCGTGCCACCTAAGGTGTGAATGTATTAATGTGAAAACCTTACTATATGCTCTGTCGGCAACCTCGCGTATACAAAACACTTGTACAGTCTTGCGTCTTTCTCGTAAGAGTTCGGATCAAAGGAGTGGTTCTTATCGACAGAGGACGATGTGAGGATGCTAATTAAAAAGTATGTCAATAGGATGAATAGTTAATTAATTAGAGTGAGAATCGTATAGTAAAACCAATCAGACGTCGAAATAGCAACATGGCTTATGTCGACATCTAATGAATGTGACGTCACAGCAACCGGAAGTAGGTGCGTTTCTAACTCAATGAGCCAAATAAATGCGTACGTGATAGTGATCAGAAGTGGGTATGAGTATTAATGAATCAAATAAAAATATAATTAGGACGTAAAAGAGCGAAAAAGATCAAACAAGTTCGCAAAATGGCTTCGCATATGTATGACCTCACAATGATGTGGTTGTCATTGGGACAGCCACCGGTCACGTCAAGGCGGAGCCTAGCACGCGTGACGTCATCGACGCACAGAGGCGCCCCTTTCTATACCCAGGATGTCGTTGACTGCTACCGTCGCGTCGCATCCTGGCAACGTGTGACCTCATGAAGTCCGGTGGCACCCTGTCTTTGCCAGTCGCTTTCTCGCCGCCGGCGCCGAATGACTCAGTGCTTGTGTGCTGCGTGGACGTGCTGGGGTGTAACGGTGCGGAGAACGCTAGAGAAAAAACCGTATGAGTCGCAATAACCTCATACAGGTTTCTCATTCAAAACTAATACTAAACACCTACAACTCTCATATAATCTCATATATTTCTCATAAGTTGTATGATATCTGTAAGAGATAATATGAGATTTGTACGGGTTTTGTATAAGTTTAGTATGAGAAATCTGTAGGAGGTTATTGTGACTCATAGGCTTTTTTTCACTAGGGAACCTACCACAAAACGCCGAAGAAAGAGTGAAAAATAGAATCAAGAGAGAAAAGGAGATAATAAAATAGAGGCAAAGCGAGGCAAAGAGGTGTGAAGAGACGAAAAAAGACGCAGAGAGGGAAACGAGCGTCGTGGAGGTGTCAATGCTTTCGCATTCCCCGATGCAAATTCTGCAATTTGTTCTGGCCATTATGTGTATAATCCACGCATTTTGACTGCTATATCCTCAATACTAAGACTACTTTCAACCAGTTTCAAACAAAGGTTTGCCTTACTTGAAAAAAAATGCTCTGCTGTGACATGTCTGTGATGTGACTGTACTGACTTCACCCATCCCTCTCTTACCCGCAACTCTTATATCCATTGACCCGTTTCTCCCAGTGCAGGGTAGCAAACCGGTTTCTTTTACTGGTTAACTTCCCTGCCTTTCCTCCTCATCTTCTCCTCATCTCCCTCCTCCTCCTCCATGCATTTATTTTTGTTATAAATCTCTGCTCGAAACAATAGAAAATAAAGAGCAGATGGCAAGTGGTTTTATTTTCGAATCCTAAGTGTAACAGCCGAAAACTTCATTTTCCGTCAATACAAACGACGGTTCTGCTGCTTCCGAAGGGAATTAATTGTCCAAAATCCATGATAAGGGCTTCGTGCCGGCTTCTTTAAACCAAATCGCATTTCACTGACATAGCAAGCGGCGGATCTGCTGAAAGATCCGCGAAATGATAAATCCTAATGAATTGCGCCTTCTGCTTCTCTAATTAGCAGTCACAAGGAACCACTCTTGGGCCTTACTCCTTTCTTCGGAAAATACGATGCCTGCAGAAAGAAAAAAGCCTGTAACGTTAGAAGACAAATCGCGCCAGGCTGCGGATTTCTCGTTACCGGTGAGTGTGCGTACCATCGAGCCGATAATTAGAGCCAAGAAAAATGCGCGTGCAATTAGAAACGCTTCTACGGAAGGCTTAAATACGAGCACTCGTGAAATGCGGATTGCTAAGACAGACCCTTAATCTGCACGGATTGCTTTTCACATATCAGCACGTTCAAAAGCCATCACAGATACTGCGCTTCCGTGTACAAAACTAGATCGTAAATCAAGCCCCCAGAGGTTAAAACAAAATAATCTGGCTGAAATCAATCAACATAAGTGACCTGCCGAGTCGTATTCCGGTCGAAGTCTAATCGTGAAGCGAGATTACCAGCTCAAAGAGAGGGCGAGAAGCTTTGTGAGTAATTTAAAAATCTCAAGGAGAAAAACTGCCTTCCCTGCAGCGCGGAGGTGAGGTGCAGCGCACATTTTGTGCCGGTCAATTGAGCTTGGTTTTCAAGCGCAAAGATTTTTAGAAGCTATAATGTCTAGAAGGTCCACTTCCGCTCGTAATTAAATCTCGGAGAAAGCACAATGCATCGCGAGAGTTTTGGCGCCTTTGTTAGAGGGCCTTCAATTGCGGTGAACTTTGGCGACTGATGGCGAAAAGAAAAAGCAGTCGCTGCTCCCCTTGCAATACATTGTAGGAAAAAAAGTTACTTTCGAGCTCAATTCGAGAATGAACCAGGTATCAGCAGAGCTCTGTTTAAATGCCTAATAGCAACACGCATGGAAGACGCGCATGTGCACATTTGAGGACAGGTGCACAGAACCACATTTATAAACGGCTGAAATGTTATCTTTGCATATCTTTCACAATTTTCCAAAGCACTGCAGAGGACAGAAGATCGAAGAGCCTGATGCTTACGCCAGGGTTGCAGGCAACCAGTGATGTAGAAATAACAACACAGGATTTGAGAGTGAAGATGGACGAATAGTCTCGAAAGCAGAAATCACCCAAACATCACAGGTACCATAGGTACCAAAACCAAAGCTCTGCCTCATCTATTAGCTGTGATATACATCAGTGCGTGTATTGAGGAGTGAGGTTTGAGTGGAGCGAAAAAGCAGAACGAGAATGTATCTTTGTCTATATGCAAATGAGATGCACAAAAACCTGTACACACGCAGACACTCAGTAAGATCTGGAAGAGGGATAGAATAACATCCTACTTCTCAATGCCAGAGCGTTTTTACATTTTGTTCCTGGTTTTATTTTGTTCAGGCTTATATTTTCTTGCAATTGTCAATTTCTAATCGTATATTGACTTCATAGCACCTATTTAAAAATGAACGTCTTCAATATTTAAATTAATTTCACAAATTCAATTTGTCATGAAAATTTATAGGAAGATGAGTTCCATTATCTCCCCTAAATCGTGAACAAAGTAAAAGGTCGGAAAGTGTGAACTTCAGGTTGCATTCTCTCGGTAGCTTGTAAGCCAGTGTCAACATCGCTTTTAGTCCTCTCTGAGATATTTGTATAGTCGTGCTGTAGTAATTGATTGAGTTTTGCATTCTTTCGGAGATTTATGTATTAACTATAACTTCAACATTGCTGTTTCTTCCTTGTCTCGATAGTTTTCTTTCTTAGCTAATTTTCATAATCACAAGGGTTTTGTACTCAAGTAAGAAAAGAGCGGAAGGCGTCTTTTGCGAAGCCAAAAACACTTCACAACTTCTATTTATTTATTTTTATTTAAAATGCTCTAAGCTCGTACGGGATCTAACGGGTTAGGATACAAATATGAAGGCAGGGACATGACTCCAAGCAACACAATTCAAGATTTTTCTTCTTCTTAAAAGCATCACCTGAGCTAGTGTTATATTGCCTCCTGTAGACAAACCAAGTGCTATAAAATTTTCGGCAAGTGTCTGAAATGCGCACGCCTAATGGCTTCTTTTTGTTTGCTAAAACAATTGCCTATTTGCTCTTTACACATTGTTTCTTTCAGTGTTGCAACAAATCAGTATGAGCGAAAAGCAATCGATACAAGCTCCAGCGTGCTTACCTTGAACGGTGAGTTGAATGTTGGTGGAATCTTCGCCAAAATCGTTGGCTGCTTGGCACGTGAAGACGGCGTTGTCTGATCGCTGCACTTGCTGAATGCTTATCTTTGAGACTGTTACGTCCGCGTTTCGGTCTTCGAACCTCGAGTACCTGGCAAAAATGTACTCGAAGCTGTCAATATGTACAAGAACAACACGCAAAAATGTGCTCTAGTAACGGGGAGTGGTATTACTACAGATGATAATAAGAAAAGGTACGAAAATATATGTGGATCTACTCGAATGAACGGACATTAATCAAGACGTGCAAATAATTAACGAATAAAGAATAGTAACATTCTGCAAAAAAAAAATTGCATTCTCAATGTTTCAGATATCTATTTTTCATTTTTTAACGGACGCAATGGCTAGAAATTAACATTCGTCGAATTTTACTTGACAAAACATTTATCGTATAACTAGTATATCTAAGTAGGCTACGACCGACTTCAGCTGTGAAAATTGAACTCTCCTAAATGTTTCTTGTTCTACTTTTGTTTCATAGAAAATCACTGAAGATTTTTCTACTTCGGTGACAGGAATCATAAATGGGCGAAATTTTATTCAAGGGAGGATTTCAGAACACTTTTTATGAATTGAGAAAAGTGTTGAAACGCTTTCTGAGCATAACCATACTTAGTATTCGTCATCGCTGCGCAGCGATTACATCGATTAACTTACCTAATTTCGAGAAAAAACATCCAAGTTTCATGTGGGGCATAATCGACAAACCATTTCAAATTACTTGCCTCTTTCGGAAAACTTATATGATCGTGATTGTCTACCAATATCTCAAGCATGTTGTTCAAATACTCGCTTACACACTAGCTTTCGCAAAGTATAGTATTATGGATCATTTGGTTAAAGTTTGGCGAGATGACTTGGGCACTTAGCTGAATTCTTGATTGGAGTTTATCGTACCCCAGATGTTTTATTCTTACGGGATGAAAAAGCTTTTTCAGCCAAAGGAACGCTTGCAAATGCGAACTGCTTCGCGTAAAAGAAAACTACCGTTCAGATATTCCAGCACCCCAGCAATGTAGGCGTAAAAATGGTGTAGACGAACTCCGTGGATAAACTAGAGTATACGCACGCAATTGACACCTTCATTCAGCCCTCCGTTAATTACAAATAGATATAAGAATAGTGCTTTGCTCATGCTCGCAGCAATTGATATCAAATGAAAAAAAAACGGGAATGAAATACACAGGTTCACTCAACATTATCTAAAGTTTGCAATTGCAAGTTTCAGTTGTCTTAAGCCTGTTATAAGGAAAACATACTTTACTTACATAAAACTTGCAATGGGTAGAGTGCCTTGCAGAATATGAAGCATATGGTCAACAGCCTAAATTATCACGGATCCCGGCCATATTTTATTAACACCTGTTGCGAACAGTTAGACTAACACAGTTTATATTTCGCGTCCTCAATGTACAGCGTAATTCTTATACCGGTCAGGACGTGTCCTTGGGTGAAGACAATAATGTCCCAAGTGGTTGAAATAGAAATTGCAAAATTATATATTTTTCTGCGTTATAGACGCTGAGGTTTTCACTCATATTCAGAAAAACTAAAGGCTTGAATTCGTTTATCCATTTTCTCGTTTTTGGTATTTTAAAATCAGCAGTATCGCAAACGGCATTGACAATGTTCGGACGGAATATTTTCGTGTTTACGGCGTACCTCAACTTCTACTAACCATATGTACAGTCAGAGACATTTTAGTCATCAGCGGTAACAATAAATTCAATGTAATGCAATGTCGTAGGTTAGTTGGAGTATAAATAAATTTACGTAGTTCTACATAAATGCATAAAAGTAAGTCAGTTAGAAAACCGGAGCATTGTCGAAGCACCCCGTATTTCAGTGGGTTCAGTGAACATTTACACATAGAGCTTAAGAGGAGGCAGCAAAAGGAAGCTAAGTATTTTGGAACATAAAGTGGATAGGAGCCTGCTTCTATTTTGTTATTTACTTTCGTTTTCCTGTCCGTTTTAAACTCATGCAAATAGAACGCGACGTATATTTTTAAAGCCTACTCCTTTTTTCTAAAGAGCGCGCATTGTTAATGGCGCGTGCTGGACTTTGTTCAATACCCGGGACGAATTTCAGGGCTTCAAACTTTCAGACCTCACAGCATATCCATAACCGCGCACTGAGGAAATGTATTTTTTTTAATTCTGCCACGATAATCAAATAACGAGGCCCGCTTGACCCTCTACAAAGACGTAAGTGTTATAAACAGGCACGTAAAATACAGCTACCGTCACACATTTTTTAGCAGCTCCCCCCCCCCCCCCCCTCTACAATTTAACACAATGATAAATGCTTATATGCGGCCCATTCATGGTTCTTGTTATTATAATTATTCGTATATTTTGATAGTTGCGTATCCCAAGGAATTTTTGCATTCCGTTTCGGTTTTGCGACTCGCGCAGGACGTTTGCATTTTTGGCTAGTACAGTGAATGACCGTAGTGATTTCTCGGTAACAAACACAGATGTATTCTGTGAATACGAGTATTTTTCACCTCTGCTCCTTTAGCACGTTCACTAGTAGGTTGTTCTTGAGCCAGTGGAACCGGATCGGTGAGTCCCCGCTTGCTCGACACAATAGCTCGGTGCTCTCCCCTCGTCTGACCGACACCGTGGTGAACTTCCCGGCAAACCGAGGAGCGCCTGGTGCACGTGCGAAAAGAGATTACAGGTGACGACAAAGAGCAAGTGAGGTCGAAGCTAAAGAAATATGAAGAAAGGTGCATTAGGACGGGTGTACTCTTTGCATGCACTACGGCTGACAACAATATCTATCTTGCATTGCCAGAAACGATTCATGTAGCTCTGCAAAAACAGATAAAAATGTCCTATCAGAAGCAAGTGCTTTGAGGACAGCATTAAGGTGTCAACCAGTTTCTGTGCAAAATATAGAAACATGCACTGCAAGGAAAATGCTCGCCCTCTTACTGCTAATAATGCCGATGGCAACAAGAAATGCTGGCCGTCTCGTTCACCAAGAGATCCGGATGACTAAAAGGGACAAAATGATAAACTGAAGTGGGACATACCGAGCTTACATTGAAACTTTTCTGTAATTATTAACATTAACCGGCAGTCTTCATGCGCATACTGATAGGGGCTATCATCTTTTGTGTTTCTTTTCTTATGCAGAGAACAAAGAGACGAATGGTGAAGATAGGCGCCCAAACCAGCCCTATATTGCGCCTTATTTCGTATTATATCGCTTGCTTCCTTTTTTCGCTAAACGCTGAAATTCATTGCTAAAAATAGCATATTGTCTGTTTGCTGAATGATCTAAACAGATGAGCTCATTTTACTCTTTCTGCCCCCTCCTGAAAAGGCATGCATGTGCTTTAATAATCTTTAGCATTGTCGACACTTGCCTTGGAGTGCACTAGCGAAAATATAATTTTAGACGCAATGTCAGACGGCATGTCTACGTGGTATTGCATTTTGTATACAGCAATAGTAACAAAAACCAAATCAGCAGTGCGCGGAATATTATTGGACTTGAAAGTAAAACACACTATCGCCTTCTCTTTGTCTTTGTCTTGTCTTGATGCTCGAAAACCCAGGCATAAATACAACTTCAGTTGGACCACAGCAGGAAGCAAGCAATTAAGGGGCAGGTAAGGAGGCATCATGGAGGAAGGAAAGCTTAGGAGAGGCCCTGACGTCATTTTTTTGAAGCCGGCGCGGCCGCGCCGCGACCGGACGCTGCAACGTCTCTCCTCCTGCTTTACCCTTTCTCAGCAACGCTCACGTACCTACTCAGCAATGCTGTTGCTAGTGGCCCGAGTTTTCATAGCAACAGCGTCGCCGTTGCTAATGGCCCGACTTGGCTAACCCTAAATTTTGACGTCACTTCCGCCACACTTTCTCCAATGCATTGAGAATGGCAAGGGCCTCTCCTAAGTTGTTTCCTTCCTCCATGGGCGGCATGCTCCCGAATTCGCTGTTCACGACATGTTTCCTTATGTCCCGTCTACGATATGCCAGGTTAGAACTAACAAAACTAGCTTTTTCAGGCTACAACAAATCGGCTGCCGAAGTGGACATGTCGCAAAGGTCGCACAGGTATTTTGAACGGTCTAAGGTATTATTGTCCAATTACTCTAAAACGACAGGTACATTACGTTCCGATACACTCATGACTTATGTGCCCTATTGTGCACGCAAAAAAAAGCGATATGTGCTATCTGTAGCCTACAGCAGTCCGACAGCTGTGAGCTTTACTTTAAATCGTATGGAATACTCGAAGTACGAAAGCTGTATACATACAGATTAAGTCTTGAAGTTGGTCGCAAATACCGGTCCGATAAAATAATTGTTGAAACCAAATAGAAGAAAGAACAAGCGTATACGATTTAAGGAAGAACTTTACAATCAAGACACGAGCTCGAACCAAGTAAGGATATCAGAGGTTGAGCTGTCAGATACTGGACTTGCTGAATTGCTATCCGATCATTCAGGACCTATTAACCAACTCCTGTTCACTAAAAAATGTTTAGAAAATTTTGAAAAAATTGTTCGTATGTGGATGATACTGCTTTAGCACGGGCGTTCTGTTTTTAAGTGCCAAATCTTAATTATGTTCTGTGCATTCATTCCTGCCTAGATGCGTTTTCATAGTCATGGTTTTTATGTGTGGAATTTATATATCTAAATATTGTTTCGTCGTGTGTGCCTGAAGTGACTTCTCCGTGAACTCAATGTGTTACGTTTGTAAAAAAAATATTTGTACAGTCTTTACCCTTTGAGTGCCGACCGCTGCTTGCCCCAATATGGCGTAACCTCATCAGGCATTCTCCTGCCTTTAGTCACGTCCACCAATATAATAGTTCCATATCATTGCCTTAAACAAATAAATACATATTATAAACAAAATATAGTACCATCCCTAGTACGCGCATTTTTGTACTCTTGATTGCTGCTAATCAAATGAGGGCATAGAAGCCTGTTTGTGTACGGCTCTATAAAAGCAAACGTGCGACATGCCACTTACTGCGCACGGTGAGCTGCAGTACGCGGCTGATTCCGGATCCAATGCCGTTGGAAGCTTCGCAGAGGTAGAGCCCCGCGTGCCCTGGTTCAACGTTTCGGATGCTCAGCGTACCGTTGACCAGGATGTGGATGCGCGAGTTACTGATGATGGTGCGGAACTGGGACGTTGGACTTGCAGGCTCTGCGAGGCGTTGCTGACTCTTCGTTCAAGTCGGTAGCATATTTCTTTTTCGTAAGCACCTTTTTGTTTTTGCTACTACGTACTGAACATCGGATCATTTCGCTTTTCGCTTCATCATCATTTGCATCGTAACAACTCGTACTGTATACCTCTATTTTGAATCCTTCCTGTCCTGCATCAGCTTCCATCACCACTAACTGATTTATACTTATCCGCCAACTCGATCGATTGCTATCAACTGCTATGCTCGTTAATCTTGGAATCCGCTCTTTTCAACACCTGTTTTATCCTCTGCGTTATGGCCACAGTGCTTATAGCACCGGCACACGGTACATTACAGTTTCACACTCTTGGGATGGGGTAAGGGGATCATCCCTGAAATAGCCTATCGCTTATCAAGGTGTCGTTACCTGCGGCGCTTTTCCATCTCATGTGAGGCTGTGGCACACCACTTGCTTGACAGTCGATGTACACCGAGCGCCCGGATACAGCCGTTGTGTCATTGGGTTCGATAGTCCACGACGGAGGCACTGCAACCCGAAGGTGTATGGCTGTATATGAAGTTTAGACTGCTTTATACGCCAAATACATTAAAAGTGGCGCTAAGTACTCTTGTGGTGCATGTCCATGTTTGTAAAAGCAGCATAAACCCTTAGCACGCTTATAAAAGTTGTACTCTCCAAACTTCTGCGGGCTGATTGAAAAGGACACGTGAATCTGGATACCTTTGACAAGAAGTTCTGCAGAGTGCTCAGAGGACGCGTACTGGTTGGTGGCTCTGCAGGTGTAGTTTCCATTCAGTCTCGAGGAGAGGTGTCGCAGTGTGAGAGTCGACACGAAACCACCCTCGGGAGTCAATACCGAGACGTCAGAAAACGGGTATGCGCCTGGCACTAGAGGTTTACCATCTCGGAGCCACTCGATGCGGATAGGGGGGTCACCAGCATGGACCAGGCAAGTGAGGCCGGCCCGAACACCTTCGTGTAGGTTCGACTGGAAGCCAAAAGGCGTGATCTGTGGCCCACCTGCGAATAGTAAACGTTGGATTGCTGCAGCGCGAATCGATAGTTCAGCTCTATTCAATTCTATGTCAGCCAGCCTATTCCAGAAAGAGTTCAGATTCATACAGACTGCGTGCAAATCTAGCGCATTCCCTAATTCATGCTGCCCACTTTAGGCGCGTTGTAAGAATTACAAGGTGCATTGAAGGTACAGCCGTTTGCTGATAGAGTCCTCTATATGGTCTACTTGGGCTGAGACCAGTCCGAAATGAATTTGGCAAAGAACACAGAGAAAACGTTCTGCTATGCGCCCTTGAGAATACGTGAAATACGTATTCTCACCCTTCCCTCTTGTTGCAAGTCTGTCGAGAAAAATGTTCAATAGCGACATTTCATACCAAGGTGTAGCTTTCCCGAGCCGGTTTGATTTCCCAACACTTCTTGTCAGATAACTGGTGTTATCCAAAGAAGCGCTGCGCTGGCCGCACAAATCATAAGACTCTCTAATAGTATTGTGTATTTCTTTGATGCGCGAATAGCTTACCATAGAATGATTCGTGCCGTATGGCCTGATTGGCACTAACGTGAAATGCGTATTGCAGTTAGCATTTTATTAGTGTAGAGCTTATCCCATTGAAAGTTTCTGGCGACAGTAAGAGCGGGAATTACTGCTCTCAACTACACATGATTTAAGCCATGTGTTCTTGTAGTAGAGCAAGAAGAAACGCGAAATAAACCTAAACTTGTCTTGCAGAATTATTTTTTAAATGCCCGTAATCAGTATGAAAGGATTATTTGTTATTTAGAGCAAACCTCGGCAGCGAAGGCATCGAAAGCATCGAACGAGAGCTGCGAATAAGAAACAGGATTTATCTACCACCACGACGCCCACATTTAAACAACAAGTGCTTGTAATGGTTGCTCCCGAGTGGTCAATATTATGTTCTTATGTAGGCAAGAAAATAGTACCTTTTGTGCACCTTGATAAGCAAATTTATATTATACCGTGGCTTTACGCTTCCCACTGCAACTCCTATCGTCGATCATTCCCTTGCGTGTTGGAGCTTCAGCCATCGAGCGGATCTAGCGTTAGCGCTCCTGCCCACGCCACTGCCCACTCTTTCGTCTTCCTTGTACGAATCACTACATGGCAAGACGGACTCTTCGCTCTGATACCATGTGACTAGGCGATGGGTTTAACAAGTATACCACCGCCGGCGCGCGCCATGAGGGAAGTGCGTGCCCCTCCGAGTGCGTCAAAGTCTAGCCATCCAGCCAATATGTTGTTTCTTTTTGAGTGTATAGTGGTACACTGTTTCGTTTTTTAGGTTTTACTCCAGTATGTTTAATTACCACGTTTGCTGTAATGCTTTGTTATTGTTTGTTTTCCGTGTTGCGCGCTGCTGTGAACTGTATGGGGAACTGTGACCCCGTCAGGCCTAACCGCCTTTTGTCGCAGTTCCTTCTTTCATTTTGTGAAAGAGAAATAAAGTTTCAAAGTTTCAATATAGCTTACCGAGAAGCATCAGCGAAGAGGAAGCGTGATTGGCTCGCACACAGCAACCGATGAGGGACGAGACGCTCTCATAGCGGAAAAACGTCAGTATGACACTGTAGCCATGCTTAACAGATTTTACTTTCGCACAACAAGCTTTAACCTGGATGGACTTTAAGTCGACATAAGCCGACATGAAGCGCAACAAATACTGCATGCTGCAAAATAAAAAAGTAATGAAATCGTTTGACAATGGCCTACTGTTTGATAGAGAAAATCTTAACGGGGAGGAGCAATTTAGAGTAGACTGATAGAAAATGTTTTTCAAAACTGGTCGGAAGGGTCTTATAAGAGAATAAAAGTTGCTGGCGGCCATGAAATCAAATCAGATATTGGTTTAAGGCGTTAATTCATCTTTTCTTTCTCTCCTTCTGAGCCAATATCTCGCGTGTGCATCTCTAACCTTAGGTCTTAGCTCTGCCTAAAAAACTTAGGGCCTTCGAATAAAATATGAATCTGATTTCATAAGCACATACAAACCGCCCCATTAAAAAACAGATCGCTGCACGCCGGCTTTTAGTGACATCAACGTATTTTTCGTTTTTTAAAATTGTCATTGATGTTTCAGTTCTGTCCTCACAATTTTATCTTATTTCTGAATTTGGTGATGTGAATGTATGCTGCCGGAATAGCACATTTTCGGCTTAAAATGCATAATGCGAAACCACTGCCCACTTTCTTCAGATAAATTTTATTTCCTCCTTCACCTTCATATTTTCATACTTGCAGTTCAAGTGACCCTCGTTTTTTTTCTGCTAGGTTAATAAGAAATTCATATTAACTCTTCCAGCTTTCCTCTCCTTATTCACCTTTCTACGCGCAAGAAAAACCCTTGTTGTTGTCTCGCGCACTGATTCCCCTTTCTCTCAACATTTCTTGCCTTTCCCCAGACATTAAGAAACTTTTGCCCTGTGCTTGGTTAGCGTTTATCAATTCCGCCATTATTTTAAGCAATTAAAGTCTCTCCTCTCGATACATTGACCTTCTTTTACGCGAGGGCGTACATAACTCTTTCGATCGAAAAGCTGTCGCCGTACCCCAGTGGCTGTTGGCTGTTGTCGGGAGTTGTCGGAAGTGTTCGGAAGGTGGCAGGAAAAATGAAGGAGTTAGGTTAGGGCGGTGTTCCTTTCTACAAGGCGCGATTCAGGTGTACAGCGAGAACTGAGGTACAAACTGCGCCTTTTGTTTTCTTAAAGCCAATTCGCAAAATCAGTGCAGAGGTTCACCGAACAGTACGATGATACTGCGGCTTGTCCTCTCCTTCTAAGTATGTCGTCTTTGTAGCGGTTATAAAGTTCACTTAGCCTTTTAAAGCGTAAGCTCTACTTTTCGATGTGCGACTTTGGATTTCACCTCAGTTTGCTGCAATGGCCTTGACCTTTGACCTCAAGCAGCTTCCTTTCCTTTACTGTACGGTTCTACTTCTAAGGGGAAGCTTCAACGTCCCTCTAGTCATCTTTGACGGCATGAAAAGCGCAAGAACGGGCTTGAAAGACGTGTCTTCATTGAAAGCCGGTGACATGATGTAATGTGGCAACTTTTGAAATAAATTTGAAACATCAGTTAATAAGCTATTTTAGAGCGTAAGATCTGCTTGTCCTATGTAACTTAGAATTTCCTCTTCGTATGTTGCAATGATCTTGACATTTGATATCAAACCTCTCTCCTTGCCTTAAGAAGTGATGGAGGCGAAACGGAGACAAACTTTTATTCGGCCAACAAAGTGGCTATAGGGCCCTTGCGCTGGAGTTTTGAGTAGGGTGGCGCCGCCTCGGCGAGATATGCGCTTTTCTTGGCCGCCACGAGGCGGCCAAGAAAAGCCTGACTGGGTCGTACAACGGCGGCTCTGCCTATGCAGCGGCGCATATCTCGCAGGCTTTCTACGTCGATTCGTGCTTCTTTGTGCCCCTTCGTGAGAATGAAAAGAGTCGTCATGTATTATGGACATCATTATGAACCAGCAGAAGCCTAACATTAAAAAACAAAAGAAGCGCTGCGGCTGCCTTCCGGTGGAATGTTCAAAGCATGCGGAATTGATCTTGCCGTGTACTATCCGTCCCGAAACATCGTCACAGCTGCTATTTCCGCTTGCCTCGTAGGGTGCCACGGTCAAGTTAACAATTTCATTGTTCAACTCTACTGCTTTATTTCAAGCCGCACGACACGGTGCTAAGGTGCGATTGGTAAGGGCGGTCATGTGCATGCATGTACTAGCTGGTTAGAGAAACGCCATTCGCTCTAAGCTGGCCTCTCCGCCGGCACAGAGCTGAAATATATAGAGTACAGCTATATGCGTGTGGTTATTTGTGATCGAGAGCGAAATCGTGTGTTATGCTACTGTTTTTGGCAGCTGTGTAAGTATAGAACTGCACGCGCATACGTCAAGCAACGAAAGGTGAAGACGATAAACTAAAGTATACTTAAAACGTTTGCTATCTCGATGAAAGTAGCCATTCAGAGGAACATCCAACAGGCCACCGAGCCAGTCGCCGGCTAGGGCTCCAACCTGAACACGGTCTGCTGTCGGACCCCATTCGATCTCAGAAGGCATCGAGGCTGGCAATGGCCCAGCCTACAGCACCGGTTGTTTTCGTTCAACCGCGTGAGCCCCCCTGCTTCCATGTACGACTGGACGAAGATGCAGAAGACCGGATGGACCTTCTCGACCGTTTGGCGGAATTCAATGGCTGGAACGACGCCGCAAAACTCAGGCAAGTCTACTTTGTTCTTCAAGGACATGCCCGAGTTTGGTTCGAAAATCATGAGGCAGCTATAAGGATTGGGAGATTTTCAAGGAAGCGTTTTTGACTGCCTTTTCAAGCGTCGTCCGAAAGGAAAAAGCCCAGGCCCTCCTTCAGTCATGACTTCATCTTCCTAACGAGCCTGTCCTGGCGTACGTTGAGGAGATGAAACGCCTAATTCGCCGCGCCGACCCTAACATTACCGAAGGTGAGAGAGTCAATTTTTTAATACGAGGCGTTAAAAAATCGCTTTTTGCAAGTCTTCTCCGAAATCCGCCAAAAACCGTGGCGGAATTTGAAACGCAAGCGTCTGCAACCAAGAAGGCATTGGACACCCGGATGCGCCACTACGAGCTACCACTTCAGCCGGACTATTCAAGCCACTACCCCAGCGCATCTGCAAGCGGAGAGAACCTCGGGACTTCATCCGGTAGATCGTGCGAGGAGCTCCTCCGATTGATGCCATCATCGCAACAACCCCAGGTGGCGACGCTCGTGGACGCCGTCCGTGAAGAAGTCCAGCAGGCGCTGGGCGTTCCTCAAGCGACGGCTGCGACTATTCCAGCACAAGAGGCAACAGCGATGAACTACGCTACTGCATTAACTCGCCCTGCACCCCGACGCGAAGACTTTCCGAGCCCTTGCCGCTACCGTCCTGTTCCTGAAAACCGCCCTTTGGCCCCCACCCGCCAAGCCTACCAACGACCCACAAGCCACAGGAAGTGCGACGCCTGGAGGACAGCAAACAACCGGCCATTATGCTTCCACTGCGGTGAGGCCGGCCACATTCTGCGCCACTGCCCGTACCGACGAATCGGTCTCCGCGGATTCGCAGTCGACGCTTCACGACCTCGCCCAGGTGAACGACCGCAACAAATCGACAGCTATCTGCGTAGCGGTGAGATTGCGCCACCAAGCCGTCGGTTCAGATCTCCATCGCCGTAGAGGGCCCGCTTTGCGTCGCCAGGCCGTAACTATGATGAGAGTATGCGCGGAAGGTCTCCAAACCCGCGCAGGGGAAACTAAATAGAGCAACCTTTAAAGGTGAGGTTGCTCAACGGCGAAAAGATGAACATCCTCCGCCGCCGACGCCAACTAACCACGACACAGCCATTTGACCACCGCTCCACACGACGACACTGACGACAACACGACCAGAGTGCAAGCCGACACCGCCACCCAGCAAAGAACAACGGTATGCCCAGGCCATGACCTGAAGAAACGACAGAGCCGAGATCGAACACCGAGGCCCAAGTGCAATGCGATGACACGAACAAGCGACCTTGAAGTTGATGTCGATGGTCGCCTTAGTAGACACCGGAGCTGACTATTCAGAAATCAGTGGACCGTTAGCTTACCATCTCAGGAAAGTTACAACCGCTTGGGATGGCCCGCTGATTCGCACCGCAGGTGGCAACCTGATTACTCCATCGGGACGATTTACTGCAACAATAAACGTACATGGGCGCACTTACCCCACCAGCTTTGTGGTCTTGCAGCAGTGCTCACGCGACGTGATTTTAGGGCATGGACTTCCTAAATGAACATAGGGCTATCATCGACCTGCGATCCAAGCTCATTAAGCTCTCTGCAGACAAAGCCATTCCTGCTACGACGACTTCGACGCAACCCATCACTCTAAACGTCCTCGATGGAGAACTGACCGTGCTACCCCGATCAAGCGTCGCAGTCTGCGTAGGCAGCGCAAACATCGAAACCGCTGAAGGCATCGTCGAATGAAATATCCAATTGCTCTTGGAACGAGGTGTCGACTTCGCAAGAGACATCGCGAAATTCCAGAGAGGTCAAGCTCAGGTGCTGGTAACAAACTTCACCGAAGAATACCGGCATTTCAACAAAGGCACGACGATCGCCTTTCTCGACGAATTAGCCGACCTCAAAGATGTATTCGCCCTACTCGACCAAATGCTGGAAGACGCACCGGATCAATTCCGTCAGCCCACATTTGACATAAACCCGGCATTGACCCACAGCAGGAAAGACCAGATTCTCAGTCTTCTTCGAAGCTACGGGGAGTGCTTCTCGTCATCATCGAAGGTACGACAAACACCACTGGCCAAGCACCGCATTATAACGGCCGAACACGCTGGACCTCTGCTCCAAAGCCCTTATCGTGTATCGCCGCGAGAACGCCAGGCCATTCGCGATCAAGTTGAGGAAGTGCTGCGTGATGACGTAATCCAGCCTTCGAAGAGCCCCTGGTCGGCACCAGTCGTTCTGGTGAAGAAGAAAGACGGCACACTTCGATTCTGCGTTGATTACCACCGCTTGAATAGCATAACTAAGAAGGATGTCTACCCGCTTCCCCGCATCGACGACACTCTCGACCGGCTCTGCAATGCAAGGTAGTTCTCATCAATGGACCTGAAGAGTGGATTTTGGCAAATTGAGGTCGACGAAAGAGTTCGCGAGAAGACTGCATTCCTCACACCGGACGGTCTTTTTGAGTTCAAGGTGATGCCATTTGACCTCTGCTCCACACCAGCCACATTTCAACGAGTAATGGACACAGTCCTGGCAGGCTTGAAGTGGCAAATTTGTTTGGTATATTTTGACGACGTTGTTGTCTTCTCGTCAAACTTTGAAGACCACCTAAAACGACTGCAGACAGTGCTGGAAGCCACCAAGTAATCGGGACTAACGCTAAAAGCAGAGAAGTGTCACTTTGCCTACGAAGAACTGCGGTTCCTAGGTCACATCGTTAGCAAGGATGGCATTCGCCCAGACTCGGAGAAAACAACTGCAATCACACAATTCCCACCGCCTGCCGACAAGAAAGCTGTCCGCCGATTTCTTGGGCTGTGCGCTTATCATCGACGATTTGTCAGAAACTTTTTGCGCATCGCCGAATTGTTGACGCAGCTTACAAAGGCTGACGTACTCTTTAAATGGGAAGCGCCGCAAGGAGAAGCCTTTGAGGAACTCAAGCGCCGCCTTCAGTGCCCTCCTGTACTTGGCCACTTTGATGAAAACGCCGAGACCAAAATTCACACCGACGCGAGCAGTGTGGGCCTAGGAGCCGTTCTCGTCCAGAAGAGTGCCGGACAGGAGAAAGTAATCGCCTACGCTAGCAGGTCCCTCACAAAAACCGAAGTCAATTACTCGACGACCGAGAAGGAGTGCCTCGCGAACATCTGGGCCACTTCTAAATTTCGTTCATACCTATACGGCTGACCATTCAAGGTGGTAAGCGACCATCATGCGCTCTGCTGGCTGGCGAATTTGAAAGATCCCTCCGGCCGCCTTGTCAGATGGAGCCTACGACTTCAAGAATTTGACTTGACTGTAGTCTATAAGTCGGGCCAGAAGCACTCCGACGCAGACTGCGTATCACGCGCTCCCGTCGACGCTCCCCCGAAGAACGATGACGACGACGCCTTTTTGGGACCGGTAAGCGCCAGCAGTTTCGCAGAACAACAGCGATCAGACCCTGAGCTGAAAGCGCTAGCCGATTACTTAGAAGGCAAGACCACATCGCCTCCTGGTGTGTTCAGGCGACATTTATCACCGTTCGTGTTAAGCAATGGCCTCCTCGTGAAGAAGAACGGCGTTTACGGCAGAGTTGACGCAAGCCATCCTGGAATACAGTCATACAAGCCATCGACGAACAACTGCGTACCATTCCCAGACCAATGGCCTTACGGAGCGCCTAAACAAAACGATCGCGGACATGATCGCTATAAACGTCGACGCTGAACACAAGACCTGGGACGCCATCTTGCCGTATGTGATCTTCGCGTATAACACGGCAGTCCAGGAGACTACCAGACCGACCCCGTTCAAGCTTGTGTACGGCAGGGAGCCCACGACGACGCTCGACGCAAAGCTGCAGCACGTAACCAACGAGGACAACCTTGACGTCGCCGCCTACCTGCAGCATGCAGAGGAAGCCTGACGAATCGCACGTCTGCGTATTAAAGACCAACAGCGCAACGACACCCGAAGATATAACTTACGACGACGGCACGCAGAGTACAACCCAGGAGACCAAGTGTGGATTTGGACACCAATTCTCCGTCGCGTACTAAGTGAAAAGTTGTTGCGTCGATACTTTGGGTCGTACAAAATCATTCGCCGCGTCGGACCGGTGGACTATGAAGTCATTCCCGACGTAACGTCATCATCACAACGGCGACGCGAACGCCCAGAAATTGTCTATGTTGCACGACTGAAGCCATATTACGCGCGTTAAAGAATCTGTGGTGTCTAAACTTTGCATTTTTTGTGTTTAAGTTGCTTTGTTTTGGAACATCGAGGCGATGTTTTTTTTTTTGTTCAGGGGGGAGTAATGCCGCGAAACCTTCAAAACTGTATTTGCTGCTTTTTAACAGCCGCCGGCATGCGGCCTTATCACTGTGATTCTGGCACGCGTATCAATTCTGTATCCCGTGTTTGTTCATGCTCATTGTCGCGATACGACGTGTTATCATTTTCTTTGTCGCGAAAGATGCGCCGAGATCTGTCTCGAAGATTCCGATCACTTGTGTATGTTTCCACAATGTTCCAGGGTGTACTAGTAGCAGTTTGCGACGTTATCTAGATTGTTTTGAGCAGCCTTTAAATTCAGCGTTGACGAGTGTGACGGGCATTCTTTGTTCGACGATCGACGAGCACGTTTGTTGCTATCGCCGCCGCCGAGTTGCTTATAGTTCTTTTGCGGGCGCAAGTCAGCCCAATAAAGAGTTAATTTCAGTACCATCAAGCCTGTATCTTCTTTTGGTGTCAACGGCCTTGTCACCACTACGTGACAATAGCAATGAAAAATTCCGCTTAAAAAAAAAAAAAAACGTCGCGTAAGGACTGAAAAGAAAGGGGGGAACCTTTCAATTCTCTAAACAAGCTGTGTGCATTTGAGCGGGCCGCATAGATAAACTTGAGCGCGCCAAACTTTTCTCATCGCCGACGAAATGAAGTCCTCGCTTCAAGGGACCACCAGGAGCAGAGAGTAGGTCCAATATAAAACATAGGAATCAGAATGAATTCAGTTTGCTTCGCGGTCTGGAATGAAAAGCTCCCCCCCCCCCAAGCTTCTTAGATATACTACCGTTCAATGACGTGAGCTTTTTAAAAGTCAGCTCTTTTTTCATTGGAACCTTTTGCAATCCTTAAACAAGAAACCCTAGTTTCAAAACTTTTCTTCGTTTTGTTTTTGCAGTGAAAAGGTATTTGAAATTGTTGCGCTGCCCCTGGCGTATTAGCGCAGTTTTGTTCGGGCCAATCTTTGTAAGCTGATTGCCCTGCGCTTCCCGGGCCTTTTTTCCTTTTAGTACGGCTGCACGTCAAGCAACCCCGGCGGAAAACAAAATACGCCCCGTGCTTTTAGCTGAAGCAAACATCTTGATCAATGTGAATTCAAAATGCGCAGCGCCGTGCATTTGGAATTCAGATTGCTCAATGTGGTTTCATAACGTAAATTCAAAGGACAAGTGCAGAAGCATTTAAATTCTAAACCTGGCACTTAGAGATCTTAGAGCAACAGCTTCATTACTCCAGGTTTTGCCAAAACCATAGGTGGGGACAATTTGACCTAGAAAGCCAAGAACTTTCAGTTTGGTTTAAAGATAAGTAGGGCGCCGAAATTCGCTTTGAGCATTTAACCCAACGACATTGACTTTTGAGCTTGACCTGAAAGCTTAACAAATAGCGTAGCCAAGTCCAACAGAGCTCTAGAGTTCAACCGTCATAATGTTTTGTAACTTACCTTATTCTAGCAACGCATGAGAGCAGTTGCGCTTTCTGTATTAGTGTAATATATTTTATTTCTTCAATAATTGAAGGCAATAAAATTTATCCCCAAACATCTGACCACAGCCATTTAGTAGAAAGCTCCGCGCCGGTGTTGGCGTTGGGATCGAAAAATGACGAGCACACTTATGGCAGGTAGCAATTGTTAGAGGACGTGGCCAGAAACTGATCGGTCAGTGGGTTGCGTTTCGTAAGGAGACCATTTAGCAGGAGCTGTACCGACACCTTTGTGTCCCGTGTCAGACAAGCTAGCCCTGGACAATATAGGCGCACACATGTGACACATGTTTGTTAATAAAGCGCAGTTCACTATGTCAATGTGGGCAGTCTCTCAAGTAATGTGGTAGCTTACGGCAGTATGCCACAAGGCACAAATTCTGAAATCAATGATTGACAAGTTGTACCTGAACGAGGATTTGCAAAGGGAGATGGTAGGCAGAAACATTGCACGTCGTTAAAGTTGCAGATAAAGTCTCCAAAATTCTTTTTTATTTTTTTTTATGCGTAGATACATCAAGTAAAGGACCACAGCCCAGAGCTGCACGCTAGGTTCGTAGAGGTGAAACAAATGCGAGTATATTTAGCAATATGCTCCCACCCTAATGCCGCCTAGAATTCTTTTATGAGATGCTCTCGTCTGATGGGACACATCAGAAACAAAAACTAGAATAGCACTCAAGCTGCGCCTTATGCCGACTTTAAGTCCGCCTTTTCATTCAACAAATGTTCGGCATTGAGAGACTAGCACAGAGTTTGGAAAAGTGCTAAAAGTCTGTAGTTGGTTTAGTTTAGAAAGAAAGGAAGGCGCAGTATCTGTCTTACTTCTGAGTGGACGACTACGTTTAGAATGACAAAATTAGATGTAGCACTTATGTTTTCGGTTTGAATGAATGTTAAATGGAATGCGAAATGGTGATGACACCACCTGGAAACGCTTCACAAGGAACCGTTGCGTCCAAGGTTTAATACGTATTCCCGTGCGAATTTTTTTCGACGCTGGTCTTATTCATCCTAGGCATTCCCCTTTTACACTGGGGTCCATCGACAGCTTCTGGGCAGAACAAGGCCTCTACGCTATTGCGTAATAGTTTTCCATGTTTCTCTAAGCCTTGTCTAGTTCTCCGGTTCTCTATTCTCGGGAGACCCATATCAGCCACACAATCCATGTGTTAACACGAAACACACTATGATGGCTGTCATTTTGTCACATCTAACATAAGCGTGTAACTTTACGCCAGAGTTTATTTTGGGGAGCGTTTGCACTCGCTCTGGCCGCCCCGATTAAACTAAGCCTCATTGCAAGAACGCTGTTTGCTGTGAATGGCGAAGTTTATCTCCTCCTCCTTGGCAAAATAGCGACTCCGAGCCCCTGAGCGACACGCAAGCAGAAAATCGCTAATTAATTGCCTCGCGGGTAGTCACTGACCGCCTAAATGATCTGTGGGGTTTAGCCTACTGGTATTACACGTTATGCGGAATAGCGATGCTGAACATTTGCCAGAGTCTGGCCGCCGCACTCTTGGTAACACTTCTCTCGTGCTCTTAAGAATAAAGGCTTTGTGACCACATTGTTCCTTTTCCAATTTGGAGACTACTTTCACCGATGCAGCCGACACGTGGACTAGCCATTATGGGCAAAGCTTTCACAGTTCAGAAACACATGTTTGGGCATTTCATGTCTCTTGTTTTAGATAGACTATGAGTTTACGGAAGCTTACAGATATTTTGCCAATAATTTGGCACCGTCGCAAGACCCTTGAGCTTCTTCACACTGTTAAAATCACATCGTGTACTCTTTTCTTTCCCTGGGCGTTGTGTTTACTGTGCCAGTTCTAATAAATACCAAGCGTGCTATCTGAAAAATGGTGTTACTATAATTGAATCATATGTTTAATTATATAGGCCGTGAATTCTCTGAACATTGTTTGAGTGGGAATGACAGCGCGCCCTGACTTGAAGGACGCTGGAGATAAAATCGCCATTGATATTTTACCATTTAAATTCTCTAAATACGCGTATTGCACTTCTGGGCTTTGTTACCCCTATGCAGAGAAACATTTTTTCTTTAGAACGATATCTATATATTTAATTTATGATCATGTGTTTCGCTGCTATATTGAGGTCAATGTAAAAGCTTTTGTAGAGCCACGTTTTGAAATTTCAAGATCTGGTGTCAGTCGTGATCAATCAGTGACGCCGTTGTATTTTGTGCGACGACCAATTTTCATCACTCACCTCGCCGCTGCTAGATCACGCTACAAGTTGATGACCAATCATTATGCGTCGTATATCAGTTGTTCATAGCATCTAGTCAACACTCTCTGTTAAATTTTTTTGGCATTCTTCCACGTCCACCTTGTACATGACAAATTCAGTCAATGCCGGTTTTACCCATCGTAGCATTCCAACTTACGAATTGTTTAAGCGTCAAAGGTGATATGACAAATGCAATCGTACATGTAATAAGTGGCTAAAAAAATAATTTTCCAACTTTCATACTCCTCTTTAGCACAGAGGGGGTAGTTTATTTTCATAAGTATCGTTTTGTAGTTTCTATCTGTGCAGTGGAGAATTACGGATAAACGCCTTCAGTTTCACTACTTTCGACTTAGTGGCGTTGTTAATTGTCGCGAAGTTCATGCGCCGAGCGCCTCTATATCACCTACCCTTCGGCTACACCCTCCCTCTCACTACCCCTCTTCTCATCCATGGAAACGCTCTTTGCGCTTTAAATAATATATAATCCCTTTTTTTTTTTTTCCACAACGCTCCGTGCTAGGATAACGGGTTCCCAAGGCGATAATTGAGTGCTGCGTACATAGACAAGCCTCCAAGCGACGTAGCAGCTGTGCGTTTACTTACGAGTAAGGTATTGTTTACAGTGAAACCACCGCTTATGGGCGCATAACAAGTGCGTTTTCTAGCTTATTCGTAAGCTTCTTCTATCGAGCCCAGAACAGCCATGGTTAAGTGCTTCTTGCGTATTCATTTTTTACAGTTAAGCATGCAGCCTAGCCGTAGGCGTAAAGGAGAGGCTTCGTGCGCGATCCATTATGTGGGCGTTCATCGACAGGAAGCCCTCTTAACAGAAGTGTATCATTATAGAAGCACTTAGCGCGATTGAAACTGCCCTCTTTTCAGTATACGTGTGGGCTTGACTCACATTTTGGGGAGTTGCTCGTTTTTCATGAGGTACAAAAGATTGAGAGAGGAAGCGCAAAAGGTAGACGCGGGAAGGATAACTGGGACTTGGAGCCGGTTACTGAGTGAAGGTTGACGTGGGGAGTCGTGCACTATACTTTTAATTACAAGCCGGAGCTTATAGCGATTGCACACGCTTCCCAACATGGCATGTATTCATACCGACAATCACGTTTTGCCGGGAGACAAAATTTTATTTTTGTTTTAACGTTAGAAATTAAGAACCAGTAAAATAAAACCTTTCTAGAAGCCGAATATTGGCTTGGAATTATATAATAAAATGGGACATTACAAATGTTTTAGCGAATAGGTTTAGTTCGAATATGATCAAGGTGAACAAATGCAAGCTCTCGGGCGGGGTAGTAAATTACAATTTGATGGGCTATGGGGGCTGCTGAATGATCCCCGCATAGTGCCTGTATCATGACGCATAACTATCATGATCAAATTACGCGATCTTCAGACGCCTTTGAGTAGTGACAAGAGGTCTCCCACTTTATGGGCAAGAAAGATCGCAGAAGCTCTGAACATATTTAATGCAAAGTATCTCCAATTTCCGTGAACATTGTTTTTCAACCTTCAAACATAACATTTCGAACATGACCTGTACATCATTTGGCACATCTTCTGCTTAACTCGAACCGCCCATGATAAGGTAACTGAATGACTCTGAGCATTGGCGATTTCTACAATATCTGCTTTGTGAGCAGAAAGAAGAGGCACGGAGCTTAGCAAAAGACGACAAGTAATGTGTTATTAATTGCTTGCGCCACGGGACCAGCCTTAGGACTAACTTCAGTTATATGTTTAGGCTGAGGCCATATATGCGTACATCGCTCTTGCCCTGTGGTGCATTCATTATTCTTTCAACCGGGTAGCAAACCGGTCTATTTTACGGGTTTACCTCCCTGCCTTTCCTCCTCATCTTCCTCCTCCTTCTTTCTTTTGTTGTGAACAAGTTTTTTTTACAACAATAATTAGTACCGGACTTTAGAGTGATAATGTTTACCTTTTCACAGCTTTTCAAAGCACTGCATATCATAATAAAACGCCAACACAGTTTTTGTGCTTAATTTCTGTGCAGTGTTCGGCGTTATGTTGAAGGACATTTGATTACAGTGCCGCAGTGTGTGACCTTTATGCCTGAAATAAGTTCGAACGAAGAGAAAACGCCGCAGCATAACCTATGAAAAAATGTTCATTTGTCTGTAGTAAGGTATTCTATTCGACATTCAATTTTCGTTAGGCAACATAATAGCTCTCTAGCCTTTAAGGGAGACATCATGCCTTCTTTCCAGCCGGGCATAAAGTTGCGGTGCACATCATTTTAATCCTTCTACGTCTTCCCTTGCTGATTTAGGCTCCCCCTCTCCGTTAAGGACATATTCAGAGATATTACAGCATTTGCGCCTTCAAATGCAGACATTCCCGAAGCCCGCTAAGGGCCCTAGTAAATCAGAAGAGTGTCACCTTCGAAGGTTACAAATTATGCCATTTAATAATTCATTAGCACTTCACGCCATTGAGCCCGAGTCCTTTTCGGCGCAGTGCAAATTCTGTGGCCAGAAGGCAAACTTATACCATATAGTATGGACTTGTCAACAAAATACCAGTATTGACATACTAAATCAGCCAACGTGGGAAGGCTGGAAGGCGGCCCTGTCCTGTTCCGACCTCAAGGAACAACGAGCCCTCGTCGAATGAGCACGGGCAGCGGCTTATACCAACGGTGTACCGGACTAGAACCCGGTCAGCCTTTCTTTATTCTAAGCCTGATTGATTTACAGGATTGATTTATAGGAAGGGAAAGGCGCGGTAACTGCCTCACTTGTTTTCTGTGGACACCTCAACCGCGCCGTAAGGGAAGGGAGGAAGGTGGGAGTGAAAGTGGAAAGAGAGAAAGAGGAGCCATAGTGGAGGGCTACGGAGGAATTTCGACTACCTGGGGAGCCAATGTGGCTTTCAATAAACGTTTTCGTCATCATCATCATCATTTTCCACCTGCAGAGCCTAGCAGATTCATGCAGCGAAAAGACTAAGTAAATTACTCCGTAGCCCTCCACTACGGCTCCCTTTTTCCACCTTCACTCCCACCTTCCTCTCTTTTCTTACGGAGTAGTTTAGGTGTCCACAGAGCAAATGTGACATACTGTGCCTTTCCCTTCCTGTGAACCAGTTATGATTATATTATTATGATGCTCGCACGTACGCTCCATGGAAACACCTACACGCAAGGACGAAATGGAGATTAGGCAAAAATAAAAAAATTTGAGAACACTGAACTCACTTAGCACAAGAAGCCATATAGTCCGGTGAATGAGCTGGGAGTCCGGTCCATGCACTGTGCACGTGTATTGCCCTTGGTCATGCTCGCGGTCTGTACTGTGGATCCGCAACGTTCCATTGGAGAACACCACCTGACGCTGGTTTAAAGGAAGTCGTCGGCCATCTGCGTTATTATGAGGATGAAGGAAAGTAGCCAGGAGTAAAAATAATATTTGCTGTAAATCTGGGCTGAGAGGCAACAACCTAAAGGCCAGAAGGCATCGGATTACGACGTTTTCTGGGTGTGCCTCTCATGGTTGTCATTTTTATAGCCTTGGGTCGAAGTGTATAAATATAACTTTCTGACACCCGATTAACGTGCACTCGTCGCCGTATATGTAAGTCAGCTAGCAAAGGTCTATGTCTCTTTTTCAGTGATCACTAGGTATGTTTGAGCAAATTCAAGAAAAGGGCACGCAATTGAACCTGAGATTTAAACTTCCCTGCGTAAGCTATGCGTGGTTAAGAGTGACGTTTTTTTCCGAACGGAGTATTACCTTTTTCCCAATAGATGTGTCCGAAGGGATACCCGCCGAACGGACACATCATCCAGAAGGTGCCTCCTGTCAGAGCGGACTGGTTCCCCAGGGATCGGACGAATACTGAGCCATACACGTTGACGCGTGCCGAATGCGATGCTGTGCCGGCGTAGTTGGAAGCTTCGCAAGAATAGGAGCCGCCGTCCTGAACCTCTGCTGAAGATATCGACAGCATGCTGGATACTCCAGCGCCAGTCTTGTCGGAAGATCCATCTAAATCTGTGGTGTGAACCCTGATGCGACCGTGGCGAGAGTCGATGGGCCATGTGCTGTCAAGCATCCATGTTACACGCGGAGGAGGGTCTCCTGTGGCAACACAGCGCAAAGTGACGGGCTTGCCCGGGTGCACGGTGGTTTCTTCAAACTTCAATTTCAGTCTGGGAGCTTGATCTGAGTGCAAAAAAGAAAACATGGAAAGAAATAACAAGACAGATGTGATGATTGAACCGGAATAATTTTTATGCTAAAATGGGCCTAATTTTGAACGCCGCGATTAGTTAGGAACATTTTTTAATAACTGCAGAATTTCACAGATGTATTGCATTAAAACAGTGGCCGTATGCATAAAAAAAGCAGGCAAAAACTTTACAATGGCCTGCTTGGTTCTGTCATCTGTTGAGTGTTTCAAAACCAGTATGATAACATTTTTACCTTGCGGGCTCAGTTTATATAATAAACCACAATGATGATAATGATGATAATATTAATAATAATATTAATTATTAATATTAGTATTTTAATGTATTAATAATAATTGGTTCACACGAAGGGAAAGGTGTAGTATATGCTACACGATTCTGTGGACACCTCACCCGCGCCGTAAGGGAATGGAGGAAGCTTGGAGTGAAAGTGAATAGTGAGAAAGGGGTGCCGTAGTGGAGAGCCACGGAGTAATTTCGATCCGCTGGGAAGTGCGCTGACATCAGTTTATATGCGGAGTCAAAAAATTGCGCAGCTTTATCAATGGTGAACTTAGTTGTCCTCGGGTAAGTTCCGCGGTGTAGTAAGTTCAGTTTGGATCGGCTACATACCAGCTTGACGCTTGCGCTGAAGAGTTAACGCAGTCGGACTGGCTCGCATGTCATTCATGGCGAGACTAGACAACCAAGCAACCAAACGTCGATGAAGCATTTGTTCAAATCCCCCCGCCGAACTACGGTGCCCCTGCGCATTAAAGAACCTCACGATGCTGAAATTTCCGGAGCCCTACACGATGGCGTATCTCAAGGAGACAACTGTGCACTCGTCACCCCTCTTCGAGGTCGGACCGGGTGCCACTGGACGTATCCTCGGCCGCATCGACGCCCGCTCCACCCAGCAAGAATTGCCGCTGAGTGAAGGAGTTGGGAGTAGAAGGACGAAGACTTTGTTCATTTACATTTTTAGAGAGAGTAGAGAAGAACTCACGATGCCCGAACACACACACAAAGTTTTATAGAATCCGTGTTCCCCGGGCTCCTTAGGTGAAGGGCGGGATCGTCGTGGAGGGAGTGTCCTTATCACTTCAATGACACTAACATACTCTCACTCTTGCAGACTCGCCCCCTCGAAAGAGGTTAGTCTTCGTAGTGAGGAGGATACCGTTGTAGCGGTGTAGATGGCACGAGAGGAGCTCGGTGTCTGCCGGCGTTTCATGGTCTGGACACAAATCTGTGTCCCAAGGGCCGTCGGCAAGACGAATTGGAGAAGCGTAGCCAGAGACGACCCCGGCTGTCACTCCATTCGACTTTTCAGAAGAGATGTCCGCGCGGCCGCCTTGAGGGTACCGGCCCATGCGAGAGACACCGGGAGCAACTTGAACCTTTTTTTCCCGATAGCCCGTAGGTAACCGCTGTCGCTGAGCGGCAGAACAACCCAAGTTTCTTACCGGCCTTCTTTTGTGGTGGTCATTCAAGTCGCGTCTCGCTGTCACCGCACTTGACCACTTTCCCTTTTTCGGTCGGGATTTCCTGCCTCTGCGGTCCAAAGTGTCAGCTGCCTTGTAGTATTCAATTTGGCCATGCTTCATCTTCTTCCAAATTGACTTCTCTTCTCTGGATACATCACGCACTTTGCGTGGATGATTTCACAATCTGGGCTACGCAAAGTAACCTGGGCCACATGGAGTCCTGCCTGTAGGCAGCGGCGACCGTAGGCGACGACTACGCGACCTACTGCGGACTCTCGTGCGCCCCAGCTAAATCTGAATTTGTGCCGGTATGTCCCTCCCATCGAGACACAACTCATCTCGCATCAGTCTCCCCTCGGGACCGATCGGGGAGGCCAAATAGATCCGCGTCCTTGGCCTCTTCATAAACCATCAACACAGGGTTGACACCACTCTGGCCAAACTTTGCATGGTGAGAGACCAGGTGGGCCGAATGGTCCGCCGGGTCTCCAACAAGCGGGGCGGATTACGAAGCAAGGATGCCCTGCGGCTTGCCCATGCTTTTGTAACGAGCAGAATCCTCTAGTCCACCCCCTACTTGTACATGCGTAAACACGCTGATGACCAATTGGAGGCCATTCACCGGAAAGCCATCAAGCGGGCTCTCGACCTTCCGGTCAGCACGTCCAACCAGAGACTTCTGGCCCTGGGCATGGTGAACACCTTCCGGGAGCTACGAGGAGTCCATTTATTAAGCCAATGCACGCGTCTTACAGACCACGTCCGGTCGCCGCCGCTTGGACCGACTACACATCAAACACGATTACCCCATTGAGGAAAGGGTGATGGTGCCAGAAGTCTAGACACGCGCCTTCCGGGTCCCATCCCTTCCCGGCAACATGTTCAAAGAAGACCATAACGGTCGTCGCCAGGCGCGCGCGGAAGCGTTGGTGCAATACTATGGTCACCAGCAACGCGTGTATTAAGGGATGTTGCTAGCTCATACCACGGGGGTTGGTATACGGTTGCAGTTGTACACAACGCAAACACGGTTAACGGGCTAACTTTCAAAGCCTACAGCACCACGCGGAGGAGATTGCTATCGCTCTGGCTCTGAGTATTCCCAAGTCGAAACACATCGCCGACTTGCGAGGGGTTCTGAACTATAAGATGGAATGCGTTGCCCCGCTTGCTCGGCGTATACTGTAGTCTAGCTGATGATACATAGACCCAACTCCGTATAACCTCATTTGGGTACCCAGTCACCAGGGACTCAAGGGAAACGAACAGGCCGATCAGGCCACCCGCGCGCTCTCAACCCGGGCTATCTCTTTTTCCTTCGAGGCTTACTCCGGATCAGACAATGTGGCCCTTACATTCAAAGACATCCCCGATAATTACAAAGAGGAGCACAGGCGCTGCCAGGCCCCTTGTAAGGGACTGGATCGTGCTGAAGAGCGCCTCCTCATCGAATTTTCAACAATACTGCACTGTGCCCGGCGGTGCTTAATCATTCCAATACATCCTTTGACGGCGCGTGCCAGTACTGTGGGGAAGTGGCTGGAATTTTCCCACATAGTTTGGGCGTGCCAATCGAACCCATCCATCCCTCCCAACCACAATTCAACCAGAGAGGACTGGGAGCTAGGCGGCCCTGCTCGGCTGTCAAGACCTCAAGGCTCAAAAGGCCTTGGTTCAACGGACGCGGGCGGCGTTGCTTGCCAATGGGGCCCCGGAATGGGGGCTCCACCTAGTATTATGAGGGAAGGAGGCCAATAAGCCCCGTAAAGTAATTCCGTAATTACTGAACAGTAATCTCAGTGTGGCAGTAAAATATCAATGTCTTATTGCTGCACTGACCGCAGGCTAATTTTCTAAGTTCCGCTTTGAGTAGAAATGTGGTAAATTTGTTTCAGCATTCAAAAGACCAGAGTACGCTCTAAGCATATCACCTTTTCAAATATGTTTAAATCTTATGATGGCTGTATATTTGTATTGGTAAATTGCATGGAGGCCGACAACATTCGCTGAAAAGTTGTTCTTGAGAGTTTATGTTTTATTCTGACTTGCATCCCCAATTGCGTGGTACGTCATAGCATTTGAATTTAAAACTGCCATTCATAAACACTGATAATATGCTGCGGATTGTGAAGCGGTCAAGAAATTTCCAAGTAATGGTACTGGTATCGACAACACTATCAGCACAAGTCTTCAGTAAGCAAGTTATACTTCCCGATCTGCTTTTTTGCAACGCGTGAATGCTGCGCAGTATAATTACCTTTTACGACATGTTGCTCAGCCAAATCCTCGAAGTTTAGACAATATTTATAAGCCGCTACCTAAATTCACGAAGTGGAACTGAAACTTCTTGCACGGATTGTTGTACGGCACGCATTCTTTCCCAAATATAAACTCGCACTATGCATTCCACTCGCTACCATTCGCAACAAATTAGTCTATGCTTTAGAATATGCTTACAAAGTCTTCAGCCGCTTGATTTGGAAGCAAAAAGAAGGGGGTCGGTCCAATATTACAAAAAACACATTCAGCGGGAAGCATTCATGACTATGCCAACATATGTTTTCATCAACATTTCGGTTAAACGGGCCAGTTCTTCCTGGTGATATATTTGTCTATAATTTCTCCGGATATGCACCGCAGTCTCGGAAACTGAGTTATCTCCCGCATGTCATAAGCCTGATCCCTGCTGTGCTTTCTTCGGACGATTCAATAAAGGCTATCAGGAATGGTAGCTAAAAGAGGGTTAGATAGAAGCCTTCGTTGTACTGCAGTCTTTTTTTTTTTTTAGACAGCTTTGCACCCGCTTAAACGTTCTAGAAATCGTTACAAAATGCGTGGATTGCAAATCTCACCTCCGACAATAAGTTCCGCGGGCGCTTGAACAGTGCGTGTCGGTGACAGCCTTACGAAGCACTGGTACATTCCGTGGTCCTGTCGCCGGATGAACGGCAGGTGGAGTATGCGAGATCGGCCAGATCCTGCCACCTGTGGTGCCGGAACCACTCTACGGCCATTATGGCGCCACTCGAGACTCGTGTCGTCCAGCAGACCCAAGTCCATGCCTGAGGCGTTGCAGCGGAAGGCGGCTGCGTGCCCGACCTCGGCTCGGACGTGGCCAGGGCTTACTGTCACCCAAGGCTTCGCTGGAACAAACAAGGGGCGTTGGCTCAAATCAGACGCACAAAATTAATTTTTATTGAAGTAAGCCGTAAAATCACCAAGTATTAAGATGAATAAAAAGGAAGACCATGACAGGGAACTACTTGATTCGTTTCCTTAGAACGTTGCGTATTCTGTAAAGCTATTCGGGAAAGTTTGTTTCGGAACTAACGTGCGGTCATTTCAAACAGCGTTATTGTAGACGCCGAGCTGTAGTAGTGTTCTAACTCAGGAATCGTTCTACTTCTAGTTTCTCGCTTACCTAATTCGAAATACAAGTCGTATATCTGGTTTTCCGTCGCCGAAGGAACTGAAAACTCGGATGCCAAAACGCACGTCATATGTGCTTGGCTACTTACGCTTGACAACAAGCTGTATGTCAGCTTGCGCCTCGCCCATGCTGTTGGAGACAAGGCAGACGTAGGTTCCGGCGTCGTTGACGTCCACTTCGCGAAACTGTACCACGCCTGCCACTTGACGAACGCGAGCGCTGGGCTCCAGCACCATCATCCGCTGACCTTCACGCCTGTACCAGCTGTCACAGAGAAGGCAGCGGTATAGTGTTTTCCATGCGCACAAAACAGTGAAAAAGAGCAAGCGTCAATTTTGGCGTTGCACCAAAATTCCGCTTAGCTTCAGTAATTTGCGGAACGTTGAGTTGATGTCGGGGAAGGAAACGGGATGCGTTGGGGGAATACGCGCAGAGCATTGAGGGCTTTACATAGTGGTCAGGTTAAGATGTGGTGCTTGTAGCTAGCGGACTTCAAGAAATCGGTCGAAATTTCTAACAGGTGAAGTCAGTTAGTTGCGACTCGTTGTGTTCTGTGTGCTTTTTGGACTTTGAACGGAACATTTTACCTAATTCTTTTTTGTTAAACAGGATCTCTATGACTTTGAAACACATAAAATGACTACAAACACATTTTAAGAAGTTAAGGTAATGAAGTATTTTTAATAAAAAAAAAAACAGTTCATATTTTAACTCTCCTGTCCCGGTTAGGCAACCGAAATTTTTCTCTGGTTACGGGGTACTGCCTTCTGTCATTCTCTTGCTCGCTATACCTCGAAGACAGACACGGTACAAAAGTTAACACCTTTAGAAAGCGCATGCAAATAGAAGTTCACTCTATAGTTTGGTGAATATAATTGTGGTGTTGTCAAAACGTTCTGGCGTTTCATTTGAACTGTGCAGCAAATTAGATGGAAGTGTTAAATAGTAGTGTCAGTCAGACTATGCTTTCTTCAAAACTCCACAGCAAAAAAAAAAAAAATACGATTTCATTTAGTAACACAACGAAAAGCCTTTATAATATATAGCATTTTTTATTCAAAAATAGTGGAATTGGAATTTGTTATTTTGCAATGCCAGTGTTGTAACGTAGCTTTCTCGCTCCCTGTAAGGTATTTATGTATAAGGTATTTACTAAGGTAATTGCTAATAGAAGCAGGACAACCTTAGACTGCAATCAAGCAAAGGATCAAGCACGATTTCGGAAACGGTACTCTACTATCGATCATATCCATACCATCAATCAGGTAATAGAAAAATGCTCGGAATATAACCAGCCCTTATACATAGCATTTATTGATTACGAAAAAGCATTTGACTCAGTTGAAACCTCGGCGGTGATGCAGGCATTGCGAAATCAGGGGGTAGACGAGCCGTACGTGAAAGCGCTGGAAGATATATATAGTGGCTGCACAGCAACCATAGTTCTGCATAACGAAAGTGACAAAATTCCGATAAAGAAAGGTGTTAGGCAAGGAGACACAATCTCCCCAGTACTATTCACAGCTTGTTTAGAGGAAGTATTCAGAGACTTGGAATGGAAGCAGTTAGGGATAAGGGTAGATGGAGAATACCTCAGTAATCTGCGATTTGCTGATGACATTGCCTTGCTAAGTAACTCGGGGGATGAACTGCAAATGATGATTGATGACCTAGACAGGAAAAGTAGAAAGGTAGGTTTGAAAACCAATATGCAGAAAACTAAGGTAATCTTCAACAGCCTCGGGAAGGAACAGCAGTTTACATTAGGTAGCGAAGTACTGGAAGTAGTAGGCGAATATGTCTACTTAGGACAGGTAGTAACCGCAGATCCGGACCATGAAAAGGAAATAACAAGAAGAATAAAATTGGGATGGAACGAATTTGGCAAGCACTCGCAGATTATGACTAGCAGCTTACCGGTATCGCTAAAGAGGAAAGTATACAACAGTTGCATCTTGCCTGTACTCACCTAAGGGGCTGAAACGTGGAGGCTAACCAAGAGAGTTCTACTTAAGTTGAGGACAACCCAGAGGGCTATGGAACGAAAAATGGTAGGGGCAACATTAAGAGATAGGAAGCGTGCACAGTGGGTCAGAGAAATAATTCATGTTACCGACATTCTAGTTGAAATTAAGAAGAAATGGACATGGGCAGGACATGTAGTGCGAAGAGAGGATAACCGGTAGTCGCTGAGGGTAACAAACTGGATTCCAAGGGAAGGAAAGCGTAGCAGGGGACGGCAGAAAGTTAGGTAGGCGGATGAGATTAAGAAGTTCGCAGGGGTCAAGTGGATGCAACTAGCACATAACCGGGTTAAGTGGACAAATATGGGAGAGGCCTTCGCCCTGCAGTGGGTATAGTCAGGCTGATGATGATGATGGTGATGATGATGATGATGATGATGATGATGATGATGATGATGATGATGATGATGATGATGATATTTGCTCGCTCCTAAGGAAAGTGACAAAACAATCTGATGCATTGGCCGCGCATGACCTGGAGGCAAACAAAATGAACACAATTTCATTGTCAGTAAAGATGCAGTTTAAAAGAAAATGTAAAGTCCAAGCTTGGTGTATTCATCTCTGTAGCCGATCGAATTCTTTTTCATCTCTTTGTCAAAAGCATGCAGCCCGTTTATCGTATTCAGACTGCAGCCTCAACAGCGAACAAAAGTACGTTCTACATGTCATTGTATCGGGGCTAACGAGACTTAACTAGGCATCTGAGCACTAAAGCTTTCGCATGTTAAGAAGCCTAAAATGAAGAGCCGATCTGCTCGTTACGCAAGCCGCTTCTACCTCCCAAGACAGTACTTTTCAGCTTGAAGGACTATTATCTTTACAGCCGACATTGTGTCGAATTAAACACAGTAGCACAGGCTGATGGGCAATTTGGTACGAAATTCTAGAATACGTTTGCCTAAAAAGTCTTGCGTAAGCAAAAACCATCGATTCTATTGCATTTCGAACATCTTTAAGCTATTCAGTGCGACCTATTTTCGCTACTTCATTTAGGGTGCCTAACGTTGGTGTTTTGTCTTGTTTGAAATTAAAGGAAGGACATTCTCCAGACGTCGGCGAGCCATAGTATTGTTTGACTCTGTTGCCGCTCCTCCTTCTTAATGTATCTTTATTTTAATTTTTTGCGTCCCGCAAGTGAAATTTCTGCGGTGAAGTTCAGCTGCGCCTTAAGGATATGACGCAATAGTGTTAACTGGTCCTTATCAGCGACTTGATGCGTTGCTTGCGTGTCGTTTCACCGATATGAACACTGTTATTTTTGTAAATAACTCACTGCTATCTAACTTTCAATTTTTGTTGTACGTTTATGTAACGCAACACAGAGAAGGCTTTCCTTTATCTTAGGAGGGGGGCCGCTTGGTGGCGCTATCCACACGTACGCCATGGCTTCTTCACGGACTCCGTTCTTTCAGCCCCCACCACTTAACGACTCTGCTTCGAGACTCGCATCAAGCGATCCCTAACGTTCCAAAGAACCTGATGATACCATCTTTACCAAGGTCAGGCCTTCGACCATCTAGCCAGGACTTCTAAGAGGACTGAAGCGGCGCCACGCTGCGCTAAGCCTACAGGAACGCAGACTGCCGGCATGCCTGACCGCACCCTGCATCAGCCACAGAGGGATGCTGCACCCGCCTCATCGCCGCCTCATCGCTTCCGAGCCCGCATCTCAAGGCATGCATGACCGTAACCTGTACCAGCCGCAAGGGGCTCCTGTACCCGCCGCATCACCGCCGACCCTCGACCATACACCTCAGACGCACATCCCCGAGCCACGACCTTGCTTCCGCCGCCGCCTCATGGCACGCCAGCTGCGTCGTCTGCTTCAGACTCGCCTCCTCTCAATGAAGTGACGGCAGGCGCCTCTTCTGACCCGCTGGATCTCACGGCTACTGCACTCCATCCGACCATGGACTTCACTCCATCCCCGGACGACGGCTGGGTAACGGTTGGTGCCACTCGCAAAGCTGCGAAACCTGCAAGATCTCTCCTGGACGTAATATCGGTCGGGCTCTAGCTACCGCCTGGCACCCTTTCCCCCCGCACCCGACCCTACGAACTGTTTCAAACTATAATCGATGCTGCCAACCTCTCTGAACGCTCCTGTAACGACCTCACCCTCGAGACCAAGCCAGTGCTGAACCTGGTCTTTCTGAAAACGCACTCTGACCTCACTGCCAACCTTCTATTGCATATCACCCACACCAATCTCTTCGGTAAGCTTGTGAAAGTCCGTCCCTACCCTGTCAAACCTCCTCTTTCCTGCTTCAGTGTCATTCATGGTGTCGAACGCGGCCTTTCGACCGCCGATCTCATGAGGGACCTAGACACATACACAGCCGATATCATAACCACGCACGATAGCGCTCACCGAAACAGTACTAATTGAATTTGCTGGTACTGTCATCCCCCGCACTGTTTACTTTCGTCGAGCAGCATTTCGATGGCGCCCTCACAAACCCCGCGTTCCTGCATGTACGCGCTGTCTCGAGATTGGCCACCGCGCACGTCATTGCTCTAGTGCCACTGTTAACTGCCCCAAGTGCACTTCACACATCTCCCCGCTGCCCTTTGTCCACGAGTGCACGCAGCCCTGGTGCCGGCACCACCAGACAAATGAGCATGATACTCTGACCCCTAGTTGCCCCTACTATACCTACTATATGCAGAAAAACAAGGAGTGTGCCAAGAACGCCTACCAACAGCGTGTCAACCTTCGCCAGGCCACTCAGCCGGCTCCACCGCAGCCCCTATAAACGATGGCTATCCTCCTCTTGCAGAGCATGCATGTTCTATTCCCCTCACGTTCCCTACGCAGCAGTAACACAGGCACTTCCCAGCTTCAGCTCGGGTACGCTCCATCTCGACAATGTCCGACGCGTCCGATTCCCAAGCCTCTTTACTCTCTCCAATCATCTCCACAGTCACTCATTTTGCACTCGCCCCCTCCTCCGTCCTTTATTGAAGAACGCTTTTATACTCTTGAGCTACGTAGGGCTAGTTTGGAAGTGTCCATAAGCACCCTCAAACAAGATCTCAACAGCATCGATCGCCGCGTATATGCTCTAGAGGCTCGCATGGATCAGCTACTGACTACAAAAGATTCCAAATTCTCAAACATAGAGAATGTCGTCGCTGACTGTCTCGAATACCAGTCTGATTTTGAGCGCCGCCTCCAACAACATGAGGCGGCTATAACCCAAGTTGATGCCAAACTCAATAGCCTCAATACTGACGTCAACGTTCAGGTTGAACGCATCTTACTTTGATCTCCACCTTTCAGACTTCACTGCAAACCATCACTGACTCTCTTCCACCTCCCCCAAAGAAGCGCGATGGCACGCCACAGCGCAATCAAATTAGTTCACCATCATCATCATCATCAGCCTGACTATACCCACTGCAGGGCGAAGGCCTCTTCCAAATATCTCCACTTAACCCGGTTCTGTGCTAGCTGCATCCACTTGACCCCTGCGAACTTCTTAATCTCATCTCATCCGCCCACCTAACTTTCTGCCGCCCCCTGCTATGCTTTTCTTCCATTGGAATCCAGTTTGTTACCGTAAGCGACCATCGGTTATCCTCTCTTCGCACTACATGTCCTGCCCATGTCCTTATATTCTACTTAATTTCCACTAGAATGTCGGTAACTTGAGTTATTTCTCTGACCCACTCAGCACGCTTCCTATCTCTTAATGTTACCCCAACCATTTTTCGTTCCATAGCCCTCTGGATTGTCCTCAACTTAAGTAGAATTCTCTTGGTTAGTCTCCACGTTTCAGCCCCATAGGTAAATTAGATGTCAACATTTAGGATATCAATATAATTCAGTAGAACTGTCGCAATCTCAATACCAACCGCACTCCATTACACCAGTATCTTCTTACTCTCCCCTCTCTGCCCCACTTCCTTCTCCTCCAGGAAACTCGCTGCTCGCACTCGCAGATTATGACTGGCAGCTTACCGGTATCGCTCAAGACGAAAGTATACAACAGTTGCATCTTGCCTGTACTCACCTATGGGGCTGAAACGTGGAGGCTAACCAAGAGAGTTCTACTTAAGCTGAGGACAACCCAGATTGCTATGGAACGAAAAATGGTAGGGGTAGCACAGATCCGGGTTAAGTGGAGAAATATGGGAGAGGCCTTCACCCTGCAGTGGGTATTGTCAGGCTGCTGCTGCTGCTGATGATGATGATTATGATGATGATCTACCCCTGTCACCCACACCAGCGGCTCCTTTCTCCACCCTCCGGATATTATCTCGCTTGTGGTCCTCTCCATCATTCATGCCATTCAATGTTTCCATTCTCTCCCACCTTTGCCTCAGTATAATATATACACCGACTTCCAGGCTGCTATCCGTGCTATTCAATCTAAAATACTAACACGTCTTCTGTCCACGGAGCTCGAGGTTGCACTTGTTGCGCTGCTGCCCTACCCCGTCTTTCTCCGATGAATCCCTGGACACTCGGGGATTGACGGCAATGAGCTGGCGAGCCAGCTCGCCCGTGAAACTCGTAACTGGGCACCGTTTATCCCCTGGCCAAGATCCTTGGAGCGCGGGTCCAGACTGTCTCTTCTTGCCACCATCAGCGAATATTACAATGCTGCTCACTTAGACTGCAAGCTCTACCCAGACCCTCATCCTAATCTTTCCGTTCGGGAGGCTCATATCCTTCGGCAAATACAGTTGAATACACTCATAACCCCTGCACGGCTATATCTCTACAAATTCCGTCGTGATCCATCATGCCCCAACTGCCCTTCCCCTTATGCCAACCTTTCACACTGGCTATTTTCATGTCCGGTTGCATTGCAATGGGGATTCTTTCCCACCTCCTCCCATACTATCTGGACCTGGGTGGACTGGCTTGGTGCTGAGGGGAAGAACAGCGACTGCTCGTCCAGTAGGCCGTCGATGTATAAACGCCTACGTGTTGCGCCTCAATAACGTCTTTACTACCAGTACTTTATTTTAGTCGAAAGAACCTGTCGAGAAAACGCCTTGAGGGAAAACATGACTATATTAATTTGAAATGACACCTTTTCAAGTATTTTGACCATTTATTGTAAACATAATCCTGATGCACTGTATAAAGTAGCGCGTTAAGAAAGAAAGGGACAGGCTAGGGTTATATGGTCTGACTCAAAACCCAACTTACCTTAATAATATTTTCAGCACCGTAAATTTACTTACGAGCCATAACAACATTACATTCAGGTTAATACCTTGTAATCGCGCTTTACCGGTTGTTTTCTTTGACTTCCGTATTAGAACATATGTGACCGATCCAATTTGCCTCAAGATAAATCTGCCGCCGGAGACGCCCGGTTCTCATTTGTAGCCTTAAAGCTCCCCGTTCAAAAATAAAGTTGCATGCGCTATGAGGGACTATAAAATAATCATCTGTATTTCAAAGGGAACACCACAACAATGGTCATGATCTGTCAAAAAGGATAGGATGTTCAAGAAAGCGGACATTTCTATTCCATTCCAGAAGGTAATGGGTCCTAGTCCAAATGAAAAGTAAACATTCATGCACAAACTAAAGCCTTGCTGAATACGATAAGAAAAACAAATATGCTAGAAACACCAAAACATATAGAAAGAATAAGAGAGAAGAAAATGAGTTAAACACAGCCGACCTATAAGCCGGTGCCGGAACACCCTCGGCAACGCAAAGTAAATCGGCGCTCTGCCCAAGATCCGCGGTGGCAGGGTTGCTTCGGTGCACAATGGATGGAATCTGCGTAGCGACCGCCTCTGAAAGAAAAAAAATATAACGGAAATACCATAAACTGAATTCTCACATCAAGAGGCATGTTCATGCTGAAATCGTGTTATCCTATAATCAGTCTGCAATATTTCTACTTTTGCGGGCCGCCTTAGTCCAAGTTTCTGCAAACTGAATCTTTAACGACCGGCTGATCTTAGCTTCAGTGGTCAAGTGAACCGCTAAAATAGGTGAGCATGTTTTTCCAATACAGTTCCTTTCACCTTTTCTACACTCATCTGTCAGTCTCAGTTTCTCATATCGGAAACGTTTCGTGTAATTTATTCACGTATTGTAAACTTGCTTGTCATTCTTCTCCTTTTGAACCTAATTTCTTCTCTGAAGACAAATAATCAATTCTCTTGGCGTTCTATTGCATGCGGGTTGCCTCGTGTCTCCGTTTTGAACGCAATAGGGGACATACTTCGGAGTTCGACCTACAAAGTAAGATGTACTGAATAGGGAATATGCAAAGCCTTGACCCAGAAAAATAAGGCGCTTGCTTTTTGGTGAGCGCACGCTCTTCTAATTTCTATATTTCTTATCCCGCACCTCAACAGTATAGGTACAAGACCGCTGATGCAAAATATGTATTATATTGTGTTCTAAGGACGTACTTTGAAACAAATAAATTTTGACATAGTTATTTGTCTATGCTATAAAAGACGATTCAGCTTCCATTCGCCATTCCCATGATTTAGTTGCGGCTGTAAATCTTTACTAACGGAGATCTCATTCATTTATCTTTTAGCGATGACAGTATGAAGCAACAAGTTGATAGGCCTGCCTTAAAACTTGTTTGAATTCTCCATATTCTTTTTTCGGAAACGGGGGTGGTAGTGGCTATGGAGATACAGTATTTATACCTCGTTCCTATGTTTTTCAGCAGCCACGACGATGTTTTAACCGAAAAGGCGTTGGGCAAAAAAAAGCAGTAAAAGGGAATGCAGGGACCGAGGAGAGGGTACTAAGGGAGGTGAGAGTGGAGTATCCCTGTGATGAAAGCTCGGTTGAACAGAAAATGCGCATGAAATCCCGACAATGAGCTCGCGTGTACTTCTGTATTGGTCCACGTGCCTTACATGTGACCCCACAGAACGGAAAAAATAAGCATGACGAGCGACATTAACTTCACTGCTTGGAGCTGGACAGTTGTTGCTCGATGACAACAATACTTAAAATAGCGTAGTATGGTGCTCACTTGAGCCAGTTTCATTCCTTAGCATCATGCTTCAAATCACTTGCGCAATTCAACAAAGCACAGCTGCCTAGTGCACCGTCGACACTTAGCTGCGCTCTCAAGTGGCAGTACTCAAAATTGTAATAATTTCTCCATTTAGTTCAAATATGCAAACAAGGGATGGAATGAGTGAAGCATTACTGTGAAGTTTTTCGACCTGTGTAAATCACGTTTAGTTCCCCGTTTAAAACACCGCCATAAATTTTACGTAGTTTGCTTGCGAGTGCAAAATTCTAATATCTTGCGAGGAACAAGAAAAATGACAATGAACTAATATTTCTGGCTGTTGCGCGTGGTGACAATTTTTCACGGAGCGAAAATCAGCATATCCATAAAAAAAAGAAATGGATGCTTTATGTTTTTTTTTTTTTTCTGTAGACAAATTGCAGGCAGCTATTTCGCTTTCGAAGCCAGAAGTCGTAACGCTGTGCTGTGTATTCCTGCTCTTCCCGTATGAGCTAGTGTTTTATGGGCAGCTGAATATCATACGGTGCCCTTGGTCCCAAGTTCAGAGGCCGTATATCAAAACGCACGCTTGTGTTCACAACAAGTGCCTGGTGCGATAGAATTCAAACGTTATGGCTGGCAATATATCTCTTCCCGGACATTGAAGGGTGGTCTAAGTTCAGGCCAGTCGAAAATGTGGTAGCATTAGTCTACTAGAACTGACAGACATTGTCGCGGTGTTGTAATGTGGTCAGTTCACAGTGAAGCTCTTTTCTTATTTTTTTATTATGGGTGTTTTGCTGCTCGTAACAGTTTTCTACTTTTTGTCTTCGACTAGGAGCTCTTCAGGAATACAGAGTATTGAAACGAAATGGAGATTAAACAGTTTTCTGCGATAGGATAAAATGAATAAGGCTGTTAAGGTAGCCTTACTTTGCTAACCTTTAGTATCTGCATACATATGCTGCCTCTTAACGTTTGTTCATTTTTGTTTTTGTTCTTCCTCAATACTGTCACTTTACTACACGCAACGCGGTATATCTTCTTTAAAACGCGCGTACTTTGTGTTTATAAAGCATAGGTGTTTTGCAGAGCGATCTAGGCTTGAAAGGTTCGATCTGCAAATATTTTTATGCTCACTGAATTACTCTTGAGAAATAAGCACTCTGGATATTGTACTTCTCACGACGTTTGCGGCGGAAAATACAAGGGCCTGCCCTTCTAAAATAATAGATGTGCACACATACACAGCGGTACCACCTCATTTCGCACAAACCTCTGAGAAGAAGACGGACAAAGTTGATGCTTGTCTTCTTCCTCCTGGTGAGGGTGTTCTCTGTGTGGCAACGGTAACGAAGAACTTCTTCGGCGTCACGTGCCTCTCTGATGTACAGCTGACCGTCACTCGTGACTACATAGTCACCTGGATAAACAAAATGGCAACATAAAAATCATTTCACCACATAGTACTCGAAAACACCCCACCGAGTCTCTGCAGACACAGCGCAGTATTATCAACTTCTCTTGCGTATTTTATTCTGGGACCGCAAGCCCCTGTACTGCAGTTAGAAGAGAATTCCTTATGTAAATACTTTGGCTGTACCTCTGTTCTTTAATAAATTTAGTACTGGACCAGATTTAGAGAAGACAATTCAGATAAACAGAATTCGAAGATTTAGGCGTGACGTCAGTGACGCTTGCTGTCTTACATAAAATTCCAAACAAGAAAAAAAAGGTTGAGAAAGGATATAATACCCGCATGCATGCATCACGCACAAAATGTCGCGCAGGCGCACTCTATGCACCTATCAGGCCTAGTTGGCAACTTCTTGTTTGCCTAAGTTATCAACGAGTCGACTGAAGTTGTTCATACGGTCAAGCACCGAATTTAAAAGAGCGGATAGCCGCAGAAATGGACGCTACTGCCGACTTTTCAAACGAAAAAAAAAAAAAGAATATAGGGAACTGGTTATACGAGGCTGCAGATGTACCCCTGCGGACAAAAGTAAACGGAGCATGCAATTTGCTTCTAACATTTTTCACGTGTTGCACGAATAAAATTGGCAGTCATGATACGTGCGATACGGTAGTAGACGCCAGTGCCATTTTACTTGGACAAATATTGTTTTCTTATCTACAGTGCAAAAAGCGTGATTTTAATTTGAACGGATTAGCATGCTCCGTTTACTTGTCCGCACCTGTACCATTGCCAAAGTGAGGAGCTTGAGGCCTTGACAGCTGCCGTAAGGCAGCTTTTACTCCAGGCTCTCGCCATCATGTAAACGCTGATGGTAAATAAAGTTATTATTATTATTATTAAAGATTTCTACACTTAAACGGTTCACGTCCCTGCTGTTGCATTGAAACTTTAGCATACCAGAGCACGTTAAAGATCCCCAGGTGGTCAAAATTACTCCATAACCCTGACGTGCGATGTCAGCGCACGTTAAAATCCCCAGGGGGTCGAAATTACTCCGTAGCCCTCCACTGCGGCTCCTCTTTCTCTCTTTCCACTTTAACTCCCCCTTCCTCCCTTCCCTTACCGCGCGGTTCAGGTGTCCACAGACACAAGTGTGACAGATACTGTGCCTTTCCCTTCCTGTTAACCAATTATATACCCTCCACTACGGCTCCTCTTTCTATCTTTCCACTTTCACTCCCATCTTCCACCCTTCCCTTACGGCGCGGTTCAGGTGCCCACAGCAACAAGTGCGACAGATATTGCGCCTTTCTCTTCCTCTGAATCAATTATTTTTATTATTATTAGAAGCTGTTGTTGTTGGTGTGGCTGTAGGAAGAAGGAAAAGAAAATGCTCGGGCCTGCTACTGGCTTTGTATCTGAGCCAGCTCCGCTGCCTGATTTATTATAAAAAAAAAAACTGATTTATTATAGGAAGGGAAAGGCGCGGTAACTGTCTCACTTGTTTTCTGTGGACACCGCAACCGCGTCCTAAGGGAAGGGAGTAAGGTGGCAGTGAAAGTGGATGCCTCGTGGAAGTGGAAGAGAAAATAGAGAAGAAAGAAAAGGAAGAGGGAAAGAAAGACTCGCGCGCCGCAACAACAGCCGCCGTGGTTGCAGTCCAGCCCCCGCCGCAAGAGGCAGTGACCTACCTGCCCCAGCCCCATCAGGGGATTAATTTGATTTATAGGAAGGGAAAGGCGCGGAACTGTCTCACTTGTTTTCTGTGGGCACCTCAACCGCGCCGTAAGGGAAGAGAGGAAGGTAGGAGTGAAAGTGGAAAGAGAGAAAGAGGAGCCGTAGTGGAGGGCTACGGAGTAATTTAGACCACCTGGGATCTTTAACGTGCGCTGACATCGCACAGCACACGAACGCATCTTCGTTTCGCCTACATTTCGCGCCCGTGACATAACCCACGCGGAGGAGGTCGCCATTGCGCTGGCAGCTACTCACACTGATTCTAAAACAATTATCTCCAGGCACTCCGGCACAGTAGTCGGGCATCTTACCAAGCCCCATCAGGGGAGGTCTTATTATTAGAAGCTGAGCTACACTGGGTTAGGTTTTCGGTTTTCGCCGGTGCCTCCAAAAGGCAGATACTGCACATGCGCTGCTACCATGGTAACCGGTTCAGCCGGCGGAGAGGTGTACGGCTGCCCGACCAAGACCGACTGAAATACAGACCTGCACAGATAGCACTGCTCCAGCGCGCACCTTCTAGTTCATAGCCTTCGCCGCTAGGAAACGAACACGACGGGTAGCCTAGCGCTACTGTACACCTGTATATAAAAAGGGTCTATTAATTCTGTCATTTTTCTTCGTCGTTATAGTTTAATTATCTGTCCACGCTGTAATGCACAAACATCTGTTCTGCGCATGTGCAGCGAGTAACTGCAGTGCCGTCGTACAAAGCGGAATCGCGGTATGTCTTCTGGCGAGAGAAAAACGTTGTAAAAATAAACACTCTTTGCTAAAATACAAAAAAGCAAAATTTTCGAAGTATAACTCGGGCAAAGATCTTTTTTTTTTTCAATTTGGATACAGTTTCTTTATATTAATTTGTGATTTGATGATGATGAAAATGACAGACGAACAGGTCAACCGAGCGCCCTCAACGGCGAGAAAGGTAACGAAAGTTGGCGTACGAGGTCCCATAGGACCCCGTTTTCTGTGCAGGTCTGTATTTAAGTCGGTCTTGCGCCCGACCACCGGCTCCTCCAACGCGCGGCGCATGACGTCGCACGTACATGCGCCGTAACCATGGCAACCAGCTGCGCCGTTCCATAGGTGTACGGCCGCGGCGCTCGCTACAGAGAGGAAGAGGAAGGTAGCGGCATCTCAGACCGCCTTGGTCTTACGGCGGACGCGTGACGTGGCACAAGCAGCAATTGCGCATGCTCTGTAACCGTGGCAACCAGCTGTGCCGTTCAACAGACATTCCGCCGATGCGCTCACTGCAGAGAGGAGGAAAAGGGTAGCGGCATCTAAGCAGATGCGCGCGCCGGCGCGGAGAGGAGCATAAGGTTATTCGCACTGGGAATGGTGGTAAACTCTTTCTTTCGCCCAAAAGCAGGGGACCAGTAAAAGGACAGATTACGCTGGTTTAGAGGATGTCAGCTGCTATCCATTGGGATCTCGCGGCCTCCACCGCGTTCTGGACAAACCGGCGTTGTAATGTATATGTTACTACGTACAAGCCCACGCCATATGTATGAGAGCCGAACAAGTTGAGCAGTGTTTGCGCATGGAAGGTATCTGTTAAGTAAAGATCCGGGTGTATAAGAAGGGGAGCGGAAAACTGCCTGTTCTGTAGTTTGCACTATTGGACGCCCTGTGGTTTTGGTAGATCGCGGTGTGCGGGAGGATATGGGCAGTTTGAGTCGGTAGTGGTGGAGGATGTCTGTGTAATTGTTGAGTAGAGAAGCATGTGAGATATTAGGGTCAGGGAAAGCAGGGTGGCGGATCATACACTTGGCTAGGCGGCTGACATATCTGGGTAAAGTTTGCGCCTGGGCGTTTCCGCTGAGCGACTCGTGGGCTGGAGCCCAAACAAGTACGCGAGAGGTGGAAGATGGTGAAGTAGAAAATAGACTGTGCAACGCTTGGCAAAAGATAAGGCCAGCATAACAGTTCCGTATAGCCTGTTGAGAACCACTGATGAGGATTCTCGCGCCGCCGCGGAGAGCTATCTAAGTGGAGTCATCATCATTTATATTCCCTTAAAGATCCCTATCAAGGACGTTACATAAGGGGGGGGGGGGGAGACAACGGTGAGAAAGGGCCAGGAAAGTATCTGCTAGCATTGCATGCGCAGGGGCATGAAAGTGGATTCTGCCTAAAACAGATTGATTTCGACCACCTGGAGATCTTCAACATTCACTGACATCGTATAGCTCGCGGACATCTCTCCATTTCACCTCCATCAAAACGCAGCTGCCGGTGGTCGACTTCGCCGCCGGGTACCTTGCTTCCGCAGGGGACCCTCCGCTACGGGACCAGATGGAGCGGACGCGCTTCGCATGAGCTCCTACTCCGACGGCACATCTTACCCGGAAAACCTCAACGCTACAGAACGTGGGATACTCCATTGAATTCCATAAATCCAGCTGAATCCGCTGATAACAGATTTTCATCCGTAAGTCCAAATTTCACCATCTGGCTATTCGCAGATCCAAAGCGGAGAACGCCGCGCTATAAGCCTAGCGGCGTCGGGCCGTCGGCCCGACGAAACGCTAGGCGCGGTAACTGTCTCACAGAAAACAAGTGAGACAGTTACCGCGCCTTTCCCTTCCTATAAATTAATCAGTTTTTTAATAAAAAAAATAACCTGACCGCCTCTCCCTTCCTATAAATCAATCAGTTTTTTTTTCTTCTTAATTTCCGCTAGAATGTCGGTAACGAGTTATTTCTCTGACCCTCTCTGCACGCTTCCTATCTTTTAATGTTACTCCTACCTTTTTCGTTCCATAGCCCTCTGGGTTGTCCTCAACTTAAGTAGAACTCGCCTGCTTAGCCTCCAAGTTTCAGCCCCATAGGTGAGTACAGGAGTGCAAATCATTTATGCACGAATGCTTGGAAAATCTTAAAGCGCCGTCACAACATTCGAAGGCGAGATCGTCCCCCACTACGTTTATTACTACTGCGACGAGACGCGTTGCTACCCCTACCGATCATCGCGGCACGTCCGCTACATATGCTTCAAGCCTGGACATCGGGCAGACGTCTGCCCGACATCTGACGCCGTTGTCTGCTCGAACTACCCTGCCACCAATTTTTCTGTTGTAGGCCGTCATTGCACCCGCCACTGCTTGGGTGGTGGAGGACGGCTCTTGTAGCTGGGCGCGTCTTTCTCTCCCCTCTTCTTTTCCTGTCTTCTCTTCTATCCGCACTACGCAGCGTAGGTGGCACATCTGCCTCGTGCGGATAGAAGAGAGGAAAGGAAAAGAAGAGGGGCAAGAAGAACGCGCGCAGCTACAACAGTCGTCGTCCACCAGCGAAGCAGTGGCAGGTGCAATGACGGCCTAAAAGCGTAGGTGGCTCAGCTGCCCCGCCGGGGTGGTGCTGTAGTAAGACGCCCGACTACTGTGCCGGAGTACCCGGGTTCGAACCCGACCTCGGTGGCTGCGTGTCAATGGAGGCGAAAGGAATAGTTATCCGCGTGCTGGGCGGCGTCAGCGCACGTTAAAGATCCACAGGTGGTCGGAATTACTCCGTAGCCCTCCACTACGGCTCCTCTCTCTCTCCCTCTTTCCACTTTCATCTCCACCTTTCTCCCTTCCCTTACGGCGCGGTTGAGGTGTCCACAGAAAACAAGTGAGACAGTTACCGCGCCTTTCCCTTCCTATAAACCAGTCATTCTAGGTGGCTCAGCTACAGAGCCAGTAGCAGGCCCGTGCATTTTCTTTTTCCTACAGCCACAACAACATACGAGAATAAATGGCTACTATGCGGCAAGCCCCCTACACTCTACCATGTTACATGGGCGGGTCAAAAATTGGCAGTGGCTTAGCTTCGTTAACCCTGGTAATTGCGAAAGCAATAGCTATAGCTACGCCTAGGTTCAGCTGGTGGTGTAGTTGGTTGTGGTGCTTGTGCTTATGCTTATGGTTATGCAGTGATTCACTCTGGCCACGGCATATGGTTCAGCTATTTTTTTTATTGCGGGGTGCTATCTGGTTATTCTATGTATAACTAGTAGCGAGGCAAGGAGTGCCGTGGCTGCAACGATATACTTTGTTGTGGTCGAGGCTAAGGCTTAATGTACGCCTGCCGCTCCGGTACCGGCTGCAACGGCATTCTTTACGCCCGCAGAAATGAAAGCATCCCTGGAGACTGCGTTGGTTCCACCTGCCGCTCAGCCCCCTCCTATAGTATCCAACGTTGCACCCCCGGCGGTAGCTGCAGTAGGAGCGGGAGTTAGGCCGCGGTTGGTAGCTACCACCTTGCGAGTTGACGGCGCGAGTTGGGGCCCCTGTTTTTGCGCAGCTGTGCTTGGCGGCGCGCCAAAGGTCACGCTTAAAGTCAATGGTAGCTACCCCTCGCTACGCGATGGGCTGAAAAGTGAAAGTAGTATTGCTTTCGCAATGAAAGCACATGTAGCGCCAATACACACCACACCTGCACCGGAGCAGTGAGAGGCTGCGCTGTCCTGCTCAACGCCTGATGACCAGCTCTAACTGATCGACAGAGCGCGCAGGACGGCAAAGGCCACTGGGGCCCCTGACTAAGGGTCCCACCCACGCCGAGAGAATTCCCTTTCGCTGCAAAAGTTTTTCAGTCATTCACTGTGCTTTGGTTCGAGGTCGGGTTCGAACCCAGGTACTTCAGAACAGTAGTCGGGCGTCTTACCACTGCACCACCCGGCTTTTTTTTTCTTTATTGCCTGGTCTTGAGACGAGAACCAAATTTACAAAAATCACTCAAATGCTATTTACAGACGCTATTTACATATGACACGCTAAAATTCACGCCTACAGAACAAAGGCTCTAGCCTTGAGAGCCACTCGGGAGGTTCTGCTGTAGCTTTCTGGATAATACCTGTCCACGCTTTCCCGAAAATAAATTGGGGACCCCTCCGCTGCCTCGTGCGGACAGAAGAGAAAATAGAGAAGAAAGGAAAAAGAAGAGGGAGAGAAAGATGCGCGCCGCTTCAACAGCCGTCGTCCACCACCGAAGCAGTGGCGGGTGCAATGACGGCCTACAACAGATAAAACTCGGTGGCCACCACTCCGGTGGCGGAGGATGGCGCTGTTGCGACGCGCGCATTTCTCTCTCCTTCTTTTTCTTTCTTTCTTTACTAGTTTCTCCGAAGCCAACCTCGGCGGCTGCGTTTCAGAAAATTGCACTCATAACCAAATGCTAATTCAAGCGATTGAGAGAGAACGGATCACAGCCCATGTTAATTCGCTATTTTGTACCACATTGGTCATTGTTCTATTTTAATGCGGCAGTATTTTGTACCATCACTGATAATCGGATTATTTGTAACCTCACCTCATAGTCGCTCGGACACCTGCCGTAAATAGGGGCCTTGAAGGAACCCATGTTTTTTCCAAGCGAGACTGCTCCCGCGAAACCCCTGTATTTATCTCGCTTTTTCAGCGCACACTCTACCAACCTGTTCAGTAATGCTTACGCATCAGAACCGACAATTGGCTTCGTAGCAAGCTGTCACTAGTGACCTCATACCTGTCTTTTGTGACTACGCATTAGATCCGATAAAACACAACAAATGAAAAAGTGCGAATAAACTGCACAAATGTTCATACAGTGGGGTTCGAACATAAAAATGCCACTCTCCACACGAGCACGTCCCGGCCGACTGAATGCCTCTACCTAGAAAAATACCGGAATTAGCGGTGTGCCTTTTCCGTCTCATAATCTCGCATTTTCATCCGCCTTTCATTTAGTGCCAGACTTATCCGAGTCGGAAAGCGCTATGGCTCATGCGGGAGCGTTATATAACGTAAAAATTATCAGGCTGGAGTTTTTTTCATACGTTTCCCGAGTTTGGTATTATGCGACGTCTTGGCTACCCGGCTGTTGTGCACCTACCACGCCTTTTAATCGCTCACTTTTGCCCTTTGAGTATCCTACCGGCGCCAGAGCATTCCCGTCGGAAATGCATATCCAAGTTGCTACTGGAACGTTCGTGCGTGTATACAACGAAGATACAAGGAGTTAAGGAAGAGGACGGCGCTGCAAAGCCGTTTGGCCTCGCCATTACGGCGCTCAAGCTCTGGGAGAAGGCGTCATCATGGGAATGCTTCAGCTGCGCTTGGTGTTTCACTGAATCATGGCGCATGAAATGTTCTCATTTGTTCTCGTTCGCTCTGTTCATTCTGCTTTGTATGTAGAATGCCAGCACAACATCCTATATCTACCCACTTTTTGTCGCTCGTCTGGCCCACTAGGATGCAGTTGCCTCGCGAAGAATAATCAGGGTAGAATGGTTGGCTCCATCATGCCGATACATTCTCGTATTAATCCTGCGTTAAACGCAGCCGCATAAAGGGTCAGTTAAGTGCGCTTACGTGTAACAGGGAAAAAGGTGGCGAACGCGGCAACACGTCAGACAGCGATTCCGGCATCAGTAACGAGGCGAATAGTTCAGCTCGAAGGAGCAAAGCGGAGGAATCCAGTGACGATTCTAGCACTCCAGAAAAGTTTCGATAAGATTTATACCCACAGAGATGTTTGCACGTCCACTATCTTGGAAACTGCTGCGCCCGTTTTGGAATGCATTTTCTGCTCGAAAGCAATCTCGAAAAATAAAAAACTGCAGTTGAATTAAAATTACTCTACATGCACGAAAATTATTTGCCACAGTGGACAAAGTGATAATTCATGAAACTAATACATTGCAAATTCATTTAAAATTATTAGTTTCTGAGAACAATGGTCTTTTTTCCTTATGCCACAGGTAATACTGCAAACTTAGTGACACCTAACTCCCATATTACTACAAATTTCATGAAAACACTTCCGACTCTGTAGAATTGCTTAATTGTAAACATTTATAGTTGGTTAAGTTATCATCTTAAAAACGCATTGTTCGCTGCTAATCGCCTTTACTCATGTGAAACAAAATGTTCCTTGCCGGAATGATGGTGCAGTGTGGTTTTTATCATCGTACATTCTAAGACACGGCTGAAGAGAGCAACCAATATATCATCGTTACCTTTTCGGGCTGTAAAGAGCAGCGGATTTAAGTTTCTATCTATTAGTAGGAAAATAATTCTTTTTGCAAGAAGCAGAAAAAAAGCTATCTTCCACTTTCTCCGCGCATTACACAAGATCCCTTCGCTGTCCTTGCCCTACAATGGGCACAATTGTTTATGTTAAGCTGCGAGAGAGAGTTGAACTGAACTGTGACAAGCAAAGATTTGTACAATTTCGTTGTTCACATCCACTTTAGACGAGTACAGCTCAATCGTATTACCTGGGTAACAATGTTTTATGTTTTGCAATTATATTTTAGGGAGGTTTTCCAACAAGAAAAGTGCCTTAAATTTAGAAATGAGAAAAGAAACATATCTACAGTCTCGGCATTCTCACGAACTGCGCATTTTAAATGATCTTCCCAAACCCAAGAGGAAAAATAAATCACAAATGCACAAAGTGAGCAGCATTCCTCTGCGCTTGTTGAAGCTACATACGATGAATTTCTTCTCTCGAAATGAATCTTTCAAGAACCCAAGGGGCGCTCGAGATATCTTTCCGGGGATGGCTCTAACTTGGGATATTCCAAGCTTTTCCCTGCTGTGGGCTGCAATATTGAAGCGTTAAACATTCAGGATGTTGAGGGTGTAGCCTTAAAAAGGAAAGCGCTTGACCACCCTGCGGCCTCCTGTGAGGCTGTCGCTAAGTACCCTGTTGTTCGATTTCATACCAGCAGTATGTTCCTGGAAGTCTAGTTTGAGCATATCCTTCAAGCGGAAAATGAGCAAATACGATTGCAAGAATATAGTTGTGATATAAATAGTTTGTTCGTCACTGCACCAGCATAAGCTATGCAACTTGCACAAATAGAAGAAAAGCGCGTTGTGCTCGTGTGCATCTAAGGCTTCACTTTACGCTCTGACTTGCAAGATTTCTTTTGTATTTCATAACTCTTTTCAGTAAGGATGCAGCCAGTACACGAATGCACGCTGCTGCCAGTGTAGGGAGCATTTTGGTAACGCGCTCGTTTATCCAAGAAGCGACCATATGCACGGTTCTCGAGAAATAGCTAGTTCATTCCCCCTCTGTAGAATGTGTGTCCTGTTAAGCAGAACTTTGAGCGCGTCCTCACTTAAATCAATGGTTGAGGCTTCATGTAAACTACCAGACACAAAAATATTTAATTTTACGTTGCGTACATTTCATGACTTCATTGGAAATAAAGGAATGACCCGTGAAACCTTAGACACAACTTCTGATGTGTTACGCTGTGGTGGACACATTTCTATATCGTTCTATATTTTGCGTAATTCAGAAAATGTTTCTCGTCTGCCTTTTTACTGCTCCATCTTCTTTGGGCTCCCCTGCCAAAAACAATTACTAGTCACTCATACATTAAACTACGTTTTCAGATTACATTGAGAAGCATGGCTAAATGAAAACATACATATTGCAGTACATGCGACGAAGGATTTGTTTTTAAAGCTACTCTTTTTTTAGGCGTAAAATTCTTTAAATGAAAACACTAAAGGCAAACAACTGCGGAAGGCTTTGTTAAGGCGCCCTTTTAGAATGTGCGTCTCTGGAGAGGCATGTACCAACCGCAACAAGCAGCCAGACGAACCGTCACTCAGGGTACGAGTTGAGAATAATGCCGTCTCTTGCCCAATTTGCCATACTGACTTCACTCAATATGATTTTGTCCCCATCTTGTTATATCAACAGCCTCGGTAAATTGAATGCTTGATCATTTGCAGTCCTTTCCCTCTAAAGAGCCAGCGCTATGGCATAAGAAGTTTTCTCCTGCATTGCTAAAAGCCATCCGCTCATAAATGTATACAGTTGCTTCATGATGTCATAAGCATTGTAGAAACTGGGAATGAATTTCTTCTTACACAAATAGAGCAGACATTATAAAATGTTTCAGTCCCGCCTCCCCCGATTTCAGGACTTAATATTTAGAAACTTCAAATGCGCACGATATGAGCTTTGAGGGCGATGCACTGGAAGCGTCATGTTATGATTATACGATGCTGCCAGACTACGCACTTTAAGGCCATCGATTGGTTGTAGCAGCCTCACTGGAGCTGACTGTTCTCCTTTACGAATGACTATCTGAATGTCCTTCAGCTGTTACCGCGCTCCAATGCAATGTTGAAGACGGATCTCAAAAGTATTACAGGCATGTTAATTTTGCGGCCACGCACCGTAAGCGGTATGCTATGATTAGACAAAGCCAACACGCCAAACGCATCAAAAATGAGGTCATGCCGGAGACTGCATAGTTTGCGTCATGGCGGTTGGTAAAACCAGTAGAGCAACCTCTAATGAAAGTGTGCAGGCCTCTTTTCTGGTTAGGTTGGTTCAGATATTGTGGCGCCCCTAATTATATTCATTTGAATTGCAAAGAACGTTAAACCGCTTTCAACGACAGCCCTTCTGTGCTCTTGTCGCTGACGACCTTTTGCGCCCTAATGCCTTAAAGGTAACGCTGTTTTATGGTCGCTTCGATAGTCGGGACCGCATTGCACCGACGTAGCCTAATCCGTAATTTTAAATTCCGGGTACAAAGATTCCGTTCGCTAAGCAGAAAGAGATATGCAGACAACTTAATACTTGAGCATAGTATGTGGAGCTATATCTAACAAAGGGTGAGTCGGTTAGTAACCTTGATACGTTAGAGCGCGAAGTAAACAAGGACATACGAATGCTAAACTGAATTTTTTGTGTTCCTTAATTGCGTGTCTTGCTCTAACGAGTACAAAATGCTTCGGAAAATTGAGGTCGAGAGCACTGATAACGGCACTAACTCTCGAAGAATAGGAGTATTTAAAGATAAACGTGCCGCTTGGTTTTAGGTGCTGCCATGTTCGGAATAGTCGTTCAAAGAATAATCAGCCAGGCTCTAAGAAGTAATTGTGGAAAGATAAATATGTAGCAAAAGAGGTTTAATCATTTGGAGCTCGTCTAAAATTCTTATTATTATGCATTAAGTGCTGAGTTCGGTCGATTTCAAATGAATGCATGATGCCAGTAAGAAATATAAGTGTTATTAAAAAATTTTCGTCTCATTAATTTTGTCTCTGTGTGTGATATTTGTTTGTTTGTTAGTCTCATTACTAAGAATATATGCAGTGACCTCCGTCATGTGTGCGACGGCATCCTGCGCACTTGATACATTATTTATCCAGCCAAAACTTATAACTGCATATTATCAGCTTTAGTAGGCAACTCTTGTTGCCAACGTGATATGTCGTCATAAAGGGAGCACACCAAAAATGGGATTGCTTGTACTGTGCAACCTAGCGGGTCAATTGGTGTTTTGAGTTTGATGGAAATTTCTTTTTGCCTACATCGTTTCTTTACTGTTTTAAAACTTTCTTCAAAGCTGGTTTCGAATAATGCATTTTGATTGCATAATCAGACTCAGTTCAACATAGTATATCTATGAAAGTCTATGCACTGTTCTCAGTATAACGGCAGATATAGAGGCTTGAAGGCACGTTACCGTTGTCTGGTGGCTAAAAACTTTACCCTGGAAGACAATAAGTGGGCAGGAACGTCGATACCTCCGGGAGTGTTCCTTGTGATGACATAGCCATCGACCCTCTGCCATGTTGTTACGAACACGTGGTTCGCCAGCTGGCTCGGGACCGGGCACCGCAGGAGGACTGGGTTGCCGGCAATGACATGCTTGTCCAAAAAGCGGATCTCGTAGTTGGTGTCCAGCACTGAAACCGAAAAGATACAAACTGTTGGTCGTACGCAACTGTAGTCGAGTTGAGGGAACTATTACGACATGTGTGAAATATAAAGTTTTTTTTTTTTTTTCGGAAAACCAATCCTCAACCGAATAAAATTCCGGAGTGGAAAAGCTATACTTATTATCAAAGATCCCCCTCGCGGTTCTCTATCCGGAAATCATTCGATATAAGTTTCCAGTGTAATTTATTCATGTCTGATATATTATTAACTTCAAAATTTGCGGCAATGATATCGCGTGCTTTGCATTCAACGAGCAAACACCGAACATGCAATAAAGCTGAACTTTGGGAGACTACGGATTGCTATTATTTCGAAATGAGCATGGATTAGAGATTACGTTTTCGTAGCGCAGTCAGCAATGCACATCTTCCAATACTGAAGGAAAATATTATCATGTTATTTAGATTAAAGTTTACCGCAGATGCTGCTAGGAGAATATCTTTGCGCTGCTTTCCTTCAGTTTGCGGCTTGCGTAGTCATATACTAAAAAAAAATTATCGTACTTCTCAAATTAGTTGCAGCTCTACGGGGGAGAGCCCCAATGTCACGGAGCTCTTCTTTGTAGCATCAACACAATAAATAAAGACATTAGTATTACAAGTACCACTGACTTGACGCATCAGAAACACAAAAAGCCAACGCTTAGAATCCTAGCAGGATAATCCCTTAAAGAGTTGTAACATAATTAGTGTCACTGAAAATCTGTTATGGCAGAAGAAACTGCTCCGAGACAGATATGCAAGTCATGCCAGTATTCCGCTCATACAAAACGACAAGCATCGAAGCGTCAAATTTAAAAATAAATACTGCTTAATACCCTTATTTTGCTTGATTTTAGAGAGCTGTGAATATTTGTTTTTCGTATGACGTTGTCCCGGCCTCAGTATACCCGCAGACGTTTTATTAAACAAGACAAGACGGGACCTCGCTACATATTGACGCCTGTCATTGCCTGGAAGCAAACAACTCACTCTAAACAACTCAGAAGGTACATTCAGTTTCGTCACTACTGCTTATAAAGATGCACTGGTAATGAACACTTGCGCTGCAGAGTCTAACAGATAGCAAGTTGAGCCATGATATACCATGCACTCTTTGGCACTATATAAGGGAGAATTCGACAGTGTGCGCCCTTGTGGACGCGCAATATTTGGCTATGAAGCATTCAATATTTACTTTTGCTTTTCCTCTAGGAATTATGCTTTGTCTCCTGCATTTTCCCTTTTTCAATGAAACAGAGAATAAATTAAGTTCCTCTATCACATCCACATAAAGGAAGCTGCTGACGCGCTGTGCAAACGTGCGCAATAGCAGGATTCAGGTATGAGCAGCATGCTGGCTGGAACTCACCAGCCAGCATGACGCAAGTAAGCGCAGCTTTGCCCGTTCTGCTATTTCTTGTGTTCCGTGGCGGCACATCTTTTCAGACAAAACGTTGCACTTAACTGGGAAAGAAATATTGACTGTCGTTGCCAAATGTTGGTATAACTACAATAATGGTTGCAATTAGTCTTTTACGTTCACGCCCTTTCCCACACATCGAGAACAAGTATGCTACCTGAGGACTGCTCGTTCACTGCCTTCGTTTAAACCTTGTTGTGACCAACTCTTGTGCATTCCAAGAAGAAAACCTAAAATCTGGCAATAATACCAAGAGCCACCGTTTGATGTGTCGTTTGCTGAGTGGCCACCCGCTCTTTAAGAATGTAATGCAGACAGCCAGAAACCAAAGGTTTGGTTTTTGGTTTTAGGGGGTTTAACATCCCGGAGCAACTCAGGCTTTGGAGGGCCCAGCAAATTTCTGCCACCTGGGATTCTTTAACGTGCACTAACATCGCACAGCACATGGGCGCCTTGCTTTTTCCCGCCATAGAAAAGCGGCCACCGAGACGGAAATCCGACCCCGCATCCCACAGAAAGGAAACAAAAAACGCCAGCAAACATTTTGTTTGGTTGCTCTCGTACGCAGCATCTGTCTGACGTTTTTCGCAATATATAAATTATTCACGGCTGCCTATCTGGCCTTGTTTGTTTTATCTTATCGTCTGGTGCAGGCGTACCACAATGTAGAGCACTAGTTTAAGCGAGCCTGTGTAAATTCCATGCGAACCAAGCAATCAAGCAATGCGCTCACAAGTTCCACGAGCAGCGTCAATGAATTTCCGTTATCCAAGGAGACAGGAGATAAAGGCACATCGAATTTACAAGTAAAGACTAATATAAAACAAATGCCTGCCTTCAAACCACCGCGAAACTATATGTAAAAAGGAGCCGCTAGGGTAAGCAACTGTGATGAAACTAATGTTTCCTTGTTTATTAACCAATTCGTTCTCCTCGGTCAGTAATCCGATCAGTCTGATTTCTTATTTCGCTATACGTTTACATAGCATAGTACCTCAGCATCATGATAAAATATGCATTCAACTACGTATTAAAGCCGTCAAAACGTTTCTCAACGTCAAGGCTGTGAATGCAAAGTTTTACAGATAACAACCAGGAAGCGATGTGCATCCCTAACGCGGCATGATACGGTTCGTCATCAAAATTACCATATTAACGCGGTAGCGTTAAGGGCTCCGTGTCGCAGAAAAGTCGTGTCGTCGTCGGCGGCCGCCGTCCCGCGTTGTCCGGCGTTGGCCGTGAGCGTATAATCCCAGAAGCATTAATAAAAAAAAAACGAGCAGGAAAAATCGCCGACCTGAGGAATCAGACGTGGGCCTCCAGGGTGCGAGACGAGCACTCTAACCACTCCGCCACGCCAGCTAGATGGTCTGAAATGGACAAAGGCGCATCTATTGATTGCGGTGTTGTCTCAGAAATGTCTTTTAGAGAAGTGTATTGTGGCGTATATTAATAATTATGAGCATGCAAATTACAGAATTACAGAACATGAAGTTAAGCGAGTGGCAAATTACTTTTCCGCTGTACTCCCTCTTCGCTTGGCGTGCACGTAGCGCCATCATGCGTGTGGCGCACGGAGTAAGATAGACAGGGCATGGCCTCCGAGATCTTCATCGCGCCGGCTCGGATCGGCAACGGTGTTGCCGACGAACTACGACTGCAACTTGAGGCCCGCGCGTTTCGGCAAGGTGGCTGGCAGCGCTTTTACGTCCCAGAATCACGTTTAAGAACAAGTAATTACCAATTACAAGAACAAGTAATGTCACCGACGCATTCGCGGTCTGTGTGCAGCGTAAAGTGCTGGACAAACTTACGGGTCATTTCGTAGATCGTTTCACACCAGGGATTCACCTGCTGCGGCTCCAAATTGTCCCTGTCGTTCGCAGCTCGAACGCGAACGTGGTCGATGAATAGCGATGGTCTCGAGCTGCGCTCTTCTGCTGCAGAGTCGTCGTCTGATGAGTGCGGCGAAGCGTCAGGCAGGGGAAAACTGACCGCCTGGTTTCGCGAGCATGACATCTCTTCAATGCAATGCTTGCCACCGTGCTTGCCACTTTCCGCCATGGTCCCCTCTGCAGGTGACGCACCAAGCCAGGAGAGAAAAAAGGCAAGATGACACACTGGCCACCGTTGGAAGACATCACCGGCGCGGCCACCTCCTCCCATTGGGAGACCCCTCCGCACTGCACACTAGCAAGTATATTCTAGGCACTATAACTAGGCGTCACTTTTCTGCTGCGGCGCTCCCTCCTAGTTCTTTCTTCCTCCATGTGCGGAGCGAGCATTGAGCAGGTCGCGCCTCTTGCGGCGGCAGAGAGCGTAACTTAAGGAGAAACGTTCCCATTGTTCCCGCGGCGATTGAGAAGGCCGTAAAAGAGCATGTGCTCTCCCTCGAGACCGGCTCCATTCAGTTATGCATACCTGCCAACTCTTACGAATTTTCCGTAAAATGTACGAATTTTGACCAGTCTTACGATTTTACGAATCTTGTGGGAAATTTTACGGAAAATGTTTTATTTTCGGGAAAAAAAAATGCGGACATTTATTATCATGGCCTCCGAGATAACAGCACACGCGCGGTAGGGTAATCTCGGAGGCCATCTATTATGGTACCTTTGGCGGCCACGAGAGGGCAACACATATTTGTGATATCATCATCAGCAGCTGCAAACGTTGTAGTGACTTCTATCGTCTACTCGGGGGAACACGAATCCATATCCAAAACCTAGTGGCTGTTCCTTTGTTCACGTGTTTGGACAACTTTGGTGTAGGCCTCTGTTTTTGCGTGATCTGCGGCCGCGTCCGACTCAGTGTGACTCTGAAGTTTTAGTAGCAGCGGTTTCGCAGTGCAATGGCGGGCTCAAAGCCGCGACAGCACTTCCAAGTATTTTTGAAGTCGTACACGGCAGAATTTCCGTGCTTCGTGCCGTCTAAGAAAGGAGAGAAGTTCGGATTTTGCACCACGTGTGCCTGTGATGTTAACATTTCACATGGTGGCAAGTCCGACATAAAGATCCACATCGCTTCGAAAAAGCACCAAGGATACGTGCGAGCCGCGGACAGCCAGCCGAGCCTGACAAGTTTTGTTCGCAGTGACAGCGACCTCGGTGTGATTCGTGCAGAATGCCATTTCACGGCGTTTTTAGTTGAACACAACATACCGCTCAGTGTCAGTGATCACGCTGGACCACTTTTCCGGAAAATGTTCCCCAAGTGCGAGGAAGCCAAACGCTACGCCTGTGGACGGACGAAGACAACGGCAATTGTTTGTGAAATGGCCGCGAACGCAGAGACTCCTTTGCTGGATGCCCTAAAAAAACAGGTATTTTCGATTGCTGTGGACGGAAGTAACAATAGGGATACGCAGCTTTACCCAATTGTTGCGACATACTTCGTTAAAGAGACCAGTAGAGTTGAAAGCCGCCTCCTTTGCCTCGGTACAATCCAAGGGGAAGCGACGGGTCAGAAAATTGGAAATCTGATTCTCGACGAAATGAAGTCCCGAAGTTTGCCTCTTGAAAACCTGTTGGCATTGTCTTCGGACAATGCCCATGTCATGATTGGCAAAAAAAAAAAACAGCGTTTCGACTGTATTGAGGGAGGCCCAACCAGCTTTGATCGGGGTTGGTTGCCCATGCCACCTCATCAACTTGGCCGCCCAAAAAGGAGCTGCATGTCTTCCTGTAAAGGTTGATGAGGCCTTGGTTGACATTTTTTTTTACTTAGAGAAAAGCTCAAAGCGGAAAGATCGACTAAAAGACTTTCAAAGATTGCATGACGTCGACGTCAGGAAGATGCTGAAGCATTCGCCGACACGTTGGCTGTCTTTGGGGAAGTGTTTGAAGAGGCTGCTGGACCAGTGGAAACCACCACTTAGCTTTTTCTTGAATGAAACAAAACAGTGTAATAAGCAGAGCATGTTTTTGGAGTCTTACCAGATTCCCAAGACTTCTCTACAAATCGCCAAGAATCCTGCGCCGGCCTCAAAGACTGCTGCACACCTTCCCAAGGCTGCTGCAGGTGTTGAAAAAAAAAGCACCGACTGTGATGGACCTTCACTAAAAAGAAAAGGAGTTCATTCTGCACCACAAGTAAAGAAACTTAAACTTCAATGCGAGGCATCTGCAGAAGCTAGCCACGTGACCCGTGAAGAGCGCCTGTTTTTTTTTTTTTGTCATCGGAGCTAAGCAGGGCATGCTGACTTTTTCTCCAAAATGTTATCCCTCTTTTTGAGAAGACAAACTGCCTACTTCAGTCGCAGGCTCCTCAGATTCATGTGCTCAGGGGCCTCTTGAACCGCCTTCTCGAGGATCTGTTGACTCGATTTGTGCGGCCAGGTGTTCTCAAGGGATGCCATTCATTGCCTGAAGTTGCCTACGGAGCGGTCGAGAATCAAAAAGATGATAAAGACATCGTCATTGGCATGACAGCAGCGGTGGCGTAGCGGTAGAACATCCGCCTCGCATGCAAGAGGACCGGGGTTCAAATCCCGGTGCCGCGCAATTCTCCACCGGATGACAAAAAAAAAAAAAAAAAATCCGCGTGTCGATGGAATTGCATATACAGGTTTGGGGTGCGACCTGATGCCGGTGAACACCTCCGGCAACGCACTCCCTCACCAGAACAGGAGTTGGCCACCCTGGTGCAGTAATTGGCCACAACCTCCTATGATAAGCTCCATAAAACCCCGGCCCTCAGTCACCAGCGGCTGCGGAACAACTGACCACGGCGGCGGTCAGACCTGTGACGCAGCAGGGGGTGCTAAGAAAGCCTGGCTCCGCTGGACAGGCCGCCATTGGAAACTGACACTGGCAACGTTTAATGCTAGAACCCTAGCTAGTGAAGCTAGTTTAGCAGTGCTGTTAGAGGAACTAGAGGGCATGAAATGGGATGTCATAGGGCTTAGTGAGGTTAGGAGGCCGAATGAGGCATATACTGTACTGAAGGATGGGCATGTACTGTGTTATCGAGGTTTACCAGAGAGGCGACAACTAGGAGTAGGTTTCCTTGTCAATAAGTATATAGCGGGTAATATAGATGAATTCTATAGTATTAATGAGAGGGTTGCAGGCATCGTAATTAGGCTTAATAAGCGGTATAAACTGAAGGTTGTACAGGCCTATGCACCTACATGTAGTTATGATGACCAGGCAGTTGAAAGCTTCTATGAAGATGTAGAATCGGCAATGCGAAAAGTAAAGACGCAGTATACTGTACTAATGGGCGACTTCAATGCCAAGGTAGGGAAAAAACAGGCGGGAGGCAAGGCAGTAGGTGACTATGGCATTGGTTCTAGGAATAGCAGGGGGGAGTTACTAGTTGAGTTTGCAGAGCGCAATAACTTACGAATCATGAATACCTTCTTCAGCAAACGGAAGAACCGAAAATGGACATGGAAAAGTCCTAACGGAGAGACTAAAAATGAAATCGACTTCATAATGTGTTCAACCCCCGCCATTGTGCAGGATGTAGAGGTAATCGGGAAAGTTCGATGTAGTGACCACAGGATGGTGAGGTCCCGAATTAGCCTAAATCTGAAGAAGGAGCGCAATAAATTAGTAAGAAAGAAACCCATCAACGAATTAGCGGTGAGGGGGAGGGCAGAAGAGTTCAGGATCTCGCTACAGAATAGGTATTCAGCTCAAACTGAGGATGGCGACATTACCCTAGAGGCAAGGAACAATAATTTCAGAGATATCATTACTGAGTGCGCGGTAGAAGTAGGCGGTAGGATAGTTAGAGAAGATACCGGTAAGCTGTCTAAGGAGACCAAAGATTTGATTAAGAAACGGCAGAGTATGAAAGCTTCCAATCCAACAGACCAGATCGAATTGGCCGAGATATCAAAGCTAATCAATAAGCGCAAGGTGGCCGATATAAGGAAGTATAACATGGAGAAAATTGAGCATGCTGTAAAGAACGGGGGAAGCCTTAAAGCGGTAAAGAAGAAATTGGGCATAGGCAAAAACCAGATGTATGCGATAAGGGACAAGGCGGGCAACGTCATCACTAATATGGACAAGATAGTCAAAGTAGCCGAGGAGTTCTATACAGATCTCTACAGTAGCCAAAGTAGTCAGGACCGTAATGAGATTGGCGGTAGGGAAAAACAGTCAGACGTTCCACCAGTGACGAAGGACGAGGTCAAGAAAGCACTAGAAACTATGAAAAGGGGGAAATCAGCTGGAGAGGATCAGATAACTACAGATTTGCTGAAGGACGGGGGGGATATCGTGCTAGAAAAACTGGCCACCCTGTATACGCAGTGCCTGGTGTCATCGACGGTACCGGAAGCATGGAAGAATGCAAACATTATCCTCATTCACAAGAAAGGGGACTCTAAGGACCTTAAAAATTACAGACCAATCAGCTTACTGTCTGTTACGTATAAGGTATTTACTAAGGTAATCGCTAATAGAATCAGGACAACCTTAGACTGCAATCAAGCAAAGGATCAAGCAGGGTTTCGGAAACGGTACTCTACTATCGATCATATCCATACCATCAATCAGGTGATAGAAAAATGCTCGGAATATAACCAGCCCTTATACATAGCATTCATTGATTACGAAAAAGCATTTGACTCAGTTGAAACCTCGGCGGTGATGCAGGCATTGCGAAATCAGGGGGTAGACGAGCCGTACGTGAAAGTGCTGGAAGATATATATAGTGGCTGCACAGCAACCATAGTTCTGCATAAAGAAAGTAACAAAATTCCCATAAAGAAAGGTGTTAGGCAAGGAGACACAATCTCCCCAGTACTATTCACAGCTTGTTTAGAGGAAGTATTCAGAGACTTGGAATGGGAGCAGTTAGGGATAAAGGTAGATGGAGAATACCTCAGTAATCTGCGATTTGCTGATGACATTGCCTTGCTAAGCAACTCGGGAGATGAACTGCAAATAATGATTGATGACCTAGACAGGAAAAGTAGAAAGGTAGGCTTGAAAATCAATATGCAGAAGACTAAGGTAATGTTCAACAGCCTCGGGAAGGAACAGGAGTTTACATTAGGTAGCGAAATACTGGAAGTAGTAGGCGAATATATCTACTTAGGACAGGTAGTAACCGCAGATCCGGACCATGAAAAGGAAATAACAAGAAGAATAAGATTGGGATGGACCGCATTTGGCAAGCACTCGCAGATTATGACTAGCAGCTTACCGGTATCGCTCAAGAGGAAAGTATACAACAGTTGCATCTTGCCTGTACTCACCTATGGGGCTGAAACGTGGAGGCTAACCAAGAGAGTTCTACTTAAGTTGAGGACAACCCAGAGGGCTATGGAACGAAAAATGGTAGGGGTAACATTAAGAGATAGAAAGCGTGCAGAGTGGGTCAGAGAAATAACTCAAGTTAACGATCTTCTAGTGGAAATTAAGAAGAAGAAATGGACATGGGCAGGACATGTAGTGCGAAGAGAGGATAACCGATGGTCGCTGAGGGTAACAAACTGGATTCCAAGGGAAGGAAAGCGTAGCAGGGGGCGGCAGAAAGTTAGGTGGGCGGATGAGATTAAGAAGTTCGCAGGGGTCAAGTGGATGCAGCTAGCACAGAACCGGGTTAAGTGGAGAGATATGGGAGAGGCCTTCGCCCTGCAGTGGGTATAATCAGGCTGATGATGATGATGATGATGAATTACCAAACAGTCATGCTTTGGACAAGTTAACGAGTGTTGTATCATGTGAACTACGTCTTTGTGTCATTCAAAAGCGCGACAAGTAAATGAGTAGACGGTGCGAACGGGACGCGAGAACGCTATCGCGTTCCATTGTTAAAGGCGAAGCTTAAGCGTCCTCCAAGTTTTACTTCTTGTCTGTGAAAGAGCACGCCTTCTCAGGAGACCTAAACATATGCAAGTGTATTACGCGCCCAGTGACCTGATTACAATAAAAGTCTGGGATTGAAGCGGCCCTCATTCTTGCGTCATGAGTCGTTATCACAAACGTGTTGCGCCCTTTTGGCGGCTGGATGGTTGGATAATTTTACAAATGCTCACGTAGCGGCTTTTATTTACGCACGCAATACTGCAACCCGGAAGCAAAGCAGTCTTTCGTTGCTTGAGGGGTCATAACGGCTGCAGGTTACATGAAATATGGTTCGGCAGACCTTGCCTGTGAGAAGAGATAAAGCACAATGCCGATGCTTTCTGGAAACAAAGAATGTTATTCGTCTGAAAAAAGTAATATATAGCTTTTAGTGTTCGCTGCAGGCAATGGTAGGTATCAGAATTGATCGCACGAGGACAAAGAGAAGCAAGTAAGGCGTTCCGATAGTCCACGGAGAAAGGCCGACCGTAATTTCGAAATGAATACATTTGATTATCAGTTACTTTAGCTCGTATTTATGCGTAAAGGAAAATAATGGTACTAATAAACCCGTCGGCATGCTTCAAGGATTCTTTCGTAGGTAGGGAGTCCCGGTCTTGAATAATACCATGGTTTCAGCGACGTATTGGTAAGTTAGCCGCAAGAGATTCTTTCGCGTAGTCTTCTCAGTCTGACAGCAGTTTCTCATCTTCGATATTATTTTAGCATGTGCCGAAAAGTCCGCAATTTAATAAAAATGAGACTAATGGGGGTAGAAGAAAAGATGCGGGTGATGGCAGTCTCACAGCATGAGCTCTGATCATTGGTCTGGAACTCGCATGTTCATGCATTTCCACGTTTGGCTTTGAGCCGAGAGACAGTAGTGCAGGCCTCAGTAAATATCACCCACTCGTGGTTCTTAAGCGTGCACTGACTATGAGACTTTTAGCAACTGCTCCATCGAAGCTTGGTTACACAGTCTCGCCGTGGATGTGGTGCGCGGCGGTCTGAGTGCATCAACGCTTCGACGCCGGCTGATGCCATTGGAGTTCTCCTGGAAGCGTATGCACACGTTCAGTGAGCTGAGGCAGGCGTACCGGATCTGTAGCAGTTTAAGGGTCTTGTGGTCTGATGGACTGTGTTGGTGAGCTAGTAATGGTGGCAGTGTTGCCGTTCTGAATAATGAGGCCCAGTATATGCACCTTATCAACCTCGGAAATTTTTTTACCATCGACGTTGACTCGGATTTTGGGTAGTGCGGCACATCCAAGGATATAAGGGTAGCGTTTCTGATTTAGTCGATGAATAGACGAGACCCACCGCCGTGGCGTGCGTCGTGACGATGTCAGCCCCAGCCTGGAGGGTGTCCTTCATTAGGCCGACATTACCAGTGGATGTCCAAAGTGTAGGGCCATCAGTATAGAATGAGTGGGAAGTAGGGGGTGATAGTGAGGGCTTTCGCTACCAGAGTGGGTTTAATATTGAAAAGCAATGGAGGGTGGACCGTTTGCAACTACACCACCGCCACCCTCGGCCAAATCATTCGCCAGTGTCTTAAACAATTCTTGCTTCATCTCACATTCATGCGCTTGCCAGAAATTTTATGGGCTAGAGCTGAATTCGTCGCGCCAGGTTCCGCCCAATGTAGCGCCGAAGGTTAGTGATCAGATAAAAAGAACACGGTTTCTAAGTTGCTGCGGGAAAGTGACCGGAAATGAAAACATTTGCACAGCTAAGCTCACGGGTTAAGTGCATCAATCAACATGAACTTATTAGTGCCAAAGCACTCGAACGGTCACCGCCAGCGACCAGAGAAAGAGAAAGAAAGATAGAGAGTTTTCTCCGATGGTAATTTTCTCGAGTTTCTCAGCCACCCCAGGAAGCTGCCAGGTGAAGTCAGTCGGCGACCTCTTGCGTAGGCGGCTGGTGAGAACATCTTCGAATTGTTCAAGCCAGGGAGATGAGACGAGACCTGCCGTAGGATTATGTGGGTTAAAGTGGCAGGCTCGCCGTAACGTTGGGTGTATGGATTTACTATGTCGGAAAATTCGCATAAAATATCGAGCGAAGACGAGGAATTTGGCCGCGACCACGCTTGCCGCTTCCGCCATGCGGTAGAGTGTTCTCGGCTAAGCGAAACGCGCGGATGAAGCAGCATTGCTCCCGCTACAATTAAAAATTGGTCCGAGCTTGATACATATCTCTGTGGCAACCGCATTCGAGAACCCGTCAGCAGCTCAGCTGACAAAACCTCGAGCATATCGTGAGCAGCCCGTTCCTCGGGATGGCCGAATAGGTCGGGATCCATACCTGATTCACTTCCTTCCTGTGTTTTGGCATCATGCAAATACGTTTGTATGTAGTTATGGCGACAAGACCCCTCCCAAAGTTCTAAAGGACCGTGTTGGACTCACTTTGAATGGTTGTGATACCATTCTGAGCGATTCCTACCTCTACGGCGGCCTCTTTAGCCTCTTCCACTCGACCCGTGAGCACCGTAGCCTACCGTGCGGGATTCTCAGCGCGCTCACAGAGAAAGCGTCTTTGCCTGTAATGTATTGTGCGGCACCAACATACGTGGCCAGATCATCCTCTAATACGTTTTGTCTAACGTCTTTGCCCTGCCCACTCTCCTTTCATGGCGATCCACTGCAGGTTCTTTAGGAGTGGCTTGACCCGAATGCATTCCTGTATCTTTGCCGGTAAAATCATCTGGCTTCAAGGGTCCTCATCCGTTGTGCCTAAACTTCTCAACATGAAAAGCCCCGGCTGTCTACCTGAGCCGCTACCTTTGCGATGTCACTTCTGCCTCAGTGAGCTGTTCGAGGGTGTTGTGGACCCCAAGAGACGGACGGCACGAGGAGTTGTATTTCTGGAGAGGTCGAGAGCTGTTTCGTAAGCCTGCCTTATTAGACAATTATACTTTTCACTGACTTCTATCATTAGTCAAAGTTAGGTTTGGCATACACGCGCTGACTCAAGAAAAAAGCCTGAATAAGCCGACATGCGTCGCACTCTCTCATATCTTGTAGCCACGCACTTAATGATCCGTATGGCCGGATAGATCGAGGTCGACAACCTGTCCGGGGTTACCTTGTTGATCGTATAAATATCCCAAGCACTCGTATCCACGACGAAACACAGATCGATAGTAACTGCGATTGACCAGACTGTTCATCACCTCTTGTGAATTCGCACTAAAAACCATAGGAGTGTATTCGAACAATTCGGGTACAGTAGTCGAGCATGTTAAACCTTAACCGACTGCGAGGGATTCTTTCGATCGTTATAGCAATGTTTAAGCAATGTTGAGCATCCGCCATTACGCACGGCGTATGAAGAATGACGCCACAAACCAGTTGCCCTCGCGATCAGGAGCGCCGTTGCACCGGAGATGATTGCGGACGCCTCGGCATTTGAAGCGGCAGCGTGAGGAGGGCTTCACATATGTAGATTCGAAATACCAGCTTCCCGTTTCACACTTCTGCCGGTTAAACGCGGGCATTCCGCAAAACCTACAGAAGACTTAACTTAGTTCAGCACGGAATATCGAGCAACAGCAGGGCGTTTTAACAGGACTCTTTGCTGTCTAAATTATTAAACGTTACTTTGCTGTGTTAATCAGACGGCAATGCAAAAGTAGTCAAGCGTCCTAACTACTGCTGCAGATACACCAGGTACATTTTTTTATATAAGCTAGATTTTGGGGAAAGGCAGGCACAATGTACCTTTTGGTGGACACCTACACCTAATCGGGTGAAGGTCACACGGCATATTGGAAGATCAAGCGGCCTGATATTTTTGGGAAAAGAAGCATAATATCTTTGTCCTGTGGACCTTTGAAGGTCAACGGCTAGCCCATGCTGACAATATGCATTGGTTTATAGGAAAGGAAAGCACAGTGTTTTTCACATCTTTCTCCGTGAACACTTGAATCGTATAGCAACAGTTTGTCCTCCTTATTTTTCACTTCAAGGTCAAGTGAAAATTCACGTTGACTGACCTGAGGTGCACAGTGAAGCTCTCCCTTCAAAATTTGTTGTCGCCAACGGAAATCGGACCAACGTCCCTCCGATCCCCAGCCGAACGCTCAAGCCACTAACGTAAACTACAGCATCGTAATTAACGTTAACTACAGCCTGCCGTCTCGATTTGGCGTCAGTATGAGTGGGATTGAATGACCATCCCCAAAATCCTGATCTGATCTACCTTTGGCACCGGTTTACCCTCCACCTGAATATGAAACTCCCCACTATTCTTGCCGCGGAGGTACTTTGGGTTATAAACGAACAACTCAGATTTATGCGGGGAGCACGAAAGTCCCCTTTTAGCCGCGTAATCGACAATGATGTCGGTCGCTGCCTGCAGGCGTTCCTCCGTACTCGCATCACTCCCTTGATTAATCCAGAGGTTAGTATTGTCCGCATACATGCTAAAATTTAGCCCCTTGATTTTGTTAAGTTTACCCGGGAGGCCTCTCATTGCCACATTGAATAGGAAAGGCGATAGCACTGAGCCTTGCGGTGTGCCTTTGCTTCCTAAATCTATCGTAGGAGATTCTAAATTTTGAAATATCATGCAGGCTTTTCTGCCCGATAAGAAGTCTTTTATGTAGTTGTACGTTCTCTCCCCTACTCCGAGCATTTCTAGCCCTTCGAGGATAGCCTCGTGCCTGACATTGTCGAAGGCCTTGGTGAGGTCTAGGCCCAGGATCACTTTGGCGTCTCTCGATCGCGAGTCTATGATATCATGCTTTAGTCGGAGCATTACGTTCTGCGTGCACAAGTGTGGTCGGAAACCGACCATTTCGTGCGGCCACATGTTGTTTTGCTCCATGAAGCACGTTAATCTCGTCTGTATTACGTGCTCCAGCAACTTCCCTACGCATGAGGTAAGGGAAATCGGTCTCAAATTTTCCAATTGCGGGGGTTTTCCCGGTTTGGGTATTAGTATTATGTTTGCCGTTTTCCACTGATCTGGCAACTGGCTCGTTTCCCAAACTTTTCCAATGAATTCCGTTAGTAGACTAATAGAGTCATCGTCCAGATTCCTTAGCATTTTATTGGTGATCCCATCGGGGCCCGGGGCTGATTTAGTTTTTAGTCTTACAATTCCCGCCCTTACCTCTGCTTCCGTGATGGGGGCGTCAAGCGCCTCATTGGGCGTGCCACCGTAGCTCGGGAGTGGGAAACGCTGGTTGTCTGCAACATACGTTTTTACTAACTTATTCATAAACGCCGCATCGTCTCCTTCAAAGGCGTGTCTGACTTTTGCCAATCTTATTCGCGATTGAGTTTTTAAATTTGTTGGGTCCAGCAGATGCCGGAGCATGCCTCACGTTTTGGAGAGATTCATGCCTCCCTCCATTTCGTCGCATCTGCTGAGCCAGTTTTGTTCGCACAATTTGATCGCGTAGCTTTCAATTTCGTTGTTATGCCTCGCGATTCGTCTTCTAAGATTCTTGTTCCACTTTTGTTTCTTCAGCCTGCGTTCCATGCTTTGTTTGGCGTCCCACATGTGCAGCAGTCGGCTATCTGCTATACCAGGAGCGTCGTCTCCTACCAGCGTCAATTAGCAAGTTACGCGATGCAAACCCTCGGGCTCTTGAGGAGGGTCGCCACTAAAGGAAGAAGCCTCAAGGAGAGAAATTTACTAAAACTAATCCAGGCATATGTAATAAGCAGAATCAGTTACGCCACGCCCTACCTGGACATCAAGGCCGGCGAAAAAGAGAAGTTAGACTGCCTGATTCGAAAATGCGTTAAGAAGGCGCTAGGACTGCCCATCGGTACCTCGAGCGAACGACTGCTCGAACTCGAGGTGCATAACACGTGGGCAGAATTGGCGGAGGCAGTGCAAGTCTCCCAATTAGAGAGACTAAGCACGACCGAGACGGGCAGGGTAATCCTTGCAAAAGTAGGCCTCAACCCAGACAGGGTAGTTCAAAAAAAGTCACAATTAATAGTGAAATCAGGAATGCCTTGGTAGTCCCCCCCCTTCCCTAGGAATATGCATCCAGAATTTAATGTCGAAAGAAGGGCCAAACGAGCCGAAGCTCTATAGAGCCACGGTTCAAGAACATGGGAGCAAAGGAAGTAGTCTATGTTGATGAGGCAAGTGGCAGAACAGGTGCGGCGGTAGCTTCGGTAGTCGATGGCCGAGGGGCACCGGTATCCGCGGCAGCCATCAGAGACCGCAACATAGAGGCTGCGGAGGAAGTTGCGATAGCGCTAGCTTGCGTAGGAACAGAAGCCAAGTTCATAATTAGCGACAGCAAAACTGCCATTCAAAATTTTGGGAAGGGGAGGATATCGCCGGAGGCGACCAAAATCCTCACCCAAAGAACGATAAATAGGAAAATTCAGTTAATTTGGACACCCACTCACGCTGCCGTCCCTGGTAACGAGGCGGCTCACGAGCTAGCCCGAGCTCTCTACTTCCGGGTAGCCGTCGAGCCCCCCGAACACTGGGCATACGACGAGCGTCTGCAAAATTACGGGGAAATCATCGACCATTATAGATTGGAACGTAGACTGGTACCCCCGCCAGATGTTCGACTAAATAATAGAGAAGCTGTCGCGTGGAGGCGGCTACAAACTAATACGTTCATGAACCCGGTCTGGGCGTTTCACGCGCTACCAGACCTTAGGGACAATGATATCTGCAAACACTGTGGGGCGATAGGGACCCTCGACCACATAATTTGGGAGTGCCCACAATCTCCAGGGATAGGGCAAAATATTACAAGTAGAGAAGCCTCGGATACCCTGCTGGGAAGCGCGGACCCTGCGATCCAGCACCGCACCGTCCATCTGGCGGAAGAGGCCGCAACAAGCCAAGGGCAACCTACCAGCCTCTAATCCGCGGGCGCACGACTCCCCGTTTCCGATTGAATTAAAAGTTGTACAACCAATCAGTATAAGTGTGCGTGCCGCCGCGGAGAGCTGTGGCAGAAGCGGGCTCGGCCACCATCGCGACTTTTCGGAGAAAGTGGAAGGGAGGCATCCCAGAAGTGCACGCCGCAGTAGATAGGTGTAAAGATGGTAATGGCAACCTCGCGCATGCGCGGTACTGCGCGCTAGCTCTGCTTTCTAACGTGATATGATGTGATGGGTCGCGCGCTATTCGGTCAATGTATTTGATGCGAGTAATTATAAGGCGATGCATTCTCAGCATCGTATCTGTAGTCATGGTTATTATTTTGGTGCCGAATCGATAGCATTGACAGTTCTGCTGAAATTCCACGCTGTTTTTGACGATCCGATAATTGTTACAGATGAAAGAAACCTACAAAATAAACAATGAAACCAGCATCTTGCCGTATATTAATAGAGATACCGCTCGAAATTCGGTACGGTATGAATGCAACGACTAAGTATGAATAAAAAAAACAGTGCTGTCAAATAAACACTAGAGTAGAACTATCCCCAAATGATTTCACGTCGTCGCTCTTAAAAGGTTATGATCGCTCCGCACAATTATTGGGTGATTTGTATCAAACTTGTGACACAACCGTTTTTTCGCAGTGTTCGGGATAGCGGCAATTTAGCTTCCCATTTGGCGTGAAATTTGCTAGTCAAGTTAAAGGCTAGTTTAGGTGAAGGGTTGTGCAACCTCCTCTCGCACGATATTAATTTTATCCAAAATTTTCTGCGTTTGTTTAACTCCCTGCGTTCTCTTTTTGAGCACAAGGCTGGGGGTGAAAAGTTTCTTGTCTTTCGCTGGACATCTCAAAGGCACCGTGAGACGAGACACACTTGCCATGGCAGATAAGAAAAACACTTTATCTTGGTACACCGTGAGATTACGGTTGCTGTCTCACCAGCATTCACCACATTTGGCGATGAGTACCTGTCATTGTTCAGACGCCTCCGTCAAAACGAATGCGCCACCAGACCAGCAGGCCTCTAGCATAGAAGATGCGTATTGAACAGCTTTTTCGAGTCTCGGTCAGCCGTGCTGCATGGGGACAGTGAGCCTACATTCGTCCCAGTTAACAATGCATCCATCTATCCAGTATGTGCGGACGCGTCGGGGTTTGAGTAAGCCGCAGAGTACCGAGCATAACAAATCTCGTTGCCATCACACTGCTTAAGCCGTACAATAGAACGACGATAAGACAGCACCTGAATTAAACCGATTTCATGCTTGCATCTACACCCAATTGTGATAGAGGCAGTCATTTTTTCTTTCATGGTTTTATTTATTACGCTTTAATCACGGGATGCATGGCGTCACACTATGATAACAGCAGAGTGGCTTCAGTGCCTCAGGACTCTTACCTGAAATTTAGCGGCGAACACTCTTTCGGTCAGCGCGTGTGCGAAAATGAAAATATATTTTCGAACGAATTCATCATCATCTTAAGCTTACCTGTATTGTTCTTGTAGGATATAGGCAAGCTGCTACTCATAATCTGCAAGTACTAGCAAAATGCGCTCGATTCCAAACTTATCCCCCTATTTATTTCCTATTCGTGATCCGTTTCTGCGGTTTCTACCTTTCCTAAGTAGACATATTCGCCGACTATTTCCAGTGCTTTGCTACCTACTGTAAGCTGTTGCTTTTTTCTCAGGCTACTGAATATTACTTTAGGCTTCTGCATATTAATTTTAAGACTACCATTCTGATTTTGTTGTATAGGTAATTAATTCTTCTTAGCAATTCGTCCCTTGAGTTACCTATAGCAATGCAATAGCACGAACGACCGAATCGCCGATTACTGAGATACTCTCCGTCTACCTTTATTCCTAACTGCTCCCTTTCCAAGACTTTCAATACTTCCTCTAAGCAATCTGTGCATTGTAGCGGGAGATTTTATCGCCTTGACTAACAGCTTTCCTTCAGGGAATTTTACAACTGTCTTTATGGAATATTGCTATGCAGGCACTATAGATATATCCCGGTACTTTCACACAAGGCGCATCTACAGCCTTTATCGCAATGCGGGAAAACTCTGGGGGTGTCGACTGAGTCAAGCGCTTTCTCGTAATCAGCGAATGCTATGTGTAGGAGCTGGTTATGTTCTGAGCATTTTATATCGCCGACGCCTAGTATATAGCAAGGATATGATCGACGGTAGAATACCTTCTACAAAAGCATGCTTGATCCTTTCATTTGATTTAAGTCTAAGGATACCTTGATTCTGTTAGTGATTACCTTAGTGAATACCTTGCACGGAACCAATAATAGGCTGGTTGGTCAGTACTTTCTCAAGTCTTTAGTATCCCCTTATGAATTCAGGTAATGTTAGCCTTCTTACAAGATTCAGGTACCCTCGAGGTCACCAGGCATTGCGTATACAGGACGGCCAGGTTTTTGCACGCTGTACGCATAGTCCTTCAACAAATCTGTAGTAACCTGACCCTCCCGAACTCCCAGCGAACTGATTAGAGAACAATAAAATTGGCTGGGTTTAGCGTTAGTTAAACCCGGTCGGTTGCGTAAGCAATACTGCATAGCTACGCCCAGGTTCAGCATGTAATGTAGCCAAGTGTGGTGCGAAATGTTTAGGCTGCGGCGCGGCGTCGCTACCGACCGAGTTTGACCGACAGCTTGAAGAGGGGGCCTATCTACGGTCGCTCTTGTTGCTATGGCAAGGACGCATCATCTGCGGTGCGACGTGGCTACCGACCGGGCTTACCCTATGGCTTGATGAGGGAACCCATCTATGGTCGGTCTTGTTGTTATGGCAATGACGTGCCATTTGTGGCGCCGCGTGGCTATCGACCGAGTTTACCCGACGGCTTGAAGAGGGGGCCCATCTGCGGTCGCTCATGTTGCTAGGGCAACGACGCGCCATCTGCAGCGCGGCGTGGCTACTGACCTGGTTTACCCGAAGGCTTGCAGAGGGGCCCCATCTTCGGTCGCTCTAAAAGTCAAACGTGGCTACCGGCCGGGTTTACGCGACGGGCTGAAACCTGGCGCTGTATTGCTGACGCAATAAAATAAAATCTGTCATTTGTGTGGCTCTGTTTTGAGTTCCACTCAGAGATTTTTTCGAGTTCCGAGTGCCGAAAACATCTGGAGGAAGGAACGGGAGCTTGAGGGACTATGCAGTCGCTCATGCGCAGAATGCAAGATTGCGCACTGGCGACTGCACGCGTCTCGCATTCGCAGCCCCCAAGCCGGAGAATATTCTGGAGGTTTTCATTTCCTCAGTGCTTCACTGACTTCCCCACACGATGCAGCCCACGCGGCAGAAAGACACGTTGGCGATGTTGCTACCTTAGAATATGGACTTCATTTATTTGCTGAACTCTAGGTTTTTCTTGTATCTGTAAAATTTTACAGCAACTACCAGGAGCGGACGTTGCAGCGTGTTTGATGAAAACTGCACGGATAAGGTTAAAAAAAGTAAAATACAAAGAAATGTATAGTTGACTGCCGCTTAAGGTGTTATATAGGTATAAGCTATTGCATCTGCATTATCACAGCTATTTTGGCTATGCCTTTTCTATAGCTAAGCCATTCTATAGATATCCCACCATGCGAGACATTTCAGTATAGCTCAGCATTGGACAAGGCTTTTTTTCACCAGTCAGGAGTTTTAAAAATGCTTTCTCTGGAATCAAGCAGCTCAAGCAATCAAGGAATCAAGCAAGAAAAAATTACTAGTTCTCGAATCGAAGCTCATGCCCTTCACGCAACCTTTTTTGTCTTTCATATTCTGGCGTTACACTTTTCTGCATTCCTATCATATCCTTTTTCAGTTTTATCTAATTAAAATTCATTACATTTTTAGACATTTAACCTCCCTTCTTTTCTATCCTACAATTTCTCTCTATATATATATTTCACTACTTCAGTTCAGTTCAGTCGTTCAGTCGTGTACGACTCTTCCTGACCCTATGGACCATATCACGCCACGCTTTCCGGTCTCTCACTATCTTCCTAACATCACATAACTTCATCTGCAGCGCCTCGAGGATGCCATCTAACCATCGTGTTCGCTGTCTACCCCCTCTCCGGTGAACCTCAACCTTTCCCAACATGAAATCTTTCTCCAGCGACTCCTCTCTTCTCATCAGATGACCAAAGTAGCTGAGCTTTAACTTTAGAATTTGACCCTCCGATGAGCACTCAGGGTTTATGGTCGACAATATCGACTGATTTGATCTTCTGGCCGTCCAAGGAACTCTAAAGATTTTCCGCAAGCACCACAATTCAAACACGTCAATTCTTCGGCGGTCAGCCTTCTTCACAGTTCAACTCTCGCATCCATACATAACAACTAGAAAGACCATAGAACGAGTCATACAGATCTTGGTTGGCAGTGTAATGTCTCTGCTCTTTACTAGGCGGTCAAGCCAAGCCAAAGCTCTATTTCCCAGAAGCAGTCGTCTCCTAATTTCATGGCTGCAGTCTCCTTCCGGGGTAATCTTGGAGCCCAAGAAGAGGAAATCTGTCATAGCTTCCACTTCTTGTCCCTTGATGCACCAGGACTTGATGGGGCAAGACGCCATGATCTTTGTCTTTTTAATTTTCAGTTTAAGCCCAAACTTCTCACTCTCTTCTTGTGCGCACATCAGAAGTCTCTTGAGTTCCACTTCACTTTCGGCTATTAAAGTGGTATCATCCGCATATCTAAGGTTGTTGATACGTATACCAGCAATCTTCACTCCAGCTGAAGGCTCGTCCAGACCGGCCTTCCTCATGATGCACTCAGCATATAGGTTAATTAGGCAGGGCGACAGTATGCAGCCTTGTGTCACTCCTTTCTCAATCGGAAACCAATCAGTAAGACCATGCCCAGTTCTGACTGTGGCCTCTTTCCCTTCATACAGGTTCCTGAGGAGACAGATGAGGTGACTTGGAACTCCCATCTCTTGGAGAGCTTGCCACAATCTGCTGTGATCTACGCAATCAAACGCTTTCGCATAATTAATAAAGCAGAAATAGATGGGTTTAGGGAACTCTTGCTTTTTCCATGATCCAGCGAAGGTTGGCAGTCTAGTGTTCCTCTGCCCTTGCGAAACCTAGCTTGCACGTCCGGAAGATCCGGATCCGCATACTGCTGCAGCCTACCTTGGAGGAGTTTCAACATCACCTTGCTAGCATGCGAAATAAGCGCGATCGTGCGATAGTTTGAAAAATCTTTGGCACTGCCTTTCTTTGGAATGGGGATGTAAACTGACCTCCAATCCTGTGGCCACTGCAAGGTTGTCCAAATTTGCCGACATAATGTATACAGCACGTTAACAGCGTCGTCATGGTTGAGGTTTTGAAGCAACTCAGCTGCCATCAATTCCGCTAGCTTTGTTCTTAGCAAGGCTGGGTAAGGCCCATTCAACTTCACTCTTCAGGATGGCCGGCTCGAGATCAGTAATCACAACCGTCTTATGTAGGGTTTGCCCATCCGGGTCCTTCTTGTACAGTTCTTCTGTGTATTCCTGCCACCTCTTCTTTATCTCTGAGGCTTCTGTGAGGTCCCTGCCTCGTTTGTCCTTTATCACGGCTAGCTTAGCACAGAAGCTTCCTTTGATATCTTTGATTGTCTTATACAGAGGTCTTGTGTTCCTCAATTGGCTGTTGTCCTCAACTGCTGGGCACTGTATGCTCAGCAAGGCATTCTTATCTCTTCTTGCTATTTTCTGAAAATCCGCATTGAGAACCTTGTATCTTTCTCTTTTCCCGATAACTTTTGCCATCCTCCTTTCCTCAGCTATTTGCAAAGCCTGTTCAGATAACCAGTTTGTTTCTTGCATTTCTTTTGCTTTGGAACTACCTTAGTAGCAACTTCTTGTATTATATCACGAACATCAGTCCACATCTCTTCAGGCTCTCTGTCTTCTAGATCTACTTCTTGTGATCGGTTCCCCAATTCAAATGCATATTCTGATGGAATTTGATGCAGTTCATACCTGAAAGGCCTTCTAATTCTCTGCGTTGTTGTCAATCGAAGCTTAAATTTGCCAACAAGAAGCTGATGATCCGTGCCACAATCGACCCCAGGCCTTGTTTTTACTGCTTGTATAGCGCTTCTCCATCTATGCCGCAAAGAATATCATCAATCTGATTCCTGTACAGACCGTCCGGTGAAGTCCATGTGTACAGGCGCCTCTTGTGCTGTTGAAAAAGAGTATTCGCAATGGTCAGGTTGTTTTCTTGACAAAACTCTACTAGCCTCTGCCCCGCTTCATTTGGCTCACCAAGACCGAACTTGACTGTAATTCCGAATATTTCTTCACTCCCCACCTTAGCATTTCAGTCTCTAATGAGAAAAAGGACGTCTGATGATGGAGTGTGCTCTAAAAGGCATTGCAGGTCAGCATAAAATATCTCAACGTCAGCTTCTTCAGCAGTCGTGGTTGGTGCATAGACTTGGATAACTGTTATGTTGAAAGGGTGACCTTGGATCCGAAGTGAAATCATTCGGTCGTTTTTGGGGTTCTACCCTAGCACTGCTTTGCCCATTCTTCTGTTTACTACGAGAGCGATCCCATTCCTTCTCCTGGATTCGTGCCCACAGTAAAAGACATAATGGTCGCCGGAATTAAATTCTCCCTTTCCCGTCCACTTGAGCTCGCTGATACCAAAGATATCAATGTTCAATCTGTCTATTTCTCGCTTGATGACATCCAGTTTACTTTTCGTCATAGATCGTACACTCCATGTTGCTATGTGATATATCTCCTTGCAACATCGGACTTTTCGGTCGCTTCCCGACACATCCACAACTGAGCGTCCTTTTGGCTTTAGCCCAGCCGCTTCATTCGTCCTGGAGCTACTAGGAATTGCCCTTTGTTCATCCCCAGTAACATTTGGGACGCCTTCCAACCTGGGGGCTCATGTTCCGGCGCCATATCATTAGTGCTATTGTGACTGGTCATAGGGTTTTCTTGGCAGGAAATACTGGAGTGGGTTGCCATTACCTTCTCCAGTGAATCACATTTTGTCAGAAATCTCTGCCGTGACCTGTCTAACTTGGGTGTCCTTACACAGCAGAGCTCACGACTTCATCGAGTTTCGCAAGCCCCTCCGCCACGACAAGGCAGTGGTCTATGAAGGGGCTTAGTTTTCTGCTATCATGAAGGAGGTTGTCTTATTACAGCTCATCAGGCCAAGCAGCGTATATCGGATCATCATGAATGGCCTTGGGTATTTATCAGAACGTAACCGCGATCCGCAATGCTTTTTGCTTTTGTAGCCTTTCAAGAAATCGCTGGGTCTCTGAGGGGACGCCCCAGAGCGGCTCGAAGGCAAGAGCAGTGCGGCTCCTCGTCATTTCTCTGTGTCTGCGGTAGACAGGCGCGATTGCAATCGATTCTAACGACGACGCAGACATGAAGAACAGCGCCGGGTCGATTACGGTCATCGCCAGCCGCTGTATAGCGCTCCCTCTGCTCGGCTGTACTGGCTATCTGCGGCCAGAAGAAAGCGCGCTGTTGGATCACTGGTTCTGCGCCACTTGGCCGATATATTCATTTCGGCCATGACTACTGAAAAACAGAGTCCTTCGTAGCCTCGTAGTCAGATACATATATACAGAGGAGAGGAAAGCATTTCAAGAGTTTTTTTAAAAGTTTGCTGTTGTGAAAAAAATGAGAGGGGCCCGCAACCTAAAGCACAAATGCGCGAGAGGACGGAGAATCGAACTCAAAAGGAAGAGATAGCTTACAGATGGTGCCGCGAGAAGAGCGCTGTGACTAAGATTTTTTTTTTCACGATGGACTGTATACGCATCGTCTACATTCCCGCTAGGAGAGGTCGTCCAGGCGACGTACTGATTTTATGGAGAGGTTGTATGCGGAGTTTAAATGTTGCACACGTAATACCCCAGGGTATCTACTGAAGTGGGCCCAGCGTATCCTTTGCGAACCCATTAGAAACCATAAAGAACGTAGGGATCTCAGCTGTGCTCTACGCAGCGGGTTTCAATCATGCGCCGCTTAGGTTGTGCAGTGATTGCTTAAATAGAGGCTTTACTATGGCTCAAACAAATTCACATCAGGAAGTCTTCACAGTTAAAAAGACCAGCTGTTTGTACCCCTTCGCAAACCTGCTTTAGTTTCGAACTGTTTTCTGCTCTGAGTACTTCTTATATTTCTCCATGAGTGTATATCACTACCTCCAATTTTCTCCAGGCTTGATTTCCTTGTAAATTATGGTTTACTTTCTGATCACCACAATGGTGTCTGGTTTGTATTTAAGCCAAAGAGGAAGCGTATAAGCCAGAGACCGGTGATGAATGGGGCCTTCAGTAATGGTACACAAAAAAAAAAAAGAAGCTTTCAAGCATTGAGAAAAGAAAGAAATTTTCAGAAGCAAACGACACTGAAGTATGATTTCTGCTTACTTTAGTTGAAAGAGTTTTCGACGCTAGCCATTCACACAAAACTTTTTTTTTCCCATTGCTGAGCCAAAAGTGCGTTATTGTGCGCAGATTTAGACATGACCGCAAAGCAACAAATTCGGCAAGTCTGTCGCTGTTCATTCGCAAATCACGGATTCTATTCCCAGTTCCAGGCTTCTTTCCTCGCTTGTATATGTTTCTCCTTTTGCCCTTCATTTCGTGCTGCAGAATTGATACGCCGGCATTTGGAAAACAATCCGATACCCCTGAGACCTCTTACATTGTATACAGGGGCAATAAGGAATGCGTACATTTTCGTCATGAAGAGCCCATGTGGTCGTCCCGAACGAAAACATGTTTGTCTTCTATAGCAAGGATTCTGAACAAGCTGCATATCTTCTTTTTCCCCCGTATGACTTCGCTAAGGTAAGCTTTAATGTATAATTATTTCTAAATGGCAGTAGAAATAATTATAAAAACAGATTAGTTGCGCTAACGATTCCTAGCAAGGTCCGCATTATGAATACAAAAAAATTGCTCTTACAAAGCATTCCCAAATAGCGCAATGCGTACGGAAGGACTGGCGTCACAGACATGCAATGGCGGAAGGAAAAGATAGAACTTAACATTCTTATCCTCACTGTAAGGTTTACAAGGGGACTCAATTTCAAGAAAACCGAGGGCAGAGTAATAACCACAAACTTTTTCTTCCATTAAGATGCGCAGCCCGATTTCTCAAAGACGGAGTAATTGAAGAGGACCATCGGGTAGCGGACAGTGTAAAATAATCATGACTTTATCTGCCTTGTCCTCACAGAGATTGAAAGCCCGTAGGCGACTTAACTACGCATACAAAGTTTGGGAAATACGAGCTTTGTTTCCTTATATTTTTTTTCTTAAACGTGACATGCTTGGCAAAACAGAATCTGTTAAATAAAGCTCGATGAGAAAAGCCTACGTTTCGAGAGCAAAGACCAATATTGCCCTTCTCAGCCCACATGAATGCAGCTCCTCTTCTAGAGACGCAAGCTAGCGGACTGATACTCGCCTACGGCCTTTTTTCGTTTAGGTTTTTAATTCCTTTTTCTCATTTACGTTATCTCGATAGTTAATTAGTGTTCGCTAAATTAAGGCACAACGTCAGACATTTCTTACTCAAGAGTGTTTTAAATATTGTCACGTAGGGGTGACAAGGTCGACGACACAAATGAAGGGTCAATGATTGCACTGAAGAAACTCTTTATTGGGCTGACTTGCGCCCGTAAAAGAAATAAGCAACTCGGCGGCGGCGATATCAACAAACGTGCTCGTCGGTCGTCGGACAAAGAATGCTCGTCACACTCGGCAACGCTCAATTTAAAGGCTGCACAGAACAATCCAGATAACGTCGCAAACAGCTACCAGCACGGGCTGGAGCATTGTGGAAAGACACCCGAGTAGCCGGAACCTTCGAGACAGATCTCGGTGCATCTTGCGCTACAACAATACTGATAAAGGTGTGACTCGCGACATCGAGCATTAACAAACAAAGATTACGGAACTGAAACGCGGTCCAGAATCAGAGTGATAAGCCTGTATGCCGGCGGCTGTTAAAAAAACAACAAATACTGTTTTGATGGTTTCGCGGCAATATCAAATTCAAAGATTAAAGCAAATAGAGTCCAGAAACCTCGATCAACCTGACGACGATTATGGAGATAAACTAAGCCGAAAGAACTGCTGCTGTAATCCGAACGTAGTGAACAAGCACAATATTGTCAAACCTCGGAAAAAGCAGAAACGTGGTAGTAAGAATCAGACACGATAGTGAATTGTCCTTCCTGCTCTTCTTTAGTGTTTGCCACTGCGGTGACCATGCACATTCGGCTACGCCGCAGACACCAGACGGGTTTTGTACGCCATCCTATATCAATCCCTTACCAGCCTATATGTAGCGTACTCGATCGTTCGGCATGCCGAGGGTCACAGTAATTCTTGAACAACGGAAAGTTGTCCACATCACTCTATTATTCGAAAGCAGTAAGGGCTAGTTCGTAACGCCAAAATGTGCATGCGCCTTTCTTTTCCTGCGAAAACATAAGTGGCCAGTTTAAAAGTAAATAATGATAATTATTAATGTAGGCGAATAAATATAATAATAATAATAATAATAATAATAATAATAATAATAATAATAATAATAATAATAATAATAATAATAATAATAATAATAATAATAATATAATAATAATAATAATAATAATAATAATGATGATGATGATGATGATGATGATGATGATGATGATGATGATGATGATGATGATGATAGGTGATTATAGAGGTCAATAAAAAGATTAAAACAAAAAATAAGAAATAAAAATAAATTCAGTATTATAAGAAGAAAAGCAAAATAAGAAAATAAGAAGTACAATATACGCAATGAGCAGAAAAAAAAGTAGAAACCGCAAAAATATTGCGGTAGCGCTAATGTTTTGGTATCCTCCCAATGCAGTTTCTGCAGTGAGCTCTATATTTTGAAATATTGTTACGGGAGAGGAGGAAGAAGCGGGCACTGGCGTGGGCAGGCGCGCTCGTGCTAGGTCCGCCATCATTCATTAAACGTCCTCTACCATCGCTATTGAGTATGTTCTGACTCTTTTATTCATCGGCTTGCAACCTCATAACAATATCTTTGCTCTCTAAAGTACCTGCAATAAAGGACGACCTGCCACCCTTCTAGCCCAGTCAAATTTGACTTCACTTAGATGCTCCCCTGTATGGTTGACTTCATTATTTTTCCATTCATTATATCCGACGCACGCTGACCGATGGCGGCACAGGATTTTCAGCGGTATGAACTCCTTAAGGTTCTCGTGTTATAAGTTCTCCCTTGTACACGCTCCCTGTAAAAAGCCACGCACGCACACCTTGGAAAAGGAAAACAGGTTTATGCATGTGACATCCTGACGCGGACTTTCCAAAGGAATTCGCCAGAGAAAAGAACTGTCAATGCTTCGTCCTCTCCGCAATACTCATGGCGCAATTAATCAAATTAGGCTGGCTAAAGGGTGGTCTGCAAGAAGGAGACGGTGAGCTCGTCGCTATACAAGTACCATGACTCAGGAGTCGCTCGCATTATTCCGGGAGGAATATTCCAGTGATTGCCTGCGACATCATCGTTGTGTTCGCCTGTTATGTGTGTCTGTTTATGCCACTCAAGCTTGAATGTCGTTAATATGACGCCGTTTAGAATCCCTTTCGCGAGCTTGCATCCAACCAGCCGCTGTATGTGCAGGAAAATAACGTGTGACACCAAACGGTGCACGAGGAACAAACGGTTGCATACCCGGGTTCTAGACTAGCCGTGGTGACCGCATTTTGATGGAGGTGAAACGCAAGCCGTCCATTGACTGTATGATGTCAGTGCGCGTTAAATATACCCAGGTGGTGCAACTTATTCAGCAGCCTTCGGCGCCACCTCGGAGGAACAAGGGCCACAGCCGGTGTAGCTAAGTATTTTGCCATAGGGGCGTTTGTTTTTCATGCCGTCGTCTCAGTAGCCGCTATATTGGCTAGACGATAGCTCTTTCGGCGTTATCATTTCGGGGCCATCGGTCGGCCACAACTCTGGCTGATAGAATTCAGGGATAATGGGGCTAGTAAATATTTTTTGCCTAAGCGTTATACTTAAAAGATCCCTACTCAGCATTATTAGTCAGCCATCCACCTCAACGCCATGCCTCAGATGTATTTTGATCACGACCGTTCACAATTCTATGCCGAAGAAACCGCTATTTTAATTAAAATCTATTTTTAAGAATTACTGATATTCTTCATGAAACACTAATTTATTACAGGAACTTACGAAAGCTCTGGGGGATTAAGGCGGATGACTAATATGACGCAAGCGAATCGGTAAATGCGCTCCAAGTGGTCTTCGAACTGCGGCATAGCATATCAGGGATGTAAAGACGTGATATGAAAAAAAAAAAAAAAACGAACCATGACATACCTTCTGCATATATACCTGGGGTTCTATTTTTTTTCTGCCATTCACACTATGACGGCGTTTCGATGATTGTCCAGGTGTACAGGGTTGCATGTTGGCATTTTAATTTTGCATAGAGTAACATTAGCTGGAGGAAAACAAAAAAGCGTCTGGTGCTAATTAGTCCATTATTATGACTGTCCTATTATTGTCATCAGCTTAGCCAAGTCATGCGTAAGTCAGCTTTAAAAATACAACATTACAGATTTATTGAAGAAGGCAGCGTTTATAATATCCGTGTCCCAGCCGACTGACCAAGATCCTACGCGGCCTTCAATAAATGCAAAGCAAAAGGGCGGTGTGTACATTCCGCGCAGTTCTAAATGGAACGTAAGAAAGTTTCTTTTAAATCACTCCTATTTTCTCATTTCTGGTTCTGGCCCCCTATTTCACCTCATGGAATTCCTTCCTTATTCCAGTAAACTTGCATTTTTTACACTCTTCGACATTTTAGAGAGTAGGCTCTACTACTTGGTGTGAAACTTCGGATTGTGCCTCACTTGGTCCGTATGGCCTAATTATGTGTAGGTGTACAGCGAAAATTAAGATAGATACTTCCGTCCAGAGCAAATTCTTTTTTGGTAAATGTATTTTCTTCTTCTCGGGTTCTCACGTACGAGTACGCTGCAAGAACAACAGCACTAAATTTTTTTGTGAGAAGTACGCCGATTCTCTGCATATTAACTTCGCTTATATCTTATCTCCGTTTTGAAGTTTGTTCACATTAATTGTGAATGACAACGGCTTTGGCAGCGTTCAATTCCGCTAAGACACATCTGCTAGGAGCCTATTTTATTGCTGCTATATCATTTTTTGAAATTCACACACACACACAAAAAGAGCTGGTGAGCTAGCGCCTATGCTTTCAGAAACACAGAAGCCTTGGACTGACAATGAGGAAACTAGTAGCAGCAAGTCCGGTTTCGATACCTGTTACAAATGAGCCTGGCTTTGGGCTGTGAAGCGTTCATGTTCCGGACAGTCTGTCTCTGCCTGATCCGGCATACAAACGAATACATTGGCCAGAGCGAGAACCCCGACAGCCGAAAAAGAAACAGAAAACGGGCCGCTCAACTTGGCTCATAAAAGATTGCTTTCTATCGAACAAATGCACTCAGAAAGTGGTACTGCGGGGAGGGCACCTGACCAAGATGGATAGCAAAGGAAACATGGTAGACACGAAGTCTGAGGGGGAAGAGGACAATGTACGCTGTTTCTGAGCGAAACACGACTTGCACGTCCGCGGGTGCCTCGCCGGCGCCGTTTCCTTTTCTTACATCATCTTACTGCGAGGCTCTTTTCTCGGCGGCTGCCCTTTATTTTGTCATTCTCCGTCATTTTTACGGTTAAGTTCAGTCGTTCAGTCGTGTCCGACTATTCGTGACCCTATGGACCATATCTAGCCACGCTTTCCGGTCTCTCACTTTCTTCCTAACATCACATAACGTCATCTGCAGCGCCTCGAGGATGCCATCTAACCATTGCGTTCGTTGCCTACCCCTTCTCCGGTGACCTTCAACCTTTCCCAAGATCAAAAATTTCTCCAGCGACTCCTCTCTTCTCATCAGATGACCAACGTAGCTGAGCTTTGAATTAGAATTTGACCCTCCAATGAGCAGTCAGGGTATATGGTCGACAATATCAACTGATTTGATCTTCTGGCCATCCAAGGAACACTCAAGAGTGTCCGCCAGCACCACATCCATACATCACAACTGGAAAGACCATAGCACGAGTTATACGGATCTTGGTTGGCAGTGTAATGTCTCTGCTCTTTACTAGGCGGTCAAGGCTAGCCATGGCTCTCTTTCCCAGAAGCAGGCGTCTCCTAATTTCATGGCTGCAGTCTCCTTCCGGGTAATCTTGGAGCCCAAGAAGAGAAACTCTGTCACAGTATCCACTTCTTGTCCCTTGATGCTCCAGGACTTGATAGGGCAAGACGCCATGATCTTTGTCTTTTTAATTTTCAGTTTAAGCCGAGACTTCTCACTCTCTTTTTGTACGCGCAGCAGAAGTCTCTTGAGTTCCACTTCACTTTCTGCCATTAAGGTGGTATCGTCCGCATATCTGAGGTTGTTGATACGTTTTCCAGCAATCTTCACTCCAGTTGAAGACTAGTCCAGACCGGCCTTCCTCATGATGCACTCAGCATATAGGTTGAATAGGCAGGGCGACAGTATGCAGCCTTGTCTCACTCCTTTCTCAATCGGAAACCAATCAGTAAGACCATGCCCAGTTCTGACTGTGGCCTCTTGCCCTTCATACAGGTTCCTGAGGAGACAGATGAGGTGAATTGGAACTCCCATCTCTTGGAGAGCTTGCCACAATCTGCTGTGACCAACGCAGTCAAACACCTTTGCATAATCAATAAAGCAGAAGTAGATGCGTTTCTGGAACTCTCTTGCTTTTTCTATGATCCAACGAAGGTTAGCAATCTGGTCTCTAGTTCCTCTGCCCTTGCGAAACCGAGCTTGCACATCAGGAAGCTCCCCATCCACATACTGCTGTAGCCTACCTTGCAGGATTTTCAACATCACCTTGCTAGCATGCTGAATAAGCGCGATCATGCGGTAGTTGGAACAATCTTTGGCACTGTCTTTCTTTGGGATGGGGATGTAAACTGACCTCCTCCAATCCTGTGGCCACTGCCGGGTTGTTGTGCAAATTTTCTGACATAATGTATACAGAAAGTTAACAGCGTCTTCATGGTTGCGGTTTTGAAGCAACTAAGCTGGAATGCTATCAATTCCACTAGCTTTGTTCTAACCAAGGCTGGCTAAGGCCCACTGAACTTCACTCTTCAGGATGCCCGGCTCGAGATCATTACTCACAACCATCTTATGTAGGGTTTGCACACCCGAATCCTTCTTGTACAGTTATTCTGTGTATTCCTGCCGCCCCTTCTTTATCTCTGAGGCTTCAGTGAGGTCCCTGCCTCGTTTGTCCTTTATCACGCTCAGCTTAGCACAGAAGCTTCCTTTGATATTTTTGTCTTATACAGAGCTCTTCTGTTCTTCAATTGGCGGTAGTCCTCAACTGCTCGGCACTGTATGTCATGGAAGGCATTATTATCTCTTCTTACTATTTTCTGAAAATCCGCTTTGAGAACCTTGTATCTTTCTCTTTCCAACATAGCTTTTGCCATCCTCTTTTCCTCAGCTATTTGCAAAGTCTCTTCAGATAACCAGTTTGCTTTCTTACATTTCTTTTGCTTTGGAACTACCTTAGTAGCAACTTCTTGCATTATATCACGAACATCAGTCCACATCTCTTCAGGCTCTCTGTCTTCTAGGTCTACTTCTTGAAATCGGTTCCTCACTTCCACAGCATATTCTGAAGGAATTTGATCCAGATAATACCTGAAAGGCCTTCTAGTTTTCTGCGTTTTCCTCAATCGAAGCTTAAATTTGGCAACAAGAAGCTGATGATTGGTGCCATAATCGACCCCAGGCTTTCTTTTTACTGCTTGTATAGCGCTTCTCCATCTCTGCCCGCAAAGAATATAATCAATCTGTTTCCCGTACAGACCGTCCGGTGAAGTCCATGTATACAGGCGCCTCTTGTGCTGTTGAAAATGAGTATTTGATATGGTCAGGTTGTTTTCGTGACAAAACTCTACTAGCCTCTTCCCAGCTTCATTTGGCTCACCAAGACCGAACCTGCCTGTAATTGAGGATATTTCTTCACTTCCCAGCTTAGCATTCCAGTCTGCTATGAGAAAAAGGACCTCTGGTGATGGAGTGCGGTCTAAAATGCATTGCAGGTCAGCATAAAATCTCTCAACATCAGCTTCTTCGGAAGTTGTGGTTGGTGCATAGATTTGGATAACTGTTATGTTGAAAGGGTGACCTTGGATCCGAAGTGAAATCATTCGGTCGTTTTTGGGGTTGTACCCTAGCACTGCTTTGCCCATTCTTCTGTTTACTATGAGAGCGACCCCGTTCCTTCTCCTGGATTCGTGCCCACAATAAAAGACATAATGGTCGCCGGAATTAAATTCTCCCATTCCGGTCCACTTGAGCTCGCTGATACCCAAGATATCAATGTTCAATCTGTCGATTTCTTGCTTGACGGCATCCAATTTACCTTTCGTTATAGATCTTACATTCAATTTTGCTATGTGATATATCTCCTAGCAACATCTGACTTTCCGGTCGTTTCCCGACACGTACACAACTGAGCGTCCTTTTGGCTTTAGCCCAGCCGCTTCATTCGTCCTGGAGCTACTCGGAATCGCCCCTTGTTCATCCCCAGTAATATGAGGGACGCCTTCCAACCTGGGAGACTCATCTCCCGGCGCCATATCATTAATGCTATTGTGTCTGGTCATAGGGTTTTCTTGGGAGGAAATACTCGAGCGGGTTGCCATTACCTTTTCCAGTGAATCACATTTTGTCATAACTCTCTGCCGTGACCTGTCTATCTTGGGTGCCCCTACACAGCAGAGCTCTCGACCTCATCGAGTTTCGCAAGCCCTTCCGCCACGGCAAGGCAGTGATCCATTTAAACCTGTCCTCAAAACAATAGACATCAGTGAATATTCAGCCTTTTATAAATATGTTCTTCACTTGGCTCTAACAGAAACGTCCCACTAAACCTATCGTGTCCATTGCACAGGCAAAAAGTCGAAAAGAAGGGGCAGTTTGAAAGAATATAAATAAAGAGAGGAAAAGTACGGCTTGTAATGCCGTGTCAATTGTGGAATGCTGTGTTTCCCATGGACAGAGTTGTTATCAGCAAACTGTAAACTAGTTTCGGAACGTTACCGCCGCATTCATAACCTTTGTGCTCTTATATATATATATATATATCAGTAAGAGCATTAGAAACGTCAGCCAGAAGAGTAGCATGCATCGAACGACCGCAAAGCTCGCCCGCTCCTTGACGCTATCTCCAATATGCAGTCCAGCGAAGAAAGTATAAATTTTCAGAATCTTGAAAGTAGAAAGGAGGCAAGTTGCTGTTTGGGACCGAGTCAGTAGCCTTTAGGACGAACTCTATGCAAGCCTCACATCGTTTTCTGCTTTGAGGGTCGCTCAGCTGCGTTTCTACTGGTGTTTCTCTCTGTGACGCCCCTTTCCTATGTTGTGTGGTCGCGCCTAACGCTGCCCACTTTATCCTTTCCTGGTTAACTACATGAGATGGGTTTGTCTTGCGCTATTGGGCTTCTGCTCCGGCTACGACTGCTACTATGTATAATGACGATGATGATGATGATAGGCAACCTATATGACGGCTCGTTGCGAGAGTACGTAGAACTTAGGTTGAAGGAGCCAGATTCAATGGACAAGGGACAAGAAGGATTTCTGCTTTGCTTAAGAAGGCTACGCTCTGCGAAGCCTTCTGCCAGTAAGTTTTAGTGCTGGGTGTGGCAATATTTACCGTAGGTATCTGACTACTAGCCAGGTGCAGGAAGAAGCATTGAAGAATAAATACGCGGAAGTGAAGGCAGAAAAAAATATTCCAGTTGCAAGCATTGCAGCTACGAACATAAAAGCAACTGAACCTCAAGCATATGTTGCCGAAAGTTATTTTATTTTGTAAATTCGAAAAATGCCTGCAAAAATAAAAAGTAAGAAAGATGGCACTAGAAATAAAAATGTACCCCCGATATTTTCAGTATTTCAGTGTTTTAGCCATCTTCGGTGACTAGTCCTCTTATACCCTGCCCATCGCTCTCTTTCGGTTGGCCTATCTACTGAGCTCGGATTTTCTGGACTCAGAAAATGACTACTCAGCCTACCTTGCTTCACATGGTTTGCGATAATATCCAATCGCTATGAGTATTTCTTTCTGACAAATGCTTCCTTGCTTGCTTTCCATAAGGGATAAGGAATGTCTCCTTTATCTTGCGCCTCGGGCGACCCATTTCAATCTGTGAACGCACTTTTAGTGTCGAACCATCATGTACACAAACATCCTTTTTTGGTGATCCTACTAGGGTCGAATCCGCGCTGTGTAGGACCTCTTCAAATTGCGTCGCCCACGGCACGGCGCAGCCTTAGCCTCTTTGTGTCGCTGTTTAACGATATCCAACACTGCCAATACTCCATATCTACTGCGCGATAAACGACAAGAGAGAAAACATATAACGACAAACACGATGCTGTGTTTGTCGTTATATGTTTTCCCTCTTGTCCCGTTTATCGCGCTGTAGATATGGAACATTGTCACCAACTCGCCCAACAACTGACCTTGTCGAACTGCCAATACACCTTCCTGCCGCACTATAGCTTTTTCTGATTAACACATAAAATTTGCTTTCTACGCGCACAAAATAAGAGTCACTAATAACTCCATAAATCATTAGCTGGCAAGCTATATATTTCTTCTTTTGTCCCATATTCCTTTCGACTGTGTATGTAATTCTGAAACATTTTTATTTTTTAATCAAATGCGAAGTATGTGCATATCACTGTTTACGCCTACTATACTTTTATAGGAATATTTATATAGGGATTCAACGCTGCTGAACCGAATGTGGAGCGGCACCAGAAACTTGATTCTGTACATGACATGCTTTAGGCATAATAATTGCGACACTGGGCTATGAGCTTCATGACCTGACCTCCTGTCTGGCCTTACTAAGGTATGAAAATATTTCACCTAACATTATTATTTACCATCCCATTTATAACTCGGACACTCATTTACAGCGATTGCCGAAATCTTGGATTCCTCTATTATAAGCAGGACATGAATAGTATTCTATCTGGTGGACTGTGATCAAATTTACCATAAAACGCATGCAAGAATACTTCAATTCTCTCTCAAAATAGCTATAGTTTCCAGCGACTTCTTAACAAATTTAATTTACTCGCACCAATGCACTTTGCATTGCATTCTGGCGGCTAAATGTTGAAAGTATTTCTGCAAGTTTGTCAACCTCTATGTTAAGGCGATAGCCTTTAATGGTTCATGGTCGCGAATCGTGTCCATCCGTCAGTCCGTCCGTAACGCATTCGTTACGTGGGAGGCGCTAGCTGGCTGCTGACACGGACGAGCACTAACTGGACGTAGGGCGTCCTCAGATTTCGTTTGGCAGAAGCTGCCAACTCCGGCCTCTCTTTCCGATGGGAGGGTGACATTAAAATCAGCCTGCCAAGAACATTGCAATCACGTTATCCCTAGGCCACGCAGGAGACAGGAGACGACTTATATATAAATACTATATATATATATATATATATATATATATATATATATATATATATATATATATATATATATATATATATATATACATATATATATATATATTTATATATTTAAGTCGTCTCCTGTCATCAGCGGAACAGAACTATTCTGTTACGGAACGGGAGTGCCTAGCTCTCGTTTGGGCCGTTGGAAGATTCAGACCCTACTTGTTTAGCAGACCCTTCACTGTAATTACCGATCACCACGCCTTATGTTGGCTCTCTTCCCTCGAGGATCCTGCTGGCCGCCTCGACCGCTGGGCCCTGCGCTTGCAGGAGTATACCTTTTCCGTTGTATACAAATCAGGTCGGCTCCACCAGGATGCAGACTGTCTGTCCCGTTATCCTGTCGATCCCCCTTCCTCTACTGACCACGAGTCGGACCCCTGTGTTTTCTCTGTATCGGACTTTTCCCACATAGCCGACGAACAGCGCTTGGACCCAACCCTCAGTTCTCTTATCGACCGCCTCCGCACACACAGCCGTGACTCTTCCCTCGCCCTGTTCTTCCTTCATGGGAATACGCTATACCGCCGCAACATGCGACCTGATGGCGCTGAGCACTTGCTGGTCGTTCCCCAACACCTACGCTCTACCGTACTCGAACAAATGCACGACGCCCCTACAGCTGGTCATCTTGGCCTCTCACGCACATACGACCGCGTGCGCCGGCGTTTCTTCTGGCCTGGACTCTACCGCTCTGTCCAACGTTATGTAGCCGCTTGCGACCTCTGTCAACGCCGGAAGAAACCCCCTGTGCTGCCACCTGGACACCTGCAGCCGATTGCTATCCCGACTGAGCCATTTTCTCGTGTTGGCCTTGACCTCCTAGGGCCCTTCCCAGAGTCCTTGTCAGGAAACAAATGGATCGCTGTGGCCACCGATTATGCCACGCGGTACGTGATCACTCGCGCCATTCCAACCAGCTGCGCCATAGACGTTGCTGACTTCCTTTTGTACGACGTCATACTTCACCATGGTGCTCCCCGTTAACTACTTACCGACTGTGGTCGCTGTTTCCTTTCCCGAATTGTTAAGGAAATACTTCGTTCTTGCTCCGTTCGGCACAGGTTCACCACTGCGTACCACCCTCAGACGAACGGCCTTACGGAGCGTATTAACCGCACACTCACCGACATGCTCGCAATGTACGTATCCGATAGTCATCGCTACTGGGATATTAGTCTGCCATTTGTCGCCTTTGCATATAACTCTTCGCGTCATGACACTGCTGGGTACTCTCCATTCTATCTTCTCTTTGGAAGAAACCACTTACTGCCCTTCGACACTTTGCTTCCCGCTGCTGGCCCCGTCACAACTTATGCCCGCGATACCATCGCCCGAGCCGACTCTGCCCGCCAGATTGCTCGTCACAATCTCACCGTCTCTCAAGAAGCTCAAAAATGCCACTACGACGCTCACCACCTCGATGTGCACCATCCTCCCGGATCACTGGTGTTGCTCTGTCTTCCGTGCCGTCGTGTAGAGTTGTGTCAAAAACTTCTGCCCCACTACACGAGTCCTTACCGTGTACTACGCCCAGTGACTGACGTGACCTATGAGATTGCACCGCTCCACCCAAAGTCACCGACTGCTACACACTTTTCCGAAATCGAACATGTCGCCCGCCTCAAGCCATATTACTCCCCTTCCACACCGAAAGCCTAATACGCACCGGGACGTTGCCTTTTGCCGAAGGGGGTAGTGTTACCGGGAAACGCGGGACCAAAGTGATGTGCTCACTGACAAAGACGACGACTGAGGAACGCGGGCACGACGAAGTGTTGAGAAAGAGGACGACGCTGAGAGAGTGGATTCTGCACGGCTACTGGAGTCTTAGCGTCGAGTTCAGCCCATCGCAGTGCCGTTACATTAAGTACATTCCCGTAACAATATATATATATATATATATATATATATATATATATATATATATATATATATATATATATATATATATATATATATATATATATATATATATATATATATATATATATATATATATATATATATATATATATATATTCTTGCAAAAAACTGGACCCCGGTCAAAAGGTCGACGAAGAATAAATGAAGTGTTAATGATCTTCGCTCTATATGTCTTCTGCGGGCAAGAACGTCTTTTTCGCAAGCACATATATATATATATATATATATATATATATATATATATATATATATATATATATATATATATATATATATATATATATATATATATATATATATATATATATATATAGCCGATAGAGCTGGCAGGGACCGTTAAGGGGCGTTAGGTGGCTAAAGGTCATTTTCCACGCTTTTCTACGTCCTAGCAGAAAGCTGGGCTAGTTGGTGTGTCATCATAAATAAAAAGACTAGCGCAAATAACACAAACACAGACATAGGAGGAGACAGGACGAGCGCTCGTCCTGTCTGCTCCTATGTCTGTCTACATTATTTGCGCTGGTCTTTTTATTTATGATGACAGTACCATATATACAATATATATATATATATATATATATATATATATATATATATATATATATATATATATATATATATATATATATATATATGGTACTATCTCGAGCCTAATACTGCAGGACGTAGAAAAGCGTGGAAAATTACCTTTAGCCACCTAACGCCCCTTAAAGGCCACTGCCAGCTCTATCGGTTATCGGAAAAACCTTTGTATCGTCTCTACATCTTTAAGCGCGTCCTACAAGATCAGAACTGGCGCCAGGTGCCGCTTCAATACCCGACTAGCACGTGCTCCAGCCCAGCCACACTGATGAGAGAAGCAGATGACGTGCCGCCTTTGCCGAAGCCGCATCTCTGCATAATTGCCACGAGGCCTGCAATTATGTCTATCTGTTACTATTATAAGTTCCGCTGGTGTAGTAATGGATTTTTAGACCGCGCACGCTGTATGAACGTTTTTAGACGACCCCGAATGTAAGGGTTATATTTGATCCGGGTCAAGAACAGCGGAGCACTAATCTCTTTTCTAAAATGCAGATACGCTTAGGATACGCGCAAGGAAATGTGCGATTTGTTGTTTGCACTGAAGGAAAACGAAAGCAAAACAATGTTTGGCATCATTCTATCAGATGCCTTCTCGTGTATGCCAGTCTAAGTAAGCAATTCCAATTTGGAGTCGACAAAGCGAGCGGGTGTCGCTACGAGGCACAGAACGCAGTGTTTCCATGTTCTTCAACTTACCGAAGTATTGCATCGTAGCCAAAAACAACGATGCATCTGCCTCTCTGCTCCTTCTCGTGGAATGAAATTGAAAAGAACATGTTGCACGTCTTTGATATTAGTAGGTCCCACTCATGCATTATGCCTTTTTGAAGGCTGGCAGTAGCTCTGAAATAAATGAAGAAATAAATACATAAGTAAATAAAAAAAAAAGTAAATATTTTGCAGCCTGTGCTAGTCTGATGCCCGAACCGGATTACCGTCAATTGATATTCGCGCACGATAGATCGCTTTTGTGGGACTAAAGGTGGTAAAGGGGGGGGGGGGGGGGGGGTTACAGCGAGAGGGGAGAACAAAGGGGTACAACAATACTTTGAATTCGCGAGCGTGTACCGCAAGTAAGAGATCTGAGCGACAGAATATTTTGTCCTAATAAAAGAGCTTCCCAAGCACGTTATACTCTTTACGCCGTCCACGCTCATGGCGAAAAGCATTCAGTCGTGCCATATGTTCCGAACGAGTGACCGCTGACTACCATTGAATAGTCATTATCCGCTGGCGTCTTGTTTCTGTTAGTAACAGGGGAATTCCTGCCACGTTGGCGGTGTTGGCGGGGCTGCTTCCATTAGCGTTTCTGTTAAACCGTTGAGCGTGCTCACCGGCCATTAGCATACAGAAGGGAATTGTGCGCAAGGGCAAATCGCTTATACACGCGGCGTATGGATGCCGTTCTATGCCCGTGTGCTAACGAACCCGTAACCAGAAAGAGGGAAACAAAGCCAGCTAATGTCGCTTCACTCATTTGTTTTTTTCTTCGCAGGAAAGGAGCAGTCTCTAAGCCCCTAAACAGGTAAAAAGTTCTGTATTATATACTGCTCAACAGTACTACATTATTTATTTAGTCAGATGTAATAGTGCCCTGTTCAATAAGAGACAATAACAGGTGCATGGCGAAATTCAGAAAGGTAGACTGATGGAAATATCGGGATACGTAAGACCAAGAAAAGCTTAGTAAGTGGACTAGAGGAGCGGAATAAACTTAATTTAATAATCGCCAGAGAACTCTAGACACGATTGAAACATTATTTTCCAATTACAGCATAAAATTGACACTACTAGTGAAAAAAAAAACAAACAATGAAGCGTCCCAGTTCAGAGTTTTTCCATATTTTGCACTATTAATAAACCGCTTGATTATACCACACTGCCTCTGAGCTTTAAAAGCTTTTCACACGACAACGATTTCCGCACCTCAGTAAAAGCCGATGTTGTGTAGATACATGACACTCCGCGATCAGTTCTTAGGGCTCCTATTCTTAGCGGTAGTTCTTAGTCAGTTTTCAACTACAATTATTTCTTCGGGAGAAAAGGACAGAAAAGAAATGGCGGTAAGGAGAGCTACGGGAATGATAAATATTGTGTACTTGTCATGCAACTGCGCATATGTTTTTCATCTACTCATTTATTATCAGAAATTCCTCACACCGATTATATCGTAAATCATTCCACAAAATGTGAACTAAATGGGCACACGTATACCAGCGTGCACATAACTTTTCCATACTCACACTAAGCTTTATGGTTCAGTCTAAATAGAGTATTGCTGCATTTAGGCGATATATCATTTATCGAGTGTTGTATGTCCGGAAAAACACGAAAAACATGCAGTTACAGCTAAAGAATACGCTAATATTCGTTACTCTTATCTTAGCGAGCAACTAAGAAGAAGATGTTCTAGCAGTGCCTACAGTGTGTTAACGGCGTTTGCTTCATTTCAGCGGTGCATCGTAGGCTATGAGTCAGGAGCCAATAGCTACCATAGTTCAGAATAACATCTCCAACATCGGCTAGCAGCGACATCGTGAAACCGGAGCTCAGGTTTGGAAAGCAGGTGATTTCACAAACTTGAAACTTTCGTTATACACGACAGCATGGCTGCGTTTAGGCGTGCAACGTATGAAAAGGAACGGTACCAGCTTAACGACGCGGGCTGATGTTTCGTACATAGCCAATTCTTCAACTTATGTTGCAAAGCTTTCGTTAAGAGCGTAGGCTCTTCCGCTAGGTTACAAAACGGAATTTCGCCTCTCTGCGATCGAATTACCTTGACCCAATTAAGTGTAGGTGAGCACCAAAAAGGAGATAGATATATGCACCTTCGTTTATCCAAATATCAGTTGAAATAAAAAAATATTACTACAATCGAAACGAAAAGGCGCAGGTAAACACTATTGCGCCTACCCTTAAGGCAAAACTTAAGGAGGCGCTAATTCAAGCCGTCAAGCCGAGTACAAACATGCAAAACCATGCAAACACATGTATAACAGAGCGTAATTCGCTTATATTACTAGGTTCTAGCCAGGTTCTAATGCCATCATTTTTTGCCATACTTCGTGTTTGGCACTTTAATCAACCATGAAAACGAAGGGCTCGCAAACAGATTGAACCTGAAACATAAATATACAAACGCTGTTCTATACTTGTATAAAATAAAATGCATTGCGCTAGCCTAGCTAGTAATAACAAATACATAACAAGCACGAAATGCTTTTTAATAAATGGATGAAGTCCTTGCCTAAGGTAAGCGGCAATTTCATATTGTGAATATTTGAAAAGTGAAACAACTTTTTATACAACGCAATGTTTGGCAAAGGCACGTTGAAATGGTCTCTTACTATAGACATACTGAACGCTCGAATGAAGCGAAGTGATTCACTGAATCGCTCCATATTGCGTCGCCCTGTGCGCCCATAGTGACTCCAGCTTTTCCAGCTTTAGTGTGCCACGGCGACGAACAGAGCACACGTGCGAGAGAGGAATTCGTGATAAAATACCAAAGATCTTAGAAACGTTAGAGGTTAGAGTAAATCACCAAAAAAAGAAAATTATCTCGGAATCCACACCGCGGAGCTAACTCTCCAAAGTTTTCGTACGCTCCGATTGTACAAGGTAAGAGGGTAAGCAATTACATTAATTTTGACATGAGTAAATCAAATATACCTTTGCGCTATATTTTACCAACTTTCGAGGTACTTCAACGTATATACAGGTATTTAATTGTTCTTGGTCAAAAAAATATTCTTTAGGCGTTATAATTCCTCAATGAACGCTAAGCACGCTACGAGAAGCTTTCTTTGCTATTGTGTTCTAGTAATGCAGGACTTGATGCAAACCATTTTAAATCAATTGACATTAGAAAGCCACGAAATCGGCACTTATCAATTATTTGTATTTCCCCTATTTTTTCAGACAAACAACGGCTGTACTGCTGCATAATTCAGTTAGGGGAATAAATGAGTGGGCAAGCTCTAGGCGAAAAGGAAAACGACTGCACCCGTGTGCGGTTCTTCGTGCGTTGAAAACATTCAGTCAAAGGAGTGATTCCCTTGAACACGTCAATGTGAGCCAAACCAAAGTAAAGTTAATAGCAAGCTTGCGCGAGCTGGTGCAGATGCAACTTCGATGTTCCCACTTTCACGACTTTTACAAACGTGTTCCACTAACTTGTCACGCGTACTACAGGTGACACTGGAGAGGCCTCGAGAAGCAGTAAGGACGAAAGATAAAAAGAGACACACCTCTCGAAATAAGGAATGGTTTGAGGAGAAAGACGGTGTACTGCCGTCGACCACAGGCAACAGATTCCTTCGTCGATGGAGCATGGGGCCTTCTTACTAGATGTTTAATTAAAGCGAGTAGGCCTGTTGATAAGGACAGTGATAGAGAAGGCCCGTGAAAAAAATAGGAACGTTTTTCTAAATATACCTCATCCTATTCTTTTTTTGTTTTCGGTTTTTTTTTTTCTTTTCTGTTTTTAGCTGTCTTCAGGGCGATGTAACGTTCGCATTAAACCCCGATCGATGTCCAGCCGGATGAGCCGCGCCTTCACTCGCTCGACATGGGCGCACGACAGAGTGACGGCCACGGGAGGGCTTTCATTTAATCGGACAGCCTGTAATGTCTATGCCCTCGCCGGCTTTGCATCTTAATCGAGGGAACAAGTGTAGCCACTGAAGCGGAGGAGAGCAAAAGAGGAAAGGATTATGAAAGGTTGGTTGGTTTAGACAGGCTGGTATGCAAAGTTGCTGCCAGCAGTTGACGTACCTGAAAGCCGATGCTTCAGATGTGCCTCGGAGACGAGAAAATTTCTACCTATCTCTGTTCATACCGGAGTACATAACCAGTGTTAAAAAGATCAGCCTCACAACCGACTCTGTAATTACCAGCCGGATCAAGCTGAAGCAAGGAAATTTGCTCTGGTTTTGTTAGGCCGTCTCCGCGGAAAAGGGAATATATGGACATGTTAAGAAAAGTTCCCGAAAGAGAATTCCCTCTGCATAAGAAAGAAAATACTTGATAAAGGTATATGATACAATACTTCAGCGATATGCACGAGTGCACATGACATCTGCGAGAGAAGTCTGGCTTTTTTCGTGCAATAGACCGTTGATATAATTTTTCACGCAAACATATATTGTGCGCATTTTTATAGAAGTGTGCTAGAGAATACAACATAGGTTGAGGGGGACGCTCAGTTCTCAAGCCAACGCTTCGACAAGGGGACTCACTTTCCTTGAAGAAGACAAATCCCTTTGCGGAAACGCTACAGAAGATATATCAAGGAAAACAGGACGTGATCTCTATCGAAGCCGCCTGTATGAGGACTGACATTTTATGGTTACAGTAGTAACAGACGATCTACAAAATCGGAGAATAAGCGCGTCGGTCATTACGAGCGTAGCTGACACAGCTTAAGAGGTGGCCACTGCCCTTGAGATAGCAGGGACAATGGCTACTACAATCATAAATGATTCGAAAACAGCAATAGGCCATTTTCTCAAGGGAATTTTCGCTCAACAGGAAAAAAGGATACAGGGGAACATGTCAGGATGACAGAATAATCTAGTTAATAAATGTACCAGCCTGCTCCCAACTCGAGTGAAATAAAGGAGGTCTTAAGCTCGCCCGCTGTCTCACCTTCCGGGTAGGCTCTGTCCCTCAGTACACTCTAAGCAGGGACAGGCTAGTAAGCTAGAATACGATTACTGAGCACTATCGACTAAACAGAGAAGAATACCCACCGGCAGATATGACACTAAGAGCCAAGAAAGCGACTGGAGGCGCTTACAAACAAGAACTTGTAGTTCTCCAAAACATAAAGGTAACGCTTTATAATAGCCTCTATTTTTCTACACTGAGGTATTGTTACTTAGCTGGGGCGGTATTATTGCTACCAACGTAGGTAAAAAATATTAGTTACAAAAGAGAGCAGTGCGCGTCATTTCTAATGCTGTTTCCGGCGCTCACACCTAGCATATATTTTAAACAGTGAACCTTATCCCATTACCAAATCTCTACAGCTCAGTGCTTGCCTCATGCCACCAACCTCCATAAAACATAATGATTCTTATCCCAAGGAACATGCAGCTCTGAAATCAAGGCACTGGGTCCATAACAGAAGCACCACAGAATAATGGCAGTTACCATGCACACGAACAAATTACGGTCGCCAGACGCTACGGTACACCTTACCGACTGGAATAAATTTTTGAGCATTCGCTGTTTTCTAAAAAATTGTACTATCGAAGTTTTTCTCCTTTCTGTGATTTATATTTTACATGTATAGTATCACTCTTGTAGCAAAAGCTACACTGCGCTAGGTTTTCAAGCCGTTGAAGTGACACCGTGGCATCGTGCGATGGGACCGTTGCCTAGCAACTGTCACGTGGTAGAGACCGAGAGCTGGCCTAGGAGTTTGAGAAAGAAACAAGACAAAGAAAAAGAAGACGGAGAGGAAAAAGGAAAAGAAAAATAAATAAAAGAAGACGATGAAGTGAAATAAGCAGAAGAAGAGGAAGAAGTAGTAAAAAAAGTGGAATAAGAAAAAAAAGAACTAAACGAAAAAGAAGCAGTAAACGAAAGAAGAACAACACAGATAACTCGGTTGTTGATAGAGGTGAACGACAACAACAAGTTGTTAAGACAGAAGGTTCGTTCGAACGTTGTGACGGCTGCGCATTAAATCCAGGTGTCCGCTGGAAAATTCGCTGCAACACTCACAGCTTTCTCTCTATTACCAGGTTCAAGCCATTCGTGTTGCCACCTGATAAAATATAATAGTATTATCCTTCCCCTGCAACAAGCTTTTTCTGCTCTTGTAAAAAATGTTTTCGTCATTTTTGCTTTCATTTTTAATTCTTGATGTCAATGTACTTGTACTCATTTTTGTTTTTTTTCTGCCATGTACGTTATCATATTTTTCTCGTTTGTTACGATGAAACTTGCATGCATTTTCTCCCAGGTCAGCGCTGCATCACTCTGCTACTTGCAAATGGGGTGCGATGCACTTGTCAAACCTTTTTAGGCTTTTTCTTACCGCCTCCCCCCACCTACCCTTAACATCACACCTGTCCAGCGGACGTTGATGCTGAAATAACTGACTTTGACTAATTATTCAGGATACCTTTACTGGGTGGCAGATAGATGCAAACTATGTCGAGATAGGGCGGATCTGGTACATATATGGACGTCTCCATAAATCAAAAATGGAGCTCTAGAAAAAGATTTGAGGAGATTATACTGTTCAGCTCACACTCTGAAGTTCAGCTAGGTCTAATCAAAATGGACAAACACGCCGCCCGGCTCCAAGGGCCGTTTAGGTGAATAGGCTGACGCCTATCATGTATCTTTTGGATATTAAAGTTTTACCACTACCAACCTCAATCATTATTTATTTCTATTGACAACTGTGTAGCCATCTTCCTCCCCATGTTATATTTGGGATGTGCTTCTGAAAAGTGCTTCTCATTAAAGTCTGCTTGCTTTTTAATAGAAGATTCTAAATGTTCGCGGTTTTTGTTTTTGAATATACTCTTTATTTTTAATTTCATGGGGCCAATTATGTACAGATTGAAAGTAAGACGATGAACCAGTATCACCCTGCCTAGAGAGTTTCATTTCTTTCTTATTTGTGTTACACACACCTCTCTAATAGTGATTTCTAGCGTGCTCGAAGCTGTAGCGATTATCGGACGCTTACAGACATTGATTGGTAATTTCTTTTTTGTTATCTTTAAACAAGTCATCACCGAGCTTTCACCGTGTTTTCGAGAAAAAGAACTGGCAGCTGTAGAGTTCGGTTTCCGCGTATACAGTATGTGTCATATGCGAGCCTCAGTACTTATGATTCAGAAATAAGCCACTTGACGCCTTCGTAGACATTGAGGCGCTTACAGCCATTTCCTTTCCTGCCTTTCCTCCTTGCCAGCCAAATTCGGTCTTTTGCTTCGACTGGGATGGGGTCATAGCAAATAAAAGGGCCGCCGGCAGTCACGTCTGGCCAACGTCCGACAAAGTTTTACGACAAATCTTCTAAATTTTAAAAAGGTTGGAACCTATCAAAATTGTATAACATTTGTATGTCAGCTCCGTGCAGGCGTCCGCTGAGGGGTGAGGCACATACTGTGCATGTCATTTCAAAAACAAACTAAAGGCGCGTAGTTGAGTTCAGTTTAGTGTAGTTTGGGTACTTTTGGTTTGTGAGGTTTAACGTCCCAAAGGAGACTCAGGCCATGAGAGACGCCATATTAACGTGAACTGACGTCGCACAGTACACGGGCACTTTCCAGTCTTCGTAATTTGGAAGTTGGTAGGAAATGAAAGGTCTGATATTTTCATGTATTCATGTTTTGTTAACCTTTGAAATACAATAAACTTCAAACTTCAAACTTCTCGCTGAACACCTGAACCGCCCCACATGCCAAAGCAAGAGGGTGGGAGAGAAAGGAGTACCGTAGCGGAGCGCTACGGAATAGTTTCCACCACCTAGACGCTTTTACTTACAGCGCTGTGCTAGTTTCCCAGTGCAAAACCATCAAACAAAACCATGTGTAACAGTGATGTCGCTCGTCTTAATCGCTTTAAGCTCAGTTAAACCTTGGCTAATTTTTTTTCTTCCATAACTTATTTATTTGATGCATGATAAAACTTCAGGTATTAGTCGTAGCAGCATACGCAGACAACGCTCAGACAGAGAAGTATGTTATTTTTTTCTTCCAGTTCGAAGCTTTTGTGAAGGCTGCATAGTTTTTTGTTGTTGCATGGCTGCGCTTCGGTCTTTGCTGATGAGTAATTACTCCATTCATACTAATTCTTCCTGTTGCTGCCATGACAAAAGCATATTTCTGCCTAAGCAAAAAGTTAGAAATGGTAAGGCTTAGCATTTGAAAAACAACATAACTCATCTATACTAGCAGTTTGTTCAGCAGCATCAACGTTAATTCTTCTTGTTTTCTTTTTTTTTATTCCCTCAATGTAACGAGACTCGCAGCAATGCTTGGGGCCCTATCTCTCCTGCAGATATGACCTTGCGCGAACAAGACGCGAATTTCTTGGCAAACACAAGAGATAGTGAAACAATACTGCCAGAACAAATACTTGCGGCACGAAATTGTTTATTCGGGACGGAACCGTATGAATGTCTTTCAGCAAGAATAATGAAAATATGGTTTAGTAACTTCTACGGGGGAGCAAGCGCATCAGATTGATGCACCCAAATATAAAAACTGCGAAATATTTCCAATATTAAAGGAAACAGTTCGCAAGCAACAATGACTTGCACCGCTGTTTTCGAAATAACGTTGAATACGACGAATAGTTATCGATGTTTAGATTAATAATGCTAACTAATTGAGAAAACATGTACTTTACCTAGTGATTAAGTAATATTTCAATAAATGCTGTTACGACCATGCATCCGCATTTGCGCGCTCTATTGTTCGCCTGTGGGCATGGATAAGTGCTGTGGATATGTGGTGATGGTCCAATGGCTCTAAGTGAGCCTGTTTCCATAAATCCTTTTTGTAAGCCTGTTTTGCTTTGTGGACACCCTGCAAATGCCAAATTGACCCTGTCAAGAGAACAAACACAAAGAAACGTCCCCCTGCGGGAAATAGCAGGAAGTGCTTTCTTTCTTTTGTTCACCCTTCCAGTCGAGAACTGCTATCCTCCAGTGATGAATGCCTCCTATCCAAAGGAGACGACAGAGTGACATGTCCGCTGACGTGCAGGACAAGAAAGGAGCATGACGCATACGGCCATTAAATGATTTCCCGGGAATGCAGGAAAGATTTGCAATTGTCGAAGACGGACAATGCTGGGAGCGTATGCGGCGCCCACGTGCACTTGGGTTTCTGAGAAGTAAATCCACTGGCCGGAACCAGCTGCCTATCGATTCTTGGCTGAAGAATAGAAATGTACCTCCTCGCCGTTCCCAAGCTTTTCCCGCCAACAAGTGACCAGGCTCAACGAAACAATGCCGGGCCAGTCAGTGCTTCAGACCATCAGTGCAGTGATGTGTTCGATTGGATGCCGATATCTGAGGGGCGTGCCCTGGATTTGGTTGGTCAGCATCGTCAGAGAGGGGCTGGACATAGGGGGTTTTAAGGACGCTGCAGAGCACGAAATGTCGCTCTGGGCCCTGGGTAAACGGCTCATCCAGTCGCTTCTCGCTATGAACTCTTAACGCTTGCCATTTTGCTGATGTACCCTTCTTTTTCGTGTAAATAATCTTGTAAATAAGTTTCTCAAAGTGCCATTAAACCTGCTTGTACATATTTCACCAACTTCGAAGATTCAATCCTACTTCAACCCCGAGTCTCTGCACGCTACCAAGTGAAGGCCGGGTCGACGTAGCCCCAGCGTCACGACAACTGGTGACCAGCGTTGGGATCTGAATCTACAAGCCACAACATCTGATGACTGGAGGTGGGATCTGGATCTACAAGCTACAACATCTGGTGATTGGAGGTGGATCTGAAGCTACAAGCCACAACATCTTGTGATCGGAGGTGGCATCCCAAGCAACAAGCAGGAGCAGCAATCGGCCAACAAGAGAGCAGCTCGGAACATCGATCGCATGTGTGGGTGAGTGCTTGGCTTTTCTTCTGATGTGGACCAGGTTCTAGAACAGGGTTAGATTTTAGAACTGGTAAAAAGTGTTGAAACGCCTTTAGGTTTGGTAGTTTGCACTGTTGTTTTGGAAGTAGCCGACACTCGGAGCGATCATGGACCTACAAAAGCTGCAGAAACCGGAACTGTTGCAATTGTGTGAGGAATTGGGAATTGATACAAGTGGTTTGGTACGAAAACCTTTGATTATAAAGGCAATCACAGATTTGGGAGCCGATGATGAGCAGCTCAGTGAAGCATGGAACCTCATCGCCCAAAAAAAGGAGGAGCAGCTCAGACAGCAGAAAGAGCGGGAAAAAGAGGAAAAGAGGCGTGAGCGTGAACTTGAGAGGGAAAAAGAGGAAAGGGAGCGTGAACTTGAGAGGGAAAAAGAGGAAAGGGAGCACGAACGTGAGAAGCTTGAAAGAGAAGCAAAAAAGCTGGACCAAGAAATTGAGCTCCGGAAATTAGAACTAGAGTTGAGCAAGAGGTCGGGCGATTGTCCCCAGCTAGCGGTACCTCGTCTCAACAAGGAGGCAGATTTCAAGATCTCAAAGTACATGCAGCCATATGTGATATCAGGGGATATCGGTCTGTATCTGGCTAACTTTGAGCGAACCTGCGAAAAACTGTCCTTCCAGCGAGACACTTGGTCTCAGAGATTATTGACGGTTCTGCCCAGCGAGGCAGCGGAGGTTGTCGCGCGGCTAAGCAAGGAGGACGCGGACAACTACGAGAAGGTCAAAGCTTGCCTTCTGAGAAAGTATAGGCTTAGCGCCGAGGCGTTCAGACAACGTTTTCGGAACGCTACTAAGTCCAGGGACGAGAGTTACCCTGAATTCCTGTACAATTTAAGAGTAAATTTGGGCGAGTGGCTAAAGAGCACAGATTCCTACAGTGATAGGGACGCTGTAGTCGAGCGAATTCTTTTGGAGCAGTTTTATAACTGCCTCCCAGAAAAAGAAAGAAATTGGTTACAGGACCGAGGCGAAATTAAGTCGGCAACTGAAGCTGCCGAACTCATTGAGGAGTATGCTTCGCGCCGACAATTCAGCAGCCCAGCAGTGGATAGGCCCCGCAATCCCAAGTTGAGGGTGAATAACCGTCAGAAAAGGCACTTTGCTAGATTTGCAAACGAAGAAAGGAAGGCTTCTTCAGGCAAACGCCCTAGAAAGGACGGCAGTGAGAAAAGTGGGGAAGTGACCAATGCGCAGAACACAAAGAACAAGCTTGGGGCTAGGAAGCCGCTCACATGCTTTAGGTGTAATGAGCAGGGTCACATTGCCGTCAACTGCCGGAAAGAAAAGTTTGCTTTCTCGTATGTCAGTGACTGCGATGAAAATATGCAGCTTTTGGAACCCTACCTGCATGACCTAGTAGTCAACGGGAAGCCTTGCAAGGTACTGCGCGATTCGGCCGCAACGATGGATGTTGTCCATCCGGCGTATGTGTCGCCTTCCGACTATACAGGGCAGTGTGCATGGATCCGCCAGGTAGTGGAGGAACAGAGTGTGTGCTTGCCAATCGCGAACGTGGTCATCGAGGGCCCTTTCGGCAAGTTAACAACCGAGGCTGCCGTTTCAGGAAAGCTTCCTAAGTGCTATCCGTATTTGTTTTCCAACAAATCGGACATGCTACTGCGAAAGAGGGGCATCCTTTTCGGAGACAGAGTTGTGCAAGCCTTAACACGTTCAAAGGCGCGAGGACTAGCTACACTGCTCATTTCAGAAAAATCAACAGCGGAGGAAACGGCAGTTAAAACAGTGGTAAATGCGGAAAATAGCGGGTCAGAAAAGTTTGAGAGCGAGGCATCTCAGATAAGTCAACTTGAAAGTGAGCTTGATGAGACGCGGAATGAGGACGTTCTTGAGAGTAACATCTTGCCCCCAGTGTCTAGTAATCTCACGAGACTTTTAAGTGGAACCCGAGAGGACTTAGCTATGGAGCAAGCCGTGGTAAATCTAACTTTAAACCTTCCCGAGGAGATGGGGGACAACTTGATTTGCCTCAGCGGAAAAGGAAGCAACGCTCAGGAGCTTCTCAAAAAGACGGAGCAGAGAGGAGAACTAAAGAAATCCCAGCTGTCCGATCTGGGCGAGATAATAAAAGAGTTTGAGGCCTGCTTCGTGGACAGGCCAGGCAGAACTGATTTGACTGAGCACGATATTGAGCTGACTTCAGACGTGCCAGTGCGATCAAGGTGCTACCGATTTTCTCCAAGGCAAAGAGAAATTCTGGATAGGGAAGTAACTCGCATGCTGGAATTGGGAGTAATAAAACCCTCGGAAAGCGATTATGCTTCGCCTATGATCTTAGTAGAAGCTCCAGGTAAAGACCCTAGGCCTGTGGTAGACTACCGAAAGCTAAATTCTCTCACCAGGGATCAAGTGTATCCTATTCCGAATATTGAGGAGAGAGTAGAACAGGTCAGTAGAGGGGCATATGTGACTACGCTGGACCTTACTCGAGGATACTGGCAAGTACCGCTCACTGAACGCGCCAGCAGATACGCGGCTTTCGTCACTCCGACGGGCAGCTACCAGCCAACAATGATGTTTCGGGCTCAAAAATGCTCCATTTTGTTTTTCCCGACTCATGGATAGGGTTTTAAAGGGGTGTGAAACATTCGCGGTGCCTTATTTAGACGACATTGCGGTTTTATCCGACTCATGGGCGGACCATATGGTACATCTAAGAGCTGTACTGAGCCTTTTGCGTCAAGCTGGACTAACCGTAAAGGCCGAGAAATGTTGCCTGGCAAGGGCGACCGTGGACTACTTGGGTCACAATGTAGGTCAAGGTTTCAGGAAACCCAGCGAGATTAAGATTTCTGCGGTAGCAGACTACCCGCGGCCGAGCACGAAGACGGAAATTCGAGCATTCCTGGGTCTGACTGGGTACTACAATCACTACATCCCTAACTATTCAGCTTTGGCTAGCCCTCTGACCGACGCTCTCCGCAAGACAGAACCGACAAATGTAGTCTGGGACGAACAAAAGGAAGCCTCCTTCGTAAACCTGAAGGCTGTGCTGATTAGCCGTCCGGTATTGCGAGCTCCAGACTATGACCGAGAATTCACGGTCCAGTGTGATGCCAGTGATCGAGGGCTAGGTGCTGTTCTCTGCCAGAGAGATGACGACGGTAATGAGCACCCCGTGCTCTACTTGAGCAGAAAACTGAGTTCTAGAGAGAGGGCTTATTGCGCGTCAGAGAAAGAGTGCGCTTGCATTGTATGGGCCATTCAAAAATTGAAGTGCTATCTTGGAGGGGCCAAATTCACCGTAGAGACGGACCATTGTCCCCTGGCTTGGCTGCAAACTGCGACATCGAAGAACAGTCGCCTTCTTAGGTGGAGCTTGATTTTACAGCAGTACAATTTTGAAATAAGGTACAAAAAGGGGAAGTTAAATGGGAATGCGGACGCGCTAAGCCGCTGTTTCTAAGCAGTCCGAGGTGTTCCTCACCATGTATCCAAATTGATAATCAGGTTTTTATTTTTTTTTCTCGTGCGCTTGTATATGTGTGACTATGTAAAGCAGCACGTTTGGTTTTCTAGGAATACGTGGGTCCTGAACGTCTTGAGAGTGGGCTTTTCTCGAACAACAATGGCAGTTTTCTTTTGACCTGGTCTCTTCAGACGGGAGCCGAGTGCTTGCTTCGACATGTGGTTGAGTTTCAGACAGCTCGAGCAATTTGGCCTACGACAATCAAGACAACGCGACAAGCAACAGCGAGCTTCAAGCGTTCACGAGCAGGCCATTAAGTCGTCTCTTCATGCAGCAGCTGCGACTGCTGCCCTCCGAGACTCTTCTGACGGGGGAGGAGGCTGTTACGACCATGCATCCGCATTTGCGCGCTCTATTGTTCGCCTGTGGGCATGGATAAGTGCTGTGGATATGTGGTGATGGTCCAATGGCTCTAAGTGAGCCTGTTTCCATAAATCCTTTTTGTAAGCCTGTTTTGCTTTGTGGACACCCTGCAAATGCCAAATTGACCCTGTCAAGAGAACAAACACAAAGAAACGTCCCCCTGCGGGAAATAGCAGGAAGTGATTTCTTTCTTTTGTTCACCCTTCCAGTCGAGAAGTGCTATCCTCCAGTGATGAATGCCTCCTATCCAAAGGAGACGACAGAGTGACATGTCCGCTGACGTGCAGGACAAGAAAGGAGCATGACGCATACGGCCATTAAATGATTTCCCGGGAATGCAGGAAAGACTTGCAATTGTCGAAAACGGACAATGCTGGGAGCGTATGCGGCGCCCACGTGCACTTGGGTTTCTGAGAAGTAAATCCACTGGCCGGAACCAGCTGCCTATCGATTCTTGGCTGAAGAATAGAAATGTACCTCCTCGCCGTTCCCAAGCTTTTCCCGCCAACAAGTGACCAGGCTCAACGAAACAATGCCGGGCCCGTCAGTGCTTCAGACCATCAGTGCAGTGATGTGTTCGATTGGATGCCGATATCTGAGGGGCGTGCCCTGGATTTGGTTGGTCAGCATCTTCAGAGAGGGGCTGGACATAGGGGGTTTTAAGGACGCTGCAGAGCACGAAATGTCGCTCTGGGCCCTGGGTAAACGGCTCATCCAGTCGCTTCTCGCTATGAACTCTTAACGCTTGCCATTTTGCTGATGTACCCTTCTTTTTCGTGTAAATAATCTTGTAAATAAGTTTCTCAAAGTGCCATTAAACCTGCTTGTACATATTTCACCAACTTCGAAGATTCAATCCTACTTCAACCCCGAGTCTCTGCACGCTACCAAGTGAAGGCCGGGTCGACGTAGCCCCAGCGTCACGACAATGCTAATGTTCCTTTTCCTTTTATGTTTCATGTGCATGTGCATCACGTATCTATGTGCCACTGCTTTGGTTACGATGATGAAGATTGCAGTAGTATACTGTAAAGCGACAGTCTGTGTCAGGCTTCATTGAAGACCTATAGTAGAAACCTTGCATGGCGGCGATTGGTTTTGATCCATTTTGATCACAATGACCACGATGACAAAAGCAATAAAAAGCTACGAATCATCCCAGCAATATTATGGCTGAACTGGTTGCTGGATCCCAGTAACCACTGAAAGCACATTCCCTGATCTCATCTTTTTCATCAGCGTACTTGCACCGATTTGTAAGCATATGCTTCTTCAAGCGCTGAATAATTTGTAGCCAGTTTTGTAGCCCCAACCAGTTGTATAACAGCAAACATCCACCGCTCTATGCGAAAACCTGTGTTTAAAAACAACTCACGTCACAGGTTTCATGATCATGAAACCTGTATATTACAGCTTATATCGAAGGTGCATATCCTGCTTCAAGCACTCCAAAGCTGTTAAAAAAAAAAAAAAAAAAACAATTTATTGATATCAAGGGAGTGTTTTTTATGGTTTCGTTTTATGGTTTTCGTCAGATGTTGTAAGCGTCGACCAGTTGCGACCAGCTGACTGACGCCTCTTGAATCACGTTCGAGCCAGGCCGACAGGAGGCAACTTAAAATTTCTGTACGGGTAATAAAATACCCATACAGGAAGGGATGCCGACTCAGTTCGCATTATGAAGGAAGCATTTCAACTATATAAAAAGAAATGGAAATGCGTTCACGACAGTGTTGGCAACCCATGCCACTAGAGAAACAAGCATCGCTAGTAAAAGCCTACAGCCGTGGCTTTCATAGAGGACGCAGAAGCAACGAGGACATATGCGGTGTGATCGAGGTGCTTTTATGGCGTAGTGCTTACAGAAGAGGGAAGCAAGCGCGGCGTGAGCGTTTATAGCTTTTCCCATTAAGACATTTACAGTAGTCTTCCAGCCATTGCCGCATTTAGGCGCTACGTCAATCTTTATTTATTTTTGGAGAAGCCTCATAACTCTATCGGTCGCAAAAAACCTGACCTGCCTCACGTGGCTGTAAACATTGTTTTTATTATTTTTGACCTCTAGGACACGCACTTTGTTCATTACGAGGCTATAAAAGAGAAGCTTCGCTACAGTGGCTTTGGGTACATGGTCTTACGAATGTTTAAGAATGGCTGATGCCTTGAATTCGTACTAGCCCATATTAGCCACTTCTACACTATTCATTCCATCTCTAAATACATTCAATTTGCCCTGCCTTCTGTATCTGAAAATATTTCCTAGAGTTTTCATCGACAGATATAGCACACGCTACGCACCTCGAACTACCTTACAGTTACCTAAATAAGTGTAGTACCGATCTTGGTTTCGAGACTGCTTTATCCCTGACTTTTGTGTTTTTTCCTCGAAAGCAGGGCCTTGTTTGCTCATGGTACGAGCCTTCACATTACCCCTCCGGCTCAGTAAGTAGGATTGAACACAGGAATGCCAGTGGAGGGAGGCCTTTCATGCGTTGGTGGAGGACGGAGGCACAACTATGAACGAGAGCAACACGTGCACGCCACTCATGCCCATGTGCCCAATGCATGCGCAACACGTACATATGATAATATTTCTCCTCCCCTCCTTGTCTCCTCGGGCCTATCGTGCGCCGCCTGACTGCAGCAAAATCACCGAAATGCTTTAATTGTTCGATTCTTTCGTTCATTGTATTGCCGTCGGAAATAGTTGCTGCGAGTGCCGCTAGCATTTTTTCCGTCAGATTTGACTTCGACAAGAAAGCATCGTCGACAATAACGCCATGCTCAAGCAAACTCTGCCAGGGCTCTTTAATATTCTTAATATTAGGTGTTTAAGATACCTCCATTCAGTTAGGTAGTATTTGCTAATGACGAGCAAACTACGGCGCTTTCTGCTGAATGGCCAGTGCAGCGTCGAACATACAGGGCGAGGCGATTCTAGGTGCACGTATTCTGTTTCCTTTCTGCCTAAAGAAGTGATAACGGCAGATGCTTTCTATTTCATTGCCGCTTCTTTATAAAAAAGTATATTTGTCCGAAAAAAGGAGTTGAATTCTTTTAAACTCAGTTACTGTAGATTTCCATCTTTATTAATGCGAAAGCCTTTAATGGCTCATGCTGTTGTGGACAAAGTGTGTCCCGTTTTTATGACATTCTGATGGGGCCGAGGCGAGATGTGTATCTGCCATCTGCAGTGCCACGCTTGAACGCGCGCCAAGGAACGCCACGCGACAGGAGCGATTGTGTACTGTCCGAACCCACACTTGCCGGATAAAGTGTGATAGACAATGCGCCTTTCCTTTCCTGTAAACCAATTACAATTATGTGTAGCACTACAACGAATGCCGACAAGAGGCTAACGATGGGAGGCAAATTATAGGATAGCAAGGGTAGGCTTTCGTCATTCGCCTCTTAAGAGACATCTAAGAGACCCTCTAATTTTTTTTCTTCTTCATGCATTAAGAGTTGGCCTTCGCGAGGCGTATTAGTGTTCTTGTGAGTCATCAAATGGGTGTTCTTAGGCGAGTCTCTGAAATCCACCCACGTACCAGCCCGCCATGGTGGCTCATTTATTACGGCGCTTGACTGCTGCTCCCTAAATGTGGCCGCGGCGACCACATTTATGTGTAGGGAGTCGCTGGAGAAAGATTTGATGTTGGGAAAGGTTGAGGGTCGCCGGAGAAGGGGTAGGCAGCGAACGCGATGGTTAGATGGCATTCTCGAGGCATTGCAGATGAAGCTATGTGATGTTAAGAAGATAGTGAGAGACCGCAAAGCGTGGCGTGACATGGTCCATAGGGTCACGAAGAGTCGGACACGACTGAACGCCTGAACTGAACTGAATACTCAAGCTTCCCTGTACTCTATAATATGATCGTGCGTGGAAGAACTCCAAGCAGTCTTTATATTTACGGCAGCTTGTAAACGTTATAACCCATTGTCATATCATACCACGCCTTGCCCTATTATACGGTACCAGGTTGTTCCATACCACACCGTACCGCGTACCGTACTGTACTGTACCGTACCATACCATACCATACCATACCATACCATACCATACCATACCATACCATACCATACCATACCATACCATACCATACCATACCCTGCCATACCATACCATACCATACCATACCATACCATACCATACCATGCCATACCATACCATACAAATCCACATTCCTTCCACACTTCCTTCGAACACAATTCTCTCTAAGACTTTTCCAGGCACAGATATATTGTCTACTAGCATTTACTTCTAGCTATTAAAAGCCCCCACGTGGAAAGACACGTGCTGATAGGTGTATCAGCCAATTCGAAACATCGGGTCTTTAGCAGTTTTCATCAATCGCCACCATCCTCTCGTTCCCCGTGATCGCGATGCATGTTATTTTTAGGTCACTGCTGTGCTGCAAAACCGACAAAAGAAGACTACTTTTATAAGAAAGAAGACCTCCTTCAGTTTTCATTATGGCCAATAAAACACTCAAAAGTGATCCATCTTTGAAACCCTAGTAACAAGGCCAGCTCTGTGGGCAACGATGAGGCACCCGAGCAGTCTAAAAGATAGCTGAGAGTGACTGCATTTAAAAGCTTAAGAAAAAATTACGAAACTGCGCTCAAGTCTGCTCAAGAGCGCAAATGATGAAAGCCCCTTTACAGGACTGTTTTTACTAACTAAAACCAGCCTGGTTTCAAAACTGTTCTGCAAAAAAACAAAAAAAAAAAACAATTATGCCATTTTCGGCACTGGGTGTATGCTTTATTTTCTACTAGACCTGTATGCACAAATTCAGAAAAATTTACTTCACACTAAATATTTATTAGGAGCAAAGAATGGATGCAGTGTCCTCATAATTATGCCATATCACTCTTAAAAGGCCTCTCCTACTTCATCAGCACTCACACCAGGTAAAAAGCTAACACAAAATACGGAAAACGCGCGATGAAGTCCTAATTTCTGACAAAGTATTGTTTATTTTGAATAACGCAATTTTCCAGAAATTATCATAAGCAAAGTTGATGCTGACTCTGTTTGCAACAATTGTCAAAATTTTTGTTGAAAAAGAATTTGTTTTTGCGAAATGGACGCAGCAATAATTCTATTCTCGCTCAGTATGAAATAAAAAAAAAAAAAAGAACTGGAAGTCAAACTGATACTTTCGAATAGAGAAACACAACCTCGACAGACGATTGTAAAGTACCCATAAAAAGCCTTTTTTTGTAGTATATTTGCCTTTCGAAATACGTTCATCTGAGCTTTGACAAAAACGAATGCTGTGCGATAATGTTTTCTCAATAATTCGTGCCATCGGCGTAACTTTTCGCGCTTTTGCAATTGGGTGCGAGCTCACCCACTGGAGCGGTGTCTATCTAGGGGAGCAAGTGGGATCTCGTGTTGGGGAAGGTGCCCAGAATGATAAGTAGTGTAAAAAAAAATGCGGCACTCTAGTGAAAAGGAGAAGTGAAACAACCAAAAAGAAATAAATGTTATCAAGAATGTGGCTTCTGAATCCATGCCCTGTGGCTGTGCTGCGGCTGAAGAAGGCACTGGATTAAATTTTATTTGTGCATATTACAAGCTAATGGTCTCAGTGTTCTCTGCAGTTATACTTTTTGACGTGTGCCACCATCATATACTTTCATTTTGCGTTATCACTGTCGTTTCTTAGTTTATTTAAGCTGTTGATGTCATTTCCTTGTATGCGCGACGGAACCTGGCCAACGCTTTCATTTATACCCGAAAAAGTAGCTGAAGGAAGCTGGAATAAACAAGTGGCCAATCTATAAAGATGTGGGCGGCCATTGTTGTGTGTGAAACATGCGTTTCATCGAGAAAGATTTCATCTATATGGAGATGGAGAGTTCCATATGCTGAGGCCTAAAGACTGGAGGGAATCAACGTTTATGTTCTTGCACTCGCTTATCACTTGTAAAACTAAAGAAGTCTGATAACTGGCGGGATAAAAAATATACTGACTACATCGCCGAGCAGTACCGACCATATTGAGACATGTTTCCAGGAAGGCCGAAAAAACTGAGACGGAATGGTCTGCATTTGACAGTGTAGATGTACTAACGAAGTACAGATTTTCAGAGAGGAAGCTTCCCTTTTAGAAGACTATTAATCGCCTGAAAATTAACTCGTTATCTCTGCTTCTGCTGATAAAGATAGATGTTTTGTTGTCTTGAACAAGGATGCATATGTACCAAAAGGTTCCGATGCTCTCATCGCTGTGTTTGACAAACGCGACGACGTCAAAAAAAAGCAGCGCTGTGTGTTGTGTCCTCCTTTCTTGTCCCGTCTATCGCGCTCTAATTATGGCAGATCGTCCCCAACTCTCCCAACAACTTGCTTTACCTACCCAGAGCAAAAAATGTTCGTCCGAAAGTGGGAGGTGTCATTTTTTTTCTCAATTAAGGCATTGATGCCCGAAACTAAACATTTCTGCTGCCACGAGCAGCGGTACACATTGTCACTTGCCTTAGGCAAATTCAACAGTAATTTCAAATGACCAAGAAAACAAATAACCATACATACCACGATCTTCTCACGTCAGCGTCACTAGGCGTAAAAACAAACACCCGATGCTCGGGTGGCAATGATCGCGGCCAGTATGCAAGAAGGAACGCACCTCTTCCCAGTTGCTTTAAAATATTTCTTCGCGTCATCCCCAATGTAAAACATGATACAAGGTTTACCAGAATGGCGCCGCTTTGTTCAGTACTGTACAAAGTGCCCTGCATCGGTCACCAACTGAGAGCTCCGTTTTTATAGGAGAGAAATATGATTACCGAGCAAAGAAACGATGTAGCGGTGTCGCGTGTAATTTTAATAAAATGATTAGCGTGATTTATGACCGCCTATTTCTGACCTGGATCTCTCACATGTTTCCTTTCTTTAACAACAGCGACAACAACGCTGCAGGTCTGCGGCGTCGTAGCAGTAGTTCAAACTCTAAAACTCGACAGCGCACGGACGCTTTGAACTGCCTTCTTTCCGAATAATCTTGGCCTGATACCTCAAACAGTCCAACATTACTAGACCGAAGTTTATATGAAATAAATGAATACATTGAGCCTTAACGTGCAACTAAACCGCCTTGGAAAGCATCACACAGCAGCAGTTCAGCGCGTTATTCCACTTGCTGCGTCATGGGGCGCTGCAAAGAGGTGGCGCCACGATATGTCCTTGCATGCAATTTGGAAATAAATTGCGAGTGGTATAAAGTATTTCGGTTTAGTGGTCCCTAAAACAGAACACAGGGAAAATCAAAGGAAAGCTAGGGTGGTCCATATGAGCGACGACCCAGTGGACCGCTCCGGATTAGTTTAGGCACCTCGAGTTCCTAACGGTACGCTGGAAACAAACAGCCGAGAAGTTTCTACAATGCGTATACATCTTAATGCGGGCGCCACGGCCAATATTCCACCCCATATGACCAGCTTGCTCCTGGCTGTCATAGCGACACAACACATCACATGGCGACTAGGTAACGTGAGCGCCGCTGGTCACCTCATACGTAACAGTAGCTCCAGCTGTCATGTCTGACTATCGATAGGGAACAGCTAACGCCCTCTGATCGGCATTAATCATCCCACTGCAGGAACACCCGCTGCGGGCATCAGAATTGATGCGGGTCAGCAACCAGCAACAAACGGTGAGCGAGAGAAGCCTCTGAATACGTAGCGACATACGTATCCCGGGATAGCGGAACGAAATGACCCCGAATCAACATTGCGAGCATGTGCTTGTGTGCGCTGCGTTCTCGTATATGACTGGGCGTTCCACGCCAAGCGTACGCTTCCAGGCCATCTGTTTCTCGGCAAGCGCTGGCGCCATCGCCTGACGTCGATGGACGAAGCAAATGATCCGCGTTGGCAAAGCCTAGTGGGTTCCCATCGGTGCGCCGCACCTTTGCCTGACGGCAGCATTCAGAGACAAATGTTTTCTTTCTGCGAACGGAGATCAATTGTTTGCCCACTCTTGAACAACCATCGGACGCTGCGCCATAAGCGAGCATCCTCTCACGGGTTGTTCCTACAAAGGAAGCCCTTTCATTTCATGCGCTCATCATAGCGGGGTCCTTTCGTATATTCTGTGCTATTTGTTTGCTTTTCTGAGAACAGTCGCTCAACTAGTAGGTAGAGATATATATTTTAATGGCAACAGGAGATGTCTGCCTGGTGGTAAGCCTAGCATGCTACTCCTAAACTAGTAGGCTAAACGCATTGTTCTTAGGCACTGGTGAAGCTTTTGTACGCAGAAGCTACGCACAGAACGCAAATCGACGGGATTGACCTGCGAAACACAATGAAGGTGTCTGAGAATGCCCCTCCTTTTGCTTAGCTGGTCTGTTGGATTCACGTCTTACTCTTTCATCCGTGCAGTCTCAGTAGCGTGAATTAAGAGCGCTAGCGGTTCTACTCCGACTTTTCCGCCATCTTTTCTTTGCTTTCTCCATGCATCTTATGATTATTTTAAACTTGCCCCAAGAGTGATAAAAAAAATGTTGCATATCCAGTTTAAACCCATGTCACTGAGGAATTTAGCCGTGCTGCCGATTATATCACGCCTCATGATGGTTCATATATAGCGCCAAAAACCTTCTAACACCGCAGTTATCACGCAGTTCAGAGACAACAGAATTGTGAAGTTGAAATGCAATATAAGCGGCGAATGTGAAAATTGGACCTTGAACGTAAATAGGTTATGGCGCCCCTTAAAAATTTGATAAAAGCGGTCAGAGCACGTGAAAAGCGAAAATCAATTTAAGTTCTCTAGTTCTTGTTTTCAGATGGGCTCAACCTTAAAAAAGCCCAGTCATTGTAGGATTAAGTTCTTCCGAACCCATCTGTTAGAAATAAAAGGATAGTACAAAAAGAAAATACCAACTTCAATTTCAATGCGGGCATTGTGAATAAAGTCAATGATAGCATGCGATAGTGTAAATTAAGTATTTGAATTTGTAAAAGGAGGAGTGGAGCAGTTTATATATTTATTCGCGGATTAAACTTCTTGCTAAATTTTACCTCCCAAATAAGTTAGTCTGAGGAACTAGTAGGCTTTTCATGGCCAATGGGCTCTAATAAAGCGCAAGTTAAAGAAGACAACTATATATTTTCGATTGTTGGTAATGTTCACAATTATTGTGGAATGCAGCTAATTGAGGAGTCATTTTTTTTCTTTTGTTATTCTATATTGCCAACTTGCTACTTTCTTTGCTAGTCGCATTAGAAAGGGACAATGAAAAGAATTAGTGCAGCGTTAGACTTAAAAGCTCTCATTTCGGGATAGTAAACTTAATATTTTCATCGAACGGAATGCTTTTATAACCCAGAAAATTTCTTTAAAAAAACGTGCTCCCAGCACCACACTTCTTGTATTCCCGCAGCTGCCATGAGTGACGTTAATATAAAAGCTCTCTATGAACGTTTTTCAGTAGTCGCTGTGGCCAACTTCAATAAAACTACCAAGACACCAGCCGAGGAGCGTCCGTAATTGAGAATGCGGATCATGTCTTATTTAACACAAAAGTGTGGAAAAGCTAGAGAAGTAGACTAGACGTAGATACGAGCGCTTAATCTTCCTGAGTGTGGGCGGCGGATGCCGCACGTTTGCTCTTAACGACATTCAGGCTGGTTTTTTTTTCTCGCAATGGGGGGGAGGCCGGTGATGCAGTTTCACTTTCACTCCAGCCCTTCAAACTGCTACTTTTTCAGCTCTACGGAAATTTTGAACTTGCAAAAGATAATATAATTTCATTTTTTGTTTTGTCTAGTAGGCACTCATGCAGACAGGCGCATCCATGCACTCGTCAATGTGCAAAAAAGATGCAAGTGTGTCCTATTTCCAATGTTTAGAAAAGTGAATATGCTTTCAGATATGCTGAAATTTATCTGAGAAGTACCACACGCATGCAGCATTACCTCTTAATTGGATTTCGAATAAAATTATCCCAGCACAGGTCATCACCGTGCAATATATGAGGATCAAGCATAAAGGTCAGGATTTTGCCTGCAGAAAATATTTTTTATCAGCTGAGGCGTGTTCGCCAAGATTACGGTCACATTCGTTTCGGACAACTATCAAGCCACATAATTAAAGTTAGGTCGAACGTACCCTGATTTCTTTTTGCTTACAAACGACCTCAAGCAAGGCACCAACGTAGACATTATAAATAGAACAGTGAGCCTACGACGAGGATTGCTTGGAATCACATGTAGTGCGTAGCTTGAGAGATATACGCAGTAACCGACATCACAGTTCGCTGTTTAATGAGCAATGCGTGGAATTTTAAATTGAGACGTGCTGTTGAATCAAAATGCTTAGAACACTTGAGCAGGACTGCTGATTGCGTCATTTTGAAAAACCCTTGAAGTTTGCAGGCAGAATTCGCTGAAGCACACAACGCGCTGAAAGCTGACCTCATCGTCATCAAATGTATGCCTGCGCTGCGCCACCAGCTGTTTGCTCCGCAGTGTATGGCTGAGCTGAATGAATTCCTGTAGTTTCTTCCCATGGAGCCTAATTTTTATCGTGCACGCGTGTTGCAACAAGACGCAGAAGCGTGCGATACAACAGAGAGAGCAGAGGGTATCTGCTTCTTTTCTGCATTGGATGAGGCGAAGCGAGGCGGCAAACATCACGGTAGGCCGATGTCATAGCAAAATCTAACCAGTCACAGGAAATAGATTGTCTCATTCGGTATTTGGACAAGATTGTCTTTCTTCTCATTGGTCGCCATCATCACCATCAGCAGCCTGAATGCTTCCACCGCAGAGCAAATGCTTCTCGAATATCCATGCAATCCATTTGGCCATCTGCATCCATTTGATCACCGCAGACTCCCTAATCTCCTCCACTCATTTAATGTTCTCTGAAGGAATGTATCGGAAGGAATCTCGGAAGGAATGTAACTTAAAGAAAACTCATCTTACTTTTAGCGTTGCCTCGCGCCATACTGCTAGCTGGAAGCAGGAGAAAAAAGTGACCCGGAGTTTTTTTTTCATTACGCTGCAGATAGCACAAACTCAACGCTTATCAAGAGCATATGCTTACCACTCTGTGCTATCCAAAATATGGCTCACAGTTTCACACCACTTGTGACCAGCGTCGAAAATGTTTTCGCACAAGTAAAACCAAGGCGCCACCAGGCCATATTAAACCTCGTTGATGCGGAGAGAGACATCTAAGCAATCATGAACACTTGGCTTCGCCACTACAACCCAAATTTTAATTATTCCGCGCATAGACTGTTCTCATCCCTCGTGAACAAATCTTTCGGCTGATGTTCATTCCTTTTTTTTTTTTTTTTTTTTTTTTTTTGCAGTGAGTTCCTTCTATAAATGCACAAAATCTTATATTGTTAGGCTTACCTGAAACTTCTCCGGCACCGAACCCTTTGTGCTCGGCCGCGCAATTTCTTACCTTCCTTTTGGGCTCCTGTTACTGGTGGATAATGCCAGTTCCATTTTAAATTTCTGCTTGTCGGACATATAGTGCTATATCATGCTAGGTACTTGGAACATAATTCTTTAATCTCCCGATGTTTTGAGCAATCTGTGTTGTTTTTAATTTCGTGATGTATGGGTGCCCAAGTATTTACACACCAGTTTAAAATTGCTCCCAAAGGTGGAACATAATGCTTGTCTGAGAGGGATAAGAAACATAATACCCATTACGTCATCACACGACGTCCGCTCTTCATATTTAGAATGTGGCAATAGTGATGGGGCATGCATCGAATATAAAAGGGCTTCAGTTCAGCCCGACTGTGTTGGAAAATAAATACCTGGCTAGACAATTCTGACTATTATGACAAGTAATACAATAATTAAGCATACAAATGGCCTCACGTAATAAATGTGTAAAGTGCACTTCTCTTTTAACGTTTACGCTTAAATACCTGGGTAGACAATTCTGACTATTATGACAAGTAATACATTAATTAAGCATACAAATGGCCTCACGTAATAAATGTATGAAGTGCACTTCTCTTTTAGCGTTTACGCGGCCGCTAGTGCGCTGATATCAGGCAATACCCTACAATCATTTTCCTTGCACTTTTCTTTATATAGTTTTCATTTTTCGCTCACCTTTGCGATCGCGTTTTGCGTTTTGTTGGTGTTAAATGGCTTTGCTTTTTCTCCATACGTCGCTCTCGAAAGGGCAATTTCCTATTACGTAAGAGGAGGCTGAAGTCGTAGTAGCCAGCAAAATCCTGTAATGCAGCCAATATGTACACATTTTGGTGACACTCAACGCATTTTTCTTGCTCATTCTGAGAAATCCGGATAATAGTACAATGCACAAGAGCTGTATTCAGTTTCGGAATGTTATTTTTCGTCAGCAATACGGGGTACAATTTTTAAGGTCCAGAGGAAACCTGCAAGTGTGTCAACGCAGCAAACTTGGTGAATCCCTCACTTTCCTTGACCCTAGTAAACAGTGAAGGTGCTGCCGCGTTTGAGCGGTATCCACACTTGACGTTCTACGTGCAAATGTTAGTTTCCGCGCGGCACGGTGACGTGACGTCTATAATAATTTCGGATAGAGGTTATTGCCTCAAACCACAAGGTGTCTCGTCAGCTTAGCTTCTTTAACGTCTGTTTCCGCTGTTTCCAAGTATATTTACTGCTTTTCAGGGTTTCCTGTAGGTAGCGCGCGTTCTGGACAACTTTTTTCCAGCAGCAATACAGCAGATAGACTTCTGCGCGACAAGCCGGTTATGGTGCTGCTGTGGAGAGCAGCGCAAAGCGCTGTACGCGAGCAATATTGGGATGGAGCGCATTTGGCAAGCACTCGCAGATTATGACTAGCAGCTTACCGGTATCGCTCAAGAGGAAAGTATACAACAGTTGCATTTTACCTGCGCTCACCTATGGTGCTGAAACGTGGAGGCTAACCAAGAGAGTTCTACTTAAGTTGAGAACAACCCAGAGGGCTATGGAACGAAAAGTGGTAGGGGTAACATTAACAGATAGGAAGCGTTCTGAATGGAGTATAGAAATAGCTCAAGTTACCGACATTCTACTGGAAATTAACAAAAAGAAATGGACATGGGCAGGACATGTAGTGCTAAGAGAGGATAACCGGTGGTCGCTTAGGGTAACAAACTGAATTCCAAGGGAAGGAAAGCGTAGCAGGGGGCGGCAGAAAGTTAGGTGGGCGGATGAGATTAAGAAGTTCGCAGGGGTCAAGTGGATGCAGCTAGCACAGAACCGGGTTAAGTGGAGAAATATGGGAGAGGCCTTCGCCCTGCAGTAGGTATAGTAAGGCTGATGATGATGATGGTGGTGATGATATACTGAGTTAATAAATTTTCGTATCTAGGTGAACCTTCCTAAAAGTGTGAAAGGCACTGATAATCAGACGTTTTCCCTGTTTACAATACTTACTCTAGTTACTTCTTATATCATCAAAATTTTCCATAGCTCTACTAGGTCTGTTGCACAAAAACAAACATTTTAAATGTACGGGCAAAACATAATTGTGTACACCACTCTTTATTCTTTCCTGGTGATGCTCTGTAAAGAAGGAAGAGGATTGTGTACATATATTGTTTTTGCCCATACTTTTAAAATGCATGTTTTTTGTTTGTTTTTTTAGCAGACCTAGTGTAGCTAAAATTTTGATGATATAACAGAAAAAGGCGGAAACGCTGCAAAATATATATGAAGGAGTACCGGACGTGGTCAATGTCGACGCCGCCGAGTATGAGGACAGTCAGGTAGTAGCAAAAGATGAACGAAACCCAAGAAGAAGCGGCTCGATCAGGAAAAGCTTAGCTGACACGGCAGAAGAGGTCACCACTGCCCTTTGGATAGCAGGGACAACGGCTACTACAACCCATAGTGATTCCAAAACAACAATATGCATTTTTCTCAAGGGAATGGTCTCTCCAGAAGAAAAACGGATACTGGGAACGTGTCAAAATGACAGAATAATCCGGGTACTATGGGCGCTAGCACAGTCCCAGCTTCAAGTAAATGATGGAGTTCATGAACTTGCCCGCGGGCTCACCTTACAGGTAGGCTGAGCACTATCGGCTAAAGAGGGTAGAGTACCCACCGGCATATAGGACCCTAAATAAGAGCCAAGAAAGCCTCTGAAGTCGCTTACAAACAAGGACTTCTCCGAATCTAGCTACCCTTACCAAGTGGTATCCAGTGTAGTTCTCACATAGATGCAAACTATGTCAGGATAAGGCGGATCTGGTACATATCATATGGACATGATGAAATCTAAAATTTAAATCAAGGATAAAAATACAAGAATTTTTGGAGACGACTGTTGAGCTCATACCCTGAAATTCAGCTGGGTGTTATCCGGCTGGCCGAACACGCCGCCCAAATCCAAGGACTCCAGGACGCCATTAGGCAGATTATTTGACGCCTATCCTCTATATGTTGGAGATAAAGTTTTACCATAACGCCCACGCCACTTTTATATTCGCTGGAATTTAAGTAAAGATGAATTCACTTGACGTCTTGTGGTATGTGCTGTATAAGCATCCACTACAGATGTGGCCTGAAAGCGTTTAAAAGAAGGGAGCGGATCCTTTTCATTCTGACGCACGTAGCGCGACGCAATGCTTGTAACCGGGCTGGAAATGAAATTTGGCATTTTGTGCATTTTTCGTCTCCACGAGCCACAAAGCGAGCTTATTAAAGGTTACCTACTCTAATTTCACTTTTCGGTTGAACACAACAAATGACTCCCGTATGCGCATGACGCGGGTCGTTTAATTACATCGTTGCAGCAATGTCTCGTATTTATGCAAATGAAAAAAGTGGCTTCGTAATAACCATGCAGCACAAGTATGGGAAATAAATTAAAGAATGTAGGATAATATGAAGCGCACAACACTTTGCATGACCTTTCCTCACCTGTTTTTGTTTGCATTCTAAGCAGGGCCAAATATTTTTCTCGGTTCATTTGGTCATAGAGAGAATGTCAGGCGTTTTCTCCAGTAGGAGATGTAGATAAATTATGGTATTGTCCATTTGAATGCGTTAAATTTTAAAATGTGAAACAAAAAACGATATGAAAATCCGTGACAAGTTTTTAATAGCAGACATTGACCCGAGTCCAGAGGTACGAAATAAAAACCGGTTCTGTACTAATCAACAGCCGTTTGGCCCTATCATACCCGGTGTGGAAAATAGTGAAGGCTAAAGGCGAGTAGGTGCAAAAAGCAGCTGCAGTCCTCGTACAACGTGCCCAGCATTCATTTCCGCGCTATCAGCAGGGCATACATGACTGCGTTGTGGGTGCTATTAAGACGTCCGCACTCGAGTTGAGAACGTAAGCAAGAAAAAAAAAAATTATCTCAACATCCAGCTTTTTTCTTTTCTGGCATTTTGTCCCTGCTACATCCCGTGTTGAAAAGACTCGCCATTTATGTTTCAAGTCATAAATTCCGTGAAATTTCACAACTTCCCCCGTCGCTATAAAACATGCGTTCATCTCTAATGCCTGTCGTGAAACAGCTTCCTGTGCATTCTTTATACCACTCGAACAGAGACAACGTTCACTTTGTTTGAAGGCAAGCTGACGCAGGGTTTCAGATGTAGAAAAAAAAAAAAAGAAAGTTGCTGGCAAATGTAATGCTAGCATTTAAGATTATTACATGATTTTGAATCAAATGATTCCACTAGCTTGAAGACAGCATGTCGCAGAGAACTGATTTCTTATTTATTTGCTTTATTTTCTTTTATAGCGGTCGTTTGTACGTTTTTTCAGCTGCCAAAAGTTTTCGACATTTAAAATCGGAAATGTTGTTCTGGCGTCAGCAGTGCTAGGAATAAATATTCATATTTGTTTTTCGAGGACAATTCAGACCGTACATAGGAATAAAATCTCGAGGCGCATATCAGGTTTATCATCCCCTGTAAACATTCCTTAAAAGTTAAAAGTTGCAAGTCGAATTCATCTAAAAACCTGTACTTCGGGCAGAAAGCTTTTCTACTGTACGACATCGATTTTTTTTTTTTTTTTTTTTTTTGCTGCGCTTGCTATTAAAAACGAAGGAGTACAATTTGTAAAGTCTATAGCCTTTATAATGTTCTCCGGTATGTTCAGCTTTATCATTATGTTGTCGTTGCTTGTATTTTTTTTTTTCGTTTCCATATGTTCCTTTGTTGAGTGCTTGATTGAGTTCATCGGTTTTGCGCCAATAAATACAAGTGTATAATACTATTTGGCTTTCGTAATTAGAAGGCAACTGATGTTAATATCTCCCTTCAATATTTCCTGTGGATTTGGTTTTTTAATGAGTTCTCTTTAAACAAAACTAAACCGTTATCTTATCGCATAATGTACGTTTAAGGACATTTTTGTCGATTTCGAATTCAGCGTAAATATGGTATAAAGTTCAAATTTGACGCTTAAAAACTGAAGATTTTTTTTTTTGAAATGAATGAACCTACACAGACGTATTAAGAGATGAAAGCTTGTGAGACGTGAAGGTCCGGGAAAATGAATACGTTCTTATCGCAACGCACAACGCTTGAAAAAAATTGTGATGTGCAAGGTAAAATAAAAAAAAAAACATGAAAGAGGTTGGAAGGAGCGTTTTGCTTTGAACATAAATGATCACGTAGGGAAAAGAAGGTAAATGAATGGCCTTTGTGCTCGACGCCCGCGGCTTTCCGCCCATTTTGAACATGTAATGAGCAAGCAGCGCTCTTTACAAGGAGCCGAGCGTCGTTATCTGGCTTGAAAAATGAACTGCTCAACCTGCAGACTGAACTCAATCGTTTTCAGGACAACGCGGCACATTTCTTCATCGTTACTTATTTTTATCTTCCTTTATTCGCCTTTGCCTATTGCTTTTCATTGTTAATTTTCCCTGTGTCGTCGTCTACCGCGGTTTAGAATGTTTTCCGGAGACCCTGGGCTCTTCATATTGAAGTTGGAATATATTAGAGGATACAGTCCTGCCATGGCACAATAAGTGACACGCAAAAATATGCGTGAATATTCATGTCTTCTCCTGTTGGTGCTTGTGTTTTCCAATAACTGACAAAAATGAGGTAAGGTTAAAAATTTTCAGAGAAAACATTCGGGTCTGTATGGCCGTATATTTCCGGTGAACTGCATTGCAGGTAATCAGTTAAGGAATTTTAGAGTAAAAGCTCTTATACTTTAACGTTTTACACTAGCAGCACAGCGGTACATGGCGGCGAAATAACGTCCTCAATCAGTGAGTCTGGACAAATCAATTTGTGCATGACACGAGAGCAATAACCGGCGCATAGAGAGGGACAGCGGAAGCTTCTAGTGACGCGGTTCCCATGATTACAGATGCATGAGCCGAAGTTCCCTCGTATCACTCGTGGCAGTGGGCGGCGCACTAGTGTTCAGACCAGGTGTTATTAGCAGCGCCAAAACTCGGGCAGCTATCTCGTCGTGGCGGCGTTTTAGCGGGAGCCGCTCCCGCCGCCGCCGCCGCCGCCGCCGCTGGGAAAGACTAATAGACCACTGCACGGTCCGTAATTATCGGCCCGGGCCCGGCCCGGGCTCGGCTGCCTTTTGTGTTACGCGCCCGAGCCCGGCCCGGCTTTTGCAATGCAATTCCGGACCCTGTCCAAGCCCGAGGAAACTCTGACCTACCCGAACCGGCCCGGCCCGCCAATTGGGTGGGCCCGGCCGAGGCCCCACCAAACATTTTATAGGCGGTTCCCTAATGCAAATGTTCTAGTTATTCACGTTAGCATGAAAAGAGGCCTTCATTTTTAAAGCTAGCGTGAAACCCTGATTTCTGGTTCTGCATGTTTGCGTTGGTTATTGTTTCTCTGTCCGAAGAAACGACGGTGGCTTGGATTCCACGGATATGAATTTTTTCGACATTAATGCTATCAGGTAAGACTATTTTAAAGAATATGTAACAAAACTTTGGACTTCAAATTCGGTACGCTGCTAGAAATCGTGCGATCAGGCGATTAAAGCAGCTTGCGTATAGCCGCCCTTTGTCGTAGGAGGGGGGGGGGGGGGGATCTGCTTGATTTTCTTGTTTTTAATTATTAACTTACAGAAAAACAAAGAAATTAGAAGGCTCAAAAACGCACGCTGAAATGACCTGCATCCAACATTCTAATAACAGCCTTTTGGGGTTTGGAAAAAATTCTAATACTAATAATTCTCGGCTTATAAGCGCCCATAGTTGCTGCATAATCCCCTGTTATTGTGATGCGAGCTTGAATTATTCTGTGAATCGCCACCATGTATATGAAAGCACAACCTCGTTCATTTCAGCTGTTAATGCGGTCTCTGTAAGAATATTACATATGAAGCATCTTAGTGTCAGGCGACGAATATGAATAGTAATTGTCATAAAATTTATTTAGCCATATCCACTGATCAACAATTAAGCAGCAGTCCCTAAGAATACTCAGTTCAAAGGGGCAACGATTTTACTGTGATAACTGTAGGAGTTCAGTGCTCTGCGCGTTCTTATGGCGCAGTTTTATTTATTTATTTATTTATTTTGTCAAAGGCTCCAGTGCATATACTCCATATGGAGATCCAGCTGTCTGCCATGGTGTCTTCGCAGGGGCTACTTCTTGCGCTGAGGAAATTCGATATAGCCTATCAGATATTCTATGGTCGCTTGATTATAACAAAATTTTGTTCAATTCGCCCGCGGGCGCTCTCATACACTCGAGCTGAAAGCAAAAGTAGGATGTCTACAGCCGTGAGTGGACTTCAGGCCTCTCTTAGATATGGATAGGGAGTGTCATGTTTAAACCCTATTTCATGAACACTTTATTTCAAAAGTAGAGGTTAGAATTGCTTTTACGCAGAATATTTGCCGCCGAGGGCATTCTTGCTCTCCCGACCCAGCTCACGTTGCCCCTAAGTGCCTGTAATGCTTTCTGCGGTTCAGAATGTGAGATGATTGCAAAGAAAAGAAACCTAATAAGCATCAGAAAACTGGAATTGTATGTATTGCAGTTTCGTTCGGGTGATGATGAGAGGAAATATCTTGTTGATGATGGAATCGAAGTTTTCGATGCCTTGATGGTTCTAGCTCATAAAAATTGATATTTGTCGAGGAGTTGTAATGTTACTATTTATTTACGACAATAAATAATAAAAAAAGAAGTAGCAAGTGAGACAAAAGTATTTACATCATGACTAAGGCTATGATCAGAAGAATTTTGCCCCGTTTCAAACTAGAGCACTTATTATAAAGCCTCTGTCTCCACCCTTGGCGCAGCCAGCAACCAATATAACAACAGTCTACTCTCCTCAATAATTGATATTAGGGAAAAGAAAAATAACTTTTCTTCCTGGTAATTAAAGCCTAGGGAAATTATATTAGGATATAAAAGAACCAACGATGAGCAAAAGATAACAATTTTTCTGCAACTCTGTCATCCATTAATAAAACTCGAAAGATAGAAATCGATCGGGACTTCAACCAAGCATACAAACCGTATTGCAGTCACTAGATACATAACATCTTCTTTTTATCCCATATCTGGGAACAATCACTTCAAGATGCGTATACATCCACCGTTTGCTTACAAAAAAAAAAGAAAAGAAATAACAGTCGTCACAGGCAACGCCACATTCCGATTGCATTGCGGCTATGCACAGCAACAAACAGACAATTTGTAGTAAAGTACGTAACTAATTTTACGGTTCAGTTTCAGTTTATTGCAGTAGCTTCAGGAATACAGCCGGAAGGCAACTGGAAATCAAGACTTTTTAATCCTGTACGTGGAACTCATACTGGAGCGAAACTAAGAAGTGCTGAGCAATCGGTACGGCATGGAATAACAAGACCACATTTCATGTATGAGGTTTGATTAATCTTTCTTCACCTTCTGCTTAAATCTGTGTTCATGTGGCATGAAGCAGCGTAAAGGACAGGGACAGAAAGGAAAGCAATACAAGCACTGACTATCCCGAATCACCCCTCTGCACCATTTTACCTATGTTCACATCTCATGATCTGCTTCCTTCTGGAAAGGTAAGGAAGCGTGGCATGCGCATATGCGGTACCTGAAACCTAATTATGCACACTGTGAAGAGAACCGGCCTCAAAAGAATGAAACTCACTTCCAACCTGACTTCTGACTTGGCCAGCAAATTTCCAGAAGATATCCGAGGAAGTTGCTGCTCTGAGCTCATTCGCTTCCGCTGCACACGGGCTTGACGTACAATTTGAGGCCGTGCACCAAACGTGTCCTTTTCAAAATGTGCGTAATCATTTTGAGTGGTCAGAAGGCCACGTGACAACACGCCCGGACATCTCTGACTATCGCGGTGAATCGCGACCCCTCTGTCCGAGCGAGGGAAAAGAAAAACGACGGTGGTGGCGGGTGGCGCTTCTGCTGGATTCTGCCGGAACTCTCAGGGCATTGCTGCCACTTGCACCCATGTGTCGCGCTGAGCGCCTCAGAGCAGTACTTCTGATATAAGCAGTACGTGGGATGTCCACCGCGCGGAAAGATTTTTTTCTTTATTTGAGAGGAAGTCTTGATAGCTGTCGTGGGTACACCGTCACTGAAAGCAAAGCTGAGTGTACTTTTACTGCTTTATTTTTTTTTTACCCTCTTCGATTAAAAGCGTATGCTAGTGAGCCGAGTCAAACTTGAAACGGAGCGGAGCGCTCGTGCGTGGAGGGCGGTCGAAACGCCCTGCCAGTCGAGCAGGAGTAGCGGCGAACTGCTTTGGTTTCTTTTCAGCTCCTTTTTTTTTTTTCTTTTTTTTTTTTTTGCAGCATACACATGGCGCGTGCGTGTGCGGTGAAGTACACAAAAGCGGCCGTAAGAAGGTCAGTTGTAACGCGCTGACGCTGTTAAAAAGCAGACCTTGCAGCTTCTTCCGCTGCCCCACATGAGGAGAGGAAATCCGCTTCTCTCGCGCGCCACGCGTGCGGTGGCGTTCGCTTGTTCTGGAGCAGAATTATCTCGATACCCGCGCACCTTCTTCAGCTGCCTGTAGAACGCACGTCGCCCACCACAAATTGGGTTCTTGAAAACTGCCGCAGACGCATGGGCTTTGGAACAATGCAGAAGAAAGCGGAAAAGGGGCGGAAACAGGTCCTTTGGCGGCGGCGCCGCCGACCCTCTGTCGGGCGGCCCTTAACGATAAGTGTTTCCACAAGCTCTGTGATGGACGCGAACAGGGACAAAATGACTAAAATATCAAAGCACACCGCTTGTGTCATGGGACGACCGAATAGCACCCGAACTTGAGATATATGTATTTGCTGTTTCATATGCATACATTCGTCTGCTTTTCACATTGTTTTAATTTTCGCTTCACATATCTAACATGTCATCAGTATTACAGTGTATTGATAAGTTTTCAGTCTGGAAATAGTCCTGAACTGGCATTATATTTACCTTGTGCTGCCTTCACCTGTTAACCACGTAAAACAAATGCAGTGAGCATTCGGTTAAACTACCCGAGCCCGGCCCTGGCCCATCTCTTTACAGGACCGAGCCCAGCCCGGACCCGTCGCTCAAAACCCCGTTTCCGGCCCAGGCCCGCCAAACAAGTGCTTTACCCGGCCCGGCCCGGCCAACGGGCCCGGGTCCAGGCCTTCAGGTAAACCCGAGTCCGTGCTGTGCAAGCCAGTGCAAGTTCGCGCCACTTTTTCAACCTCATGAGCAGTCTCCGCCTGCACGGCTCCTCTAACGTATTCAACAAGTCATTTCCACTTGCCGCCATTGAACAATAGAATTCATTACCAGAATGCATTGTTATAGAACGCAATCCATGTGAGTTCCTGCAGTTGCTGATATCATACCTCAAAGCCTGTAATGAATTGCTGTTATCTTCATGCATTACCATTTTGCTGTCCATTTATGAATGTTTACGCCCACAGCAGAGTTTCTGTACTTTTTCCTCGTTTATCCTTCTCTGACATGACTGATACTAATTGTAGGTCAATGGCCATGTTTGCGTTATCCCGTAGTACTGTAATCTGTACTGGCTTCGAAAATAAAAAAAAAAAACAGTGAACGCGGGTTAGTTATGACATGAAAGTAGAAGGAACTAATTAACATTCATGACTTTTCTACATTGTGTGGCCTCCTGGTTACGATCCTTGAAATCAGTTCCAGGAAAGTGAAAGTAATCACTTTGCATTGGGCGACCATCTCTTTGGCTTTTGTTTATATGTCTGTGTCCCCTAGTATTTCTCCAACGGGTAATGGCTGAAAACATTCACGTCTTCTTTGTTTTGAGACTTTCGTACTTTTTCTTCCATAAGTAGCCTAAATTATGTTTCAGTCACAATGAAAAGCAGAAACGACGCATGAAGTAAGGAAAAGAATACACTCCTTGAATTGAAATCTCCCTTGGTGTCTTAGTGAGTAAGCTTTATTTCTCATGAAATCCTAGTTGGACTGTTTTGCTATCCATATTATCTGGAAACAACGTAACGGACTAAAGCAGCTGAGAAGTAAGTAGCGAGAAAACATGCTTTCCAGAATGTACCGCGAATTCAGTGACGCCAGAGCGAAAAGTGTTATAAGAAATGCAAAATCAATTCTTTTCTCGGGGAGGGGGGGGGGGGGGGGGGGGGCAAGATCACAGCTATACAGTGTTTCAGCGAAAACTTTCAAGCGTTTCTTAAAATACCGTATTCGGAATAAAAAAGAATCTTACTTACAAGCTTGCCGGTGTGGATGACGCAATTTGCTGCAAAACAACTAATTATACGACATATTGGCTTACCTATATACTTTTCAATTATCGCCGTGTGGCGGCTAGCCCTAACTTTGAGTTAGAAGCCGTGAGTAAGAGAATGCACATCAGCTTTTAAACGAAGAAAAACTGCTTTTCTAAAGCTCTGCAGCGTGAGCAGGTCCATTGCTTTCATATTTTTAGACGCAACCAAAACACTGAGCAAAAGGCCTCCAGGAACATCTGTACAGAAGCGGTGTCGCAATGACTATGGCACCCACTTCGAACTGTCCGCTCCGTTGCAAGGTATCATGCACTCTATTGCGCTCCGTCGCTCACAAAATAACGACCACGTTGTTGGCAATGGCTCACTTTCTTCCTTGCGCCGAGCAAGGAGGAAAAAGAATGTAATACCTGACGTGGAACAGTACCGTTTAAATTTCGAACTGAGTGCTGTAGTTCTCCATCCATGGACCATGGTCCGCTGATGGCGGACTATGGTCCATCCACTCCTTTGCACGAGTTTCCTGCTTGTCTTTAGCGCTCAGTTTCGATTTCATACGGAGAAAAGCAGCGGATTTCCTCGCGCGACAGAGTTATAGAAGATGAGTTTTCTTTCTTTTCAAACAGTGATATGGCACAGTTTTGTTCACGGCTTTGAACTCACAATTCGGACTACCTCCAAAACCGTTAATGAGTGGCTTTCAGTGTTATCTCTAATATTATAAGAGCCTCGCTGCAAACCAAATCTGCCATGGCTAAGAGTTTGTTTATGCGACATTTTTGTTTCTATTTAGAAATATCTGCTCTTGAAATTTTTGAAAGTGTGTTCGCTGAAACCCGCGGTATGTGGTTGCAACAGCGGGTATTCAGAATGGCTTCTTAGAGTTTTTCTAGACTAAGAAAGCTAAACTTTCGGTGGTTGGTGTCAGCGCAAATGAAATTTTCAAATTTCAGTTAAGAGGCATTTCTAAAAACTACTATTCACCTAGCTTTTTAGAAAAGTGTTGTCCACACCCCAAACATTAGTGCTATTGCCAGCGGCAACTAGCATAGTTTCTCATATTCTACTTAGAAATAATATTTCAGAATGTTCGCACTTGCTAGGTCCTATATCCCTGTCGCGCAATGCTCTAAATTGGCATCGGCTACTGCTTAAGTAGCCCACATTGTAAAGAGCGTATTGATTGCAAAGCATGGACCTCGCATTTCGTCTAGGATGATCTCCTTTCATGATTCTCATGCTTAAGCTGTCCTAAGGTTCCTGCCGGTGTGCCGCATGTGCTCCGTGCGCTTGTGGTCGTTTACCTATTAGCCAATCGTTACCGTAAATAAAACTCAGCTCATTTTTCAGCTGCAGTGCTGTGGACGTCGGCGCTGTCGTCGGCACATGCCTTCTCATCGTTTAAAGATGCTGCGCTCCAGTGCCGTCGGAGTGCGACGGTTCACCCGGTAAACTTGGCAGAACGCCAGGATGCTGCTGACCCTGGCAGCATCGATACGAAACGAACGCCTTTGACGTTGCGCGCTTGGTTCACAACTTCCTCCGTGGTTCACAAGCAGTATCTGCACTGCAGCATTGAGGAGCGGGTGGTGAGTGGGGAGACTAGATTAATTACTCGCATTATTGACTCCACAACCATGCTGTAAATTTAAGAAAACCTCAAATCTCAAGGATTTGGGTGCCAGTAAATCTTACGTATTCATAGAAGCCCTTGTTGTAATTCGCCCTTAAATACTAATTACAATGTGTATTTTGAAATTATTTGCTTGTAGGATGCACGAAAACATTTCAATCTACAGACGATTCAGTGCACTGTAAAGAGCCTCAGTTTGAAGTAACTAATTAGGAGCCTGTCCCTCTCTCGTTTATTTAGCCTATTAAGCATTCATCTCCAATACTTATCTACGCTTGAGCGAAACCGGAATTTGTTTCTGAAACAAAAAAAAAAAGGGGGCTTCAGTTCTCGCGAGCATCCGTGCTCTGTGTTTGAATAGAGGTCTGAGCATGCGTACCAAACGTACGCCATGCCTGATCGTTTCAGTCACACCTTGGACGTTTTTCAAACGAGATAACACGTTTAGCCCATAGCATTGATTTGTGGCTGTCGTTTCCTCGCCTGTCGCAGTTATCTGCTACGGTGCATCATGAGGATGTAAGGAAAAATCTGAGCACGAAAATATCTGATTCAAATGTCTCCCCCGGAAGGGGCAGTGCAGTACTTCTTTAGTTACTCTTTTTTGTTTTTGTTTTAGTGGTTCTCATCCAGCGTTGAAACAAGGCTCTCTCGCGTGCCTAATAAAACCGAACAGATTTTTTTTTGTGACTAAATTTTTTAAAAAAAGTAACAAAGAACATAGATTGACTGAGAGCAAAAAAAATAATTTGCTGACAATTACGCCACTTTCTAATGCGACATTTGAGCCCAGCTCATCAGTTGTTTCACCTTTTCCACAGATTGAGGCAAATATTTCGAGCAAGACACGTGTGTAGAAGTACAAACAACATTTTTAATTTTTCCCACATATTAATTCAAGAAACACAACCCTAACAATTCTTGACTGTCATAAAGGAAGCTTTGTTGTCGGAAAAATGCAGAAAGCAATTAAGTAATCGGGAGGCTGCGGGAGGCAGCGCGTGGGCGCGCAGCGAGGGAGGTTGCGCGGCGAAAAGATAGAAGCGACTGGCTGACGCCCATAGCGAGTCAAGTCAACGTGGCTGTGTATTTAGGCTTTTGATGCATTCATCGTGAACTGCTGATAGTGATCCTAGAACATGCATCAAGTTTCCGGCGCCAGTAATGGATAGCTTTTGCTCCCGACCTTGTGATATCAGAATGGAGTGTAAGCCACTGCCACATTCATTATACATCTTCTCGGTCCTTATATGTCACTCTTCTGATTCCAACGCTCGTGGTTTCCTTAGATTTGATCCACACGCTGTGGACAGAGGTGCATTTGCACTGGCTGCCTGTAATGCCCTCAGAAACTGCATATGAGAATCGTATGATATAAAAACACGCGCAAAAAGTGGAATCCTTAATGGGGTATTTGCTATATGCGACGAAGAGGAGTTCACTATGGGGGATGCTTTGAAAGCGTGATATAGAAGTTGCCCCACTTTGCTCATTATTCATCGATGGTCATTACTTATTCTGGGAGGAAATTTTTGAGAGCGAGAAATTAATGCAGAAGCTCGACAAGACCTGTACACAGTGCTGACTGCATATCTCTAAAGCTCGAATGTCCGAATATTTTTGCAGGTGCTATTTGTAGCTTGCAGATACTAAAATAGGGTGGAACACACGCTTTTTATGCTCTAATCAGTATAAATGAAATTGCTGAAAGGAATTTCTGCCTATAGACTGAGCCCACCACCCTCTCTCATGTGGGCTCATTAGTGTCGTTCCGGAAAGCAAAATGTTTTACTTTAATCCGTGTGCCAAATTTAGGGGTTTTAGTAATCAGTCATGCAAAACTCTCGGCGTACCGTTAATTAATGTAAAAAGCACTGTTACGTTCGATAACAGTATAGGTAACGCGATTAAAGACCCCACAGCTGCAACTTAAACGAGGTGGTTTAACTGAATTCATTTGAACAAGAGTGACATTATCACTCCCTGCAATACTGCTGAGCTCCCCAATTAATCTATTTAAGTCAGCGTACAGCCAAGCGGCGGTAGTAAAGGTGAACGAACCAGCTGCCAGAGTTAACTGATTTCTATGAGTATCTTATCACTCAAAACACATCCACCTTGAGTGCGAAGTCTGGAAGTCTGGAGCTTCTCGTAAAAATGAACTTCAGAAATTAACAAGTTTGATAAAGTTCAGCAAGACTGTTTCTTGGGCTTGTTGGTAAAGTTTGCGCATTTTGGCAAAGACATAAGCGCGGAAATGACGCGGACATGAGAGGCTGTATCACGTGTATCTCTACAGTCTTTGGTCATTTTTTTTTGTTTTCATTTACCCTTACGATTTTGCCAAAATAAGCGGAGTTATGTGGCTGCGTCAGTACCTACTTTCCCTCCTTATCTAAAATCAGTATAGTCTGTTCTTTCCTTACAAACCACCAGACTTTTTCGACCGCCATTGACTTAAATTTCAGATCTAGACCTAGGAAAACATTGCATAACTCTTGTTGAGAGCGTCTAAGCCGACTAAAGGAGTACGAACTGTGTAGATTGTGCTGGAATATGCATAATCCTCTTCCTGCATTTACTTATATGACGGCGGGCGGAAGACGCGTGCGAGGAATCTTAACTATATGTCGGCGGGCGGAAGAAGCAAGCGAGGAATCGTCTGTTTATCCAGCAAATCTGGGATTAGTTCCTTAAGCCTGCAGATATGGTTGATTGTTCTAGTTTCTTATGTTTATTTTCGTTTCTGTATTCCACGTTTACGCCTCTCACTCTCCTTCAACTAGTTGGTTGACAAACCAAACGCGTTCCTTTTTCATCACTCAAATTTATGCAAACGTAATGAAGCATTCTTCAAGCAAGATATATCTTTAGTCAGGTGCAGTATTTCATACCACGGCCGGTCTCGAGGGAGAGAGCGCGCGCTCTTTCTTACGGCCTTCTCAATCGCCGCGTGAACAATGGGAACTTTTCTCCTTGAGTCACGCTCTCCGCCGCCGCAAGGGGCGCGACCTGCTCACCGTTCGCTCCGCATCTGCTTCAGTGGCGGCGAGTGACATTTGCCTGGTTTCGCTCTGTCGCTCGCGAGTTTCGTGGTTAGTGCAGCCCCGAAATTAAAGAACACAGAACGTAGATGATGCAGCGGCATGTCGTCAACGTACTACACACGTGAACGCATATAAAAAACACTGTCGTTCAGCAAAAGTTCGACAAGCATGGCATACATTGCGGCATGATAGCTACTTTTGTCCATTTTAGTCCGAATTTTTCCCAAGCCTGTACAAGAATAGGAACAAAAAAAAAAATAAAACTGAATGAGAAGTGATCACATCGAAGCTTCTTCAAGGCTAACATGACAGCAACTCGTCTGCTACAGCAAAACCGTCTTTAGCGCTAAATGCGAAACCGTTCATGTAGCACCGAAGATGAAAATAATTTCATAAAAATGTAATGTAAATTGCAAAATGCTTGCATGCTATAAAAGATTAGTATAACAGTCAAAGTAAGCGTTGTAGGGTTGAGTTTTAAATGTTATTACAATTCATATATTAGCCAATGTGTGGTATTATACACATTTTTTTAATTTTGCAAATAAAGATTGTTTTAATGAAATTTTTACATGATATTAAGCTTGTTATGAAAGCACTAAAAAATGGTTTGATATTCATGACACCACTTGTGCTCGAAGTGGTAAAAAGAGGCCAGTAAATGATGAAGGTGATACTCGATGCCATGACTTACAAATGAGTTCAGCTGCTATATCGAAAGTATGCATGAAACTTTAAAGCGTTAAAGAAGGTCACTCTCACTGAAGACTCATTTCAAGCCCTATATAGCGACCCATTGAGGCTATAACGGGAAAGTAAGGTTAATGTGTGGTAGGGAATGACATATGCTAGATGCGAGGGCCGTAACAGCTAGCTGCACATGACTACATTGTCAAGACGGACGTTTCATCTGAGAGCAAAATCAAGGCACTGAAAGAAGTGATGGCATCTCCTACCATCCCATTTCCCACTATCACATATTCCGGTTTACCTTACGCCGCTGGATATATCGTTTAGTTAATCAACTTCGGGTGTGACGCTTGCGCTATTCTTCTTGAAACGAGCGAAAGAAGCAGCCCCATGTAGTACGCTCTTCTACGAGGACAATATTCTAGTGGACTGCATTATCCGAAACCAGAGCTTGTTGCTCTATTGGACAAGTTTTTTTTTTTTTTTTTTTTTTTAAGAAAAAGCTGCCGTGCACCTACTATACACACAAATGTTTTCGAAGTACTTAAGATCCTGATTCAGTCAGCATTTCAGAATTCAACACTGAGTTGCCCGAAAGGAATTGACAACAGCTATGTTATTAGGTCCGCTTCTTTGATATTTGAAACATTTATCAGAATTTTTCTTCTCAATTAATTATACCAGGAAAGTGACAGAGCAGACCGAGAGGCCAACTCCTTATGTGCACAAGCAGTGCAGGAAGATTTTGAGACTGAATTTTCTAGACGCAGGTCGCGTTTTGATGAATTGATGAACATATAGTGCAATGTGTAACTTTTAAGGACAATTTTTTTATTGTTTGCCGCCCTTTTCGATTCTGCTTAACTGTTTATGCCGATTTCCTTGATTAAAAGTAGTCGCGAGACTACATATACATCTTCGGTCTTTCAACTGACTGATATGTTTTGAACGAAGCTAGAACAGCCCACTCCACTAGACAAGCGAAATGTTTACTATATGAGTAAATTTTTGTTCTTTACTCTGAATCTGAGACGCGCCATGAATTTTTGCCCGTGCCTCTTCTGATCTAAACGAAAACGGTAGCGGTTGACAGAATCTCCACCCAACAGTTCACCATGCACTCACGTCAGGTCGCGCTACACCTGCTTAAAACATTCAAAGGCACATTGCATAGCCTGGTAAATTTAGTTTTGTACAAAACTTAGGGGTAAGAAATGTTGAAGTGTTCCAGAAGCTTCATTCGACCGTGCAAGGCTGCACTGACGAAGGAGCGCGCGCGTGAGCGGATTGTTGACTGTATTTTATTCATCGTAGTCGATAAATATTCGATGTTGAATACGGATTTTGTATAAACCATAAGGGGCGAAATGTCAGGACCTACCGGTTGCAACTGACGCGGGCGAAGCTAAAAGCGAGCGAGCGTTTCCCTTGCGCGTGAACGGCTGTAGCGGAGGAGCAGCAGTGGGGCGGTGGCGACCCCACCGAGGCGCGGCGGGCGGTAGAAACAGACCCCATCGGAGAGGCCGTAAGAGAAGAGAAGCGCTCTCTCCCTCGAGACCGGCCGTGTTCATACAACCTGGCGGCTAATATCATGTTTTAAAATATTGATGCTGAAAGAAGTATGTCGCACTCATTGCGCAAAAGATGGCAGTCGCTCGTCTTTCCCCCTAAACTGTGAGCGATTTCTTGTCTGAGCGAAGTAAAAGGCAAATCAAAGACTCAGCATCTCGAAATAGAAGTGACGTGCAGGCAGTCCCTTGCTAGGCCTCATGCTGTAGACCAAAAAAGTAGTGCATAACACTGTACTCTATCTCATCACTTGACTGCAGCACTATGAAAGCTAGCGGCCCTGTTGACAATCACGAACGAGTGTGAAGCGTGCTAATCCGCGCCGCGTGGTCTGCATGTCGCCTACTCGCGGCGTATGCAGATGTGGTTGTAAAAGAGTATAAGTAGATCATGTGTATATACCAAAACCTTGGAGGAGCATTAGCAAGTTTCAGAAAAGACCTTTGAGTAACGATACGCTATTTGTCACATCCGCGCTCTTAGTTTCGTACGCACACTGAAGCCGCAGTAGCAAATCAGCTAGTGGTACCATCTGATTTTTCGAACAGCAGCCCCTTTTTCATCGAACTGACTTTCTTTCCTTTGCTTGGGACAGGCAAAATCATCCCCCGCAATAACAAAAAAAAAAAGACAATTTGACGCTCATGAATGCTACTGTTGGTGAGATGAGGTGAAATGAACGCCAGTTACATTGTGTGTGACCACTACACAAACCAAAAAACCCGGTAATATTGAAAAGTTACTGCCAAACGAGACGGCGTGCTTCGAAGTACGCCGCCGGGTTCAGTGTCATTTTAGCTTACTGAAGACTCGCGAATGCTGAACTTGACACATAGCATATGTAAACTTTAAAGTTTACATATGCTAAGGTATTTACTTAGGTAATCGCTTTAAGAATCAGGACAACCTTAGACTGCAATCAAGCAAAGGATCAAGCAGGTTTCAGAAACGGTACGCTACTATCGATCATATCCATACCATCAATCAGGTGATAGAAAAATGTTCGGAATATAACGAGCCCTTATACATAGCATTCATTGATTACAAAAAAACATTTGACTCAGCTGAAACCTCGGCGGTGATGCAGGCATTGCGAAATCAGGGAGTAGACGAGCCGTACGTGAAAGTGCTGGAAGATATATATAGTGGCTGCACATTATGTCAGAAAATGTGCACAAGAACCCGGCAGTGGCCACAGGATTGGAGGTAGTCAGTTTACATCCCCATTCCAAAGAAAGGCAGTGCCAAAGATTGTTCCAATTACCGCACAATCGCGCTTATTTCGCATGCTAGCAAGGTGATGTTGAAACTCCTCTAAGGTAGGCTGCAGCAGTATGTGGATCGGGAGCTTCCGGATTTGCAAGCTGGGTTTCGCAAGGCCAGGGGAACTAGAGACCAGATTGCAAACCTTCGCTGTATCATGGAAAAAGCAAGAGAGTTACAGAAACCCATCTACTTCTGCTTTATTGGTTATGCGAAAGCGTTTGACTGCCTAGATCACAGCATATTGTGGCAAGCTCTCCAAGAGATGGAAGTTCCAATTCACCTCATCTGTCTCCTCAGGAACCTGTATGAAGGGCAAGAGGCCACAGTCAGAACTGGGCATGGTCTTACTGATTGCTTTCCGGTTGCGAAAGGAGTGAGACAAGGCTGCATACTGTCGCCCTGCCTATTTAACCTATATGCTGAGTGCATCATGAGGAAGGCCGGTCTGGACGAGTCTTCAGCTGGAGTGAAGATTGCTGGGAAACGTATCAACAACCTTAGACATGCGGATGATGCAACTCTAATGGCGGAAAGTGAAGTGGAACTCAAGAGACTTCTGATGCGCGTACAAGACGAGAGCGAGAAGTTTGGGCTTAAACTGAACATTAAAAAGACAAAGATCATGGCGTCTTGCCCTTTCAAGTCCTGGAGCATCAAGGGACAAGAAGTGGAAGCTGTGACAGATATTCTCTTTTTGGGCTCCAAGATTACCCCGGAAGGTGACTGCAGCCATGAAATTAGTAGTCGCCTGCTTCTGGGAAAGAGAGCCATGGCTAGCCTTGACCGCCTAGTAAAGAGCAGAGACATTAGTCTGCCAACCAAGATCCGTATAACTCGTGCTATGGTCTTTCCAGTTGTGATGTATGGATGCGAGAGTTGGACTGTGAAGAGGGCTGACCGCCGAAGAATTGACGCGTTTGAATCGTGGTGCTGGCGGAGACTCTTGAGAGTTCCTTGGACAGCCAGAAGATCAAATCAGTCGATATTGTCGACCATAAACCCTGACTGCTCATTGGAGGGTCAAATTCTAAAGTTAAGCTCAGCTACTTTGGTCATCTGATGAGAAGAGAGGCGTCGCTGGAGAAAGATTTGATGTTTGGAAAGGTTGAGGGTCACCGGAGAAGGGGTAGGCAGCGACCGCGATGGTTAGATGGCATCCTCGAGGCGCTGAAGATGAAGTTATGTGATGTTAGGAAGATAGTGAGAGACCGGAAATCGTGGTGTGATATGGTCCATAGGGTCACGAAGAGTCGGACACGACTGATCGACTGAACTGAACTGAATAGACAAAGAAGCGGGAGTGATCAAAGGTGCATCACAGAAGCAACAATCGAGGAAATATGTAATGGCGATACGTCTCATTCGTTTGAGTGGATCTATACAGCTCATCGAATTACTAACGAAAGCAACGATACAAGGGTTGTTGAATAGACATGTCTGTACGATTACCCTGCGTAACCTCCATGCTATGGGGATACATTTTAGGCAGCTCACTTTGCACAGCAGCTACCTGACGTTTACTTCAAGTGAAGAGCTGCACACCAAACTGAAACACTGAAAAAAGTTGCTTTCGCTTACTCACAGCTTGTGTGAAAAGATATTTGACTGCAGAGAAAAAGTTTTGTTCGCAGCTGATAGGAGAAATGATCTAATTTTGAACCTTTCGCGCAAGGAACCAGAGCACCTCAGTGCTCAACATTCGTTGTCAGAAGCGAGAAAATACTTCTAATATAATAAAAGGCATTCATACTCATCAGTATTAACACAGAGACCGAAGGGTACTTTCTCCTAATTGGATTGACAGCATCCGTCTGGCATAGTCCAGGAATCAACGCTTCCATTGACTAAAATATGCTTAATATGTGTAATACGTTTTGAGGCTGAAACGCTACGTATAACCAAATCAGTCCTATGTTTCAAGCTGAATTTAGCTATTGCCATCCATTTCAGTAGTGATGTGCTTCTCAAGCGTCACTAAAATCACTCAATACAACATTTTCTTCACTAAATATTCTAATCAAAAACATATTGTGAAACCAAATTTCGGGTAATTGAATAAATCCGTCCCATTCTTCCACAGGTCCAATACTGTACGACATCTCTAAGGCTCTTGAAACCTATAGATTTCCCTCTCAGCACCCCAGGGCCAGATTTCTGACCAAATCATGTCGCCTTCCTCACACAGCCTTTATGACCCTTTCACTAACCGATGCATAGAAGGCAACGGGTGTTGTCTGGTATAATTACCCATGCGCGCGGGGCCTTCTTAGCGGCAATCATTTTTTATTCTTGACTTTATGTTTCATTCTCCATTTTTTGAGTCATCTCAGCCAGGTCACGCCTGATGGAGTGTGTCAAGAAAATATACAAGACATGGAGATTGTTTACAAAGCTCTCGCTACGGTGAATAGTCGCTTCTTGTGTTCAACATCTAACATTTACTGTGTTTCTAGAACTTCCATTATAGGCTGCGCCCGAAGACATCTGAAATGAAAAATTTTCAAACGTACATGTGAGAGCAGCAAAGTTCGTAATTCACAAAGAAGTTTCAGTAATTAATTACATTCTCGCAATTATTAGCTAGGGTACCCGGCCCTGTTAAAGATTCATAACATCGCGTATTTTGCGCTGCATACCGTAATGAGGTGCGTTCTCGAAGGATTCCTTTTGAATTTTGAAGAAAAAGAACGCCGTGGGAGCAATTAATTGCCTTCTGAAAATTACGCTGCCATTGTGAGCAGAGGACGCGCGCTTAATGGCACTAGCGAACATTTTGTAGTTTTCTGCTAAGCAGATTCGAGAACATGAAATTGCCGGATAATCGATAGAAAATCGCAGAGCGCGGATGTATTGTTGCAGCATTTTGCCAGACCGCGTTTAGGAAACGTCGAAGCGTCAGGGGTTTATTCTTTAGAGCTTGCTTTATTCACTTGCTGAATGCCGCAATATTCACCTTTCGTGCCTCTACCAGATCGAACTGTGCAGCTTTTTCGTCTCGCCCCCTCATGTGCTTTAGTGCGCGGAATAAAATGAAATGAAAATAAAATGAAACTTGCTGAACGCCGCAATATTCACATCTCGTGCCTCTAACAGATCGAACTGTACGGTAAGGAACTATTGTATATAATTAGGGCGACAGCCTTTATTGGCTCATTATTTTTGTTTTGTTGCGATAGCGTGCCTTACAGCATAATGTTTGCTCACAAAGAGATGTACAGGTCTGATTCTTTAACAAAATCTAGTAATGGCTGGTAATGTAGACCAAGTATCCAGGTGTCCACATCCGTTGGTCGACCTGGGGGGGCTAGCATCGGAGCAGATGTTTCTGCCAGACGGCATGTAGAAAGGGGCATGTCCATAAAAGATTTGTGATGTCTGCCTCGGAGACAGGAGCTGGACAAAAGGAGCAGGTGTCGTCGAGGGGGGCGTGGTATTGTGCCGGCCACAACCAGGTTACCGCAGGAGTGAGGGCGACACGAAGGCGCAACCTTTGAAGCAAGACCTCTTCCCCGCGCAAAAGACCGCCAGGGAGGTCGGTACCACGCGGTGGGAGAAGTGCTCACGTGGTGCGCCGAAGGTTCTCTTTTTCAATGAGGAGTGCACGTGTAGTCGCAAGAGGTGAGAGGGCCCTTTCAAGGGGATGAAGAGAAGTTGCGTTTTGGCTTGCTCCATTAACCAACGCATGAGTGGGGTGGTTATTCCTTCGAATTCAGTGTACACGGACTGTTATTGGAAATTCCTGAGGTACGTTCTGATTCCTGAATATCTTGTATTAAATCAGCAGAATTCAGAACACGCCGCAGACTGTGGATGGCGGCTGTGGAATCTGTGAAAATGTCGATATGACTTCTAGAGTGGATGAGAAGCGGGCAGAGAAGACTTATTGCGTCGCGAATTGCCAACATCTCCGCCGGTGTCAACGGCCAGGATGCGGAGCAGGCACACGAGCAGGTTGCCAATTCAGGCAAAATTTCTCGGCTCAACACTCGCCAGCGTGTCCGTGCGTTAGCAGCGAGTGTCCGCGAGAATCGCCCCACCTCTTCGCGAGACTCCGCGGGATACCACTTGTCGATCATCCTGATGACGTCGACAGAAAATAAAAATTCTGTCTCCACTGGGAATCGACCCTCCATCCCTCGAATCCCTAGAAGAGCACTTTCACCAATTGCGCCATGCTGGCCACACCCGGGATTGTGAAAGGCACATCATAATTCTCCTTGTCATACTGTGAGGATGATAGCAGTGGGATTTCGTGAGTGGCAGATACTGCGTTTTTCTTTTCCTGTATACCAATTACAGAATGCCGTTGAACATTCATGCGTTCCCCGGAACGCTGGTTGTGTTCAACGAGGGGCGTGCTAAGTACCGTGGGTAGCAGCAACGCTCAGGCTTTCGCATTTCTCCGCTGCAGATTCTGCCGGGCTCAGCGAAATTTTAAGTGCAGCTCTTTAGCGCCCGTTCCTGCGTTTCGCGGCGTCGCCGCCGGCGTTGTTCCTAGCAACCAGGGTCTGCATTGCGTATGCGCGAGCCGCCACAGAGGGCTCACGGACTGGAGCAGAAAAGTATCTACCGGCATCGAATGCTGCCACCATAAATAATAATAATAAATGCCTACAACGCCGATGAACTTTGATGCGTTCAACGTAACACTGGCTGCGTTCGATGACACACTCGGTAGCCCGCACCGCCCGAGCCGAAACCCATTGGCCTCGAGATCGAGCAGAGTCGCCACCTTGCGGCTCAGCGGCAAAACCTACTCAGTGTGGATGCGTTTTCGCGTCGCGTGCCAGCCCGCAGTGATTTACGCGCGCGCATGCGGCGTGTACAGGAGTGTTTTTGTTTGTTTCGCAGTTCCTGTGAGCTTTTGCTTACCTATATGCCTCTTGCAAAATAAATATGACCAGTCTATAACCCCACGCTTCATAAAAAAATATACTTGTCCGTATCGAGCATGCCATGCTTGGATAAGGACATCATCCATCGCGGTCTTCGGCGCTTGAGATCCTTTGACATGCAATGTCTCAAACGAAGTGGTACTGTCGTTACCGCCGTGGCAAAGCAAAACAGGTCGTTGCCGTCAATAAAAGTTAATGCAAACGCTCAGAAATCGCATATTCCCGCTTCTGTTTGGAATACCGCAGCTACTAAAACATCCTTCGGGCCCTGAGGGTATATGAATAAATAAATAAATAAATAAATAAATATGCCACCGCAGACTGCTTCATATAGCAGAATGCAGTTTGAACAGACCACTCTATGCCTGCTATGCCGTCTGTATGCACGATAGAGTTGTGTGAGTACTTTTTTTTTTTTTTTTTGCTTTTAAACTTCTGTCGCGGTGTCTCAATGGTAAGGGCGCTCGACTTCTGATTTCGAGAACGGGGGATTCAATTATAACCGTTTCGAAAGGCGTTCCTCTGCTGTGGGATTTGACTGCACAATAAACAATCCCATGTGGTAAATGTGGTGTTAATAATGAAAAAAAAAAAAAAAAACAACACCAAAACCAGCCTCTGCAATCATCCGTCATAGCCGATGCCGCTTTCATGCGTTAAACCCGGGCCAATATGCATTTCTTTTCTTTTCTTTTGTTGTTGAAGGCTTCTGTGCATCCGTAAAAGTTCTAGTGAGCACATTTTGCTTTAGAGAAATGCTCGAATGTTTGGGAAACATATTCCCTGAACCTAATTGTTACCCTAAATATTACATAATACACCTAGATCAATGTACTTTACTGGCAGCCTATTATAATCATTAAAATCCCTTTTCGTCCAAGTGCTGTATTCAAACAAAACTCGTCATTTCTGACAAGTACAGTAAAACAGCTTCATGCGGGCTTAAATATCAGTGTTTAGTTCGGGAATAAATATATTTTTATAGTCGCATGATAAGATGACCTCCATTTCTTTCGGAATAGTTTTATATTCGGCATCTGTTTTGGAAGCAACTCTAATATTTTACTTCGCATATATGACTTAGTCACTGCTAAATAATTAGTGATAAAGAAATTTTCAGCCTGTAAATCTGCTTCCCAGAATATGACAGTGCCCATGCGCATTTTATAGCGATGTCTTCGCAGCGAGTAATTCGTAGCTTGCACTTTAACGTTACTGAAAATTAATCGCTGATTATTGTAAATTCTGTCATATGTGTAAAAGTTCTCTCACACGGTGAAATTTATTGGCATTGCAAACCAAAATAATGACGCTACTAATTTACCGCTATATATTAACATCACACACATCAGAAATCTCATATATTTTCCTCGGTTCCAGGAAATCATTTACAGTTAGTGGCGCATGCAGTAATACGCTATCACATTCTATGACAGTGGCCGCAATAAGCATATCGGCAAATTCAATCCACTCAGCGCTGCACACGTGAACAATCAGCTTTCCTGTGCGGCAAGGTTTCCTGTAAAGTGTCGGCGTGATCTCAATTTTGGGAATACTTGCGCGTGGTTGTCTGGGCCAGAGTTGATGTGCACTCAGTCTAAAGCAACTCGTCATGCAGTGCGCTGCCAGTGCTACATTTAACCTGCTTAATCCTCGAGTCAAGTACGATATAATGAACCAGGCTTTCTCGATTCAATCTAAAGTACTGCAGGTCAGAGCACCAACCTTGTATCTGCGTGGGCTTGTCACTAAATTCGCCAGTCTCACTCGCATCACACACTCGCAAACTGTTTAAAAGTTGATAAGAAAAACAAAGCTGTCATTAGGGAGGCCCAAGCATTAGGCGCGTGAGCGCGGAACAGCGCAAGAAGCGTGCAAAGTAAATCTAGAAGACTGGTGGTTGCGTGCTTTGTTTTCCTAAAATCCGCTCTTCTTCTGCTGCATTGGCGAAATCCTTGGATTTTTTTCTGCAATATTGCAGAAATACTGCAGAAGACACGTTTTCATCGCCAACCAACCCGCCGTAAACTCGGAAGCAGACCTACGCAGCGTGCGTTTCTGCGAGCGCCGCCGGCTGCCTATCCACACTACCGGAGTGACGGTGGCGCCACCTCTAGGTCGATCTCGCGGCGAATAGCCGCCGCCGTTCGCCACTGCGAATCGCCAGCCTATATAAACAGGTTATTCTCTGCCAGTTGCTTCTAAGCCATGAGCGAGACAAGCGGTGGAGGTCATTTGTCTGCTCCTGCATGCACAGTTACTTTGCCTAGTGCCACCGCCGCCTCTCCTGTTGTAGGGGAGGCCACATATGCGTTGAGATCAAGGACTTTTTGCTATTAGAGTGTTTCTTGAAGAAGGAATATGTGTGAAAATGAAAAGTCTGTAATTGTACATACATGTCTTGCTCGAATTATTTGCATGAATCGACCGAAGAGTTGTGGCATCTGATGAGCTGAGCTATTTCGCATTTGGAAGTAACGTAATTGTCGGCAATTTTGTTTCATTACATACACCCGAAGTTATTATGTCCAAATAATTCAGGAAAATAGAGGTTTGGTTTCGTTTGGTTTGGTTCATAATTTTAGCGTCCAAAAGTCACTAATGTTATGAGATACGCTGTAGCACAGCACACAGACACATCACGTTTTGTTTCCGCTGAAACGTGGCCGATATTGAACCCGGTGCAATGAGGTAAGTAGCGAGTACGAAAAATTAGAGGGGCACTTAGGTTCCTCCGACAAGGGCCACGCAATAGCGTATCGCTCAAATGGGCGATATTTTAAACTCTATATTTATTTTATTTCTTTATTATTTTGTACCCAACACTTGGCACTAGCAAACATTGACTGTCCCTTCTCAGCCGTCTGACACTTTTGAGCGCATTTTTCATTTTTGTTTATTACTTCATTTCGGTAATTGGTCAATTACACACCCTAATTATTACTTAAATAATCAACCATTGACTTATTATTATGAGCATTTTGACAATTGTGAATCCCCTTTTTTCAAATTTTCATTCCTTTGATTCATCGAATAATCTCTTAATCCAACGATTTGATCAACTCGTCATCGCCTATCACGCACAACTACATAATCAATCACTGGAACCACTAATAACCATGATACAATGTTTTTACGCAGCCTCCGATTATTTTCGGCTCGTGTAGCTGACTACTAACTAGTACGTGGGCGGCTTTCCGACCAAACAAGCTACATAAACTAGTTATTAAAATGGTGAGGATACTTCGTTCTAATAAGATATCCGAAATACCCAGAGTGGCAGAATATAAATATCTCGGGGTATGGGTAAACGTAGGATTGGCATACATTGAAAAGCATGGGCAATTACTTAGGGTAAAAAGGCGAAGAAATGCCGGGATGATGAAGCATAGGGCATTGTGAGTATACAACAGCTATAAGGTGTTGAGGTGTATTTGGAACGGAATTATGGTGCCCGTGCTTACTTTCCGAAATGCGGTTTTGTGCCTGAAAGCAGAGATACAGTCGACATTAGAAAAAATCAGAAAGCTGTCGGACGATTAACACTAGACGCCCACGGCAAAACCATAAATGAGGTGAAACAGGCAGTTATGGGCTGGGCATCTTTCGCAGTACGGGAAGCTCAGAGCAAAATAATATATGAGGAATGCCTGAGGAAATAGGACAGTAACAGGTCGGCAGCTAAAATATTTAAATACTTATACCAAAAAAGCGCTGACTCACAATGAAGGACAAGAACTAATAAACTAACCAGTAAGTATGCTGGTCACAAGGACGAAGAAATAAAGAGCGTTAAGCAACAGGTGAAAAACACTGAAGGTAAAAATTGGATAAGTTATATGGAAAAGAAACAGAGTGTGGAACTATACCGAAAGTGGAAAATGCCGATCAGATCGGAAGCTTTCTTTGATAACTCAAGAGGCAGTGCTCTACTTTTTGAAGCTAGATCAAGGTGGCTTAGAACACGGAGCTACAAAAAGAAATTTAACCATGAAGATGACACATGTGCAGCATGTGGTAAATCCACAGAAACAAATAACCATCTCATACTCGAATGTGTGGTATCCATCCATAAGTTGATGCAGGTGCAGTCCCTCTTCCAGAGGCCCTGGGGTTTAGAAATGCCAGTGGCCGGGTGAATGAACCTGCGGTGGAAGCTAGCAAAAAACGATTGGAAGATTGGCGGTCTAAAAGCCGGAAACTAACATAATGTCAGTAATGTAGAAATAAAAATTCAATAACTAGAATGATTGTATTGTTAACTGATCTAAAACAATATTTAAGATATAGGGAAAGCAACGAGCATGATAGCAACTGCTACCACCCGGTTTCAAAGGGGACGCTCCTGTATTCCATCCCATCCATCCATCTATCCATCCAGCTAAACTTACCCACTTAGAAAATCTATCAGTAAACGCCGAGAGGCCTATAGTAGCAGGGTTGCTTTGGTGTCTCACAAGCTCATTTTGAGTGTGTCTGTATGAAAACATGCATTCTCGGCGTTGTTCTACTTGTGTTCTTCAGTTTAATATTATTCCTGGAAAGTAAGACCAGTGTTATGGATGAAAGCATCATGACCGATTCATAAGCATACCTATAACCTTTTTACACATACAACTAATGAGATAGACGCAAAAGATTGCAGAAGTTTATCTCGGGTAAACCTCCATATTCGAACGGATACATATCCATGAGTTAAGCACAGCATGACGCCTGCGCCAAAGCGTTGATGCACTAGGCCTGTTAAACGCACTTCACTCAAGGCGAGACTGAGCAACAAATTACCGCAAAGCATACGTTAAATCACCTGCAGTCGCGTGCTCATCGCACAAATCAGGAGGGATACATTTATAGAGTCCTCCACTATAGCGTCTCGCGGCTCAAAGCAAACGCGCAAGGGACTGACCTTGTACCCATGTGGTCAAAATTTCCAGGTCCCCCTACTTAGGCTTCTTTTAGCTCAACGGTCCAACGCGGAAGGCAATGACCATTGAAGTTGCAGTGCGAAGAGGTATAAATTTCCGTAACCCTTAACGACAGCGTCCTTCGCTTTATACGCGCAAGTATATGATCTTGGGACATGCAATGGGAAGAGTAGATCTTACGCTCTAAAATTCATCTCGGTTGACATTCCGAGCTTCCAGGCATCGTACAAGAGAGCGAGAACAGTTACTGTGTAAGAAAGAGAATGAGCCAGCGTAGATGGTGAATGCTAGCATATTCAATATGTTTCTTCGAAGCGTCGTCCAGATTCTCGAAACGACGAGCCGCCTCTAGTTGGAACTTCACAACCTTGTCCGAAACAGCAACTTGCGAGGTCTTGTGCGGCGGTGCTCTGCCTTGGGACGTAGTGTTCACGCGCTCGCCGGTCCCCGACTGTTGGTCCCGGCTACGCTCCAAGCCACGCGCGTCCATGACATGGCGCAAAACAAACAATACACTCACTACATTACTACCATGCCGTTATAATACACCTCTAGTTTAACACCGGCTACTACTCGCGAACAACATCGAGCAGGTGCTCCTCCGCCACCACTGTCGCCGCTGCGTTCCGGGCCAATAGAACTGTCCAGGCACCACCCACGTCGTGGTGCTTGGAACATGCGCTGAGTGAGTTCTACCTTCTCGTTTAGCGTGCGCGTTCCGCTATAACATTAATTCTTCGTTTGCTCTTGTTTACGCGTTATGCTAAGTAGTGTAAAATCTATTTTATCCTTATATGCCCCATATTTGTCTCTTCAGTTAAGACGCACAGCTCGCGCTATATAAAGCACCCTTCGACAAAGTCCCACAGACGTCAGCGTGAGGAAAATCTTAAATCAACCGGTAGAACCACGTGACCTCGTTCCCCTTCAAAGAATATTGTTTTGTACATATTTTTATAATTTTACTGCGAGGAAATGCTTTGAAAATAAATGATAATATAATATTATAAATTGGTTTACAGGAACGGTAAGGCGAAGTGTATTTTACTCTTTTTCTTCGAACACTTGAACAGCACCGTAGAGGCAGGGATGACCGGAAGTATTTCTTACGGCCGGATCTGTGGGATGCACCACCGGAGGGGTCCAGGACAGAGTTCTACCAAAGTTACTCGCCCAAGAAGATATATCTTAATACGCTAAAGTTGCTGGCCGCGATTAGCGATGTTCTAATGCATCGGAAACGTGGACATAAAAGTGCTGTTTGTACTCGGCAGTTACCTAAATAATGTTCACAAAAACGCATCCTATTGGTTTTCTCCGGCATTTTTACTATTGCCTGCTACAACGAGAAAACTTATAAAAGGGATATTTTTTTTTTTTCGCCACGCTTTGGAAGCTTAGGCCATTCGCACCAGCGTGTACACAATAATATTCTAATATCCCACAGCTGCTGCACAACTAAAGCATGTTTTAGAATCCTGTACCTAATAAGGGAAGTATCATTTGTGCTCAGTGTAAATTAAAAAAAACATTCTCGTGTTGACTTCTTTTTTTTTTTTTTTTTTGAAGTCTGCCTGGCCGCTCAGATGTTAGCACTGCTGGACATCATGAAATTTAGAAGAGCGCAGGCTACGAAATTTCATTCATTATCCAAACAGGAAGCGGGTTTTGGGAGGTAGGCAAAAAGATAAAGATGCTGATTTAGGCACCAAATCAAAGAGCGTCTATCAATCTGCGCGGGCAACAAAATATGCGTTGAAGTGCGCATTGGTTCTACAAAACAAATTTTTGTAACAGAGATTTTTCTGCCAAATCATATTGCCACGACTCAAGCCACACGGAGCCGTCAAGGTACACGGTACCGTGAAGGTAAGACCCGAGCGTCAGGTTAGCTTCTAGCTCCGATTACAGTGTCCAGCACCAGCGCGCCGCTCGTGCCACCAGCCGCTTCGTCGTCGTCGGCACCAAGCACGGCAGTCGCGCGGCGCTAGGCACGTGGCAATTTCAAAACACTGGTTCCGAGGGTAACTGGATAGACGTCTGCGTGCCATGCGGTCAGCAGTTATTACAGAACACGCTGTCTCTCTGCAAGGGCAAACTCAATCCTTCAATACATAACGCATAATGAGCAGCCATAAAGACTCTATAGACGGGCTAAACACGTTCTTAGGAACGCACACGTGCTCCAAGTAGTTGAGCCAGGGAGTCCTCACATCTATTTGCACCTGCCGCGTGCTCTTTATTATCCGTGTATTTCTAAATGTTTACTTGTGTAATGCAAAGAAGATTAAGAAAAAAAAATGTAAAAAATGCAGTAAAAAAAAACTATCTCAGTTATAAGCAAGTCCAAAGCTACACGGAGAGTTTCAGCTAAACAAGCCGCAAGCAAGTACTCACTATGTCTCTTGGCGGAGAATGAGAAAATGGCATATAAGGGAAGGAGGAAACGTGATGCGCGCCATTACCAAATGTCATGGAATCTCTGAAGCACTACGAAATAGGCAGGCATTATTTCCTTTCCGTTTCGGAGAAATTGCTCCGAAGCAAAAAGAAAAACCAATACTGTAAGGCATCTGTCTCCGGCATTGCTTTGCTAGTCCTCCTTCGACTTACTACGTCATGCATTCGAGACAGCTACGTTGTACGCGTGGCTGCGTTTCCAATTTCGCCGCGAGTCGCAGCATCATGACCGGCAACAATGGAAGCAGCATGGGGGACGAGAAAGATTGATCGTAAATAACGGGCACTAAGTGTCTTGTAAATGCGCATCAAGTAAAACAAAAGATGAGAGCGACAGCGGCAGCGAAGAAACCCGTGGAACAGAGAGGATCGGGTTCTGTACAGTGTCGATCATACAAAGGCGGCAATATTTACGTTTATCGGTGCTTTCGCTATTCCTTTGTTGCCAAGTTGGTTGTTTATAACGTGGCTTTTGAGCTTCCTTTGCAAGTTCGGATCTCATCTGTGCTGGTAACGTTAAAGTGAACATGAGATGGAAAGTGCGGGCATAGAGGTAGTTTAACGCCGCTGCAAAAATGAATTTGTATAAATTTAATGGAGAGGTCTATGCTGCAACTTATATAACAGCCAGGGTTTTCTGCCTGTAGGTAAATGTCGAATAATGATTTTAATCTGTAAATGTAATCCTCCGTCTTTGTTTATTTTTCGGGGTTCATATTTTGTATGCTTGTCATTTTCGCACACGCATCAATGACCCACCCAAAGCGAAATTATATGCAAAGAGAGGATGGTCAACAGTGACGCACGATGATGGAGCTCAGGACCGGAGTACAGCTTGTACTTATTTATTTGCTGAAAACGCTAAGATTGTCAACTGCAATATTTTCTGCTGATATCTGGCTAACAAAGAGAACATAGACTGTAAGTAAATTAGATATATCACTGAGATAATGTTTCCTCGCAACGAAAAGATCAGAAACAAAAGAAAAAGAACTCACAATAAAATTTACCATTCGACAACAGTCGGTAAAGTTACATGGACCGGCTGTTCCTGCAACAGATAAAGTGAGTGACATGGCACACGTGATGTTTTAAATACTCAGGATACAAATAAATGTATAAAAAAATGCACTATAAACTGGGATGTTGCGAGGAGAATCGCAGATATTAAAAACGAACGATGTAATGCTTTGATGTTCGAAAAACCACTGCTAAATTTCACATGGTAGCCCTCCTGAACTTAAGAACGTAATACACTGTGTACCAATGGCATCGTTTAAATCCACTCAGCGAAAGGAAGGAAGAAAGCTGTTCGCGCAATTGCATAGAAATCAGGTGGCCGAGTCCAAATCGAGAAAAGCGGCATAAATTTCGAACAGGCTTCACCGTCACTGTAGACAGAGCTGCCAGTTCCTGCGATATCTTCTCTCCTTATGCGCAGCTGTGCCATTTATTTCTATCAGCAGTGTTTCGCCAAACGTTCGCAGTACAGTATTTTATTGCACTCGTGCAGCTTAAAAATAATTTTCATTTCATTTTTGTTTCCTCTTCTGATTAAGCCGAGGTCATGAAAGAACAAAATGAAGGTTGTCAAGTAATACGAGACAAGGAAAAGAAGAAAAACAAGTTGCAAAGCTTCATTGGCTCATGGTCCACCAAATATAGGATGAAAATACACTTTTAAAGGCTGATACCGAAATATGAGGCAAAAAGGATGAAATGATCCAGGTTAATCTTTGTTGCAGAACTCTAGTGCCCTCTATCTAGAAGGAAATTACCCACAACAAAACCACAGAACTCGAGGGCTATTTTCGTCTCCTTACACTAAGATGAAGTGCCTAGTACCGCGGAGGGAAAGATACCATTTTTCTGTAAGCAATGCATTCATCCCCTATTCAACAGACATCGTTTTGCTTCTCTTTCTTGTGATCAGCTATGAAAATGGCCGCCGTACTACAGATTAGTGGAAAAGAAAAATCTTTCTTTCCATTTTTTGTCGTAGTTAATGCTCTACACATTCATGCTCTTCGCTGAAGCAATTGGTTGTTCTTTTTTACTGAAACAGAGAATGATGACACACGAATTTAAAATTAGATTCCGCGGATCTGGGCTTACTGGGTATATTTCCAGAACATTGCGTAACATTAGTTTCTGAAACTGATACAGAAACTCGCAACTCTTGCCAAATTCAGATAAGTAAAATACCCCTAGGCTTTACTTTTCAAGCCAGTGTTCTGCAAGCAGCGTTAGAATGGTCACTCGCTCGGGGTGAGCACTGCTACAGCGGTCGAGCCAGTTTCGCAAGTCTTGCGCAACGGCGGGGTGAAATCGCTTCCGATAGTGCCCACGGTTTTCTTATTCATTAATCTTCTAAACTGGTGCGACTGCAGCGATTGGACTTAAAACTGAACTCTAGGCTCAGATCCGATAATTATGCATGTGCCATTATTTTAAGTTGGGCAATTCTCCAATAGAAAGTTCAGCTTGATAAATGACTCAACCCGGTCTATCTTAAATCCCAAGAAAATAATTTGTTATGAAATGCCCTTTAAATATTGAAATGTGCAAAACAATTGCCAGTGTTACTTAAATGTTTGCTAATTCAAATCGGACGAAGTCTCGAACAAGCTGCAGCAGTTTTTCAGTAACTTCTAAGGAAAAAAAATGTTGACTCGTGTACATAAAATACAAATATTTAAAAGACTAATACGATTAAAGTCCACATTATGTGTATAATACCATGCAATCATTAATTGATTATTTTATCTTTTCCCGCTGATAGGTAGAAGTGGAGAGAGATGACGCATGGCACAACTGAAACGCTTTACGCTTATTGACTAAAATAAGAACATTTGATGGCTTTGAACACAGCAGTTTTCCAATACAAATAGTGTGAAATTCATTGTAGTTTACCTGGAGTGCTTGGGCAAGTTTAATGAGAGAAACACAGCACAAAATTCAACCCGCCGCGGTACTGGTGCAGTAGTTAGGGCGCTGCATTCCTGCTCCCGAGGATGCTGGTTCGAATCTAGGCCGCGACGGCCGCTTTTCGACGCAGGCGAAAAGCAAGGCGCTCCTCTGCTATGTGATGTCAGGGCACGTTATAGAGCTCCGAGTGGTCGAAATTTTCATAGCTCTTCACTACGGTGTCTTTCGTAATCTGAGTCGTTTTTGGATGTCAAATCCCCTGAACCAAACCAACCAAATAGCATAAATGTCCTAAATATTTTGCCTGGCGTCTTCCTATATGGCACCATCAGAACTTTCCCTGAAGTCCTGTTGCCAAAGTTGCAAACGTCAGATGAATGTCTTGCGCGCTTTTTAGAGATTAGACTTATTGCGAATAAAAATACTTTTTATTTTGGCTGAAGGACAGCAGGAATTGGTATAATTTCCTGCTTTACGGCTTAAATAGGAGAGTTTCCTATGTTAACTTATGCAGCATTCATGCAACCATTCTCCGGAGGATACTTCGAGGCCAGCTGTTTCTTTTATGTTTTCGAGCACATACATCCCACCCAAATCTGTCAACGATTTTACAAGAACCACCGCTCATACAAAAAAAAAAAAAAGACAACACTCTCGAACCCGCAACGTACTGAAAAGCAGTGAGAAGCACATCATGATAATGTCAGCTGTATAGTGTTATGCACCCGAAGAGACCTCGTAGTTGCTACCTCTGTGCCACCTTCACAAAATGCGCGGTAGGCATCCTCTTATCTTGGAAAGCCGGTCATCAAAGACGTCAGTGTGCCTAGAACAGTATGCGGTAACCAGAGTACAATTGTGAGACATCATTCCAGCGCACGAAGAAAACACTGACGAAGATGAAAAGACGACGCCAACGCTCTTCGTGTTATCTCATCTACCTCAGTGTAGCGAGAGGCAGTCTAGCGCCCCAAGAAGCGCGATCGCTTGGGAAAAGACGACGCTGCTGCCGTGACTCACGCGCGTGCGAGTTCCGCTGCTGTTGTGCTGCACTATGCCGTTGCCGTGTTGACCCGAGGTCTCTGCTGCCATCGTGTCCCTGTGTGTCAGGACGTGACAATATATATATTTCATTTTAGGCCTCTTGCCTTCACATACTGAACGAGCAAAGATGCCACCCCTGCTGAAACGTAGCTAAGCGAAAAATGTTCGGTAAAAATATATGTAAGAAAACTCATAATGAAGCAGGAAATGTAGACCAAGCTGACGGCGACCACAGCCGATGGCACATTTTCGTAGTACGAATAGGACGTGGACTTTGGGATGAAAGAGCTACTTCTAATAGAGGGTCGGAAGGAATCCAATTTAATGACCGGTCAAATTCGTGAGAGTGTTCGGTCGTGTACAGGCCAACCAGGAACTCATTAGGACAAGGAAAAGAAAAAGGCACGCTGCGATAAGTCGCTATCTTTTTGGCCACTAGACCGCTGTCCACACATGCAAGGCCTAAATATATACTCGGTTAACTCGGTTAAGCACTGAGTTTGCCGCGTGCATGCCACTGTCGCCCCGCCGGGGTGGAGCAGTGGTACGACCCCCGCCTACTGTACCGGAGTACCCGGGTTCGATCCCGACCTCGGTGGCTGCGTTTCGATGGAGGCGAAACGAAGAGGCGTCCGTATGATGTGCTGTGTGCTGTGTCCGTATGTCTGCGCACGTTAAAGATAACCAGGTGGTCGAAATTACTCCGTAGCCCTATATTACGACTCCTCTTTCGCTCTTTCCACTTTCACTGCAACCTTCCTTCCTTCCTTCCTTCACGGCGGAATTCAGGTGTCCGAAGCAACAATTGTGGCAGATACTGCGCCTTTCCCTTCTTCTAAACCAATTAATATTATTATTATTATTATGCCACTGTCATATCTGGCCGTTCCACCCATGACTTTTCTTAGTTTAACACACAACTTCACATTTCCCTTTTCTCTCCAGGGTTTCTTCAACATATGTCAAGTATCGTTAGTCGTAAGTGACTGACAGAAAAGTGAATTTCAAAGGCGGTGGTGCGCATGATGAAAGAAATTACGCCGCCCCGTCGGGATTCTCCTGCACCGTCCCTTTCTCGCATGGACGTGGATAACGTCTCTGCCAACTCAAAGCGAAGTGCTGGAGCCATATCTCTAGAGATAGCCGTAATCCTTCATCAACTTTAGATGCGGACGCATGCGATCTGATACTCGTTCAGCATTCTGGTTGCCAAGCGTAGAGAGCGGAGCTTGTTGGTTTCTAGTAGAATTGTGAGACATTATTCCAGCGCGCAAAAACACACAAACACGTTTAGCATCGAGACGATGCTTTTTTCGGAACGGAAGAACTGTAGCACTTTTTCTTTGGGGGCTACACTGCCCCCCTTCCGAAAGAAGCATCGTCTCGATGCTAAACGAAAAAAAAAGAAAGCACCAGCAAAAGCACGGTTAGTGGCTGCACGTGTTGTTTCGCGATAAAAGTGCAGCGGAGAAACCATTGAAGGGATCCTCCAGGGTCACACGTAATACGGTTTAAGCAGGACAGCATGAACAACTTCAGGATGTGAGGAAAGGCGTGACGATGGTCGGCTTCCGCTGGGAAGCACCTCGTAGTTGAGGTCACCGATGCGACGAATAATCGTGTAGGGTCCAAAGTACCCCTTCATAGGTTTTTCCGAAAGGCCTCGACTGCGAACCGGTGTCCAAACCCAGACCTTATCACCAGGTCGAAAATCAACTTCACGTCTCCGGAGATTGTAGCGATAAGCGTCGGTACGTTGTTGGTGCTGTATACTGAGTCGTGCTAGTCGAGTATCATCGGCGAAGCCGTCAGGCGGTTCGTGCGGCAGCATAGCATCGAGCATTGTAGTTACCTTTCTGCCATGCACCAGTTGGAAAGGTGACATACGTGTTGTCTCCTGAACTGCAGTATTGTAAGCAAACGTAACGTAAGGTAACACCTCGTCCGAATTTCGATTGTCGGCGTCCACGTACATGGCGATAATATCAGCCATCGTCTTGTTCAGCCTCTCCGTTAGCCCATTGGTTTGAGGATGACACGCAGTAGTTCGACGGTGGCTAGTACAGCTTAGACGCAGGATCTCTTGGAGAAGTTGTGCCAGAAATGCGGTACTCCAGTCAGGGATCAAAACTGCCGGAGCGCCATGCCGAAAGACAACATACTCAACGAAAAATTTCGCTGCCGCCGCAGCTGTAGCAGACGGAATATCGTGGGACTCCGCATAGCGCGTCAGGTAGTCTGTCGCTATTATGATGTGTTTGTTGCCGGACTGCGACGTGGAAAATGGGCCAAGAAAACCCATTCCGATTGTGTGGAAAGGGGGACTCGGCGGTTCGATTGACTGAAGAAGGCCCGCCGGACGTGTGGGTAGCGTTTTCCGCCGTTGACACTCGCGACAAGTTTTTGTGTACTGACGCACATACTTAGCGAGTTTGGGCCAGTAATACTTTTCCCGAATCCGTGAAAGTGTTCGCCTGTAACCAAGGTGACCAGCTGTAGGATCATCATGGCTTCCGCGATCTCGCTACGCAGATCTTCCGGCACAACAAGAAGCCACGATGTCTGGCTACTGTCGAAGTTCTTTTTGTATAGGACGCCGTTTCGAATTCTAAATGTGGGCAGGACACGCAGGAAAACACGAGGTACCACATCGTCGTCTCCTTCAAGGTGCGCCATTAGCTGGCCAAGCTGTGGATCCTGTCTTTGTCGAACCGTCATATCTGCCGTGTTTAAGACCGCAGTAAAGCTGTCAGTGTCATCATCGTCTCCTGGCGCCGGCTCAGGAGGGCTCGAGACAAGCAGTCAGCGTCATGATGTTTTTGGCCGGATTTATATACAATAGTGATGTCCTACTCCTGCAGTCGAAGGCTCCATCGAGCAATCCGACCCGCAGGATCCTTTAGTTTGGCCAACCAACATAATGAGTGGTGGTCGGTGACCACACGAAAATGGCGGCCGTATAGATACGGTCGAAACTTTGTTGTTGCCCAGATGACAGCGAAGCACTCCTTTTCCGTTGTGGAGTAATTACACTCTGCCTTAGAAAGGGCTCGGCCAGCATACGCAATAACTCGCTCAGCGCCGTCCAGCAATTGCACAAGTACTGCCCCCAGTCTTTTGTTGCTGGCGTCGGTGTGGAGCTCAGTGTCAGCAGCTTGGTCGAAGTGGCCTAGTATAGGCGGTGTTTGAAGGGCTTGTTTTAGCTGCCTGAATGCTGACTCTCGCTCCTCATTCCATTCAAATGCAATACTATCTTTTGTAAGGTGGGTCAGGGGCGCGGCGATCAGGGCGAAGTTGCGGACAAAACTTCTAAAGTAGGCGCACAAACCAAGAAACCTTCTCAGACTCTTTTTATCCGACGGCCGTGGAAACGACGCTACGGCTGCTGTTTAATAAGGATCTATTTTCACGCCCACATGGCTGACAATATGCCCCAAAAACTTCAACTCGCTGTAAGCGAACCGGCATTTTGAATGCTTGAGTGTGTGGCCTGCCTTCCATATAACCTGAAGAACCGCTTCGAGGCGCACAAGATGGTCGGCAAAGGTGCTCGAAAAAATAACAACATCATTTAAATACACAAAACAGGTCTGCGACTTCAGACCGGCGAGAACAGTGTCCATGACTCGTTGGAATGTTGCCGGGGCCGTACATAAACCAAACGGCATCACCTTAAACTCATAGAGGTCATCTGGTGTTATAAACGCAGTTTTCTTCCGATCGCGCTCATCTACTTCAATCTGCCAGTATCCGCTATTCAAATCAATCGACGAAAAATAGCGGGCGTGACGGAGCCGATCTAGGGTGTCATCGATTCGTAGCAGTTGGTATACATCCTTTTTTGTCATTTTATTGAGTCGACGGTAATCTACGTAGAATCGCAGTGACCCGTCTTTCTTTCTAACCAGTACGACAGGTGCAGCCCATGGACTATTGGAAGGCTAGATGACGTCATCGCTTAGCATTTCACGCACTTGCTCCTGTATAGTCTCTCATTCTTACAAGAAAACCCGTTATGGCGGTTGGCGAATCGAATGTGTTGCGCCATCGACAATAATTCTGTGTTTTACGACAGGCTTCAGGCGAACGCTGGATGTCGTGGCAAAACAATCGTTGTATCTATGTATAAGTTCGAGAAGATCGCGCTTTTGGGACAACTCTAGTCTTTTATCTAGGTTCAGTTGCAATTCCCGTTTTTCTTGCGGTCCGGATTAGAAGCCTTGCTCAGAAAACAAAACAGCCTCGTAAACGTCACTAATTTTTTTTAATAACACTGTTTTTTGCCTCAGGGCATAATGGAATATGTAAAAATAACTGTCCCTTTCGTCAGGTGCTGCGGCTCACTCCTGAAGTGGGTCGTGATGACGTTGGCCCGCCCTTCGTTAACGTTTCCATCCCTCTCGCAACGCCGATTGCCCTCATAAGCAGCATTTCAACATTTTTTTCCATGGCACCTTCGGCCCAAACAGATGTCTCGGCTCTAAAAGGCAGAAAAACTGTCGGCAGCGGCGGCAAATTACCGTGTTCGGAGTCTACTGGAAGCACAGCTCGGCTCGCTACATGAGGCCCTGGCGAAACAGAACGTGTCCGGGGTGTCCATTTGTTCTGCCCCACGTCGATCACTGCACCATACTCGCGAAGAAAGTCCATTCCCAAAATAACAGCTTTAGAGCAATGCTCTAAGATCACGAATTTTTCAGGGCAGGTCTCATCATGAATTTCGATGCGGGCGGTGCATTTTCCTTTAGGGTATACCAGGTGACCTCCCGTGGTTCGCATTGGAGGGCCATATCCCACGGGGTAGTCACTTTTTAAAGTCGGCGGCAAAATTCTCCACTAAATGCCGAATAATCAGCACCGGTGTCAACGAGCGCGACAACTTCGTGACCGTCGATTATTATCTTAACGTTATTGGAAAGCGTAGGTTCGTTTGTATCCCCAAGGCAGCAGTCGTTCGTTGCGCTACGTTGTAAAGTACATGGAGGCTCTTTGCTTCGGCCTACTTTGGCAACGCCACCTCCAGACGTTGCCGTACTCATTTTTGCCGACGAGGAAGAGTGGACAGGCTCTGATGGCGAGAGCTGCGCGGAGGGGAAACTTGGCGACGTGGTGACGGCGAGCGCGATGGACGTGAAGCTCCCACTGGCGACGATGGAGGACTTCGAAGATACTCTTAGGTCTCCTGCGGGTGTTCACCGTAGGGTGGGCGAGGATCACGTCGACTGAATCCTCGAAAGCCAAGTTCTCGATAAGGGCAACGACGATACATGTAACCCGGCTCACCGCAGTTAAAACACAACGGCCGCCCGTGAGTGGTCCTCCAGATGTTGGACTTACTTCGCCATCGCGGCTCCGTGGGTGCTTCATACTACGGCACATATTCGCTGCGCCGAATGTCCGAGATCATCAGCCTGCGTGTATTGGCGAGGGGTGGACTAGCGGTGGACTAGCGAGAGGCGGTCGACTGGCAATAGCGGCATAGCTCACCGTCGGTTGTGTGTCTAGAGCAACACCGGGTATTCCTTCTGAAGCAAGTGCGTGTTGCACTTCTTCCCGAAAGGCTGTAGTAATAGTTGCTGGGGAACATTGCTCTGAAGCAGGAAAAAGCCTCTTGAGCTCTTCTCGCACGACTTCGCGGATGATATTGCAAATATCGGTGATGGCAAAACCTCTTAGGCTAGGCGAGGTATAAGGCTCGATACGTTCGGGAAGTTGTTGCCCAATCGCTGATAGTGGGTTTTCCTTGTGGCCAACGTCCAGTCGATAGTAGTATCTTCGGTGACAAAACTCGCTACTGTATTCGGTAGATTTCTTATAAGTCCAGCAAAAGTTTCATTTCGTACGCCTCGCATCAACGCGCGTACCTTTTTCTCCACTGTAGCCCTAGGGTCGGCGCGAGAGCTTAAGTGCAGAACGTCCTCAACGAAACTTCTCACGCTCTCCGCTGGGCCCTGAATACGAGTTTGCAGTAGCTCTTCTGCATGCTGTTGTCGGTATTAGTCCGCGAACGTGTGTAACAGTTCGCCCTTGCATGTCTCCCAAGATTTCAACGAAGCTTCGTGGTTCTTGAACCAGTACTTCGCCGGTGCCTCCAGCGAGAAGTATATGTTCTGCAGGAATTGATCGGTGTCCACCCGTTGTGGCGAGTAACTCGTTCATAATGGTGTACCCAGTCTTCAATGTCATCCAGGCCATCGCCACGGAAAGGGCAGAGTCCTTGGTGTTACAGGCACGTAGACTATCCGTGTCGCAGTCGCATTGTCAGGCTGTTGCGACTGGGAGGCCATGGTGACGTTAGCCCGAGACATGTTCCGCTCGGCGAGGATTCCAAATTCCGGCGCTTTGCCTTGCTGACGTCGGCTAGCGCGAATCCCAAGTGCAGCTGCGGACTCCAAGAAAACCCGGCGGCCAGGACTTATTGTTGGGCTCGAATTTCGTGTTGGGGTGCACTGCATGAGAATCCTCACCCAGCACCTCTAGTAATTTCACCTCCTGACACACAGGGACATGACGACAGCAGAGACCTCGGGTCAACAGGGTAACGGCATAGTGCAGCACAACAGCAGCGGAACCAGCACGCGCGTGAGTCATGGCAGCAGCGTCATCTTTTCCCAGGCGATCGCGCTTCTTCTTCGGGCGCTACAATATTTCGCTAGTTACCTTTCATACAAGCTGTTTTATCTAAAATTTCCTGCTAGTTTTAAAAGGACTGTATTTTTTTTCAAATTTGAGGACTACTTTCCACGACATAGCACTATAAGTAGTACACTGGATCATCCAAGACAAATTGACTAGTTGGCTAGCTAACTAATGTTGAATAATTTATTTTTCAATTATTACTATCAGGCTCCTTAGTTTGTAAGCCTTCTAGCCTACAGTAATACCCACATCAGATTTCGGAATTTGAAAAATGCCATCCTCGTTGCCACCGCACTGCACAAATGTTTGGGCCCCATTCAGGCGGAAGCGAGACCACTAGCTGCAGACAGCGCCAGGCACGCCTACGAGCATGGCTCACACAGCGGCGCACCTTTTCTGCGGTCTCACAGGGGCGAGCAGTGCGCTGTTGTGCGGACGATATTTGCGCCTACTGGGTTTCGCTTCCACCTGAATGGAGCCCCAGAATTGTTCACGCTGTGGCGAGGACAAGAATGGCATTCTCAGTATTCTAAAACCTGATGGGGGTATTGGGGTGGCTGGAAGCCTCTAGAAAACAATTAGGCTAAGAGTAATAGTTAAAACTTGAATGGTTAAAAGTATTCATTATTGGTAACCAGGCCGCTAGATTGCACGCCTAGGCTTTATTTCGACGCACTGCACCGCTGAGGATGATATAGCGAAGAAAGTGATTGCCTAACTTAAAAAGCCTACAGTTCAATAAACTTTAAAAAGCTTAGGAGATTAGGAGAAACGCTGTATACAAAGTAAGTCTTAAAACGCGTAAAGCAAAAGCTAGCATAGCAGTATCCGGTTAACAAGAAATGTATGGGAAAAAAAGAATCCCTAAAATGTTTTTTTGTCCAATTCAGTTATTTTACACCCAGACGACTTAACTATATGACTGTCTAATATTAGCCCACGAAGATAGTAAAAAATTGTCTTGGCCAGTGCACAGAAAACTGCTGACCGTGCCTTGTGTTCCATCCATTAAAGGTTCTTAGGTGTATTTCGTATGAAGTCACTAATTCTAAGGAGTCTACTCTAGACAACTACCGTAGTCTCTGAGCAGTACCTCGAAAGCCACGCCTCTTCTACTGGACTCCGTGTTGCTACTTTTGCGCTTTCGTTGCTCCTACGATTAAAACGATTTTCGTCTTACACCAAAAAAAGAAATCAGTGTGCGCTTGTAGGCTGTTTCGTTCAATGTATATCCAGTGTCAATATCATATTTTGGTCTATATGAAGGAGTGGTTGAAATTCTCACTTAACTCGGGCTACATAGCCCGAGAACCTATTATTGTACTATCGAATAACTAAATAGAGTGGCTTGATGCAATATAATTGATAGGGATGATAAAGAGCAATGGGAAACAAGAAAATACACACCTTGCCTTTCTCTCTGCACAGAAGGATAGGCGATGCATCACTAGTCAACAGGAAAAGTAAGCGTACGACCTTTGCCCTGCACGGATTTACCTGCTGCGATTGCAACCTTTCATTCAATGGTCTGGCAGTGTGTTCTGGGCTTGAGCCGTCAAGGGATCGATCCGGAATATAAACTCGAGTTTTTATCGGCTCAAAGGTAAGAGGCCACTTCAACGTATCTATGCTGCACAGATGTATGGTGATCAACTGTGGCAATGGTGATCAAACGATACATCGTCGCCGAAATCTGACCAACATTTATCGAGAAATTAGTCATCAGGCAGCTTGATATGGGAAAGAATTCCTATACGTTTAGCTATGTAGTATTGCAAATTTGGAGGTACCTGGCGGATGCATAAACATTGTTACATGGAAACTCGATGTATTTACAGCATATTAACAACAGCCTCAACTGGCATAGCAGCGAACCGCGACTCGGAACCGGTTCTACTTCTTCGTCATCACTTTGACCCTTCCGCGAGGCAAGAGAAGGAAGCACTTCGTCGTCGTCATCACGTAACATGACCCCCCGGCGCTAAACTGGTAAAGAAGGCATGAGTTCGTAGGGCTTCAGGCGCGAAGCATGGACAATGTCAGTAGTGGGGAGAGATGAGGAGGACGCGCGCACAGGAGGAGCAAGTTCATAGATCATATCAGTGACTTGGCGCACCACCCGATAAGAGCCACTATAGGGGCACAAAAGTTTCTCCGAGAGGCCAATGCGGCGTGCAGGAGACCATAAAAGAATCAAAGACCCAGGGTCATAGGTTATGTGGCGATATTGCCTATCGTAGGCAGATTTCTGAGAAGTCTGAGAGGCGAGGAGCCCACTACGGGCGACTTGGCGCGCTTCAGTGGCTTGCGCAATGGCGTCACGTGAGTAGGTAGTTATTTAGTAGTATATTTAGTACATTTATATTTATATAAAAATATAAAGTAGTATAGCGCAGTATATTTAGAAGGGGCTTGATTATCATGGCTTATCATGGATTATCAGATGCATGGCAGAAGCGTATGGTTAGGTGTGAAATATCCGTGCCTTCCGCTGAACCTGCGTCCGCGGACGACAGTCTTAACCCACTGCCGGTCATATATACGTAAAGGGACCACGCAGTGCCTGAGCTGAGGTAAAACAAATCGGTACAGAGATAGGTACTCCCTCAAAAGTCAATTCACCGCAAGAATTTTTCAGCTAGCTTCATTATACCGGAGATATTGGCGATTAAAAATGGCGCTCTTCCTCTCTTCCCTCAACTCAAAACTCGGAGACACCAGAAAAAAAAAAAAACGAAAAGAGCTAGGGAACTCCGCCCCGCTAGTCCCCACGAAGCGTCATAGGGTGACGCTCGGTTCTCAAACTTCCGGTTGCCACGCCTGTTTTCCCGAGCGTCACCCGCGCATTCACGGTCTCTGCCTTTCCCGTCCCGTCTGCATTTATACAGCTTTCAATTTTGTCTGGAGTCTTCCTCGGCAGCCGGTTTCTTCAGTTTTTTTACCTCTCGGAATTGTGTGCGACAGCAGCCCGAACAACGGGTCGTTCGCAGGCGCATACCTGCAGGTGGGCAGGCTGCTGTCCACACACACCGGCGGCCGCCGCGGAGGAGCATTTTCCTTCATATCCCTGTCCCATTCAGCACAAATTAGCGTGCACTCCTGCCAAGTACGTCTTTCTAGAAGACGCAGTTTTTTCTCTCGCGCTGCCGGGGTCTGTCTCCGGTGTCAATAGCTTTGGTACCGTCTTCTGCGGTTTGAATGACGGCGGCCGATGACGCTTTGCAGAGTTGAACGCGATAGCATCGACTCTGCATGGATGCTCGCAGACGATCGAGCGTGCGAGTTGCCCGTGTGCAAACATGTCGTCATCGTTTTTAGCCAGGAGCTCTTTCATTATGCTCGGCGAGAGACATCTCTTCTGGTGAATAACGAGTGGAATGTATACGCGTATCACCGACGAGAGCCCGGACTGATGATTGCTACAGAGTTTAGATATCGGATTATAGGTAAGCATGAATTATTCGTTCGCGAATCTTAAGAATTGAGATTAACAAAAAGGGCAGTGTAGTGTTCCTTTTCTTCTTCTTTTTTTTTTTTTTTTTTGAAGTTCTTTCGCACGTCGTTTAGGAAGTGCCCGTAACGTGAACGCGTGTTTTATGTCATGTGTGCGCATCGTCCGAGCCAGAATTGACATCGCCAAACATTAGCAATGCAGCTCGGCCCATGCAGTTCGGCAGCACAGGTTGCCACCGATTTCAGCAGCTACACGCGAGCGGCTACGCTAGAGACGCGCGAAGCGGGCAATTCCAAAACGTCGTCCGCCGTGGCTTCGATGCAGAAGAAACAAGGCCTAACGACGACCAGGGAGTAGCGCAACAACCGGAGTGCCGCTGGCCGCAGCGCCCGCGGACGGCATCTCTGCGGTAACCTGGCGGCATCCGGTTCTGCACTAAGGCGGTGTGAATTTGTGTACTTTCATGATGAAGCTAAGGGCTTACTTTCTTTGACGCACGTTCTATTTAATTATCAACATGCCGCACAAATGTTCGATGCTGCAAAGACGAGACGGAAACTACAGTACACTGCTGCGCCGTCGGTCGGTGCACGAAGGTTGATGCTGCCTATTTAATCGGTACGGTGTTGAATCAGACCAGCTCGTGCTTTTTTTGCACTCCTGCACTGACGCGCACTTTCAGTCGTCAAGCTCGGGTTCACGCATGCAGTGCATGCAGCACTCGAGCAGACGACATTCGCAGATACCGAAAGTGTGTCCGTGACGTATGGCCATCGCGGCTGCAGCCAATGGCAGCCTATCATGACCTGTAGGTATTCATGACGTAGGTATTAACGGCAGAATAGTTCCAAATCTCACCGCCACGCGAGAACTGAGCAGCCCGCGAAATTAAAAAAATGCAGTTTTTTAAAATTAATAATAAATCACTGCCTTTGTTGCAAGTTGTTGTACTTTTGGGAAATGCTCCGAAGTATTGGTTCTACACGTTAAAAACGTTTATCAGTGACATTTCTAGCCATTTCCTACCCTCTTTAAATAGCACACGTATCTCACGCAGACAGTCATGACGTTGTTCTCGTTTCGTTTGTGGCGCCACCAAGTTTTGTCAACGCGACATGTTGCAGCTTCTTTCTTGCTAAAGGTCCTTTTCTTGCTGGAATATTTCGTGTTAAGCCATTGGCAACAGGAACACCGCAGAACAGAGCAATGGATACTGACAATTCACGCTTTAGGATGTTTAGCCACCAATAAGTTGCGGACGAAAACGACAACATTGCACAAGGGCACAGATCTCGGAGCAGCCTTACAGCGACTGCGTACGGTGGTTTTTGTGAATATCTTAGGGCTCACTGAGTCTCCCTACAGATAGCCACAGCAATGGTTCTAAAAAATGCATTTGACAACTTCGCTTCAAAATGTAGTTAGTATTGTTGTTTAGAGCACGGAGGATGCAGTCAGCAGTTTCACGTGCATTGACTGTAATTAAATTTTAGTGTCCACTTTGGCAGCTCGATACCACAACGAAGTCACCTCGCTGGTTAACGTACTTACTTTTAGGGAGCGATCTCACAGTCAACTTCCTGCCTGTTTTGTTAGTAGTTATAAAATTTCTCTTGACCGCTCGACAGATTTTGATATATATATATATTTATCCACCCGCGAACATCGCATCGCATTTTAATGATGAATAGTAAAATATATGTATTCTAGGTTAGCCTGCCTCGAATATTATGCCAGCAGAAGTGGACTGGTTTGGCTTGTAGGGTTTAGCGTCCCAAAGTGACTCAGGCTATGAGAGACCCTGTAGTGGAGGCTTCCGGATATCTGTGTTTCTTTAATTTTCACTGATATTACACAGTACACGGGCGCCTTGCTTTGCGCCTCCATCGAAAAGCGGCCGTAGCAGCCGCGATTCGATCCCTTATTCTTGGGCACAGCAGTCGAGCGCCCTAACTGCCGCTCCACCGTGGAGAGTCAACAGAACTCCTCTGTAAGTGAAGCTTAGCTAAGTGTAAAAGAGATGACTTGAATTCAGATTAGAGTGACTGAAAGAAAACCATGTATGTGTGAGAGCATCAAACGTAGAGACTAAGCAGACTGTGACCAGAAACACCGCCGTGTTCCTCAAGATCAAAAGAACACATGCTTTGGTTCGAAGAGCTGGGTGGAAAGGCGCACGGAAGCGAACTTAATACAGAGATCTCATCGCCGATTATGAGTATGGTCCTGTGCATGGTCGAACAAGCAACGACAGGTAGGAGCAGATAATGACAGACAAAAAGAGGAGAGGATGCGGCGTTCAGTCCCGTTTTCTCCTTTATTCAGAAGAGGAGCGCTAAAGTTGCCGCGTTTCAGAGCGCAGCCGGATAATCCCAATATTTAGAGCGCAAGAGTTGCAGTCGCCCTCCGCATGCCGTAGGGCACTCTCTCCCAATTGTCCTCTTTTTTTTTTTTTTTTTTTACCGCTTCCTTTTCTCTTCCTCCTTTCTTCTTTCAAGGCGCCTGCGTCGTGTGTCGTGTCTAAGTAGCTGTAGTCGTACGTGACTGTCAGATAGGCGAATTACGGGTTCAGTGATGTGGAGATACGAGAGGTCACGCTACCCTCTTAGGGATTGCGAGACACCGTCTCCTTTTCATATGGATGCCGCTAAACTGCCCTGACGTGGATACAGGAGCTGGAGATAAACCCCCGGGAGATGGCCATCAGGCTCAATCGAATTCGGGAGCGGAAACTACGAACGTACCAACCCTCCGCCCAAAGGTTAACGCGCGCTAGAGAAGATATACTGATGATTTCGTGGTCGGCCTGGTCAGATGAGAAATTCTGGCTTATTGCAGCTTTTGCGTGGGAGCCCAATTACACAAAACAACCTTGAAGTCTGGCCGGCTGCGTATCCCTAATTTCAGCGGTCTGAACCGAAAGCTGGTGCAGGCACAAGGTGTTTATTACAAACGTTTTAAGTGTTTTGTGCCTCCTATTTTTTCTAACAGGCGCCTGCAATTTGATATTGGCAAAACCTTTGTATTTAATTTATACCCACAACAACATTACTTAACATCCTGTTTCATTCCTGATTGATTACACATTAATATACAATACAGCTCTGGTGAATGAATTGAGTTAGTTTTTCCTCTAAGCTATACTTGGACAAAACATGTCGAAGATGCATAAACAAGGACTTACAAAATGATTTATTTCACTGCACATATAATCTCAGAAAAGTTCCTCCTCAGAATTAGAGAGCTACTTTATTTTACTAAAGTATTATCCGTTTTGGAGCCTGCCGGTGCGGTTTTGCACCCCCGTGTAAGACTTCTTTCCGACATGCTTGAAAGCGTACAAAACTGTGCAGCTCGATTTGTTTGCCCTATTTATAATTCCACGTCTAGTGTTACATTACTAAGGGTTAGGTTGGGATGGAAAATATAAAGCAAATGCAGAAAAAGCACGCGCTTAGAATTGTCTGCAGAACGTATTTCGTCATAAGTAGAATAATAAAGAAAACATTTTTGGCTTCATGTTTCATCTAAGAGGCGTGATCATCATTTGAAAATAAGGAAATTGAATGCCTGTCATTGTCCATTTTGTTCAGGCACCATCACCGAATAAAATCAACTTCTACAGATTGGATGCCACGATGAAATGTTATTGCGGGCTGTGTCCTTCTTTCAACGCATAACCAATACAGTGCTTTTACAAGAATCTTGGCTCCCCCCGTAAAGTCGTTTACTGTAAAAAAAAGTTCGTGTTTTTTGCGCGGACCGCGTAAATGGTAGAGAAGGTGGCTTATATACTTTGATATCTTCAAAATTACGTCACCGGGCAAAATAAGCAAAATACAATGAATTCCGGTTTCGAGCTCTTAGCTGTAGATAACACTTTGCCGCAGTGTGCCCCAGTCACAGTCGCTAACATCTACTGTCGTATAGTCTGTTTCGACAGATTACATGCAAATTCTAATATAGGGTCATCATTTCAGGAGGTTTTAATTCGCACCACACTCTTTGGGGTAACTACTCTGACTCATATGGATAGCTTTTATAATCGTGGATGGTGCCAAAAGCTGTGCTTTGCTGCAGTTGTTTGGGCTATAGCCTTAATTCGCGGAAATTGGTGATTTGTCATCTATTTATCCCTGGCAGCAGGAGGGATAAATAGATATAAAGGAATGGTCAGCAGTGGACTGTGGTACATCCAGTGACCACTTTGCAATAACTTTTACAATCATGTCGAGGTCAATACGATGCAGTTTTTGGGCTATAGCCTTAATTCGCGGAAATTGGTGATTTGTCATTTGTCATCTATTTATCCCTGGCAGCAGGAGGGATAGATAGGTATAGAGGAATGGTCAGCAGTGGACTGTGGTACATCCAGTGACCACTTTGCAATAACTTTTACAATCATGTCGAGGTCAATACGAGATGATAGTTCTGCCCGAAAAGTAGTAAATAGTGCCGTCTATGCAGCATCACTGCGCTCTTCCATCAGACACAATCTTGGTTCATGTAGGACAGACAGAGCACATCAGCAGGTGTATTCCTCAACTGGGAACGCTACTGAGAATTCCCGGTTCATTGTGCGTTCTACTACAAGCATTAAATCGCCATCCCCATGGTAGAACGATGCGTGTGAGACAGCCTTCTGCCTCAGAAAAGCAACATGGAGAAGCCTTTATTATAACCAGAGCTCAGTATATTGGATAAAATACAAACTTTTTTTGCATAATTTATTATAGCTAAAGCTCAGGCTAAGGATGAGTATAACCAAACTTTAAATACATGTTCGTCCAACCCAAAACACAGGAAGGTTTTGTATGTTATTATGGAACGACGTAGGAACGCGCAAGTTTCTCAGTTGTTATGTTGGGTTGTGTTGTCTCCACAGGAAGCAAAAGATCAGTAGGAATGCATTGCACAAGGGCTTGCATTACGTTTCCAGGAGCAGTGCAGAGTTTCTTTGCATGCCCCCATTCCTTGCTCCGAATATGTTGAGGTTGGAAAGTCAGAACTCCTAAATGTTTTTCTTCCATGCAATCCTCGGCTCTGGGTTGGGACAAAGTTGCGGTTTAGCACAGGAGTTCACTCAGGACCTACTGGATCTGGTCAATGAATCATTAGAAACTACACTACTGCCGCACGACTGGAAGGTAGCGAAAATTGTATTACTCTTTAAAGGCCCTGGAAAAGGATTTAATGTTGAAAACATTCGGCCGATAGGTTTGGCTTTAAACCTGGTAAAAAAAAAAAAGAAGAATAATGCCGCCTCTTAGAGCATATTTTAGAGATCAATGCTTTGAGCTCTGCCCAATTGCCTTTCACCACGGATGCTCAATATGATCTCCAAATGTAGATATCGAAAGCGTAATTCGACTTGCTGTGTGGAATAATGAGATGTCAACGTTTGTGACGCTCGATATTGCCAAGGCCTACGACAGCACTGTACATTCTACACAAAAAGACCATCGTTCTCCATTTATGCGTATATCGGCGAATTTTTAAAACTTGAAGAGGACGAGCTGTCGGGTTAAATGATTTTACATCATTTTTGCAGTGCATAGTCAGAAAAGGACAAAGCACTGATGAACAAGTAGAACGGATTACGGTTGCTGGTTGGCGGATTACCAAAATAGAGTTGCAGTTCAGCGCCTGTGTGTCCTACTTGTTCCTCCGTGATTTGTCCTTATCCGGTTACGCGCTGCAAAACGACGAATTTTTGAAAGGATGGAAATTTGTTTTGCACTGATGGCTCCTTTACTTCAGATACCTATGCAAGACAAGAGGTGTGCCCAGGGCTGTGGGAACTCGCCACTCTATTTTAAGAGAATAAAGTTCCGTTTTTGCTTCGAAAGCCCACACAATATAGTCTTCCCGAACAAGTCCTGAAGCTTTTGCTTGCAGATGTCCCAGGTAATGAGCTCTTGTTCGTGATTTTGGAACCATGTGTGAACCGTTCCCGCCAAACAGAAGATGATGTTAGCTAGAATGATGGTTGCCTCCCAGTGGTTTTTCCAGCTGCAACGCTCCTACTCATCTAGCCAATCGCCAACGTCTGGCTTGTCTTCGCCATAAAGATGGGAGGCGGGCGAATTATTGTGAATACGACTGGCTGAAGCGATGTTCCCGCGGTGGTAGGGGCTACCTCGGAGGTCATAGTGGCCGTTTTTAACATCGTTGTGATTCCAGGTAGGTGGCGGCCACTACGCAAATCCAGCTATTGGCAGCGTAAATGGGCTCATTGGTGTGCGCGGGGATCTTGAGTCACCTCCACCGAGATGATACGTTGCAGAAGGTGAATTCAGAAATCACAACAGCTGATGACAGGGGTAAGTGTTCAGGTAAGCACCAACCGTTGCTTCAGCTTCGTCGTCTCTCTCTGCTGTCGATCGTTGTCTTCTTCAGTGGCATATATGTAACAATATATTTCGATTCATCCTGGTGTCCCTGTATGTGTATATGCAGATTGCATAGCATTCTTTGCCATTGCAAAAAGTATTCATACCCTATATTGTTTACTTCAGGCTTACTTAAATGCTCTTGAGGTTTGGTTGAACAAGATTAAGTTGGTTTTAAATGTGTGCAAAAGTAGTGTGCTAGCTTTTAAGACCCAACCCCCTTATACTTTTCGATAAACTGCTGCTCAAACATCATACCAGAGGTGGGATCTGTGTGGAATTTAGGCGTTACGTACGATTCGAATATGGGTAAAAGGCCTCACTTAAAGACATATGTTCAGAAAGGTGACCGTGCACTTGGTAGGCTCGTACGCGCAAGTAATAGAAAATGTGGAATGCGTCAAGACGCCCTTCTACTTCTGAACAAAGCCTATGAGAGACCGATACTCGAATTTGGCTGCATTCTTTTCTCTGGTGCTCCAAAATACAAGATTCGTCCTTTGCTGCTTTTAGAGCGACATGCACTGTGCCTCCGCCTAGGTCTCCCACAATCAGTATCGACTGCTGTTTTGTACTTGGACTCTCATATTCCGGACCTTAACTCCTGTTTCCGCCTTCTATCTGTCAGATCATTCTTGCGGCCTTTTCAGTCCACTGCCGGGGTAGCAGCACCTATATTGTGTCTCGCCCGGCTTTCTATATCCCTCACCAGTAGCCAAGGTTCTGCATGCCTCAGGTTGGTTTTACACAGAGGACTTTGGCAAGCAAATATTGGTGTGGACCTAGGTTCTATATGTCCAATTGTTTACACAACGTCGACTGTGGATATCAATTTTGATTATGGATTTTCATCGACTCTTACTTTCGTTCTAATATCCAGTCTCCTATCAAGTTCCTTAAAACGCTTCCGGATCACACTGTAATCGCCACTGATGCCTCTTTAACAGTACAGAAGACAGCGAGTGGAGTTTTTTTCCGAGCATCCTTCCTGGAGTTATTCGGTGTACGTCCAGGATTGTATGCACTCCAATCTTTTCAGCAGAGTTTATGGCAATTAGGTTGGAACTTTAAAGGTTCATTGCAATCAGCCATAAATAATTTTTTTATCAGACTCTCTCTATATATTGTTGCCAATGGAGTCAGCATGGGATACTCTTTTGAGCCGCTCACTAAAGTATTTCATACCAGGATGGATGAAAGAAATACGCTTCATCTGGGTCCCAGGTCATTGCAGTATTCTTAAGACTGAAGCGGCAAGAATAATACAGCTCTATAGGCACCTTTTTTTATGTTCCATCCCTAATATCATCACTTTTGGAATGTCTCGTTTTTCTACGCTACCTATACATAGTCGCCTCATGCAATGATCCCTTGTTATCTACAGCAGACTATCAACATCTCATGTGCTCATAGATAGTTTGTTCATGTAAATCACGGCAGTGTGAGGTAACGCTGATTCTTATGCGATGCAGGATCCCCCGCCTAAATCTACATACCTTTGTGAGGCTCGCGGTGAGGTTGAAAATATTGAGCATTTCCTTCTCCCTTGCCGAAGGTTTTCACATCAGAGAAGAGTATGTTTAGAAATTAAATAACACAATTGGGATATATTTTGTCGGTCCTGCTTCTCCTCTCCTTTGGTTGAAAGTGCAATAGGATTTGCGTTGCCTCAAATTTGTCATTATTTACAGTGACAGATTCCTTCCTAACTGTATTACAAATTTACAAACTTCAAAAGCTTTGGTCAGTAGCTTTTTTTGCTTTCCTTTATCAAGGTATTTATCATTTATTTCTTTTTTTCTGCCATTTATCAAGATAGAAAAAGAACACTCGTGCTCAGGGCCAGTGAATGACACTTGAATACATCGCTCACAAGTTAGATATCAAGAAAATATAATAAGTTATATTGGCAGCATTCATTTAAATGTTCCACATAAAAGTTGCCCAAAAAGATCTGTGCTTGGTGTCAAAAGATTTCTTAGTTGTGTGTCCGTACTCACGACGATTACCAAATGTCGATATATTTGTTTTTTCACACGTTAGGCTCAGGAGTTTCAAAATTCAAAATTATGCTAGATGCAGGCATTGGTGATTATTTTGGAGTCGGAAGCCTTCGACATTCGGGCACCTTACAGGCCAGGACATTGTTTTCCATCTTTTTTTGTTCCCACGCATTGCCCACTAACACAAACCCTTCATTCCCTGAAGAATTCCGTCCTTCTAAATCTCCCCCCCCCCCCCCCCCCCTTTATTCCAATCAGCTCACCGAGATATCCGAGTTCAAGGACCCATGTGCAGACATCTTCATAAACTAGCCTTTACGAAACATCCATGCTGAAAATAATTTCGAAGATGCCCAATGTTGATATAGCAGCCGAATGTTTCTACTGGAGAAGCAAACGGCATCAAATTGTAACGCTTACCCTCACATCACCGTCTCAACCACACTGATAGTACGTGCTTTCTTTTTCGCTATATTTCTTAACAATTTTAGTACTCAAATGTTAGATTATCATGTTCAGGGAAAGAATGTTAACGGCAGGTTAGAAAGAAAGATTTGTAGAGATTCAGAGCCAACAAAATCCTCACGTAACATGTTCCATTCCCTAATTGCTTGCAGAAAAAATGAATAACGAAAGGTGTCAGTATGAAACTTATACTCTACTAAATGCTGTGAATGTTCAGTTCTAGTATTTCTTGTAGATTAAGGGACTAGGTAAAGCTCGGAATCTATTTTAGAGCACCATTTATCAGAAGGAAGAGGTTCTTCAGGCGTGAAGTTCGGGTGTGGTTGCTAATCTGGCAAGGTTTGTGCTGTTCAAAAGTTCAATTGGGGAGTCATTAGGTCGATATTGTTAAAAATAAACCTTACTGCTTTCCGCTGGACACTCTCTAATTTATTTATACATTGTTGTGCGCGTGGAAACCTGCAAAGAATGTTGTATTCGAGCAGAGGCCGGACAAGGAGACAATCTGCTAGCAACTTGGTATCGGGGGAGGCAGACGGGATTGATCTGCAAACATTCGGACTGTTCCGTTAATATTTGATGTTAGATCATTGATGTAAAAAAGAAATAAAATAGGCGCTAGTACTGTTCACTGGGGTACGCGGACATTACTTTAAGACGCTGTGATGCGCAACCGTCATAATGCACATACTAGTAGCGTTCTGAAAGATAATCTTGTATCCAGATCGTTACTTTATAACAGCCAGTATGTCACGCAGATGGTGACGCACGGAGAGTAAGAGAATAGTTTAAGGAAGTTATTAATTCCAACGTATGGTGAAATTATCAGACTTGTGGATCCAGCTCCTGATTTGCATCCGAGCATTGAAACGTTAACAAAATTGAAATAATTTTAGTAATGTTATTTTAGCCAAATACGGCTGAGGGTTATTTTGTAAATATTGTATATTTTGAGTAAAAAAAAAAGGAGTCTAGCGTGGTTTAGTCGGTTATCGCGCTCAGCTGGTGATCGGAGGGATAATAGCTCGATTCCCGACGGAGGATATTTTTTTCTTAACAGGTAGACAGAACCCCGCTGATACCCTCCGGAATCAAGCGGAACCTCGCGGACAGATCTCACCCACGCGAGACTGTCACCTTAACCTAAGTAAGGCTTTCGCCTGAAACCTCCTTACCGGCAGTGACGTGAACCTGCGCGCTGACCACGGTCCCAATGGCGTTGCTAGCCGAGCAACGGTAGCGGGCCTCGTGGACGTCCCGTCTAAACTGGTCGGCGCGGAAGGGCAGGAACACCAAAGAACCGTCGCCCTGACGCACGTGCCTAAGGCGTGGAACGTCGGCGGCCTCCTCTCCGTCTTCGGTGAGCCAGCGGATGGTCGGCGCAGGCTGCCCGGTGGCCGAGCATTGCAGGCTGCTGCCTGATGAGTTCGAAAATAGCAGCCGCGATGGAATTTCGCTCGTTAACCTGGGGCCTTGAACGCTGCTGCCACTCGCACCGGTGTTTGTGAAAGCACCGTCTTGCACCAAGCAAATCCCACGATGAGGGAACATCGGGATGCAAACGGCCACTGCAGGTGAAAGCCAGCATGAGGATTAGACGAGCTATTTAAAACAGACTTTGGGCAAAAAAATATGCACGAATAATCCTCAAGGACGGAAGGTATCTAATAGCTTCGTCTAGCGTTTGTCTGTCATGTTTTGCACAGTTGCTGCAATTTGAAGATTCAACACTGAAAGCACGGCTATTTGATGAATATGATGATGATGATGATGATGATGTATTTTATGAGCGTAACAGCATCCCTGACAGAACAACGCCAAGGTACATGGCATCCTTCTTCCTTTTGCATGGGGAAGGGAATAAAATATGATATTCAAAGTGTTTGATCCCTGTTAATCCAGCACTAGGCGAGGGATAATTGTTGTGCCTATCGTCTGTGTGTTATCCCGGTGCCACTGGGGATCGCATCCCACTGATCCCACATGGTAGTTTCATCATTTCGACAACTACTGGTGAAAGGGCAACAGTACTGGCTGAGAAAATAACCGAATGTATAAGCTGTAGTTAAGATGAGAATTGCATACTTTCTAATTGATGATACCGCTATCGGCTTATTTGAGTGAGGCTATAGTACTTTATAATGACCTCGTATTGTTCTCATTATTCTTTGTCGCACTTTTTGTCTGTGAAGATTCCTAATATATACAAGTATGAGAATCAACATAGGGCATACAAGTCGTTGAACCGTTATTAATGTTCGTCGATCGCTAAGTGCTACAAGCCAGATCGCGAGAGATAAATGCGATGCCTTGCTTGAGTTGCTTCATCACCGATGTGTTTGACTTCAGAGCACGATATTGCGGAGTATCATAGTCACCATGCATATATAATTTAAAGGGAGAAATGATTTGAAATCTACGTGCTGTTGGACGTGGGTACACATTACGAAACATAGTGAGCCGACAAAAGTTATGAATAGTTTTCCATTGCATGTCCCCTCTTAGCTGACGCGCCGCTGCGGAAAATTAACGAAATACCATATAAAAAACTGAATCAAAAATTGAAGCACTACTTTATTTTTCAATATTGTTTTCAACTCTTCTAGTGAACTTTGACCTTTTTATGCTCACCTTTCGAACCAAATACTTTTCTTGTAAAGTTTCTTTTTCCCCCTGATTTTTATTATTTCGCCCTTCGTTTCATCAACATTTTCGAGTTTCTGGCCCAGTAATCGAAGCGTTGCATAATAAGCCGGGGTGAAGCTCTGTGAAGGCTTTATGTAACAAGATGCGTCTATCAAAATGGTTTTACAGGCATAACGAAACTACTTGCTGTGACGTTGTCTATTGGCAGGTATGCTATAGCAATTTCCTTAAATAACGAGTGTAACCAGTTTTCTAAGTTTTCCGAGAAAGACACTGCCTGCATTTCGGCCGTGCAATCTACTACACAGGAAAAGAGGTAGTGTTTCATTTTTAGAGCTTTCTTTTATCGAGAAGAAAAGTTGTCAAGTTAGGAAAAGAAATGTGAACATAAGGACACGGTAACCCTTTCTTCTCCGCTGCGACGAAATTTGTAGTGAAACTAAAGCGAAGGTAAACCATAATTTTTTTCAGCGAATGGCTGTTTTTGTTTTTACTCGAAACAGTAAATGCAATGTTGACCAGCCTAAAGTAAACACAGAATGCATATTCCTTTTTCAGTTAACGCAGTGTTGACCAGCCTAAAGTAAACATGCCTATTCCTTTTTTAGTCAATGCAATGTTGACCAGGCTAAAGTAGATACAGGATGCCTATACCTTTTCAGTTACACTGATGTGTTAGCTTGAAAACTACTTAAAAGAGCCTAAAAAGTTCAACTTTGCCTGATGGGGTTGTCTTTTGTGAAAACCGCCCGTTGTGAAACTGCTTTCAAAAGGTCTGTTGTTTTTTTTTTTTTTTGTTTTTTTTTTGCACCTTTAAAACTGAACAGACGCTCTCTGTACTGCAACAGGAACTCAAGTTTACCGGAAAAGGTTGCTACATTGTTGCATCAATATTTCCGTTAGTTAAATTAGCACTACGGTTCGAAAGGCCTTCTTTGCGAGCTCTCAATTTCCGGTAGGAAGCAGCCTAGCCACACGCGGCATTGCTTGCTTTTAAACGCCGCCTCGAGCACCGCAACCTGCTTTCAGTAGGCGACGGCAACTTCCTTTGCGGTAAGTACGGAGAAGAGTGCTTCCTTTCAGCAAGTGAACTAGCCAAGATAGGGGAAATGTACTTACTTTTAATGATGCGGCGCTTTCAAACTTGATATTTAAGAAAATGCTGTTTCACCTCCATTTTGAGGACAGTCTAAACGCGATCTAATTTCTATTAACCTTTAAGTGCTCGCGACATTGACCCCCTAAACAAGTTCATTTTGTTGAATAAATATAAATAAGGTATTACTATCTTTTTTCGGAGGTGTGACAAAAATTACCAACAATTTAGCGCAACGGCAAACTCTTTTCTTGAGATCGCAGAAATTCATTTTGTTGTTAGGCGTTAGGTTTGTAGCATACCGGCAAGATGTTTCCAGATACTGATAGACTGACCACTTGCTCTTTTGATACATCTTTTCCGATAATATTAAATTACATTTATTTCAGCTCCTCTTCAATACTAAAGGAGAACGTCTCCGATACTGGCAATATTGTGGATCGAAATATTGATGTGATTCGTTTCACTATGAAAGAAGAAACGAATATAATGTGAGCAGCCTGCTCCTATTGCTCTCAGAATGTGTCTATAAAATATTTTCTGTCTGTATATATATTTCATATGCCTTCTCCCACATCGTCACCCATCATGACCTTCTTTCTTCTCTCCTTCCCCTTCCCCAGTGCAGAGTAGCAGGCCAGATTTTAATTATTCGGGCCAACCTCTCTGCCTTTTCCTTTCAATAAATCCATCTATCTATCTATAAAATATTTTCTTCATCTTTACCTCTAGACGTTTTAACAGCAGTGCGCTTAGTGTGATTTCCAAGATATATGGTAACCCCCAGCGTTCAAGAAATTTCGTTCGCAAGCGGAAATTATACACTAGCTACACATTGTTTCATATAAGTAATATCTCCCTCCCTCAGATCGGAATTGGTACAATGAACGCTAGGCGACCCAAAGACTCTTCTCACCGACCAGTTTGCATAAGTTACAAACAACAGAATGCCCAACCATAACTTGCGGCTGCAATCAACCAAACTGGAGTGTACAAACCATAAGAAAGAATCGCTCTTCGCACACGCGTATTGGGACAGAAAGCTACGCCTAAACATTGAGGCTAAGTTTCCGAGCGATCCGTTCGCTGGCGCTTCTTGGTCTCGTAGCTTCGCTAGCTTGCTCTCCCAGCGGTCGGTCGGCCATTTCTCGGTGGCCCTAGCGGGAAGAGGGGCCGCTTGTCATCGGGATCGCCGAGCCAAGCGCTATGTGATTCGTCCAAGCGTAATGCGGGGCGGCGGAAACAGCGACGACGCAAAAACAAACACTGGCCGAGCATGACAGGCGTGCCCTCCTTCCACGCAAAAGAGAGGGAAGATGAGGCTATCGAAAGGAAGGAAAAGAGAAAAACCGAGAAGTGAAGGGAGACAGGGATCTGAAGACAGCACAGATCCTTCACGTCTTGTGTGTTGCTCTGGGGCTACTGCTGCTGCTGCTGGAGCGATCCTTTCTTACTGCTTGTTAGGTTGCCGCCGCTTTCCGTTTCTACGCTCAGCTGCTGTCTCCCGTTCTCCCTCCCGCTCAAACGTGACGCGAAGCCGAATTTGGGGAGCGAAGGCACGTGCCTCGGCGCCCACAAAACGGATTTGCGCGGTTAACATGCAAGTGCTCGCGAGGAAGCCTGCGCTTACAAGCCGAACACTTCGGCGACTTTTTAAAACGACTTTTCCGATTTGAAAAAAAAGAAAGAAAAGAAAAAAAATAGGCAGTGAAAACATCGATGCGCTGGAACTGAGAGCGGATGCAGAAATAAGAAACCATGTGCAGGAATCACAAAACTCTTCGACTTAGCGTAAGGTCAGAGAACTAGCAAATGCAACTGCTTTCTCCAAATTGCAAAATGCCATTTTTGACATTGATTTATTTATTGTACCCTCAGGGCCAGATGGGAGTGGGTTAATTAGGATACAGAACAATGAATATAATACAGTGAAAACAAGTAGTACAAAATAAAATTCCTCCAGAATAAAACAAACAACATAAATATATATATATATATATATATATATATATATATATATATATATATATATATATATATATATATATATTGTTACGGACGACATCAAGGAAGAAAAAGCGGGCAGTGGCGCGGACAGGAGCGCTCGTGCTAGGCCCGGCAACATTTTCATTAAACGTCATCTCACTGTCATCGACCATCTCTCTGTCCTCTGTTCTCCTGTTTTCATCGGCTTGCCGTATCGTAACATTTGGTTGGAGGTGCTGGTGCTTCATCATCACCCCCCCCCCCCCCCCCCCCCCATCCTGGTCCGGAGCATCAGCGCCCTGCGACTTCTTGCGCCGTCGGCGAAAGGTTAGGAGGCACTGCATGGCTGTTCCCCAGCCTGCCGGACCCAGCAAGACCTTGCCGTTCCTCCGCCCCGTCCCCCCCGCCCCGACCACAAGACACGACGAAGGAGAGACTGACCCGCGAGACGCCACACATGACCACAAGACACAAGGAGAGACCCGAATGACCTAATGTGACCCCACTGACCTGATGTGCTGACCAAGCACCCTACCACCCAAGACACCGCTACACTTCAAGACATTCTCCCCTGCCTATGCCATGCGGTGCGTGCCTTGGCCTCCGCCATCGAGTCGTGGCAACGTGTGGCCCGAGAGTGTCCTGCCAAGGTTCATCGCGAATCAGCGTGCCGGCAAGCCATTCTATTCTTCCTTCTTCCTCTTCTTTTTCAAGCATCTAGACACGCCCATCATCATGCCATGGAATCATCAACATCGTGCATTTCCTCGTCCACGATCGGGACGATCGCTCGGTGGCCCCGGGTAATGTTACGGACGACATCAAGGAAGAAAAAGCGGGCAGTGGCGCGGACAGGTGCGCTCGTGCTAGGCCCGGCAACATTTTCATTAAACGTCATCTCACTGTCATCGACCATCTCTCTGTCCTCTGTTCTCCTGTTTTCATCGGCTTGCCGTATCGTAACAATATATATATATATATAGAAAGAGAGAGATATATAGATATACATTTAAAAGAGCATATATATATATATATATATATATATATATATATATATATATATATATATATATATATATATATATATATATATATATATATATATATATATATTGATAAAGTAACAGACCTGACTTCCTTTCAACCAGCAGGCTTAATGCGATCCGCTGAGTGGACTTAATTACGTGAAAGTTGTGGTCGTCTGGAGGCAAGAGCGTTTCGTCACTATGCTTGCGCCAGGCTTCGCAGTTTGATTTTCGCCAGAATGCTGGGGCACTAACCCAAGTCACGCATTCTGGCTTCAGCGTACTAAGAACGATGCACCGCCCGTACACGCTGTTCGCCTCTAGGCTCTTGGTAGGGAAGGACAAAGCGAGAAGAAATTTTGCAGCCCTTTCACATATGAAGATTACCGGTTTCACCTGGGTTTGCAGCGAGCATTTGACCGCTCTCTTCGTGCACGGGGCATCGATGACTGCCTCGTGATTGATTATTCAGTCCTTGTTGGCTCTATGGCACCCTTCACTTTTATCGCCATGTGAGATCATATAATTGTTCCTTTTTGTTCATGAGTTCATGAGCAAGGGTTGAGGACCGCCTGTTTTCTTGAAAGTTTTCTTGCACGGCATGAATGAGGTGCACGTATGGACAGGTTAGTGCGGAGATATAATAAATAATGCTTCTGCAAAATAGAAAAAAAAATGAGCGTCATACATGTTCCCAGCTTGCCAGTGCAGACATTTACGGGTACCTAATGTCGCTAATCAATCCTTAAATGGTCTTGCGCTGACTGTTCAGCACATATTAGGAAAACAAAATTGTGGGGGTTTAAGCATGGCTTTGATAGAGCGAATGCTGTGAGTGTTTCAGCAATAGCCTCTAACATCCACTTTTCAATATGCAGTTGTTTTTTTCAGTGCATGCCACAGAATTGTGAACACCTACATCTAACCAAGTCACGGTCATATTTTCATTATTTTTCGCGCGTATTGTAGATTGGTTTATAAGAGAGGAAAGGCGCAATATCTGCCAGACTTCAGAGAAGGAAGATGACAGTGGAAGCGGAGAGAAATGGTTCTCCTAGTGGAAGGCAACGAGGTAATTTGGAAACCTCTAGGCCTTGACCGTGCGCGGACATCGCACAACCCAGGGCTGCCCCTCCTTTAATAATCCTAATTGGTTCACACGAAAGGAAAGGTGCAGTATCTATCACTTTTTCTGCGATTTTGGATTCATGGAAAACGTTTATTTCGTCGAAATACAGATGTAAGACGGTTCGCTCTAGACGGCCTCCAGCCCATGGTTGGCGGCGACCTACTTCTCTAGGCATTAATGTTTAAAGGCAGAGGAAACGGTTGAAACCACCTTGGTCATTTTCGACCCTAAACTAAGGTCACGATTCCCCAGGTGAGCGCAAAGCGCAGATCTCCTTTAGCGGCAACGCGTTCGCTCGTACGTGAACATTTGGAAAACGACTATGTCCGCCATCTTCACATTTTCAGTGATGGTTCTGTACACAAGGCCAGAAAATCTACCTCAGCGGCTTTTTACATTCCTTCTATGGACTATACGTGGTCTGCACGCTTTACATGAAGTCGTATCCTCCACAAAGGCCGAAACTGCTGCTATTGAGGTGGCTTTACAAAAGCTAGGGTCTTGTCCGGCTCAGGCGATTGTCATCCTAAAATATTCAAAATCTGCCCTTCAAAGGTTAGAGAGCGGATTCCCTACTGATGCTTTGTCTATAACCTCTCTACGCTTCGTGCAGAATCTGCACAGCAGAGGCTTTACTTGACATTTCCAATGGGTACACTCACAAATAGCTGTCAGAGGCAACAAGGTGGCAGACAGTCTCGCCCATAAAGCACTGTCAGGTACTTCGTCAAAATAAAACAACTCATCAGAGAAACGATACTCAGCTATATTGGTACCCTGTAGAGTACGCCCCAAGACATGAGGTATTCTACTACATCGAATTCGCACGGGCTCTGCTCATACTCCTGCCTGGATGCATAAGACGGGCATGACATCGTCTCCGCTATGTTCTATATATGGTGTATGTGGGGATATAGCACATTATATTATGCGCTGTCCAGAGTACAACGCGGAAAGGTGTGTGATGTTCGCCTGTTTCACAAGACAGGAGCCCTTCACAGCGCACTTGAGGACATTGTCTACCCGAGTGCAAACAAGACATGCAAAAGGGAGGCTTCACGCCTTCTTTTACTATTTCTGCAGGACACTGATCTTGACTCTAGATGGTGACAGCTAGAATGGACTATGATGTTCTCTTGTGAGTGAATGTGTGCGTAGATGGTGACTTCTGGAGTGGACTATGCTATACTGTGAGTGAGCGTATGTATAGATGTTGGCAGTTGGAATGGACGGTGCTCTTCTGTGAGTGAATGTGTGCATAGTAGGTGACTTCTGCAGTGGCCTATGTTATACTTTGAGTAAATGTGTGCATAGATGGTGACTGCTGGAGTGGAATATGTACCATTATAAGTAACTGTGCGCATACTGGGGCAGATTGCACGGGCAGTAGGACTTTAACACATAGGTGACAGTACGATTGAGCAATCCGCCTTTTACGCGAGTTTTCAGCGCATGCGCGAAGTCGTAGCGGCGACCAGTGGAAACACATTGGACGACGTCGACGGCGTTTCTCGGCGCCGCCACTGCACGGGGGCTGGCGGAGCCGGGCGGTACGGTGACCGTCACAGGCTTGGCAAAGCGATGCCAACCACACCTGCCGCGTACAGTTGCCACTCTCTAAGCGTGCCGAGATGCAAGACGCGGTTTTTCAGGTTTTCTTCGGCGAACCGTGACCAACAACGACGTGAAGCTTGAATTAGAGCCACCAAGGGTCAAGATGTGAATGGCCGACCTTAGCAACCGACTGCGTACGCTCGACTGTGCGAAAAACACTTCGTTACAGGTATGTATGCATCTAAAGGAAATGTGCATGATGAAAAGTATCTACCGGAGTTTGCACCAAACCTATTACCCACCAGTGATAGCCGCAATAAGCATTTCTTCGGCGCGTCTGATGGCGATGTATTTTGTCGTTTGCTTTCTTTACGTGCGAAGGGGCCGGGTAGCGCTGATATCACAGGCGGCTGTGTGCGCCACACCGTAATATTTAGCATGTTTTATCACGACTGCTCCTGACTAAAAAAAAAAAAGGGCGTTTATTGTGAGGCACCGCCGTTCGCGAGCCGAGTGGTTGAGCTGGTCATGAGGCTCGCGAACAGCAGTGCATTAAAACGCCGTATTTTTTTTCTTGTTAGTCAGGTGGTAGTCACGATAAAACATGCTAAATATTACTGCCTAGCGCACACAGCCACCTGTGATATCTTAGCTACTTAGCCGTTTCGCACATAAAGAAAAGAAAAGACAAAATACATCGCCTTCCGGTCCGGCGCAATTAAAGCAATCACGCACCGAAGAAATCCTCATTTCAGCTATGACTGGTGCGTTACAGGCTGGGTGCAAACTCCAGTAGGTACTTTTCATCATGCATATTTCCTTTAGATGCATACATACGTGTAGTAGCTGTGTTTTTGCCGCTCGGAGAATATGATGCACTTGACACTCTTGCACGACGCACAGTATATTTTTTTACCTTAAAGGCTCGCCTTCGTGCACGCCAAAGCATTCGGATTTTGTTCCTTTGGTGTACACAATCAGGTGCACTTCGTTAGGAAGCTATCGTCGTCTTCGTCCAACCGTTTGCAACGGCAAGGAAACCGCCCGGCACAAATAAGTCTCCTGGAGGGCTGATGCTCGTTCACTTGCAGTGTGGATCGCTCTGGACGTAGAACAGGGTTGGCTCTTGACCGAGATGCGCATCCAATATGCAGAAGATGCACATGTGTCACCAAGTCGTTGATTCCGCAGAAATCGCGGCGGAGGCAGAAAGGTTGTGGATCCTTTCACAACAGAATGACTATTTTCTGTGCACTGAGAACCTTTTCACCACTGCGACTACATCCGTTCTGACTCCTGATGGTAGAAACCGGCTACAGCGCTGAATCATTCGTTGCCAGAAAAATGCCGCGCGTTTCCTGCAGGTGTGCATTCTGGCCGGGGCAATGACCTTTTCAGGGGGTGTGTATAAGTGCCTCTCTGCCGAGCTTCGTAGATGAAATCCTATAGCTGCACGATTGTAGATGACGGATTGTAGATGTAGGAAGCGACGCCCATTGCACCGTTCCGGCGCCGCGGTGACCACATTGTGCTTGGAACTCAAGACACCCCGCGCATATGCGCCGCTCGAAGTCACAGAAGATGATTCCACCTAGCTCTGTAGCATCAACAAACCCTTGGCTGCTTTGCCCTTTGAGATCCCTCTCTCTGTCTCTCTGCCTCCGCGCTCTCCTTTCTGCCGAAAACCTGCACGCTAAGAGCGTCTCATTCTGTTACGTCGAACACGGCCCGCGCTACACGCTCTTACAATAAGAAGACAGTATATGCGTGCATTATGCGTGGATTGTGAAAACGCTGTACATTCCCCCATACTGCGTGAACATGATATACTTCAATCACTCTCACTACTTTCTGCCCCGAGGCCAAAAAGGGGGGAGCTTTCACTTTCTACCTGCGTTGGCGTGGCCTTTTCGTATGGTGCGCTTTCGCGTCGTCTGCTACACTGCCGTCCAATGTGTTTCTCGTCCGCTCCCGCATGATGGCGCCACATCCTCCCGCAAAAGGCGGATTGCCGGCAGAATAAGCAAGGCTAATCGCACCTGTAGCATACAACTCAACTCAACTTTGCTTTCCCGCATAGCGTAAGTAGCCAATGATGTCTTAAGGAGTGACAATTTTATCAAAATCATGTTAATTGCTGCAACAATATCAAGTACGCAAATTGAGTCATTATTTGATGCACAATAAATATTACAGACACCATTTCATGAATGTTCAATGACAAAAAGCAAAGCAGCATGCTTTAAAATGTGTTCCTTTTAACTTTTGATATGAAGAAGCACACCACCGATTAGACAAATTTAAAAACAATGGTCTCCTGTGCAGTTGATGGCTTCAATTTTGGCATATCATCAAATCAAAATGTAAAAAGTTGATAAGATAATTTTCGACATTATTTCATTTCTTTATCAAGGTTTATCATGCGCACGATGTCATCCTTCCTATAAAAGCAATCTGCACGAACGTGAAAGATATATCTCTCCTAGTTCTTAAAATAATAGAACATAAATAATTAAAAATCACAGTGTATAAAAGACCTCTACTTTTCAACATTGCTAATCTTATTTCGTGACGTCACAGTGTAGCAGATAATTGAACGGAACAGAAAACTGAAGAAAAGGGGGCTTTAAGCGAAAACGACATAATTACAATAACAAAACATTCGCTCCCAGTCCGATATAAGTCAGAAATGTTGTAGCAGTAATACAAGAAAAAAAAAACTAGATGGGGCGAAAAGAGCGCGCATGAGTGAACAAAGTAAAGCAAAAAAGTTTTTATATCCGTAAGAAATGGTTCTCTTTGTGGCTGCTATAGTTTCGTGCGCGTTGAAGCGAAACTAATAATGCGCCGGTCATCAGTCACGCTTTCCAAACACATCAAGACACCCACCCTCCTTCCATCGCTAAATATGCGGCCACGATGCTATTTGCGATGTAGATTATCCCGAAGTCGTTAACAGCGGTCTTGGAAGATGGAAAAGGGGGTAACGAAAGTCGCTTCTCTCTGTGCGTTGCGCCCTGTACAGCTTTTCTTCTCTTCTTTATGACTTTATGTTGCTGGCAGGTCTTTTGTATCAACACTGATATTTTCACTTTGCCTTCCTCCTAGGGAACGTCGGACAATTCGTACTTGGAATTTATTTATTGAGCTTAGCTTTCCCGGCAGAACATTGTCGGCAGCACACTTTCACCGTACAGGAGTATCGTGTGTGGCATGATCAAGTAAATAGCGATGGGGTGTTATAAAGTGCTTCGAGCGAACATCTTGGTCAAAGCCGTTGCCAGCGCAGTCGCTTTGTATCTGCTTATAACGTGAGGTTTAGACTTATTGTAAAACTTTATTCTTTTAGTTTTCCTTTTTCACCTATACTTTTACTTCTTCCTGGCCCATTGTTACATTGTAGTTTACGTATGTTAGTCATAAAGCAAGGAAGGGCTGAGGCTGGGTGTATGAAGGCTAATATTTTAAAAAGTCTAGCTTCCATGTCGCAAAATTCTATGTAGGAATGTGAGCTACAGCACTATCACTGTTTCTTTGTTTTACTATTCTCTTAGCTGTGTATGAGTTACTTTGTAGTCTGTCAGAACGATCGATATTGGATAACTAGGGAAACAGAACTTGAAATGCACAAGCACGTTTTTGCATTTTAAAAGCATAACGCCCTCTCCTTGAATTACTGCAGGCTGCACCAAAGTATTTCTTATCAGAAATGGTGTTCATTGGTCTGCCCTTCTTAATGATATTGCCAGGGTGCCTACTATTTGGGGAGCAAAGGCTTGCCTTCACGATGTTATGGTACCTAACAAAAATGAAACCACTCTATTCGCAAGAAGTGAATGCATAGAGTCGGATATGCTCTTCGACGCAAAGTCCGTAGTCATGATTTCGGTACTTACATGAACACAATGTTTCAACATTATCTAGGCTGACATAAAGCGATGTTGAAGCATCTTTGTTCGCCAGAATCATCCCTGAAGTAGCTCGAGCTCCACTTGCAAATTGCTGGTGTGACAGAATGGTTACGACACTCGAATGCTGAACAGAAGGACGCAGGTTATATTCTGGCCGCGCAGCCTGGTTTTCCATGGAGGCGAAAAGAAAGGCGCGCGAGTTCTGCTTGTTTTCAGGGATTGTTGAAGAACCTTGGCTAGTCGAAATTTCCTGAGACCTCCACAGCGTCTTCTAAATGACCTGAGTTAGAAATAAAAGAAGAAGATGGCTGCACCGTATCAAAGAGGACCAAACAGAGCTTGTGGAGAAGCCTCAGTTTGCAAGCCAAAGGTTCCACAAGGGCGCTTGTCTTTCCAAGCGAACGAAAACCACTTGTCTAGAAATTGGCATGACTTGTGAACAGAGGCTCCTCAGAACTTGTTCAGTTATCTTTCATACTAAACAACCTGAGCCGTTTTAGCATGTAACACCCTATAAACGAAACCTAATTGACTGGTGTAAAATGAAAACCGTCAAATATAATTTTTCACGGCTATGGAAGGTAAGACGTTGTTTGAAGAGAATTAAGAATAAAGGTGAATATACCTCGCACGAAAAAAGATCTTAGAGGTGGTGCTGATCGCATGAGGTCAATATGCACACCCGATGAGCACACTTCTTCTCCCCTTATATATAAAAGGCTCTCGGGCTGGAACCAGTGAATAATTCTATGAGCGGTTACTTAATTTACTTTTGACGTAACAATTGTGCTAATGATGAATACAATTTAATTGCTTAAGCTAGTGATCGACGTTATTGTAAGAACACTATCTTTTCTGCCTGCACTATAAATTATAAAAACATCCACGCCAGTACATTGGGTGCGGCTGGACAAATCAATGGAGCTCAGTTGGTAAAATCGATTGATCTCACGCGTTGGTAAAGAGGGATCCAACTGAGTATCAATTTTGGAATATGACCTACAAGTCAGCGGTGCTGCTGCGTTCTAAAGGCAGCAAGTTTAGACTTTTTTAGGCGTAATTCGGATTAACCAGTCAATTAGAACAAGAGTTTCTTGACGAACCAGTTTGAGCTTCATTTGGACTGTACACTTCAAACGAGTATTCCCTCCGGCTACCCATCTGAAATAACTACAATTGCAGCCAAATAGAACGAATTACGTAATAAGCTTTAGAACTAATTCGAATACCCATTACTTCCAATGGTCATTTATAATCGGCATCGATGGGAACTGTGACGTCATACACTTTAAAAGCGAAGCTTAAGATACCTCCATGACTTTTTTGTCATCATTGCGTGGAGGTAATTAGCCTGTTCGCCACCCGCTCAGGTGTGCACAATTTGCTCCCACTGTGCGTTGATGCATTTACACTCGCAGTTAAATTTGGAGTGCAAATATAAACATTGTCTCGGGGGATCGCCCATGGTAGTGCGGTGGTGTGGAGTTAAAGTCTCGCAAGAAGTTTTCAGATATATTGTTTTCGCCTGCCGCGCTGTAATCAAATGATAGAACCATTTATTCCTGATTGTAGCATATTTTTATCAAACAAACTCTACGCTTATCTAACAGTGCACTACAATGAACGAAGCTATGTCTATTTTGTGGAGTTATCTTTAAACGGTTCATCCAACAAATGGACGCTTTATTTGTTTTGTTAGCTTACAGAGGCTCTGCAGTACACATACACACATCCCGCCACTTTTCAGCGAAATAAAGAACCAGGGTGAAGTAAGGATGTCACCGAAGATGAAAGAAGTAGTCTGCGTTGTGTGGCTGCTGGTACCTTTAAAACAAAAAGGCACAAAATATATAGAGAAGTGTTTATACAATTAGTTCCTCTCATCTCTTTCGCGTTTTTTCCAGTTTGAAATAAGCGTCACTCCAACATCTGTTTGCGACGGGAGGATCGCCCTTAAAAGAAGATAAATGTCGCAACGAACCGGCTAAAAGCAGGGAGATTTCGAGAAAATCTTCAAGAAAGAACGCACTTTTCTTAGGGTGCCGTATCGCCTTACCACGGTGCAATAAACTCAAACTTCTCGGTCCCGCAGAAAGTGCTCCCATGCGCTCCTCGTTAGAGAAGTGTGGAATGGCACCCAGGTTATTGCTCCCAACTTCGAGACACTGAGGCGTCGCATCGGATCACTTGACCTAGAATATATATTGCGAGCTCTGCACACACAACTCCAAGAAAGTGAGCTTACTTCCTCCTTCGCATGCTGTTAGCCCGGATGCAGTTCGAGATTAGGCGCGCATCCTTTCTACCAATAATGCGGCGGTGGAAGTGCAGTTGGCGGCGTTTCGGTTAGCGTACTCACTAGTCTACTTTGCGGTCTTAAGTAAAGACACCACAGTTTTTCCGCGACCCTAATATAAGCGGTTTATGCCATGATCACTTGGCACACCAAAGTTACGAGGCCGGATATTGAGTAAACAAAAACGTTAAATAGATTAAATGAAAATACTGCTTACTTTCTGTTCTGCCATAAATAAACAGGCTTAAGAACCGCACGGAACAAAGATTAACAAAATACACTAACCCGTACGTACGAAGAACCGCGGTGCATGTTGGACGCTTTTGGACAAGTAAATTGCCGGCACAAAACAGAGCTTTCGTATAACCCAACTAACAATTTTCAAACGGACAGTATGCCACGTTTCATTGTTTTACCGAGAGTTCCCTTCTTCCTGAGGTCTACCGAAGGAGAGGCAGAGACCACACTTCAAGGTTACTTCACTTACAACGATGCTGGAAGCATAACTGCCACGAACATAGAGACGTGCGCAGCGAAAAAGCTCTTGGTGAAGTTGCTCTCGGACCTTCACGTAAATGAATTTTCCTGCATCCAGATAGTTGGCTAAATGTTAGGCGTAGTGGTGCGATGCAGCGTTAGATTCATGACAACCAACGCGATAAATTCAAAGTGCACAATACAATCATTTTCTTAGTTAAATAGTACATATATACTGCTGTGGATACTTTTTATCGCGATTTCGTGGCCCTAACTCTAGGACAGCTCCGACAACTTATCGCGGCACTGCCACGGAAATGACGATGAAGCAAACACCTGTCTTCGCATCGCATTAGAGTGTGCTCGGTTTTTAACGTGGGCTCAGTTCATTACGGCGCATGCAAGAACTGAAGTATCAAAAGTAGTAAGCCTGCGACTAGTAGAAAGTTACAATACGCTAATACGTCCTTTAAACTTTATTATCTACAGAGGTATTTTCTAATGGCCTATGTATCGTTGACAGATTTCTACCAGCTCCAAAATATGAATGTGTTTGATTTGATTTGATTTCCACAAAAGATGAAGCACAAGGTTGCGGGGAAAACAAGAAAAAACGCTGCACACACACAGAGAGAGAGATAGAGAGAGAGAGAAACAACTTTATTTGCCCCAGCTGTCGTGAATTAGGGCAGGTGGGTCCTGTGTGGCCCCCAGGTGAGAGCGACATCCTGGGTCCACGAAATAAGTGTAAGTTGAGTGTTCTTGTCTGGCTTGGTAAGGAGTTGGTGTCAGCTCTCCGCAGAGGGAGCCGGTAGGAGGGCCCTTGGGGGCGGGTTATTTTCGCACCTCCAGAGGATGTGCGCCTGAGTGGCGGGTTCTCCGTTGTTGCAATTTGGATGGACATGTGGGGTCATATTCCCCGTTAGTAATTAGTGATAGCCTGGAGTGACTCTTGACTAGCCTCAAGATTTATTAACAATGGCAGTAGGACAGAAGAAAAGTTGTAAAAAAAAAACAGACAAAAGCAGAACATAGACAGCAAAATTCCCACAATTTTAAAATGGTAAAGCAGAAAAGTATTAAAAGAAAAAAAGTAAGGGAAGGAAGCAAAATAGAAAGTACAAGCGAACACATTCATGAGCTCAAAATCCCTTCATACAGAGTTCTTGCAAAACAGTATCTTGCGTATCAGTATGACAACTGACAAGACTATTTAGCGAAAAGGGCGAGCGGTGAAACAAACTTTGCTGACCATAATTAGCACGTGTGTGAGAAACACAACTAGTCTCTGGAGCTCGAGTTGTGCTAAGGCCGGTGCGTTTAGTGAGATTGCCGAGAAAGTTGAGAAGGCCAGTGTTTTTACATCTGTTCTTCAAAATCACAACAAGCGATTGCTTATTAAAGCTGGCAATTTTAGGGTTCTGAGCCCACTAAAAAGAGGAGCAGAATGAAACTCATAAGCCTTATTGCAAATGACGCGAAGAAATTTGTTTTGAAAAACAAGAAGCTTTTGAATGTTAGTATTGGTGGCGGTCCCCCCAAAAGAGATGGCAGTAATTGAGGTGACTGAGAAAGAGGCCAAGCCAAAATTAACTTAATAATGAAGCTTCAAATACATTCCACTGGTGAATATTTAATGGATCCAGTGTTACTTATACGGTAAATTTTGTCTGTCCAGAGAACCCCGTACAAAACACAACATAATAGTTCTCACAGGAATTCAATAATAACTACCGACACCTAAAAGGTAGCGAGCAGCTGTGCAGAGATACAAAAGATCATTCCACTAATATAGCAGGGCTAGAGACTGAATAGGGCCGCCGGAAGTTTACAGTGATCCTTAAGCGAGCGACCTATGCCGAGCGATTCTCGTTTCACTTGGGCATTACATTGTTTCTGAGCATGCGTGGCTAGTGCAGATGCACGCTTAAAATGCATGCTTGCCAGCCTATGCTTTCTAGATTCAAAAGAAAGTATTTAACGTGGTCTTGATACTGACAATGAAACAAGGAATCTTCTTTTTTTTATTGAGCTACAACTGAGCTGCATTAGTAGTTACTAATTGTTGATTCTTACAGTTCATTCGCTAGAATCCTTCGCCCATTCAACAACTGCAAAATTCCTTTCACGGCAGCGTTGTTCACTAGCGCTTCTAAAACCTTGCGTGAGTGAAACGCCAGGCATTTGCTACATTTGATAAATTACCTGTCAGTCCTTCTTCGCCTAGACGTTTTATGTCTGTTTCCGTTTTTGAAACTGTATTTGAAACTGGTACACGAGTACAAGAAAACACACTATGGCAGTCAATTTCTCGTATTTTTTTAGAAGAGAAAGAAAGAATATTATTTACCGATATAAAAATATTCGCGACAATAATTATCTAAGGGGAAAGTGCCTCAAAAGCCTAAAATAAAATTCATTGATCACCAACAACGCATAATGCACAATGAATGTAATCCGCAGTCACACCTTGCATGAGGGTATTGTTCATCTCAAACACGGGATTTCATTTCAGTCTCACGGTGCTTAGGTAGGCACCAACGTATTCAGAGTTACTTCGGGTAGCCGCTAGCATGTTGTCGTATAAATTTAGGCAGACAATAGTGCAGGCCCATTCTATCCTTACCCTTTGAGCAAAGTCAGGTTCGTTGCGTTTTTCTTCACTTCTTCAGCACCTATTAGATTTGAGTGTCGATTTGGCGGGTGACTAGTAGTTCACACACACATAGAAGAACTACGAATTTGCACTAACAGAGGAAATAACTTCATAAACATTAAAGACACGCAGTATGGAAAGGTATTTACAAAAGATATAGTTGACTACACTTGCAAAACAGAGACTGACTGAAATCTAAGCGCAACTCCACGAGCTGGCATGCTAACTGACATTGGAGCTCGAAGCTCTCATTATCACGACTTCGCTAAGCCGCGGCCTGCCTTCAACCGCTATCGAAGCTTTCTGGAAAACCAGTGACCGACATGAGGCGCATTTCTTAAAAAAACGCGACCGAACCTTCAACAATGGGGGATGGGTGTTAAGAGAGCGCAAAAACCGCAACTATCGCGAGCTATGCTCTTCTCCACTGGAGAGACCTAGAATTCTCTGGAAGCCGTGGTCTCCCCGCGCGGCCTTCTCAGGAACACGATGTGAGAAGGATCGCGTCCGTGGGGTGATATGTATACGCTGTAGGCTTTAGAACGTACTTTCTCGCTGGTACTGTGGAACTTTCTCGCGGCTATCGCTGTTATCCGCCGAGAGTTGGCGTCCTTATCAACGAGGGTGAGGATGCGCGGTACCGCGGCCGATACTGCGTAATCGGCCACATTTTCTTCTGAATGTCCCTCAATGTTTACGTTTCCGTCGCTTTCTATAGCGGGCGCGCCGAAACACTTGCAAACAGACCACCACGGCCTTTCACTTTAGTTGCACCGAATGCTTGATATATTAGATATTTCTTGGTGCTCCGGCATCGATGCCGATGTATTATTAATAGCTTTCATGTTCCTGCTCGAAACACTCTAGTATTGGTTCTGGAATCGTAGCGGAACAATGCCATTAGCTTGCCAAGAAGGTCCCCTTGCAAACTTGAAGTATAATTTAGAGTCGGAAATTTCGTTGATGTGGAACCTTCTGTGGGTCGATATCAAAAAGTGCCAGTAAGCCAACGACGAGATCGGACGCGAACAATAAACAAAGCCGAAAAATTTCGGAGTCCTCGTTACCTTCACTCTAAGAGCAAGACACGATAGCACAAAAGGGCCCCTTCCGCAGCCTGAGGTCCAGTACACGTCTCCCTATGTAGAAATAGGTTATTATAATTTTATTTGTTTTCATTTCGGTAATATTGCAAAAGTACAGCCTTGAACAAAGCCGACCGACCTTGCGTAAATGGCAATGAGAAGCGTGCCTTGCTAGGCAACCAATAGTCACAGGTCAGAATCCGAAGTATTTAAATAAATTTTTTCTCAAACTTATTTACTTTATATTCTTACATGTCACAATAACGTTTGAGTAGTTCCGCAGTCTTATACCTAGAATTGATCTGGTGATTATTCACTTTCAATTCTCGATCCCACGTCTGGGATCTATATTCCGACTGCAGCAGTCACTTTTTCGATTGAGGCGAAAAGCAAAGCGGCAGTGCACAGTGTGATGCCAGTGCAAGTTAAAGAACACCAGGTGGTCGAAATTTCCGGCGCCCTCCACCATAGCATCCCTCGATAGCCTGGGTTACTTTGGGACGTTAAACAACGTGAACAAATGCGACAAACGTTCAAATTTCTGTGACGTCAAGACCATCTCGATAAATCCTGACTTTCAAGACACGCTCAACCCTACGCCTGATTTTCCGCTGAGCGAGGTCCCTCCGAGGAAGCACAAGCCATAAGCCTGATATAGGAGTCTGTTGGAAATGCACTGGTCTCAAGTAGGGCTGGATATTACGACGTAGCCCCAAAGTTGGGAAGTTGGTTTCTGATGAAATGCGCATATTTTTATGCTAAACGAGACATAACGCTATCTCGGATTTTTACGACGTCAGAAATCTGCCATGGTCTTGAGCAAGAATGGAAAGAGATAGTGCAAACCCGCCACAAACATCAGCGGGCTAACTTCCACGGCCACTTATTTTTCACAGCCACGAATTTCTCGGACAATAAAGCAAAATTGCAGAAAGGATCGAATTGACGATATCTACGAGACGTTCGGGAGCTATGAAAAGCAAACAGAACAACAAAACAACTGCTCTGTTTTGTTTACCTATATTTCTTCTTTTGAAAAAAAAAAATAAATGAAGACTGCGAAACGATAAGCGACGATATGTCTGGTCACCTAATTGACCAGTGGCCGCGCAAGTAATTCTTCCGCACTTAAAAAGAGATGTGCTGTGCATAACTTAAGCTGGAACACGCACATCTCCAACACTTGCTCGTCAGCATTTCGAAAACTTTGCTTGTTGCGCCATAAACTAAAGGATGCACCCCTCCAAGTTTAAAGGTTAGCATTAGTTCAGTTCAGTTGTTCAATCGTGTCCGACTCTTCGTGACCCTATAGACCATGTCACGCCACGCCTTCCGGTCTCTCACTATCCTCCTAACATCACATAACTTCATCTGCAGCGCCTCGAGGATTTGATCTAGCCATCGCGTTCGCTGCCTACCCCTTCTCCGGCGACCCTCAGCCTTTCCCAACATCAAATCTTTCTCCAGCGACTCCTCCCTTCTCATCAGATGACCACAGTATCTGAGCTTTAACTTTAGAATTTGACCCTCCAATGAGCAGTCAGGGTTTATGGTCCACAATATCGACTGATTTGAACTTCTGGAAGTCCAAGGAACTCTCAAGAGTCTCCGCCAGCAACACAATTCAAACGCGTCAACTCTTCGGCGGTCAGCCTTCTTTACAGTCCAACTCTCGCATCCATACATAACAACTGGAAAGCCCATAGCACGAGTTATACGGATCTTGGTTGACAGACTAATGTCTCTGCTCTTTACTAGGCGGTCAAGGCTAACCATGGCTCTCTTTCCCAGAAGTAGGCGTCTCCTAATTTCATGGCTGCAGTCTCATTCTGGGGTAATCTTGGAGCCCAAGAAAAGTAAATCTGGCACAGCTTCCACTTCTTGTCCCTTGATGCTCCAGGACTTGATAGGGCAAGACGCCATGATCTTTGTCTTTTTAATCTTCAGTTTAAGCCCAAACGTCTCACTCTCTTCTTGTACGCGCATCAGAAGTCTCTTGAGTTCCACTTCACTTTCTGTCATTAAAGTGGTATCATCCGCATACCTAAGGTTGTTGATACGTTTTACAGCAATCTTCACTCCAGCTGAAAACTCGTCCAGACCGGCCTTCCTCATGATGCACTCTGCATATAGGTTAAATAGGCAGGGCGACAGTATGCAGCCTTGCCTCACTCGTTTCTCAATCGGAAACCAATCAGTAAGACCATGCCCAGTTCTGACTGTGGCCTCTTGCCCTTCATACAGGTTCCTGAGGAGACAGATGAGGTGAATTGGAACTCCCATCTCTTGGAGAGCTTGCCACGATCTGCTGTGATCTACGCAGTCAAACGCTTTCGCATAATAAATAAAGCAGAAGTAGATGGGTTTCTGGAACTCTCTTGCTTTTTCCAAGATCCAGCGAAGGTTGGCAATCTGGTCTCTAGTTCCCCTGCCCTTGCAAAACCCGGCTTGCACGTCCGGAAGCTCCCGATCCACATACTGCTGCAGCCTACCTTGGACGATTTTCAACATCACCTTGCTAGCACGCGAAATATGCGCGATCGTGCGGTAGTTGGAACAATCTGTAACACTGCCTTTCTTTGGAATGGGGATGTAAACTGACCTCCTCCAATCCTGCGGCCACTGCAGGGTGGTCCAAATCTTCTCACATAATGTATGCAGAATGTTAACAGCGTCGTGGTTGAGGGTTTGAAGCAACTCAGCTGGAATACCATCAATTTCGCTAGCGTTGTTCTTAGCAAGGCTGGCTAAGGCTCATTCAACTTCACTCTTCAGGATTCCCGGCTCGAGATCAGTAATCACAACAGTCTTATGTTGGGTTTGCACATCCGGGTCCTTCTTGTACAGTTCTTCTGTGTATTCCTGCCACCTCTTTTTTAGCTCTGAGGCTTCAGTGAGGTCCTTGCCTCGTTTGTCCTTTATCGCGCCCAACTTAGCACAGAAGCTTCCTTTGATATCTTTGATTGTCTTATACAGAGCTCTTGTGTTCCTTAATTGGCTGTTGACCTCAACTGCTTGGCACTGTATGTTCAGGAAAGCATTCTTATCTCTCCTTGCTATTTTCTGAAAATCCGCATTGAGAACCTTGTATCTTTCTCTTTCCCCCTTAACTTTTGCCATCCTCCTTTCTTCAGCTATTTGCAAAGCCTCTTCAGATAACCAGTTTGCTTTCTTGCATTTCTTTTGCTTTGGAACTACCTTAGTATATATATCACGAAGATCAGTCCACATCTCTTCAGGCTCTCTGTCTTCTAGATCTAATTCTTGAAATCGACTCCTCACTTCCACAGCATATTCTGAAAGAATTTGATCCAGATCATACCTGAAAGGCCTTCTAGATTTCTGCGTTTTCCTCAACCGAAGCCTAATTTTGGCAACAATAAGCTGATGATCGGTGCCACAATCGGCCCCAGGCCTTGTTTTTACTGCTTGTATAGCGCTTCTTCATCTCTGCCGGCAAAGGATATAATCGATCTGATTCCTGTACAGACCGTCCGGTGAAGTCCATGTGTACAGGCGCCTCTTGGGCTGTTGAAAATGAGTATTCCTTATGGTCAGGCTGTTTTCTTGACAGAACTCGACTAGCCTCTGCCCAGCTTCATTTGGCTCACCAAGACCGAACTTGCCAGTAATTCCGGATATTTCTTCACTCCCGACCTTAGCATTCCAGTCTCCTATGAGAAAAACACGAAACCTTTATAAGGATTAAATTAGAGTATGCCTGTTTTATGGGGCCTATATACTATTAGCAACATAAACGCACTAGAACGAATTCAAAGAAAAGCTGTCCAATTCATGTTTTCTCAGTACAGTCGAACTGTCTCTGTCTCTGCACTAATGCAATCGAATTCAATTCCTACCGTTCAGTCCCGGCGAAAATTTCTTCAATTAAAATTTTAATTTTTATTATTTAATCATAAACTTGGAATAAATCCTTCACCGTACCTAATACTATCGAACACCAGACAAACCCGCCACCCCCACCCTCTTTCTCTGACCCCGAACTTTGCCAAGTCTGGCTTATTTCAACACTCTTTCTTTCCGCAAACCATAAATGATTGGAACAGCTTGCCGGCCTCCTGTCTACAGTCTCTTGACCATGTTTAGCATAATTTGATGCTCTGCTATTATTATTTTTTATTTCCTGCTCTTTGTGCTCTGTTTTGTTTGCATTTTTATATTACTGATCACTGTAAATTTGTTTTTAATCCACTCCTGCTTGGGCCTCACGGCCTGCAGTATGTAATGAATAAATAAATAAAGCGCAAAATGCCCACGAGTACACGAGGAGTGCTAAAATGTCTCCGATAGAAAATAGTTCCAAACCTTTCTCCTCTCCACTTTGCGATGGACATCCCTCAAGATCAAATTAACTGTTTTTTTTTTAGTTGTTTCTCCTCTTTCAACATTCTGCGAGTTCTATCATGTCCGAGGAGGCGCCCAGCATCGTGCAGACCTGTATCTCCAGGCTTTAGTTAAGGAGCTATGCAAAGCCCGCCACTTTTGCAGCTTAATCACGGATGAAGTCGAGACCGGGCTTCAAGGTTCACTATCACATTGGCAAAGTGCACGCTTGCTGGCATGGAGTTAGCAGGCGGAAACCAGTCTCGACGGGCCGCTGATTGAATCGGTGCCGTTTCGACGAGCGGACCGACCTTAATTGCGAACGCCACACGAGTTCACTTCCATCCGTGCCTGAGCCTAGGCACTGGCTCCGCACACACCAGAGAAATGATTGCTAGCGCAGCCGAACCAGTCTGTGTCGATATTCGAGGGGCCACCCTCCCCTCCTATAAGAAGGCGACCGCGGGAGCGGTGGCGCTGCTTTCGAACGCAGTGGATTGCGGGTGCCATTCCTGCTGTTCCGCTGTCGCGAGTGGGAAATATGCGCGGCCCGGGGAAGAGGCGAATCTCTCGCGTCGCCTAATTGCCTGCACGCTGCTTCGTCGACTGGGTCGTTTAATTTGTGGAGAAATGTTGTACGAGAAGGTTCATCGCAAGTTGATGACATAAGATCGCTGTAGAGAGAACCTCGGTATTGGCAGTCAAGGCGAGCAGGGCAGACATTTGAAGCTCTTAGAGCGTATTAATCGCGCAGACCGTAATTCAGGTAGACAAATTCGCCGTTAGAATCTGACTCAGTGATAACTCGATCCAAACTGCCCATCATTTGAAATTTGCCTGAGTGATTTCTCCTGTACTGTGCTACATACCGCGTTTAATTTAATTTCAAGAGTGGAAGGCCTAAAAGAGGTTCATTGTTAGGAAGGACGTCGCAGTGAGTCCTGCAGATGAGCGTAAACTAGGTTCATTATGTGAGCTGATGACGCAAGCGGGCGTCTTTGAGCTTAGACTATTTCGAAATGCGAGCTCCGAAGCTAGAATCGATCTCGAGTTTCTCCGGAGTCATTGAGCCTCTGCACAACGCCGGTGCATATAAATTGAGCTGAAAAAAAAAACAGAAAAAAAAACAACAACATTTAACTCAAAAGATGGTCTGGGCAAAAAACCGCGATTTGAATTTGCGAGCAACAAGTATAAGTGTTTTTCTTGTTGCCGCTAATGAACATTCGACATTTTACAGCGTCTGCTCTCAAATACTGGTAATGTATTGGTAGCGTCGGTACTGCTGCCGGACTTATAGCAGTGAAGGTCTACGTGCGAAGGTCATGTTGTGACCGGCAGCAATTATGTTCGCACTGACCGATTGATCGTATCAACGATGGTGACCCGCGTGCCCTTCAGTTGTTCTCCTTGGCTGGGCTGCGATCCGCCGCAGGAAAGGCCGCGTGCGCAATGACAAGAAGCTTTTTGATAGACGTAGGGGAGAGCTCTTTGCAGGCGTGGATTTTCGAGTTGTGTAAGGTGCAACCGAAATGCCATCATTCCCGCTGAGATGTGTTATTGCCTTTCGAGATTATGAAAGTTATTATATCTTCCTGCTGGTAAATCAAGTGAATTTATTTCTGATTATTCTACATCTTTACTCAGATTGTCTTCTAGGAAATGTCTTCTTTGCACACCTATGTTCAGTCTTCCTGTAAAATCATTGATTCTGACTGTAAAATTGTATTTGTATCATCTCCAAAATGCGGCTTAGAGAATGCGGGTTGTCAAGGGCCTCGTTTGGTGACCAATGTGCTCCTCTGTGGTTCTCCACGCCTTGACAGAGCTGCAATTCGTTGTGGGCCCTGAAGTACAGGCAGGGAAGAAAATGTCGCGTGCGCTATAATAAGAAGCTCTTGATAGACGTAGGCGACTGCACTGTAATATGGCGGATTGTCAAATTCCCTTAGGCGCAACCAAATTCCCATTAGCCACTGTGTGTAGTTAACTGACTTTTAAGACTCTGAAGACACATATCATTTCACTCTATTAAATGAATTCTTTCTTTCTTTCTTTCTTTCTTTCTTTCTTTCTTTCTTTCTTTCTTTCTTTCTTTCTTTCTTTCTTTCTTTCTTTCTTTCTTTCTTTCTTTCTTTCTTTCTTTCTTTATTTCTTTCTTTCTTTCTCTCTTTCTTTCTTTCTTTCCTTTTCTTTTCTTTATTTCTTTCTTCTAGGAAATTTCTTTCTTCCTTTCTTTCTTTCTTTCTTCAATACTGCAAATTTTGTATAGGTCCAAGCATGTTGGGTTACATGGAAAACACAACAATCATTACAAAGTTAATGAATATTAACGTGTGTCGAAAGGCAATAAGGAATCATTTCAGTCAGTTACAGTGCGAGCAAACAGTGAAAACTTGAATAAATCTGTTCGTGCTAAATACAGCATCAGCGACTTAAGATGATGGTGGCGCGTGTGCCTCGATGTTAAAAGCGACAGATATGGTGAAGGGTTAATAGCCAGATCTCGATTCCAAAGCGAAGAAAGAAATTGCAACCGTACATTTTTTTATCGTTGATAAAGACATTGAATACCATTAACCTGTATTATTTTATTATTTATTACATTATTTGTGATTACAATAAAATCTTCTTACTACGAACACCACTATAATGATTTTGTCAAATTGACATTTTTTTTTTAAATCATTAGCAGATATTCCGCATTTTACATGTAAAAGGTTTTCAGAATCAAGAATTTCAATATATCTTACATTTCAGAATAATACACGTAATTGATGGTTTCTTCTATAATCAAGCAACACTAGTATTATTAATTCGTGTAAAACTAACAGCGCTGCAACTCTCACGTAAAACCAAAACCGTCTCTCCAGCATGTATGGTCTGTGGGCTGTAGCGACCATCACCGCCATATTTAGTGCAAGCTTCTAGCACCACCACAAAGCTACGCTTCAATTGGCAGTAGCCAGCAGATCTAGCTGCTTGCCTTTATTTTCTGTTTTGTAAGTCGTTCGCCGGTCGGCGGGCCATGCCATTCACGCGTGCGTTAAGCTTTTTTTTCGTTTTTTTTTTTTTTTTTTGTCACGGATTATCTGATTATCTCATTGCGAAGTTCATGCGACATCCGACGGTCCCTACAGCCAGCGCTGCTGCCAAGAAGATACGGAAAACATTTTTCGCTGCAATAAATTGTCGCAGAGACAACGGAATGGGCCTCCGCAGGTAGCTTAGCATTGCCCCATCGACTGTTGCGATAATTTGGAAAGACCGAGACAAGATTTTCAAACTTCATTGACCGCTGCAGATATGGTAATATCGAACTCTGATGTTTATTGCGCATGGCTAAAAATCCGCACAATCATCGCTCGGTATAGTCATGTACTGGATGAGGTGTTACCCAAAATCAAACGCGTAGTGTGCTGCAGTGGCGTAGCTTAGGGTACTAAACGTGCGTGCTGCAAGTGGCAGAAGAAAATAACTGATTTCTTCAAAAAAAAAATAATCAGCTTCGAAGCTAGTGCAACATTTTCATTTTATGTTTTGCTCGTTTGTACACATGCCTACTTCTAAGGTAAGTCAGTTTCATACCTAGGCTTGGCCACTCGTTTATAAGCGCTTGTTTTTCATCGCAAACAAATTTCAAAATATTGAAAACTTTCTTGCGGTCCCGCGTGATTTGTTCTATTGAGATTTGACTGCATTTCTCTTCTTTAATTAGATTGTTTTGTACCAACGATGTTCTTTGCATCAGTCTTCCTGTAACGTTCTGTATTTTGTCTGTGATAATGTGTTTGTATAAACTACACGCTATGAGCTTATGAATGCGGGTTGTCCAAGGTTTAGGACCACGCGGGCCACGTTTAACCCTATTCACTTAGATAACTCTATTTTTGCCTATACTTCAAGAAATGAAAATTAATACGGCTAATATGATGACCACCTAAAATCTAATTAAAACCGGATGTGTTTGTTAACTGTTGAAAAGCTAGTTGTCATCATTTATTTAGCTAGAACTACCTAAAGAAACTATATTTTCCTGTTATGGGGTAACCAGCACTGGCATTCAGACGCCACAAAATAGCAGTAATAGATAAAAATACTAAAAATGACAAATTAATAGTAGGCTCCCCTGAAACACATGGTATACAAAGCGCCTCGGAAGAGGCGACTACTAATTTTAATTATACGCATATTGTGCTGTGAAGGTAGCATCGGCGACCTGATTGTACCAGTATTGTCGAATATCAGGAAAGAGGGCAATAATAATAATTAGCAAGCTGTTCTAATTTCTGACCATTCTCTTTCCCTATTACTGTTATATGCTTGGAAGAAATGAGAAAACTGTAATTCGTCAATGTTATGACCGGATCAGTTTTTAAAATTCACGAGCAGTATACTCAGCGCCATTTTAAGCCATCAGACAGCAAAGCGAAAGCAGTAGTAGTCGTGGATGAGACCTAATCATTTCTCTGTTGTTCTTGTCTCACCTTCTCCGCCGCCTTGCGTCGTCGCTTTAACTCTCTCTTCTCGCTCTTCGGTAATTTCCATCGCTCGCTTAGCTCTCCCAATTTCATTTTTTCTACGTGCCGCTTCTTCACGGCGAGCAATGTTGGCAGGATGAGTAGATTCGGCTTGTAGGCGAGCGTAGCGAGAGCTTCCATTAAACGTTGTTGCCTCATCCATAGCATAGCGCTGTAGGGCTTTTAGAGGGCATTATGTGGGTAGTTTTGCTTTCCTGTGAAAAAACTGTCATATTTCTTCATGATGCGTACTTTCAGAAAAAATCATTTTTCTTGCTTCTAAGGCAGAAACGAGTAACGAGTTTTCTAACTTCGACTTCCTCATTGGGGATACGCGCTGTTGCGGTAATGCAAATGATAATATGTGAATTATAGTTAATGTTAGTTAAGCCCACACGCTGGCAATGTTTTAACAAGCATTTGTATGAATTTACTTAATACTAAAATTAACCAGACAAGTCACAGTCGGTTTTCGATTACCATGCCTTGCACTCCTTGAACGCAGAACATATGCACACACAGCTAGCTCCTGGCTACCCTCTCTCGGGCGCTTTAAGGAAATCTTTACATGAAAGGCAACGTCGTAACTAAGTCGAGGCGATATTGTGCCGATATCTCGGTGGGTGCCTAAACTCTATTATTCTGGTCGCACTTTGGTGACGAAGCTGAATGGGTTGCCGGAACCAGCTGCACTCTGTCTTCCCTGCCGTTAAAGTGCGCATGGCTCCGTTCTGCTGTGCTGCAGAATGCAGGGCACGGCACCAATTTTGTAGGTAATATGCACGTTTTTCATTGTGATTAGTTTTCCTTCTCTTCGTGTTCACTATATTGGAGGAATTTGTGTGTTCCTAATCTCCTGTCATTTTTCACGCCCGCTCCACCGAGGTTACTAAGGCGACAAAAAAGTAGAATGGACAAGGACCGATAAAGGAAGGAGATGATTGGCTGAACTTCCATTTATCACAACGTGATTTGTGCTATTTGTTTTTTTAGCAAGTTCTTTACTTTTCAGTCCTTGCGAAGGAAACATCTCTGTAACGTGAAAGGATGCGCATGTTGATAGTTTCAGGCGCATTTTTTTTTCACTTTGAAATACTACTCCGTTTTTTCAGATCTATCTGACAAGACTAATGTTTAGCAGCTGGAACACAGTTCAGTACATACACTAAGCTTAGTTCTTTTGGTCTATAGATCGGCTTTACAAGTATGTGTGCACTCAGAAGAAGAAATATGCATATTAATGCGTTGTTCACACTCCCTCACTTAGTTCCCTTTATGAGTTTCTGCAAACGTGTCTATAGTGTGTCGGCACACATTGTATGAACTTAAGCAACATACTAAAAGGGTGGAGGGGCCCTCGTTTGTTTCAATAGAGACCTGTCTTCATAACAGGGTGACGCAATTCATTTACCCGCGAACACAATACAGATACGTGCTTTAATACCAGGGTGATGCGATCTGTCGAACCTACATTGACTAAATACAATGCCTATGACGCATCAGTAACATACCATGAAGCGGCCTTAGCTTTGGGGACACTCACGCTCTCTCTCTCTCTCTGCGTTTACCGGCTGAACGAGATCTCTTTTCCCCGGCTCGCCTTGCGAAACCCTGACAGAGTACATGCACTTCGCCACTCGCTTAATAAAGCCATCATTTGTGTGTATATTATATCACGTGTACTTCTTAGCATTCTGTAAAGCTATCATATTGCGCCAAAGGTCAACCCACATAGAGGCTCCCTTACCCGAGTTGGCACCTCCTTCTAACAAGGCCTCGTTACCCTGCCCTGTACTGCCTCCTTCTTGCGCATGCTCGGGATTTTTCGCTCAAAACGCCAAGAACGAGTTCATTAACTCTCTCCTGGTTAAGTTTGTGACTGCTCCATAAGTTCCGAGTATTTTGAGTTATATATTTACTGTCTCTCTCAGTCTATACACTTCGTTATAGGTCTCAATTACCGCATTAACTGCTGCTGAACCGGGTTGTCTTTCACATAAGAGACCACTGAAGCTGCGATACTTTGCGATCTGATACCAAGTATCTTCTTCCACATTCTTCCGAGAGTTTGGGCCGTCATGCGTGGCATAATTTGCACACGTACTCGTGTACGCGCGGAGCGGTAAACAAAACGGTATAGCTCGAGATATGCACGTAACTCTGAAATTTAGCATATGAAGCCACAATCTGAACATTTCACTATCTCTATAAACATCATTTACTGTTTGTAGCTGTGAACACTGAATCCGTTAGTAGTCCGAAGTTTAATCTGAAGTTTAGTGATGCCTCAATTACCATGTCCAGCCTACTTTTTTTAGTCAAGGCCTAGGATGAGTCGGGCCTGGGGTGCAAAAAGGGGAGGTGAGGGCGTACACGAGTTAAAAACAATACCAATACTTCACGGTTGCAGTATTTTAACCGGGCCAGCTAGAACATATTTGAGTTCCGTGTCTACGTTTGTGACGGGGTGCATTTTATTCTTCAGCAGCTTCGGAATCTGCTATAACATCATATTGTAGGAAGAACAACAGAAGCAAGCACAGGAGAAACAAAATTTAATGAAGAAAAGAAGAAGAAAAGGAAATAAACAAGAACAGTAAAGAAAAGGAAGGAAAAGAAAGTATAGATGATTGTGAAAAGAAAAGAGCCAGAAAAAAAAAAAGATTTATGTTCAGATGGTCAGGTGAAATTAATTGCGTAAGCGGAATTCGCTTTTAGGATAATTGTTTTCTACAGCCCGCTTTTTCTTTTGGCCGCAACCCTTCGCAAGTTTAGCCCGTTAATTTCCCTGAACGTAAGCTGAATTTTATGACTCGCTAATGCATCTATAATCCTTACATTTTATGGGTTTTTGCCTACTTTTAATGAACTAACTAGCTCAGCCCCTCAGGCGCTACTATATTTTGTTTTCGCTTTTCAAGGCTGGCTGTATGACTCGCTAATTACTTTTATTCTTCTATACTGCCTCATTATATAGTATACTACTTAGCGCTCGGTTTCTATTAGCCGGCCAGGCGCGATCGCTCACGGCGTCGCGGTTTTCTCTCGCAAATCGTCGTTTTTATCACTAAGTCAGTTCCACCACCTATCTGACTCTGGTGATGAAGATCTTTAATTTCGCCTCTTGTGCGGTGTGCTGTTGACGTCCTGCACGCACTGTAGACCCGAGAGGCTTCAACAGGCGGCCACGCAGAGGTACACGCTAGCAATATCGTCTGTTGTCCCTCCCACTGTTCACACAGTAAAATGAAGTCAGTCAGAAAGAAAGAATTAAGGCAGAATAATTAAGGAATGGAGGAAAGGAATTTGCTAGAAACAAAGGAATAAATAGAGGGCAAATGAAAGAATGGGTGGGATAATTCGAACAAATTGTTGGGAGCATAATCCTGCAGTTAGGCAAACTCGTTTTGAAATGCTTTTTTCAGCACCTGAGAAAAAGGTCTTCAGGTGTCAAAAGTAAATTACGCTCGAAAGAAAGGGCTTTATTGTTCAACGCAGCACAAAGAGAATATATTAGGTCATGAATTATTTTTGGTTCCCTCCAGGTTATAACATGCGCTGGGTCACAAATAAACATTATGGAACAGTACAGGGAAAGTTTTTCTTTTAATGCAACTACGCTATAGCCTTTCTACAATGTACACACTGAGTTTAAAGTTGGACATACGTCTCTCCATCATTTCTATTTATTTTTATTAACAAGGCTTTACTTCCTTAAAAAAAAATGGAGACACTTATGCTTCGCATTTATTTATGCTATAACACAGAGTTGATGGCTTCTGTCTGAGGCTTTAGTTGCAGATCCTTATCGGCGTAAAACACACTTTGCTACTCGTGCAGTCACAAATCCCTTAATTGGCGCATTTCTTATCTCCCACATGATTCCGTAAACCATGGGTCAATTCCGAGCTACTCAAGAGAATAACAAAGAAGAATGCATTATTTAAGCAATTCATATCTTGCAAAGACGCGGCCGTTTTTCGCGAATACAAAAAGTTTCTTAATCGTCTAGAAAAAGACCTTAAAAACGCGAGACGTGACTATTTTGCAAACTTGTTTATCGCAGCTGCTGGGCATTCTGATGCCCTATGGAGTAGGCTAAACTCAATATTGAAACGCGTTGCTCATGAAAAATAAAGAACCTGAAAATAGACAACTACAAGCTATCAGGAAAAGAACACGCTGACGCCTTCAATAATCACTTCATTACGATTACTTATAAAACATGCGTTGATAATGATTTACTGGGTTTTGTATACAATGAGAGCAACATTTTTCTGAAAACAGTAAATGAACATGAAGTTAACTGCATTATACAAAGTCTCAGCACTAGTGCCGCTAAGGATATTAACGGCATGCAAGTAAGCCAATTAAGTTTGTGTCAGATCTTCTTGCAGCATGCGTAGCCAACATTTTTAACCTTTGTCTAACCCATGCAGTTTTTCCAAGTGAAATGCAGGTTGCTCGTGTTACTGTACTTTACAAGAAAGGAGATAAAAATGACATTAATAACTACCGCCCCGTATCTATATTCCCTGTTATGTCAAAAGCTTTCGAAAGGGTCCTTCTGAGTAGATTTAATGAATTTGAACGCAAGCATAATCTATTAACTTCATCCCAGTTTGGCTTCCGCAAAGGATATGGAATATAATTTGCTTTGCTAGCACAAAAAGAGCTCATCATAGCAGCAATAGGAAAGGGACAGATAGTACTAGGGGTGTTCGTAGATTTTTCAAAGGCAATACATTACTGTTGAAAGTCGAGCTGGTTGGTCAGACGACATCCTGTGTTTCGTCGCCTACTCTGCTGCGTGGGGCATCATGTTATCAAAGGCGTTCGACCATCTACACCATAAACTTCTGATACAAAAACTTGAACGTTACGGCTTTCGAGGGAACGCTGCAACTCTTATTAATTCATACCTACAACATCGCATCCAAATAGTTACTATAAATTCTTAACTTACTGATACATTGCCACTGTCCTGTGGTGTCTCGAAAGGCAGCATTTTGGGCCCCTTTCTCTTTAATTTATATGTAAATGACATTTTAACTATATGCTCCGACACTGACTATATTATCTATGCAGATAACACAGGCATATTTGTAACCGGTAGTACAGGCAATGAGCTCGTTCACAAAGCAAACCATACGCTGGATAAATTAAGTTAATTGACTCGTGTAAACGGTTTAAAAATCATTATTATCATCATCATCATCATCAGCCTAAATATCACCACTGCAGGGCGAAGGCCTCTCCCATATTTCCCCACTTAACCCGGTTCTGCGCTAGCTGCATCCACTTGACCCCTGCGAACGTCTTAACCTCTTCCGCCCACCTAAGATTCTGGCGCCCCCTGCTACGTTTCCCTTCCCTTGAAATCCAGTTTGTTACCTAAAGCGACCATCGGTTATCCTCTCTTCGCACTACATGTCCTGCCCATGTCCATTTCTTCTTCTTAATTTCCACTAGAATGTCGTTAACTTGAGTTATTTCTCTGACCCACTCTGCAGGCTTCCTATCTCTTAATGTTACCCCTACCATTTTTCGTTCCATAGCCCTCTGGGTTGTCCTCAACTTAAGTAGAGCTCTCTTGATTAGCGTCCACGTTTCAGCCCCATAGGTGAGTACAGGTAAGATGCAACTGTTGTATACTTTCCTCTTGAGCGATACCGGTAAGCTGCTAGACATAATCTGCGAGTGCTTGCCAAATGCGCTCCATCCCAATCTTATTCTTCTTGTTATTTCCTTTTCATGGTCCGGATCTGCGGTTACCACCTGCCCTAAGTAGACATATTCGCTTACTATTTCCAATACTTCGCTACCTAATGCAAACTGCTGTTCCTTCCCGAAGCTGTTGAACATTACCTTAGTCTTCTGCATATTGATTTTCAAGCCTACCTTCCTAGTTTCCCTGTCTAGGTCATCAATCATTATTTGCAGTTCATCCCCCGAGTTGCTTAGCAAGGCAATGTCATCAGCAAATGGCAGATAACTGAGGTATTATCCGTCTACCCTTATCCTTAACTGCTCCCATTCCAAGTCTTTGAATACTTCCTCTAAGCAAGCTGTGAATAGTACCGGGGAGATTGTGTCTCCTTGCCTAATTCATTTCCTTATAGGAATTTTATTACTTTCTTTATGCAGAACTATGGTTGCTGTGCAGCCACTATATATATCTTCCAGCACTTTCACGTGCGGCTCGTCTACCCCCTGATTTCGCAATGCCTGCATCATCGCCGAGGTTTCAACTGAATCAAATGCTTTTTCGTAATGAATGAATGCTATCTATAAGGGCTGGTTATATTCTGAGCATTTTTCTATCACCTGGTTGATGGTATGGATATGATCGATAGTAGAGTACCGTTTCCGAAAACCTGCTTGATCCTTTGCTTGATTACAGTCTACGGCTGTCCTGATTATATTAGCGATTACCTTAGTAAATACCTTATACGTAACAGACAGTAAGCTGATTGGTCTGTAATTTTTAAGGTCCTTAGAGTCCCCTTTCTTATGAATTAGGACATTTAAAATAAACATTTAACGTTTAAAAATAAACACTGTCAAAACATAAGAAATGTTATTCAGAAGCAAAAATAAAACTGTTATAGTCAATCAACCAATTCTATTAAACTCAATGCCGATCGAACTCGTGCCTAAGTTCAAGGCGTTAGGTGTCATATTTGAAGAGGATCCTTCCTGGGACGCGCAACTTGATGCTGTTGCAACTAAGCTATCTCAGATAATATGACTCGTTTACCGGCATCGCTAGATATTGCCTCAAAATATGATGCTAATTTCCAATACCTTATTTTCCTTTAGAATTACGTAGTGCTATTTAGTCTGGGGTCCACAACTCAAGGAAACCTCCAAACGTATTTTTGTTAGAAAAAAAGGTTTTTAAGAATTGTTGAGAACGTTCCAGTCTCCTTTCATACCCAGGAACTGTTCATCAAATACTTGTTTAGCGGGGATCCAGGCACTGGTAGTGGGCGCTGGTAGCGAGCAAGACCGGAGCGGTGGTGGCTCAGCTTGTAGACAGCTAGTAGGCAAAAGCACTTCCTCTTTCTCGGCGATCTGTACGCTTAATTGGAACTTCTTTTCAATCTGGCCCCCGCAGAAAAGAGGAGCCATCCTGGAAACTCAAGGAGACGAAAGGATAGCGGGATCTTAATAAGGCTTCAAACGGTCAACGTGAACATTCTCACGCCCACGGCGGCGAAGGTCGGTGGACGCGGCTAGTGGTTCAAATAGGTAATTGACGGGATAAGTCTTTTGGAGCACTAGATAGGGTCCGTGGTACTTGGCAGTTAACTTGCTGGTCAGACCTGGTGGTGTCGATGGGACCTAGAGCCATACGTGAACACCGGGAGAGAATTGGTGCACTGAGTGGCTGCTGTCGCTGTGCGCTTTCTTCTGGGCTTGCTCGTCCGAAGTAAGCGAGCGTGATAGCTTGCGACATTCTTCAGCTTGCCTGGTAGCTGCTGAAAGTGATGTATGCTCTGAGATATCAGGATGGATGGTGTCGAGTGGAGACGAAGGTTCACGCCTGTACAACAGAAAAATTGGCGAGAATCCGGTAGTTGCTTGAATGGCGGTGTTGTAGGCATAGGTTATAAATAGGAGAATCTTGTCCCAACCAAAGTGTTCGAGGCGATGTACTTGGACATCATGTCACCCAGTGTGCGGTTGAAGCGCTCTGTGAGGCTGTTGGTTTGAGGGTGGTACGCGCTGGCGGTCCGGTGGATAGTCTTACATTCGCGTAGGTGCGCTTCGACAGCCTCGGATAGGAAAGACTTGCCTTGATCACTTAGAAGTTCACGAGGGGCCCCGTGCCGCATATTAAATGATGAAGAAGAAAGGACGCGATATTGGGTCCGGTGACATCCTGAAGTGCTGCTGTCTCCGCATAGCGAGTAAGGTGATCGACGGCCATGATGATCAACGATTCCCTGCAGGTGTATATGGCAGAGGTCCATACAAATCGATGCCAGCACGATCGAATGGTCAGTATGGGCACGGAAGATGCTGTAGTGGAGCCGGCTGATGGAGAAGAGAAGGCTTGCGACGCTGGTAATCGATGCATGAACGCACATACTTACTGACGAACATGTACATACCGCGCCAGTAAAAGCGCTGTTGCAACCGTTCATAAGTCTTAAATACACCCAAATGACCACACTGCGGATCATTATGGTAAGATGCGCATATATCACTACGGAGGTGGCGAGGTACGACGAGCAGCCACTTACGGCCATCTGGCCTATAATTGCGTCGATGCTGCACTTGATGACGAAGGGAGCGAGGAGCCGGTGAAAGTGACGAGTTCGTAAGAAGATCGATTAGTGATGTTAGCCATGGATTTGTGTGCTGTTCTAATGGCATGTCGTCGATGGACAGTGAAGACAAGGTGATGCTGGAGGCAGGGGACAACGGAGCGTCAGGCTGCACCGGCGAGCGAGATAAAGCGTCTGCGTCGGAGTGCTTGCGCCCTGTACGATGGATAACCCGCATATCATACTCTTGCAGTATATGCGACCAGCGGGCGAGATGGCCGCTGGGATCGTTTAGTGAAGACAACCAACATAAAGCGTGGTGGTTTGTAATGACATCGAATGGGCGCCAATACATGTATAGTCGAAAATTCGGAAGCGCCCAAACGAAGGCCAAGCATCCCTTTTCTGTCACCGAGTAGTTGGTCTCGGCCTTGGTCAAAGTTCGACTTGCGTACGCTACAACGTATTGATCAACACCGGGTTTTCGTCTGGCAGGAACAGCGCCGAGGCCGGCGTCGCTGGCATCGGTGTCCACTTCGGTAGGAGCAGCCGGGCCAAAATGGCGCAATACGGGGGTTAAGTATCGGGCGCAATTTCGTAAAAGCAGTATCGCAAGCCGGCTACCAGGCAGAAAGGTCTTTGTGAGCGCTGACAATTCGCATCAGAGGGGCAATGATGGTCGCCAAGTTCCGAACGAAACGCCTAAAATAGGAGCATAAGCCTTAAAGCTGCGTAATTGCTTGATAGATGTTGCCTTCGGGAACTCAGAGACAGCGCGAAGTTTAGATGGATCAGGAAGGATGCCATCCCTAGACACTGAATGCCCTAAAATAGTGAGTTGGCGAGCGGTGATTGTCACTTTTTCAGATTGAGCTGCAGACCGGCTTCGCTAAGACATTGCAAGACAGTTTCAAGGCGAATTAGGCAGGTCGCGAAGTCGGATGAAAATACAACGATATCATCCAAGTAGCGGAGAATATTGTCCATCATGCGTTCAAAGGTGGCGGGCGCGTTACACAGGCCAAACGGCATGACGCTGAACTCATAGCGCCCGTCGGGAGTGACAAAAGCTGTATTGAGGCGATCGTCCTCAGCCATTGGAACTTGCCAGTAATTAGAACGTAAATCGATTGAAGAGAAAAATTCTGCTCCATGCAAAGTGTCCAGCGCATCGTCTATGCATGGTAGCGGATAGACGTCCTTTCGTGTGATCGCATTAAGGCGACGGTAATCCACACAGAATTGAATAGACCCGTCTTTCTTCTTGACTAAAACGACCGGGGACGCCCAAGGGCTAATGGAAGGCGGAGTGACACCCCTACTGAGCATCTCGTCGACTTCATCAATAATGCGGCGCTCTGAGGCTGGTACACGATAAGGACGTTGGCGTAATGGGGGCGTGTGTACCAGTATGAATGTAGTGGGAAACAGTTGAGGTACGACCCAAGCATGGCTGCTG